>NC_134583.1:4087916-4715833 GCF_037038515.1 Microtus pennsylvanicus
GAGTGAATTAGTCCATAAAGTATCCCCTTTTGTGACTACTATGTACTAGACTTTGTCTTGACATTAGAAAATAAACGTTCATGGTATAGATCCTATAATATATTAAGACCATTATATAGATTCAAATGCATGAATACTTGGGAAACGACATGAAAAAGAGCAACTTCAGTGACAGGTCAGTTAGGATATTACCAGAGTTCAGAAGCATAGGTCTTAACACAGGATTAAAGAACAATGTGTTTCCCTTGGATTATCCATACCTCAGATTATTAATGCTTAAGTAGCAAATAAAAATTGCATATGTAGCTCTCTATTCCTATCCCATCCAGCTTACATCCAGATCCCCCCACCCCCTGTTTCTCTCCCCCCTCCCTTCCTTGGTGGCAGAGCGCCTCCCTGCTCTGCCTGCTTGGGCGCTGGGTCCTAACCCCAAGTGTAGGGTAAAGGGGAGCTCGGGGGCTTCTTTGTCCCCATAGCCCGCCTGCAGCAAGCAGGGTGGGCCCTTTGTCTGCAAGCGAACCAAGCAGCACGGAGTTGCAATCAGGGCACCTAGTGAGACATCATTGTGGTGAGTGAGTGCTGCGGCACCCAGGAACAGCCCGGCTACACTTCCTGATCAACCTACAGGGTTACACTGCCCAGTACCTCCTCTCTATTCCTATCCCATCCAGCTTACATCCAGATCCCCCCACCCCCTGTTTCTCTCCCCCCTCCCTTCCCTGGTGGAAGAGCGCCTCCCTGCTCTGCCTGCTTGGGCGCTGGGTCCTAACCCAAAGCGTAGGGTAAAGGGGAGCTCGGGGGCTTCTTTGTCCCCATAGCCCGCCTGCAGCAAGCAGGGTGGGCCCTTTGTCTGCAAGCGAACCAAGCAGCACGGAGTTGCAATCAGGGCACCTAGTGAGACATCATTGTGGTGAGTGAGTGCTGCGGCACCCAGGAACAGCCCGCCTACACTTCCTGATCAACCTACAGGGTTACACTGCCCAGTACCTCCTCTCTATTCCTATCCCATCCAGCTTACATCCAGATCCCCCTACCCCCTGTCTCCTTCCATCCCTCCCTTCTTGGAGCAGAGCGCCTCCCTGCTCAGCCTGCCTGGGTGCTGGGACTGAACCCGAAGGTGAGTGCAAAGGGGAAGGTGGTAGCTCCTTTGTCTCCATAACCTGCCTCAGCAAGCAGGGTTGGCCCTTTGTTTGCAAGCTAACCAAGCAGCAAGGAGATCCGAACTGGACTCCAGGAGAAACATCACGGGGGAGTGACATCACTGGGAAGGTACATCAGTTGGCAAGAAGACCTGATCCTGTAAAAGAAGATCCATAGGAGAATATTGGGAGGAAGAGATGGGGAGACGCCAATGCAAGAATTCGCCCAACAATCTGAAAAACAACACGAAACCACCAGAAGCCAGCGACCTCACAACAGGAGGACATGAACACCTTAATCAAGAAGAAGGAGAAAAAACTGACTTCATGACAGGGATTGACACCCTTAAACAGCATATAAAAAACGCCCTTATAGAAATGGATGAGAAGTATAACAGAAAGTTCGAGGAATTGAGTAAATCAGTGAATGATACCCTAGGAAAGCAAGGAAAAACAATCAAGCAGATAATGGAAACAGTTCATGATTTGAAAAATGAAATGGAGGAAAAGAAGAAAACACAAACAGAGGGCCGGCTGGACATGGAAAATCTAGGTAAACGAATAGAGACTACAGAAACAAGCATAACCAGCAGAATACAAGAGATAGAAGAAAGAATCTCAGAGTCTGAGGATAACATAGAGAAAATAAACGCACTGATCAAAGAAAACAGCAAGTCCAACAAACTCTCATCACAAAACATTCAGGAAATATGGGACACAATAAAAAGATCAAACCTAAGAATAATTGGAGTAGAAGAAGGAGAAGAAGTGCAGCTCAACGGTCCAGAAAATATACTTAACAAAATTATAGAAGAAAACTTTCCCAACCTGAAGAAGGATGTACCTATGAAGGTTCAAGAGGCATACAGAACCCCAAATAGGCTGGATCAAAAAAAAACATCCCCTCGCCATATAATAATCAAAACACAAAATATACAGAATAAAGAAAGAATATTAAGAGCAGCAAAGGAAAAAGGCCAACTTACTTATAAAGGTAAACCTATCAGACTTACACCCGACTTCTCTATGGAAACCATGAAAGCCAGAAGGTCCTGGATAGATGTACTGCAAAAACTAAGAGACCATGGATGCAAGCCCAGACTACTATATCCAGCCAAGCTTTCGTTCACCATAAATGGAGAAAACAAAATTTTCCAGGATAAAAACAAATTTAAGCAACACGTAGCCACAAATCCAGCCTTACAGAAAATAATAGAAGGAAAATCACTAACCAAGGAGTCCAACAAAGACCTCAATAACTCAGACATCTAGAGACCCTTCACCAGCGCAACTCAAAGAAGGGAAACACACAAACCCTACTACTAAAAAAGTGACCGGAGTTAACAACCACTGGTCATTAATATCATTTAATGTCAATGGGCTCAACTCACCTATAAAAAGGCACAGGCTAAGAGACTGGATACAAAAACAGGATCCAACATTCTGCTGTCTACAAGAAACACACCTCAACCACAAAGACAGGCACCTACTCAGAGTAAAGGGCTGGGAAAAGGCTTATCAAGCAAATGGACCTAAGAAACAAGCAGGTGTGGCCATACTAATTTCTAACAAAGTTGACTTCAAACTTAAATCAATCAGAAGAGATGGAGAGGGACATTTTACACTCATAACAGGAAAAATTCATCAGGAAGAGATCTCAATCCTGAATATCTATGCCCCTAATATAAAAACACCCATGTATGTAAAAGAAACATTGCTAAAATTCAAGGCAGCCATCAAACCGCACACACTAATAGTAGGAGACTTCAACACTCCTCTTTCACCAATGGACAGGTCAATCAGACAGAAACCTAACAGAGAAATTAGAGAATTAATGGAGGTAATGAAGCAAATGGACTTAACAGACATCTATAGAATATTCCACCCAAAGAGGAAAGAATATACCTTTTTCTCTGCAGCTCATGGAACCTTCTCGAAAATTGACCACATACTTGGTAACAAAGCTAACTTACACAGCTACAAAAAAATATTACTAACCACCTGTGTCTTATCAGACCACCATGGATTAAAGTTAGAATTCAACAACAATTCTACCCCCAGAAAGCCTACAAACTCATGGAAACTGAACAGTCAACTACTGAACCATACCTGGATTAAGGAGGAAATAAAGAAAGAAATTAAAGTCTTCCTGGAATTCAATGAAAATAAAGAAACAACATACTCAAACTTATGGGACACTATGAAGGCAGTCCTAAGAGGAAAGTTCATAGCACTAAGTGCCCACTTAAAGAAAACAGAGAAAGCACATATTGGAGACTTAACAGCCCACCTGAAAGCTCTAGAAAAAAAAAGAAGCAGACTCACCTAGGAGGAGTAGAAGACTGGAAATAATCAAACTGAGGGCTGAAATCAACAAAATAGAAACACAGAAAACAATCCAAAGAATCAATGAATCAAGAAGCTGGTTCCTGGAGAAAATCAACAAGATTGACAAACCCCTATCCAAACTAATCAAACGGCAGAGAGAAAATTTGCAAATTAATAAGATCAGAAATGAAAAGGGGGACATAACCACAAACACAGAAGAAATTCAGAGAGTCATTAGATCTTACTACAAAAGCTTGTATGCCACTAAACTGGAAAATGTAAAAGAAATGGACACTTTCTTAGATAAATACGATTTACCAAAATTAAATCAGGACCAGGTGAACAAGCTAAACAGACCTGTCAGTCGCGAAGAACTAGAAGCTGTTATCAAAAACCTCCCTACCAAAAAAAGCCCAGGGCCAGATGGTTTCAATGCGGAATTCTACCAGAACTTCCAAGAAGACCTAATACCTATACTCCTCAATGTATTCCACAATATAGAAACAGAAGGGTCATTACCAAATTCCTTTTATGAAGCTACAGTTACTCTGATACCAAAACCACACAAAGACTCAACCAGGAAAGAGAATTACAGGCCATTTTCACTCATGAATATCGACGCAAAAATCCTCAACAAAATACTGGCAAACCGAATCCAAGAACACATCCGAAAAATTATCCATTATGATCAAGTAGGCTTCATTCCTGAGATGCAGGGCTGGTTCAACATACGAAAATCTATCAATGTAATCCATCATATAAATAAACTGAAAGAAAAAAACCATATGATCATTTCATTAGATGCTGAAAAAGCATTTGACAAAATTCAACATGCATTTATGTTAAAAGTCTTGGAGAGATTAGGGATACAAGGGTCATACCTAAATATAATAAAAGCTATATACAGCAAGCCGACAGCTAACATCAAATTAAACGGAGAGAAACTCAAAGCCATCCCGCTTAACTCAGGAACACGACAAGGCTGTCCACTTTCGCCATACCTCTTCAATATAGTGCTGGAAGTTCTAGCAATAGCAATAAGACAGCATAATGGGATCAAGGGGATTCGAATTGGAAAGGAAGAAGTTAAACTTTCGTTATTCGCAGATGATATGATAGTGTACATAAGCGACCCCCAAAATTCCACCAAAGAACTTTTACAGCTGATAAACAACTTTAGTAATGTGGCAGGATACAAGATCAACTCCAAAAAATCAGTCGCCCTCCTATACTCAAAGGATATGGAAGCAGAGAGGGAAATCAGAGAAGCTTCTCCATTCACGATAGCCACAAACAGCATAAAATATCTTGGGGTAAATCTAACCAAGGAAGTGAAAGATCTATTTGACAAGAACTTTAAGGCATTGAAGAAAGAAATTGAAGAGGATACCAAAAAATGGATGGACATCCCTTGCTCTTGGATTGGGAGGATCAACATAGTAAAAATGGTAATTCTACCAAAGGCAATTTATAGATTCAATGCAATCCCCATCAAGATCCCATCAAAATTCTTCACAGATCTGGAGAAGACAATAATCAACTTTATATGGAAAAACAAAAAACTGAGGATAGCCAAAACAATCCTATACAATAAAGGATCTTCTGAAGGCATTACCATCCCTGACTTCAAACTCTATTACCGAGCTACAGTAATGAAAACAGGGTGGTACTGGCATAAAAACAGAGAAGTCGACCAATGGAATCGTATAGAAGACCCGGACTTTATCCCACAAACCTATGAACACCTCATTTTCGATGAAGGAGCTAAAAGTATACATTGGAAGAAAGAAAGCATCTTCAACAAATGGTGCTGGCACAACTGGATGTCAACCTGTAGAAGAATGAAAATAGACCCATATCTATCACCGTGCTCAAAACTCAAGTAGAAATGGATTAAAGACCTCAATATCAGCCCAAAAACACTGAATCTGATAGAAGAGAAAGTGGGAAATACCCTACAACAGATGGGCACAGGCGATCGCTTCTTAGGTATAACCCCAGAAGCACAGACATTAAGGGCAACATTGAATAAATGGGACCTACTAAAACTGAGAAGCTTCTGTAAAGCAAAGGACACTGTCACTAAGACACAAAGGGAACCTACTGACTGGGAGAAGATCTTCACCAACCCCGCAACAGACAAAGGTCTGATCTCCAAAATATATAGAGAACTCAAGAAACTAGACTTTAAAATGCTAATTAACCCAATTAAAAAATGGGGCGCTGAACTGAACAGAGAATTCTCAACAGAAGAAGTTCAAATGGCCAAAAGACACTTAAGGTCATGCTCAACCTCCTTAGCGATCAGGGAAATGCAAATCAAAACAACTTTGAGATATCATCTTACACCTGTAAGATTGGCTAAAGTCAAAAACACCAAGGATAGCCTTTGCTGGAGAGGCTGTGGAGGAAGGGGTACCCTCATCCATTGCTGGTGGGAATGCAATCTTGTGCAACCACTGTGGAAGTCAGTGTTTCGGTTTCTCAGGAAATTCGGGATCAACCTACCCCTGGACCCAGAAATACCACTCTTGGGAATTTACCCAAGAGATGCTCTATCACATGTCAAAAGCATTTGTTCAACTATGTTCATAGCAGTATTATTTGTAATAGCCAGAACCTGGAAACAACCTAGATGCCCTTCAATGGAAGAATGGATGAAGAAAGTATGGAATATATACACACTAGAGTACTACGCTGCGGTAAAAAACAATGACTTCTCGAATTTTGCATGCAAATGGATGGAAATAGAAAACACTATCCTGAGTGAGGTATCCCAGACCCAAAAAGATGAACATGGGATGTACTCACTCATAATTGGTTTCTAGCCATAAATAGGGTTCACGGAGTCTACAATAGGCGAATCTAAAGAAGCTACATAAGAAGGTGAACCCAAGGAAAAACAAATAGTTATCCTCTTGGATAAGGGAAGTAGACAAAATTGCCGGGGAGAAAAGTGCGATCTTGGGGGTGGGGTGGGATGGGGGTTAGGGGAGATGGGGAGAGAAAAGGTAGAAGGGAAGGAGGGGGGACTTGGGGAAACAGGAGGATCGGGATAAAGGAAGGTTGGATAGGGGAGCACGGAACCACAATTCTTAGTTAAGGGACCCACTTTAGGGTGGGCAGGAGACTTGACCCTAGAGGGGCTCCCAGGTGCCCAAGCTGAGGTCCCCAGTTAGTTCCCTGGGCAGCTGAGGATAGGGAACCTGATATGACCCTACCCTAGAGCAATACTGACGAATATATTGCATATCATCCTAGAACTTGCATCTGGCGATGGATGGAGATAGAGACAGAGACCCACACTGGAACACTGGACTAAGCTCCCAAGGTCCCAATGAGGAGCAGAAGGAGTGAGAACATGAGCAAAGATGTCGGGACCACGAGGAGTGCACCCACCCACTGAGACAGTGGAAATGATCTACTGGGAGCTCACCAAGGCCAGCTGGACTGTTACCAGAAAAAGCATGGGATAAAACTGGACTCTCTGAACATGGCGAACAATGAGGGCTGATGAGACGCCAAGGACAATGGCACGCGGTTTTGATCCTACGCAATGTGCTGGCTTGGTGGGAGCCTAGCCAGTCTGGATGTTCACCTTCCTAGATATGGATGGAGGGGGGAGGACCTAGGACTTACCACAGGGCAGGGAACCCTGACAGCTCTTTGGACTGGAAAGGGAGGGGGAGAGGAGTGGGGGGAACGGGAGAGGGGTGGGAGGAGGGGGAGAAGAGTGGGAGGAGGGGGAGGGAAATGAGAGGCTGGTGGGAGGAGGTGGAAATTTGTTTTTTTTTCTTTTTTATCCTCCTTTTATCAATAAAAAAATTTAAAATAAATGCATATGTATTCTATTTATGACACATTACATATAATTTCAATGTGTGTATACATTTTGAAATTATTAAATCAGATTAATTTTATTTAGTATCATATACATTTATTTTTCTGATGAAAATATTCTTTTTTAGTTTCTTTCAAAGATATATACATAAATGCATGTATACATATAATCATAATGCAACATAACAATCCCCAGAATTTAATCTACCTGGTCAACCACTGTACTTTTTATATCTATGGAATCTGGATTTTTAAAATTCTACAAATAGAGATTATACAGTAATTTTTCTGTTTTTTTTGTTCTACTTTTTGACTTATAGTAACGTCCTACAGATTCCTTCATGTTGTAAAAAGAATGATAAGACTTCCCCTGTTACTTAAAGCTGACAGTTGTCCATTGGGGCCTTTGCTCATTCTCTAGTAAGTTATTATAATTTTTGATATTGAGTTGAATAAGTGTTTTATGCTTTTGTTATTTAATCCTTATCAGATATATACTTTACAAATACTTTTCCTAATTTTTAGGCTGCCTTTTAATTTTGTTTATTAATGGTGCCAAAAACCATTGTTTCTTTGTTTTTACAGTACTAACTAACATGCTTTCATCTATGAACAGGCTTTCTTCATGTTGTTGGTCTGAAGTCATACAGAGCTCCAAATCAACACAAGCTATTGTTTTTGGCTGCTCACCAGAATTTGATAGTAATACCATACTGCCGAAGATACCAAACATATTGATCACAGGGCATGGAGAAATCAAGTCAGTTCTTGTCAAGAAGCTTTCTCCTTGCTAGTAAGCTTTCATTGTACAGGAAAGTGCTATGAAGGCTTCTGGTGAAAAAAAAAGCAAAACATAAAACAAAAGAAAAACAAAAACAAATAAGCAAAGCATTGGCAATCTTATAGAGCTGTGAGCCCTGTGAACTGCAATAATGACCTGCATGCCAAGATATGGCCATGTGCACAACAGTGGCACAGATGCTACTGGGTAACCAACCACTTTGTAACTAGACTTAAGGCCCCACCCTCCATGAGGAAGGGCGTACCTACCTAATACTGCACATCTGGCCAAGGAACTCAAATGTGGGACTCTCACAAGCCACAGGGGAGAACCCACCACTATTATTTTGTTAAATTGTACCAAACTAGTCTATAAAGTCCTATCTTTCTATGGGTAGATTAGTGTAGCTCCAAGACACCATCAGAGAAGTTTCTGTGCAGTGGGCTGTACACCTGACCTTGGTGTAATGAATAAGTGTCTATGGAATGCTCATTCACAAATGGGTTATCTATATCATATCAATTCAAGGCTCAGTGAACCATAGTGGAAGAGACTATAGAAAAATTTTAACATTCAGAAGTAGGAGAAGACGAGAACGAAACAGTGTCTTCTGGATATTACAGGACCACTGGATTTGTAAACTCTAAGCAAATGTGCTCATTTCTCAAGATCTTCAGAAGTTCAAAGTAGTCAGCGTTCTAGTATGGAGTGGGAAGCAGTTGATGGGCCCTCAGCCTTAACTAAGAAGCTATAAACAGTTGATGGTTTCTAAAAAGGAGAGTCAGTTTTCTTTATGAGTGTGGTCCCTGGTAGTCAACCATGTTCCAGTGGATAGCTCTATCAGCGGTTCTCAACCTTCCTATCGCTGTTGCCCTTTAATACAGCTCCTCATGTTGTGGTGGCCCTACTGATAAAATTATTTTGTTGCTACATCATAACTGTAATTTTGCTGGTATTACAAATTGTAATGTATATATCTGATATTCAACCCCCAAAGGATTTACACATACATGTTGAGAACTGATTCTATACCCAGAGCATATATTCACAGCACAACTTGAAGTTGATGAATGAAAGAGAGAGAGAGAGAGAGAGAGAGAGAGAGAGAGAGAGAGAGAGAGAGAGAATTAAGTTGGGTTAAGGAGGTAAGTACCCTAGAAGAATTAGGGGGAGAAAACTTGGAAAAACTAAATTATGTGAAATTCTCAAAGTATTAGAAAAAGTATCTCAGAAAGTTTTATAAATAAATAAAACTAAAAGTTCTTATAGAAATAAAAATCCTGGTGACTTCATGTGGCAATGGTAAAGGTTTTTAACAATGGCCAGTGGAACCATGGAACTCAAGAGTGAATTATGGGATGGAGTTAGGAAGAGCTCTGTGTACATTGTGGGGCTGAACCCTGTGTAAAATTCCCCAGAATGAACAAAAATTCTCTTCAGAAGAAAATTCCTACTTCTGATTGCTAAATTCATTGGCTAGATGTCTCTGCACTGCTTTGCCAGTCTTTGGGAGGAGAGAAAGAGTCCTCACGAAAGTTCTAAAAGTGATGTGGTGATCCCTCTTCTCTATACAAGTCCTTTAATTCTGTCTCTTTGTGTTGATTTGGACTTTCATGTTGAATCATCTATTTTTCCCATGCTCCTTCTAATTAATTTGCTAGGCTAAATTAGTACCAAATAAATAATGAGTTTCCAAATTAGCTGACACCATAATGGAACAGAGATTTAATTAATTTACTAGCGAGTGCCTCTACAGACAATTGTATGTTTATAGCATAAAATGATGGTATTTATTAATGTTGAAACTTTTCTTAATTTAACAGGTTGCTTTAATAACCAGACTTTAATATGGAAATACTCTCATTTCCATTGAAATAGTAGGCTTCAAGTCATGCAAAGAACCACTGACAATACATTTCATTTCTTATGAAATACTTGATTCAATTTATTTTAACATGCATGTATTGCCTAAGGATACTCAGTAGTTTTCAGGAATTCTTTACTGATATCTTAGTGCTATAATCATATACAAACTCTCTAGAATTTTCCATTCATTGGATCGTCAAGTTGAAAGCTTTCTTTCCATACCAGGCTAAGTGAATGTCAAGTATAATGTCATAATTCAGTGTTATGTCAGTCACTTCCACTCCCCTAAATGGATCTTTACATATTAGTGATTTCCATAGGCCTTTAGGTGGTGGGGACTTCCCAATACCTTGGTAATGTATTATTTGGTAAGTATGTACAAGGAGCTCTAATTTCCTTCTGTCTAAAATAGTGATATTTCAAAAATATTTTCTTTTAAGCTCACTGAATTATTTAGAGGATCCATGAGATTATGGTCATGAAAATACCAGGTTCCATACAAAGGATTAAAAATCAAAGTAAACGTATATAAACTACCAAAATCCTTTAGGCAACTACACAACAAGGACCTTAGGCTTTATTAATATATTTAATATATTTTTGTTTATTTTTGCTCTTGTTTTTACATCCTGACCACAGTTCTCCCCCCTCCTTTCCTTCAAATCCTTCTCTCCTTCCTTTTTCTCCCCTCCCCATCCACTTCTCTCTTTCTCTTCAGAAACTGGCAGGCTTCCCATGGATATTAGCCAGCCATGGTATATCAAGTTGTACTGAGATAGGACCTCTTCCCCTATTAAGGTTGGATAGGGAATTTGGTAGGAGAAAAGGGTCCCCAAAGCAGGCAACAAGGTCAGAGACATCCCCTGCTCCCACTGTTAGGAGTCCTACAAGAGGACCAAGTTACACAATTGTACCATATGTGCAGAGGGACGAGATCAGTCCCATGCAGGATCCCTGGTTGTTGTTTCAGCCTCTGTGAGTCACTATGAGCCCAGGTTAGTTGGTTTTATGGATTTTCGTGTCATGCCCTAGACCTCTCTGGTTCCCACAGTTCTTTCTTCCCTTCTTCTGTAGGATTCTGGAGCTCCATCTAATGCTTGGCTGTGGGTCTCAGCATATCTTTCCATCAGTTGCTGGCTGAAGCCTCTTTCATGACAGTTGGGCTAGGCACCAGTCTATGAGTATGGTAGAATATTGTTAGGAATCATTTTATTCACTTTTTTCCTTGACAGTTGTGTTTCTATCCTAGGTCTCAGGGCTTCCCACTTTTGGATCCTGGCCCTCAGAGGTGAGCTCTCTCTCTCATGGCATGAGTCTCAGGCTGGACCAGTTTTTGGTTGGTCACTCACTCCGACAATTTCTGTGCCACCTTTACTCCAGCATATTTTGTAGGCAGGACAAATTGTATGTTGAAGGTTTTGTGGCTGGATTGGTGTCCCAGCCCCTCCATAGGAAGTCTTGCCTGGTTATAGTAGATGGCTGGTTCAGGCTCCGTATCACCCATTACTAGGAGTCTTAACCAGAGTCATCCTCTAAGGTTTCTGGGAGTTTCCATTACAGTAGGTTTCTAGTTTGTCCCAGAGATGCGTACTGATTCCAGATGTCTCTCCCAATATTCTCTACCTCCATCCTCCCTCCACTTGATCTCTCCTGTTCCCAGCCCCCCCCTCTGCCAAGTCCCTCCCTTTATTGCATGACAATGTTCTATTTTCCCTTTACAATGAGATTCATGTGTCCCCCCTGCCTTGTGCCCTTCTCTTTACTTAGCTTCTCTAGGTCTGTGGATTGCAATATGATTATCCTTCACTTTACGGTTAATATTTATTTAGGGAAGAGTACATACCATGCTTGTCTTTCTGGGTCTGGGTTACCTCACTTAGGATGATTTTTTTCTAGTTCCATCTCTTTGTCAGAAAGTTTCATGATGTCACTATTTAGCAGCTGAGGAATACTCCATTTTGTAAATGTATTACATTTTCTTTATTCATTCTTTGGTTGAGGGACATCTAGGTTGTTTCCAGATTCTATTATAAGTAAGGCTGCTATAAACATAGTTTAGCAAGTGTCTATTGTATGGTAGATGATTCTTTGGGTGTATGTTCAGGAGTGGTATAACTGGGTCTTGAGGTAGAGTCATTTCCAAGTTTCTGAGAAATCAGCATACTGATTTCCAAAGTGGCTGTACAAGTTTTCGCTTCCACCATAAGTGGAGGAGTGTTTCCCTCACTCCACATCCTCAGCCGCATGAGCTGCCACTCATGGTTTTGATCTTAGCCATTCTGACAGGTAGAAGATGAAAGCTCAGAGTTGTTTTGATTTTCATTTCCCTGAAGGCTAAGGATGTTGAACAGTTCTTTAAGTGATTCTTGGCCATGAGAGATTCCTCTATTGAGAATTCTCTCTTTAAATCTGTACCCAATTTTTGAATAACTTATTCATTTTTTGATGTGTAATTTTTAAATTCTTTATATAGTTTCACTATCAGCTTTCTAACAGTTGTGGGTTGGTGAAGATCTTTGTCCATTCTGTAGGTTGCCGTTTTGTCCCTTTAACAATATCCTTTGTCTTACACAAGCTTCTCAGTTTCAGGAGGTTCCATTAATTAATTGTCTATATTAGTGACTATGCTATTGGTTTTCTGTTCAGAAAACTGCATCCTTTGCCAAAGCACTCAAAGCTATTCCCCACTTTCTTTTCTATTAGTTTCAGTGTATCTGGATTGATACCGAGGTCTTTGATCCACTTGTACTTGAGTTTTGTGTTGGGTGATAGATATGGATCTATTTGCATTCTTTTACATGCCGGCATCCAGTTAGATCAGCACTGTTTGTTGAAGATGCTTTCTTCCCTCCCCCCACCTGGTGTTTATCTTTATAAAAAAAGATCAGGTTTCCATACATGTGAGGATTTATGTCTGGCCCTTCAATTAGATACCATTGCCTGTTTTTTTTTTGGCTAATACCATTTGGTTTTTATTATTACAGTTCTGTAGTACAGCTTGATATTAAGGATGCTGATAACTCCAGAGGTTCTTTTATTGTACAGGATTGTTTTAGCTATCCTGGGTTTTATTTTTCCATATGAAGTTGAGTATTATTTTTTCAAGAATTGTAAAGAATTTTGATGGAATTTTGATAGGGATTGCATTCAATCTACAGACTGGTTTTGGTAATATGCCCATTTTTTACTAAGTTAATCCTACCAATTAAGCATCCAATGAGCATGGGAGATATTTTCATCTCACAATATCATCTCCAATTTATTTTTTCAAAGACTTGAAGTTCATGTCATATGGGTCATTCACTTTCTTGGTTAGAATTACACCAAGACATTTTATACTATTTGTAGCTGTTGTGAAACATGTTGTCTCCCTGATTTCTTTCTCAGCTTGATTATCAATTATATACAAGAGGGCCAATGATTTTTTTGAGTTAATTTTGTATCCAACCACTTTGCTAAAAGTATTTATAAGCTATAAGAGTTCTCTGGTAGGATTTTTGGGGTTGCTTATGTATACTATTTTATCATCTACAAACAGTGATGCTTTGACTTCCTCTTTTCCAATTTGTATCCTCTTGATCTCCTTAAGTTGTCTTATTGCTGTAGCAAAAACTTCAAGTACTATACTGAATATATATGGAGAGAGTGAATAGTCTTATATTATTCCTGATTTTAGTGGAATTTCTTTTTCTCTCCATTATTTTGATGTTGGCTATTGGCTTGCTGTATATTGCACTTATTATGTCTAAGTATTTCCCTTGTATCCCTAATCTTTTCAAGACATTTATCACGAATGGGTGTTGGATTTTGTTCAGATGATTATGTGTTTTTTTCAGTTTATTGATATGGTAGATCACACGGACAGATTTTCTGATTTTGAACCATGGCTGCATCTCTGGGATGAAGCCTATTTGAACTTGGTGGATAGTCTTTTGAATATGTTCTTAGATTTGCTTTGTAAGTATTCTATTGAGTATATTTGCTTCAATATTCATGAGGGAAACTAGTCTGTAATTCTCTTTCTTTGTTGAATCTTTGTGTAGATTTGACATCAGGGTGACTGTGGCCTCTTAAAATGAATTTGGTAATGCTTCTCCTGTTTCTATTTTGTAAAATAATTTGAGAAGTATTGGTCTTGGGTTTCTTTGAAAGTCTGGTAGAATTCTATACTAAAACCATCTGGCTCTGGATTTTGTAGGTTGGGAGACTTTTAATGATTGCTATTTCCTCAGGGGTTATCTGAAAGCTGAGACTGCCAGAGCAGTAAAATCACACAGAAACGGTATTAATTAAAATACTGTTCAGCCTAGTAGCTCAGGCTTCTTACTAACTCTTATATCTTAAATTAAACCATTTCTATTAATCTGTATATTGCCACAAGCTGTGGTTTACTGGGTAGGTTCCAGCATGTCCTTCTCCTTTGGTAATTATGTGACATCTCCCTGACTCTGCCTACTCTCTCTCTTCCAGCCAACCTATATTCTGTCCTGCCATAGGCTGAAGGAGCTTCTTTATTAACCAATGATAATAAAACATATTCACAGCATGCAGAGTGGAATCCCACATCAGTTATCAATTTATTTGAATTGTTTATGTGATCCTGATTTAACTTTGGTAAGTGGTATCTATCTATCAAAAAATTGTCCATTTCTCTTAGATTTTTCCAATTTTGGGAAGTAAACATTTGTGAAGTATGACTTAAAGATGCTTTGGATTTCATTGGTGTCTGTTATTATGCCCACTTTTTGTTTCTGATTTTGTTAGTTTGAATATTCTCTGTGTCTTTTAATTAGTTTGAATAGGGGATTGTCTATCTTGATGGTTTTCTCAAAGAACTCTCTTTAACTGATTCTTTGTATTGTTCCATTTATTTCTATTGTGTTGATTTCAGCCTTGAGTTTGATTTTTCTCCTGCCATCTACTCCTCTTGGGCGTGCTTTCTTCTTTTTGGTCTAGAGCTTGCAGCTGTGCTCTTAAGTTGCCACTATGAGACCTTGCTAATTTCTCCATGAAGGCACTTAGTGCAATGAACTTTCCTCTTAACACCATTTTCATTGTTTCCCATAAGTTCGGGTATGTTGTGCATTCATTTTCATTGAATTCTAGGAAATCTTTAATTTCTTTCTTATTTCTCTCTTGACTCAGTGGTAATCCAGTAGAGAGTTGCTCAATTTCCATGAGTTTGTAGGTTTTCTGTGGTTGTTGAAATCCAGCTTTAATCCATAGTCATCTGATAAAATACAGGGGATTATTTCAGTTTTCTTTTATCTGTTGAGACCTTGTTTTATGAATGAGTATATGTTCAATTTTAGAGAAGGTTGGATGAGGTACAGAGGGGGTATATTTTGTGTTTGAGGGAAATGTTTGTAGATATTTGTTAGATCCATTTGAGTAAAAACACCTTTGCTTTCATTGTTTCTCCATTGAATTTCTGTCTGAATGACCTGTCTATTGGTGAGTGTGGTGTTGAAGTCTTCTGAAGCACGATTAATAAAAAATCCACGGTCAGAAATTGAAGTTCAACTTAAAGATCCAAAAAACAAAACAGCCAGCCATTGGCTCTTACCTTTACCCCAGTCTGAAATGGCAATATTGTCTCCTAAAACCTGATAAGGAGACTACATCTGAGAGCTGTCTTGCCCTGTCTTATATTCCTCTCAAGGGCTGGGAACAAAGGCATGCACCACTGGGGTAAAAGGTGTGCATCACCCTATTTCTGGCAACTTAAGTGGCTACTGGGAGTAAAGGTGCATGTCATTCTGACTCCTGGGGTTAAAGGTGTATGTTACCATAATCTGGTCTGTACGGCTGACCAGCAGCACTGTTTTACTTTCAGGTATTCAGACAGTCTTTATTTATTAAAATACAGTTGAAATGCCCCTACAATTCCCCTTTTTGTCTAAAAACATTTAAAAGGGAGGCTATATAATTTCTTATATAATATAAGAAAACTATATACAATAAGTACAATGGCTATCTACAATATATACAGACAATAAGTACATTAACAATGTCTAATCACTTTCATTTGACAAATTCAGAGAAAATATTTCACATCTACCCTATCTTGGTGAATCCAAAGTCTTATACCTAATTTACTATCTATCATAAGTTGATTTCTGTGTCTGGTAAGCTGGAACTATAGCTATTTAATCTTCAACTCCCTCAGAGACCCCACACGGAAATAATATTAGCTGGGTAAGCAGAAAGTGCAAGGAAGTGACTTCCAAAAAATGCGAGTAATGAAAGAAACAGCTGGTTGCCTGGACAGTCACCCAAAGTTCCTTTGCAACATTGGGCATCCATCTTTGGCCTACAAGCCTAGCATATTCAACAAACTTTTCCGTGAAGCAGTATATTTTATGTCCTGCTTGTATAAGTAGGAAAGTACCATGTCAGCAGTCAAGGCAGGGACATCCCCCCCCCATGGCTTACTTTTGCCACAAAGAAAGTAAGCTCCATGCGGAGTTTCTTTGGTGCCCATTCTCTTCTCTGAAGCAGATTGATGCTGCCAGGAGCAGACATGTCTCATTGTCATAAAACACCTAGGTTCAATTGTACTAGGTGATTAACTATTACTAACCTATATTTCTTTATGATCCTAAACAGTTGGTAATAATAATTTTCAAGGACTGGAAATTTGCTTTATATTGTTAAATGATTTGTATAGGAACAGTAACTTGAACAAAATTAGAAATGGATGTACAATATATTTTAACAAAATCAATCCCAAATTTTTATATAATATACAAAAGTAAAACAAATGTAAAACATTTAAAACTAATACTTGGTTTTAAAAAGGTATATCAGATTCAATAATATACCTTTTTATCTTATCATATTTATATCCCCTTTTTACTTTTTTTTCCAAAGGAGATCCCTGAGATTACAAAATTTACACCTCAACTCCCAATCTTATGCCAGTTATAATCAACCCCTAATTGATGTCCTTATCCCTGAGGACAAACTTTGTTGGGAGAGGTGACATCATCTTCGAGAATTACTTCCAGTTGTCATGCAGGTGATGCTCTTTTTATGGGATCCTGTAAAACTAAAATGAAGGTTAAGTTTCAAGATTAATGTTTAGTATAATTGCAAATAGTCTCTGTGTATTTGATAGGGTTTTTCTGAAGTTCTTATTTGTAGTTCTGGCCACAACATTGTAACAAGCTACATCATTTCAGCTAACCAAGTTGGTAATATTTTGAGCAGTTGGTACCCAAAACCGATCTTAAAGTAGTGCTATCAACATGATGTCATAACAGCCAGGTGGAATCGTTGCTGTGGTACTAGGGTGGGGGCAGGGCCAGAAGCATGCAGGCAATGAGCTTGGATGTCATGGAATGGGTCTTTGTGACCGAATTTGTTCTTTTGACTGGTGTGACCTGTGTCTGATAAACCTCTTTAATGTTTTTATTTCACCCCTTAAAGTAATTATAAAACATCTGTAATAGAGTGACTCTATAGCACCTGCCAACTGTATAGGAAATAATGATTTCATTTATCATCAAGTCATGAAAACATAGAGTCTTTTTCTATATGTATATAATATAATTCCTGAATTAAAAAACTACTCTACATTGGTCTTGTCCCAGAAAATTCTGTTCTTATGGGATGGGATGGGCATGAGGATAAAAGCCATACCATTAAGGTGACATTCCATATTCCTTATTATGTGAAATACTTAATCAGTATCATACCTTCCCAGGTTTAAATTGTGATCTTTTATTAATATTAAGAAGATGAAATAGTTCTTCAAAACTGGAATTTTTTTTCAGAAAAGTTTTGCTTTTTTAAATAAAGTGACCACAGGATCAGCAATACAACAAAATGGGTTTTTAGATGATTAATGATTATGATTCTGAATTATGAGAGTTACAAGAATAGAGGGAAAGGAGTGTGTGAATAGGGATCAGCCTTGGATTCTAGGAATAAAGGGAAAAACACCGAAGAGTGAGCAAAAGAATCAGAGGGCAATGCATTAGCAAGGGTTCACTTTTAGGAGCAGACCCAGAGTAAAAGATTTAGCATAAGAATTTGACTTTATTCAATTTCAGAGAAAAAGAAAGCTTTTCTTAGGGGTGGCGAGACTGCCAGAGCATCGGAAGAGGCACCTGTCAATATAGAAACCAAGTACACCCACAACGTGACCAGACAAAGAAAGGCTGTGGAGAGGCCCATGGGAAAGTGTTGTCTTGAAAACAGCACAAGCTCAGGGTTCATCTGATTATGCTCACACCTGTCAATATAAAGATTATCAGAGATTCGTAGTCAGTGCTTTAATTTCTCTGTCTGCAGCTCAGACGGGGTCCTTCCTGGGTTAACTCTGACTAAACCATATGACAATAAACCTTGTGAAAGTAGTACTGGACAATGTTAGCAAGGCGGCAGACACCAACTCACTAAGCCAACCCTAAAGGTAAACAGAGAGTTAATGTTGGAATCACAAAAGAATAAGAGAATGCATGCATTTACTGTTGAATTGGGTGGATCGCTAAGGAGGAGGGGGCGTCCAATTGGCTAAGGATGTGGAACAGAAATGAACAAATTTACAAGCAATATTTCAAACCAAGCTCCCAAAACTGTCGGGTTTTTTTTTTCCTACAGTAGAGAGAAAGGAGAATAAAAACTGTAAAGGTGACTGGTATGAATCATGGGCGGTAATGCTTTGTTATATGATGGGGATTTCTAATGAATCGTCTTGTGTTCATAACAAGCTAAATCACACAGATAATATTCACACACAGGGTTGATGTTTCCCTAAATCTTCTGTGTAACTGGCTTGACCTTTTATTATGAACAGAATAAATATATCTGTTTATAGACATACCTCATCGTGTCATATTGTGGGCTTTGCGCACACATATAATCTAAAGTACTTAAGGTAACAAATAAATTTATTGTATTATTAATCATATTCTGTACTCGCGTCCTCGGAGGTGTACTCTTGCGAAGCCAGTTTTGAACTGAGAACTTCGACTGTGTGAATATCCATACCCAGACATAATCTGCATCTATCTCATGCCTTTTCTTTCTCCAAGCCTGGGTTCTGTCTTGCATTCAAAGAGTCTGCAGGCTGGAAACTCTCTAGTTTACAAACTCAGTCTCTAACTCTTTGTAGCTGCCACTTGGCTTCCTTCTGCCTAAGGAGACGTGTTTGATTATCATCAGATAACTATGAAAGAAAGAGAGAGAATCTCACAACTTGAGAACAGTCTCAGGAGGGTCTTGGTGGGAATTTCAGATTCCCAGGTACTCCAGATAGATTCTAAAACAAGAGGATTGTAGCTGGAAGTCTTTTCTCTGTCCCATTGGATCCTACTTGACCAGTTCTCTCCTGCCCACCACTTGCCACAATGCTTATTAAATAATCATTTTGAGGTTCAATATTAATTATAGTTTCTCAGGCTTCTTATTGGCTAGATCCACATATAAATTAACCCATATCTAATAATCTGTGTATTGCCACGCGCCCTGTGATTTACCAGTAATACTCTGGCATCTTACTCCCCCATGACTACTGGCATCTCCCCAGCTCCACCTTCTTTTTCCCTGTATCCCTGTATTTCCCACCTGGCTCTATTCTGCTATTTGGCTATTGGCCAAATAATCTTCTTTATTAGCCAATAGTAATAGAACATATTCACAGCATACAGAAAGACATCCCACATCAGAGGATTGATTGGGGGTGTGCACTTTATGAGCCATACCCCCTTTATCATGTGGGCTTTCATTCCGTTAGGAAGGAGCACAGCCAGAGTAGGGTCTAGAGCAGGCAGTTATCATTATTTGGGGTAAGTAAGGTGGACAATGTACACATTTGCCCTTGCTAGTGATGGCGATAGGAATGACTTTATCTGCCTTATTTTGCAAAAGCAGTCATTTTCACTCATGCAACATTCTTTGCTTAGCTCACTGGCAGTAGTTGAGCAGCTTTTAGACCATCTCTAATCCTTTCCATGCCATTACCCCCCTCCTACTCCTCCCTCCCTTGCTCCTCCTCCTCTAGCTTCTCTTAACACATAAGCTAAATTCAGTTTGTTTTAGTCAGCATTCTATTGGTGTGAAGAAGCACCGTCATCATGGCAACTCTCATAAAAAGGAAACATTTCATTGGGGCTTGCTTATAGTTTCAGAGGTTTAGTCTATTAATTCTCATGCCAGGGAGCATGGCAGCACTTAGGCATACATGGTAGCTGCCAATTCTACATCTGGATCCACAAGAGGCATGGAGAGAGGGAGAGAGTTGGCTTGGAATGGGCTTGTTGAAATCTCAAAGCTCACTCCCAGTGACACGGTTCCTCTAAGAAGGCACAGCTCCAAATCCATCCCAGGAAGCAGTACATCCTCATGATGAAGCATCCAAACAAATGAGCCAATGGGGCACATTCTTATTTAAAGCACCACACAAGTAAAGGAAGAGAACATTTCCAAACCAAGTACAAGTTTAACCCGATAGGTATATTCTAATTCCTTTTTAATGTTGGGGCTGTGTTGGCTACATGGGAAGAGCTGTAATCTTTCAGCAGATGCTTACAAATGAGCCAAGAAGAAAAGAACAAAACTCGTTTTATTGTAAGCCAGCCTGCTGACATTCTCTATGGAATCTGAGCCAATAATTCATGCAGAGTGATGCTAGTTCCTAAATTGTTTCATGACCTCCTCTTATACTCATCTTGAGAAATAGCCCAGGTTCCAAGAAGCTTCAAAATTAAAAAAAGAAAAAAATTAGGAACCCAAGATGCCAGGGCCTCACTGCATGAAAACCCATCATCTCGATGTCTTTTACCAATGTCTTGTTTCTTAAATCAACATAAATTGGATGGGAGAAAAACTTTTAATTGCTTTTTGATGTTGGCATACACAATGCAGGCTGTACTAAGAATGCATGAAGCACTGGGTTCCTGTATTCAGGGTTCATTGGCAGTCTGAAGACACCAGAGACAAAATACATAAGATATAAAATTGGTCAGAGACCCCATGAGAGTTAGCATATTTGCTTAAAGTATGATAAATGATGAAATTTCAGGATACATTTCACCTAATCACCTTGCTTCTGGGAACGTAATAATAAATGCAGAAATCAAAGATCAAGGGAAACTTTAAAACTCTGAACCTTGTAAAAACCTCCCACATGTCATAATAGCAATAGTGACTAATAAATTAATCGATTTTGTATTAAAAGGAAGTTATATGGTTAAAATACTAGTTAATGAAAATACTGGTGTGAGATTTATCTTGTTCTTAAATACAGTGGGAAATTAGCTCTTTTTTAAATGATTGACAAACCATTCAGAACTGTGTTAAAAACAGAACAAAATCATTTAGAATAATATACATTTAGAGCCAAAAATATTAATGTAAGTAAGACCCTTTTTAATGAATTTAGCTAATTCTTCAGTATGGATGGAAACTGTTATTGGTGTTTAGATGTTTCAGGAAACCATAATAATGGTAGTAGGTGAGGCCTTACAGGTATTATATTTATGATCCTTACAGCTGACTGATTATGAAAAGAGGCACCTCTCAGATCTTAATGTAAATTTTAATCTCCCCAGGGGTCTTGTTAAAATGAAGGTTCAGGAGAATTTAGAGGAGGCCAAACTTCATTTAAACTGACTCTTAGATGATACTAAAAGCTGTAGATGGAAGTTTCTATACCACCCATTTCCCACAACCATTCAGCCCCAAAGGAACACACAGAGGTTATATTAATTATGAACTGGCCTATTAGCTCAGGCTTATTATTAACTAGCTCTTACAACTTAAATTAAACCATATTTCTTGTCTATGTTTAAACCCGCGGCTTGTTACTTTTATCAGTGAGGCTTTTTCATCGTGCTTCTTCTGTGTCTGGCTGATAACTGTGTCTCTGCCTTTCTTCTTCCCAGAACTATCCAAGTCTGGTTGCCCCACCTATACTTCCTGCCTGGCTATTGGCCAATCAACATTTTATTAAACAAAGATGAGTAACAAATCTTTACAGTATACAATAGCATTATCCCACAGCAAAAAGCTGCTGGCCCATGTCTCATAATGACAAAAACTCCAGAGCCTTGTGTCAAAATAGAGATGCTGAAGTGTCACTTATAGAGAGTCCAGCAGAACTTAAAATTCTCACTCCCCCAGTTGAGGAAACTTATGATTGAAGCCAGATAGCCATGTGATAGGTAACATCATAGTCAGTGGTTAACTCAGAAGTATGCCTAAGGTCATCTAGTTCAACACTCTTCACCTGAGTTGTGATCCCCACCCAAAGTATGGGAATCTGTGCTTTCTAGTCAAGGATGTCCCTTGGGCAGTACTGAGGGTTCTATGGTAGAAAAGATGGAATATTGTGCTTTGTGGTTTCCATCCTAAAATTTGCAGTAACTTCATCTTTGAATTGGTTTTGGACCATTGAAATCCTGTATAGCCAGAGTAGAGGGGAAGTGTTTGTAGTCTGAGTTTACACATGATCTTGCCTCCTGTAGCTTCCCTATCTCTCCAGGAAGCTATCAGCCATCTGTTGTCTACTGAAGGTGCTCTCCTTGGAACCCTGTACCGTATGATGGGTTAATTCTGTAAAGGGAATTCAGACAGAAGATCTAGGGTTTTTCTTTAGGTGTGTAGATAAACTATAGAAGTCTTCACAATTTCGACTCACCAGCTTTTCCACACGATGGTGCTGTGGGTTTCAATCTCCAGTTTGCTCCTGTTGAGCTGATCCTATTAGCCAGCTGGCCTCATTAACATGTCTGGTTGCCCCAAATGAAAGTGCTGCTCTTCCTGTTAGCAATATCTTGTCAATGTACTGCTTTGTAGAAGGAACTGCAACCTGTCTCCTGCCACCAAAAGATTGGGAACATCCTTGAACTGCAGCAATAGGTTTCTTCTAATTTTGTCTCTTATTTGTGAGTTTTGTAATCTACTATATGGATGAGATTGCACAAGGACATCTTTCTGTGGGAATACCTGCCCTACTGTGCTTTGAAGTTTAGGAGGCTGTGGTCCTAGACAAGTTTAAGTGATTGTCATTAGGACAACAAGCAGTCCTCTTGCCATTAGGCATTGCTAAAGGTAGGAGCCAAGGGAGAGCTTGTTGAGCTGAGAAACAGGCAGTTTTGACCATACTTGGACACAGTCCAGCTTGTGGCAGACAGTCATTTCCCTGGCCTACAGGCTATATTAGCTCCCTGCTTTGTTTTGGCCACATGACTTCTGCCTTCCTTTCTGGGACTTGAGAACGTACCTGGTAGATGCTTTGCGCAAATCAACCTGTTCTTTTCTTTTTCAAGGTAGATTGATCTGACTCTCTGTAGCAACAGAGAAACCTATCATCGTGATACAGAAAACCTATTATTTTGATTTATTAATATTTAAACATGTATTTCCTATGAATATAGGTTTTATTCTATTTCTCTTTCTCTATATAAATGTTCTATACATAATTTGTATTGCTTTTGATTGTGGGTGTGTGCCTCTGTAGGTAGTAGGTGCTTGTGCAGGGATGAGGAATTAGATTTTCTGCAGCTGGAGTTATAGGTGGTTCGAGTTACCCAGTGCAGGTGCTGAAAACTGAACATGAGTCCTCTTTGGACCAGTGCATACTCTTAACTGCTTGGCCATCATCTCTCCATTCCCCATTCTCTAGATTTTGAATTTTCTCCTTGATGCTTGCATATTGGAGGCTGTTTACTGGGGGGAAGTAAAATATGTAAACTGTACTTTTAAAGTAATTTGGTAATTACAGGTTCAATGAACTATAAAATTTTTCTCTTTTGATAAATGCTTTTATTTGACAAATGGATAGAATAGAAGTAGATCCTATGCATGAGCGAGCATGTGTAACCACATATGTATTTATACATCTACACACAGGATTAGATCCTAATATGAATGGGCCTGTGTATTCCCACATGTATTTGTATAGATACACACAGAAGCTTTTCCAGTATTAGTTTTTCTATTCCTTTATTTCAAACTTTAAACCTTAATGATTTCATTACATTGATGGTATCATTTGATTTTTATCAATTTTTCTTACATTTCTAATACATTTTTACACACACACACACACACACATTGTAGGAGCAAGCCATGAGAAACAGACCACCCAAAGAAAGTTCTTCCAACCATTATCATCCTCCAGTGTTGGGCCTAGCCATGATAAGATTAATGGAGTCCTGAGTCTCAGTAGTTTACCCTGAACCAATACCTGGTTGCAGGAAGGACCATAAACCGAGATTGCCCAAGCATCACCCAGGAACAGACCATCCAAAGAAATGCCTAAAGTTCTAACCATTGTGGATAGGATCACTTGTCAACACACATTCACCAGGGCACCCCTAGAAAGATATCAGCCATTCAGGGGCCCTGAACCTTAGAAATCCCTCACCTTTAATACTTTAAAAAACCCAACTCTAACTGAGCTCAAGCCTCTTTAATTCTTCCAATACGTTAGACATACAGAGAGACCGAGTTTACAAACTTGTATAATGTTGATTGCCTTGGCGGGCCACTTAGTCTAAGGTTAGTAACCCGCCTGGCAGTTCAGTTATTCCAGGGTCACGGAGAGGAACTACCTGGAAGATATGGGCTAGGAGACAGGAAGAAGGCCATGCAAAGTTTGTCAAAGCCTCCCTTTATTAGGGACGAGATACAACCTTTTATAGGGTAAGGAGTTGGAGGATGGGCACAGGGTTCTGGGCTCTTGCCGCGTGGTTCACGTTGGTCACATGGTTCTCGTTGATCATGTAGCCAGGTTACCTTCGGTCAGGTCACCGTAGGCCAAGAAGTCACAACTAGGAGATGACACACCTAGTTCTCTAGATAGTTTGGAATGCGGGGTGGGTTCCGCTAACAGATAGCTCTCATTAACAGCCAATTTGGGTGTGGGGTAGGCTCTGTCAATAGAACCATTCTTAACACAATTAGGGGTGTGGGGTTCTCTGCAGACTCCCCAGGGTGATGGTTCCTGTAATGATTTTAGGAGGAAATTGGCTCCTGACAGATCCCCCTTTCTTTTATAAAGACAGGCAGCTATTAAGTGAAGGGCATCAGGTCAGAGTCCAACCATGGTGTCAGATCTAAAAGAGAAGGGACTGGGACAAGGAGAGACCCTCCTCTCGAATGGTGAAGCAATTTACCTCTCCTGGGAACAGAGGGGTGCCTTATGATTCTTAGGTCTAGTGGGGACCAGGTCTTTATCCCCCTTACCCGTCCTAGGATTCCCAGTATCCTGTCTTAGGTTGGGGGAAGTCCTGCCACAAGTCACCCGTCCTTGGAGCTCCTCAAATGAAAGGTATCTAGCGAGATTTAAAATAAACAGATCACAGGTCGCCCTGTCTTAAGCCATGTGGAGGGCACTCCTCGTGCCTGGCACCATGCCATTGTTGAGCCGGCCAGTACAGCCTCTGTATGGTGTGCTGTTCAGGCGAGGGTCCACACTAACTCCCGTCATTGGGCCCCTGTGTCTATCACTAATGAAAAGACTGTGAGTAGCTCCTCAAACAAAATATAATGATATAATTTTGGGCACCAATAACTCCATCTTCCAGACAAGAAGAAAGGGCATTTTCCAAACCCAGTATTCACCTTTTAATCTGGCCTTAGGTATCCTCCTTCCTAAATGCCTACTCCACAATAAGATTATGAGTGCTGCCTGCCAAAAATTAGGGCAGTGTAAAAGGGATCTAAATCTAAAATTTTTAGCATATGCATTAAACCCAAACATTTTACAGCATATGTCAGACTTTTCCCAACATCTATAAGCAGTTACAAATATCAGGTCAATTGTAGTAAGGGCACAATGACATACGTTGTTGTTATCAAATACCACCAGTTCCAGTCTCTGAGCAACAGTGACAGGAACCCTAATCTTTCCCCTTCTTAAGTGAAGAGAGGTTAATATTTTCATTAAAATGAGTTCTGTGTCCCAAAGATTAAAACTGTCTGATGTTTAGTCCGCATCTTAGTTTCAAAGCAAACCAGAATTCAAACTGCAGAAGGAGCTCAGCATTAGTGCTTCAGGGCAGGTGGGATTCCTGGGTGAGGTGAGCAGGATTCAGCTATCTGAAGCACATCCTGGCACTTATCTCAGCCCGGTCTCTCTGGACTCTCTAGGGGCAGAATTGACACCCTGCAGAGTAGGGTAGCAGGTTCTGTTATCAGGCACTCCTCTCCTTGGGGGCAGGAAAGGCCGGACCAAGGACCTCTCCCCAATCTCCTCTGGAACTCCTCTGTGGGATGTCCGCAGCCTCGACAGCATCAGATCCAGCTTTTATTTTCTTTCTGTGAAAAAAGCATAAACATATCCTCGACCCCAAATATAAATAGGTCGGGTTTTTTCATAATGCATTGCAAGGGCTTTTCCACCTTGCCTTAGCAAAGGTTAGCTTGGTGTTATTGCGCCAGATCCATTTGCATCAAGATCTGCTTGCAACCTTTTATGAGTTGCTTTCAAGGAGCCTTGTTACGCTCCACAATTTCTTTTTTATTAGCCATATATGCAGCTCTTCCATTGGAAAAGCCATTTGTAAAATTTAGCATAAAATCCTTTAAGGGATTTTTTGCTATAACATTAGCAAAATACAGTTGTGTGAATTGTAGCAATGATCATCTGGGAAAAGATTATTGTTTTTGCCTTTGAATTGAGCAAAGACAATTGTCCAGGAATCAATTTTAAAATTATCAATGAATCTATTGTTTAGTATAAGAAGTATTAATCATAGTCAATATTTTATTAAACCATTTTTCAGCTTTTATCCTGCCCTTTTGTACCAGACAGGCTACTGTTTTAAATTAAGAGTTTAATATCTTAACTAGCAAAACTGAGAAGATTTAGCCATAAACAGCATTTTTTATAAAACTGTTGTAAAATAAGTTTTACATTTAATATACACATTTGCCATAGCTGAATTATAATTAATATACTGTATTTGTTGATTATTGTATACTTTACCTGTTGATTTATATTTTACCTGCTTGAATACCTGTTAGGCAGCTTTAAGCTCTCTATTGGAAACTGTTTTTTTTTTTTTTTTGTAAGAATTTTACCTAGCGGCTCAAGGTCCCTTATAAGAATATTATAACTAGGGCTTTAACCATTGTATATCTAATTAAAAGTTTATAAGATATCCTCCTCTTAAGTTTTAAGTTTGCCTTGCAGATAGGAAAATGGAAAAATGAAGCATTTTTTGACTAATAATGCTGGCCTCATTAGACATCAACATGTAGAAGAATGAAAATAGATCTACATCCATCTCCATGTACAAAACTTTTTACGTTTAAATGAGCCAAAGGCCTCAGCATATAAAAATTATGTTGAATCTCACAGAGAAAAATTTTTGAAGCACACTTTGCCACATCTCAAACACAGCCTCAGTGGCATAAACATTTGGAGAAACCATAAATCTCCTGAACTGAGAAACTTTTGTATAACAAGACTATATAGTGGGAAAAGATCTTTACTTATCATAAATCCATTTCAAAAATATATGAAGAACTCAGGAAATTAGTTATTAAAATTTTTAATCCAATAAAAATATTTGTTATAGACCTAAACTGAAAACTCTCAGACGAACTTAAAAATGACTGAGAGACATTTAAAAAATGCTCAAACATAACAACCTTTAGCCCTCAGAGAAATGCAAACCAAAACTCTGAGATTTTATCTTATCCTTGTAAAAATGACCAAGATTAAAAATTATTGCTAACAATTTATGTTTAAGAAAATGTGGGTAAAGAAAAAACTCCATTGCTGGAAGTGCAAACTGACACAGTCATCTTTGGATCGCACATCGTATTGAAAAACCTGGATGAACCTGACTCTCCTAGCAGGAAGAGAAGAATCAAAAATCCAGGGCTAGCCGCTTCAGCCCTAGGAACTGCCCTAGGAACCAGCTGAAGACAAAGCCAGACCTTAACCTCGAAAAACAGGTTTTCCAGCTGTAATTATCACAGTACTGTTTTAGGAACTAGGGGATTATTGGGAGTGGTCCCGAGGCAGGAGAGCTGTCCTCCTGCAACCACCACAGGATTTTTGAAATTTATGACCCTCCCGGACCACTGGGGTGTGGCCCCTTTCCTCAAAAAATTCTTTCTCCTGGTCATTGGGGGTCGAACTCCTCCCCCACCAACCAAGGCCACGTGTGCGACCTCAGCAAGGATGGTCTCCGGGCCCTTGCCATCCAGAGACCCAAGTGAGAGTCTCCCCAGCATTGAGGGACCCTCATTTTGTCTATTTTTTAAAATTAGGCAAATATCTACCTCAAAACTTAGCAATACCCCTTTTGGGCCTAAATACAAAGATGTTTGACCAAACCACAAGGACACGTGCTCAGCCATGCCCATAGCAGAACTACCCTATCATAGCCTAGAATCTGAAAATAACCCAGATGTACCTCTTTTACACCTAGGATAAATGAGACATCATCCTTTTTAATATTCATGAATACCACAAAATATCTTGGAGTAACTCCAAGCAGAACAGAAGTTTTTGGGTCCTGTCATCTCTGCCTATGAAGGCGGAATTTTATTTTTATTTTTAACCATTATCATTTGTTAGAGTATAACTCTGGCCCTTGATAAAGTTAATTAAGAGGCCTGAGTCTCAGCATTCCACCTTGAAGCCACACCTGGCAGCAGGAAAAGATCTCAAGCTGAAACGATATGACTCCCACCCAAGAGCGGGCCGTACAAATGGAAAAACTTGTAGGATAAGAACTTTAAATCTTGAAAGATCCCCTACTCTCTTGTGAAAGCAGAAGAAACACAGCAAAAAATGACAATTTCACTGAAAGCAGTTTACATATTCAGTGTAAATGTCCATTAAAAATTATAGCAACATTCCTCACAGAACTCACAGATTTAATGTAAATGTTCATTAAAATTATAGCAAAACTTTTTACAGAACTCAAAAGAACAATATAGAACTCAAAAGAACAATCTCCAACCTTATACGAAAGAAATAAAAACTCAGGATAGCCTAAACAATTCTAAAAATCCTCTGAATGTATCACAATCTTTGATTTTAAAACTTTCCTACAGAAACAGTGCTGAAATTAATCTACCTTAGATATAAACTTATACACCTACAAACTAAAGATTTTTGACCAAGAAGCAAGATTTTTAAAATGGAAAAGAAGCATATTTACTGTCCTAAATGAAGCTGCAGCTTTTTGAATCTAGATTCCTGTATAGCAAACCTGCCTGTCAGCTTTTGCTCCATATGGCAGGGGGTTAAAGACATAGGCTCTCTAGCCCTAGCAGCCAGCCTGCTTGGCAGGCATAGCTGTGTGGATTGTACCCTAACTTCTCGCATCTCGAGGGACTCCCTTTTGAGTCCGCAAGCAAACACATAAAGCAAACATATGAATCTCTGTTTTTGACTCTTACTCCTCTCTCCCTGAGTGATTGATTAAATTCCTGTATGAATTTTCTTCCCTTGAAAGTCCCATATCTTTTTGGACGACGGTGAGCCTGCGCCTACCTTGTCCTGCAGATCTGTCCGAGTTCTACAGCTGCAGAACCTTCTGTTTTCTTCTTGTTGTCCCGGGACTGCGCGTTGTCGTCCGATAGTTGACCGTGCTCCGTGTCGCTGGTTCGGGCGCCACTGTCGATTGCCTTGGCGGGCCACTTAGTCTAGGGTTAGTAACCCGCCTGGCAGTTCAGTTATTCCAGGGTCACGGAGAGGCACTACCTGGAAGATATGGGCTAGGAGACAGGAAGAAGGCCATGCAAAGTTTGTCAAAGCCTCCCTTTATTAGGGACGAGATACAACCTTTTATAGGGTAAGGAGTTGGGGGATGGGCACAGGGTTCTGGGCTCTTGCCGCGTGGTTCACGTTGGTCACATGGTTCTCGTTGATCACGTAGCCAGGTTACCTTCGGTCAGGTCACCGTAGGCCAAGAAGTCACAACTAGGAGATGACACACCTAGTTCTCTAGATAGTTTGGAATGCGGGGTGGGTTCCGCTAACAGATAGCTCTCATTAACAGCCAATTTGGGTGTGGGGTAGGCTCTGTCAATAGAACCATTCTTAACACAATTAGGGGTGTGGGGTTCTCTGCAGACTCCCCAGGGTGATGGTTCCTGTAATGATTTTAGGAGGAAATTGGCTCCTGACAGTATAAAATAAAGGCTCTTTGCTTTTACACATGGGACCCAGTCTCCTTTTTGGCTTTTGGGGGACTTCATGGATTTGGCATAACATATATGTAACTATTTTACTAGTAGTGTTATTTTGTTTTGATTGTTCTGTGAATGAACTGTGCCAACTATAATTTTAAAACTTTCCCTTTTGTGCCCCTTTTAATATCCAAGCTTTTCTGATAAATTATGAACATTCTGGCCTCTGCCAAACGTTCGCATTTGCCTTTTCTGCTCTTATACTGTCAATTGCTCCTCGTCAGAAGCTCTGAGGAAGTTTTTTGTGAATAGCATATTGCTCAGTTTTGTTGTTTGTTTTTAACCCAATTTGACAGCTTTGGTCTTTTCACAGAAGGATTCCATGTGAGGATTTTCCAAATGAGCCGGAGAAGAGAAGGGGCACTGCCCTGCATGTTCAAGCAGATCTGTTCTGAGGATAAAGGAAGGCTCAAGGCAGGAGAGCCAGGGTCCTCTGTGTACAGAGCTGAAACCACAGGGATTGCGCTGGGAACTTTAATTAATTGTTTTACAGATTAGGAGAGTCACCCAAATTCCCTGGTAACATTTCTCATCAAAGTGTGCTCCATGGGGAAGAAATAAAACCTGAGCAGGCCAGGAAGCTGGGAGACTCAGAAGAAACAGGGCCATGAGGAGCTAGATGACTGAAGCCACCACTGAGCCAATTAGGAAGTGGTACTCAGCAGGGTGCCCAAGACAGAAACAACTGGGGGTCAAGTGCAGACAAATTGCACTGGTTCTCACACCACTAATATATCCCCAGGTGTGAAGAAACTAACAGAAAAACAGGCTTTGCCTATTGTTCTACCTCCAGTTAACAAGGCCAGGAATGTCCCAGGCTTCCAAATCAGTAGGTAGTTCCAAAAGCAGGAGTGCATCCAAATTTTATGAGGTCTGGTCCTTAAGCCAAGGATGAGTATCTAAGCCTGGACATGTGATTTATTGGGAGAGCCCTGGCCAGGGATGCACAATAAGGTCTTGAGTTCAATTCCTAAAACAGAAAAAAGAAAAAAAAAAGATGCAGAAGGAAAAAGATGCGACATTTTGTACTATCCTCAGTCTGGATTAAGACAAGGAAAGGGTGTTGACCAACGATTGAGTCTTTAGAGCTTCAGTTCTTTGTGTCTTTGGGGGTAGGCAGCCAGCAACAAGTCCATGAAACGCTGCCTTGCCACATGCAAGAGCTTCCTTTCAATAGAGAGAGCATATGGAACATGATTAATGTAGCAGGCAACGTGAAACAAGAGAGGCTGGAAGAGCGCCGGGAGGAGCCAGCACATTGTTTATCCAAGCAAAGGTGGGCGATTTGAGAACTGGAGAACCCTGCCATAGTTTCTGATTTTTTTTTTTTTTTTTAGTTATTTAAGGGACACATGGTGATTGTCAAAGCAGCAGCATGGGAAAAGCCTGCTTGCTGGGAAGAATAAGATAGTGGTTAGGATCCAGGGGTGTTAGGCTTTCTGCTACAGTTTGATTTGCTTTCCTGGAAAAGAGGAGAATGGATTCGCAGGCAAAAGAAGGGAACAGCCCCAGGACGGGAAAACCAGATTTTAAAAATGAAATAGTTGACTAATTATAAATTGGCAATCACACATCTGAATGAATTTAGTGTGCAGTATGAAGATTCCTGTCCCCAGGAAAATGAATAAGTCACTAGCCAGTGAAGCTATTGGAAAGAGCACAGAACATTTGGGGAACAAGACCAAGTTCTCTAAATTTCATTGTCCAGCAAGACAAAGTGGAGTCGTTTTAAAGCAGTTAATTAATTAAAATCTCTTATTCCCAAAGAGATGACAGGATTACCTTGGCTTAAAGGCCTCTTAAGCACACTGAGGTGTCTAGTGAGGTGACTGCCCGCATATTTAAGGCTGTCCATCAATCCCTCTTACTGATGAGTTGGACAGATTAGCGACTTACATTTTAGCTGTTGCTAGGGAACTGAGTGAGCTTGTGTCTGCTGATGTATTAGGGGCTCAACCTTATTTGGGGTAGATAGAAATGGTGTCAGCTAGGATAGGGTTTATGATCTATGTCTTGTATACCTGGTATGAGCCTCTATGGCATCTCTTCCAGGCATTCTCAGTCTATATAAACATGGATCTCCTATTACTTACGATGCAGATCTGGCTTCCTTCAAGAAACTTTAAACCTTTCCTGCGGAAGATCTTAACAGCTTGACATTGAACCTGACAGACATCCTTCCTAGACAACAGTCTCTATGCCCTTCAGCTTTATCTGAGTTCTGCTTTGTGCTTAATAGACCCCAATCCTTCTAAACTTATATAAAAATTTAGAAAATTCTCAATGGATAATGACCTGGTGTTTTCAGCCACTCTCTTCCCTCTCAGTGGGAGCTTCCAGTTTGTATGTCCTATGACTGAGGTCCCATGGTTTATGGATTTATACACACACACACACACACACACACACACACACACACACACACGACTTAGAACTCTGTAACCTTTTGTAAAAGAAAGCCAGGTGCAGACACACTTGGGGAGTCAAAATGAAATTCTGTGTGCTTAGGTTTAATATACTCCTCAACTCAGCCTTTTTTTTTTTTGTCTCTCATTGAAATGAGGGGTTCATTGAGAATGGGCCTGATGAAATCTGCCAGGCTTGGTTTTATTGTCTCCCAAATTCCATCTGACCTTGGTCTCTGACATTTGGTCTCGCTGATGCCACTACTTGTGACAAGTCTAGAAATCAAGTCTGCTGCAGTGCACTGGTGGTTTCAGGGGCAAAGCACCCAATAAAGCTTTGAAGAGGTTTTGGTGACGGTTGTTATTTATCAATAAGCTTTCTTTGTAACAGTCCCACATTACTGAGATTGCTATCTAATGTGTATGGTGTGGAATCTTTGTAAAAATTGTAATAGTAAAACTGCATTTTAAATTACTGCTTGTGATGGTCATTTTCATCAAAAAAGTGTGTCTTCACTTGGTAATGACTGTGTGTCCCACTGGAGATTTTCTGCAATACTTTTTAAATTAATTAGCCAATTAATTTAATGTGTGTATGTGAGTGTGCCTTTGTGTGTGTGTGTGTGTAGGTCAAAGGAGAACTTTTGGGAGTGGTTTCTGGGAATCAAGACGAGGTCATTAGACTTGCTGGTTAGTGCTTTGGTCTCATCCACCATCTCTCTGGCCTTTGCTAATTTTCTATATTTTCTTTTCTTTTGCTTTTTTTCTGGGTCTCAGTTATCTAGTCATTTTGTAGAATATTATACATTGGCTATAATTGTAGAAGTGAAGGAAGAACTTGTTGGGAGGCAAACTATAATTTCAGAAATTTTAAAGAGCTTCTTCTAAACATAGGAGAGTTGAACAAATACCCAAAAATACTCACGAGTAGGGCACAAAATTTTATTCGACTCTATGCTAGTCAGACTGAAAACTGCAGTATTAATAGCAGTAAATTAATGAATTTTGCTGGGTATCAGGCACAACTCTTAGCATTATTTTATATTCCATGTCACTGAGATATTAATAACTTGTTAAAATAGATATTGTTGTTGATCAAACTCTCTAGCTACAATGTCTGGAAGCACAAAATTGATAGACATTATCCAAAGACAATTTAGCGTCAGTGATATGTTGAATCACAATGGGAAACAGTTTTGAGGTTATACTCATCAACGTTATTTCAGATAAAAATGACTATTGATGCATACTGATCATTTTTAACAATCAGTGCTATAGTATGACTTCAAACCTTTGTAGATCTAGCACACACAATTTGACATATATCCCCAGGGTCAATCTTGTTAGCCAGAGAAAAGGCATGGATATTCAGAAGATAAAGCTATTCAATTTTAGAACTTTGCCGTAATATTTTAGATTGTGTCATTCTGGAATGAATACGGTGTATCTACAAAAGTGGGGTCAAGACTCCTAGGTGCTCAGGCACCTTTGTTGTCATCTGTCCTGTACTGTTCCTGAATAACAAGGCAGGGTCAGAGCCCAGTTCTCATTCATGCTCCATAGATACCCAAGAGAGAAAAGTATATCCAAGCCCAAATTGAAGGCCATTATTCACACATTTTAGACAATACTACATTCAAGTTCAGATTGTAAAGAACATTTTTAAAAGAACACTTTCTCCTCCATTAATTATGTCGATTGCTTCCCTAGCAATTTACATTCATGAACCTTGGTTTCCATGGTTTTTTTGTAATGACATCATAAAGGAATCAGCCTTTGGTTTGTGAAATGGCTAAGGGCACCTTTTAAGTGTTCCCATTGTTCTACGGCTGTGTACTTCCTCTGAGAATAATTACATTACCTTTGCCTACTCCTGGATATCCTTGAAAATAAAATACAAGGCTTTATCTCTGAGATAAATGTTCTGGAAGCCTGACAGTCAGCCCCGTGCCTGCTAATTCCCCTGCTCCGGTTCACGACCTCCACTGGCATCAATCTTAGAGAGTAACATTCAAGAGCACTCCTTTCGGTGACTGGAAGGGAAGTGTTTTGTTTAAATCTCCACCAACAAGTCACACAGTAGCTGTATTAACAGGTTAATGGAGCGGCAGAGCAAGGACTACCAAGACTGCCTGTATTATTTGAGGCTTGCCAATGCCTCCCAAAATAACCAAATACGTTGCCTCATCACGTATGCCTTCAACCTGATCCACTCGCACCAGCTCCTCTCACTTTTTATCTCACCCTGTTCCGGTGCCAAGAGTCTCCCGTGGTCAGGGCATTCTTTTCATGGAACAAAGTAGAAAATGATGGATGTGATAGAAATTATCTCTCTTAGACCACAAATTACCTGCGCTGGATACCTGCCAAGGTTTTCATCCAAGCAAAGTCCGATGGGTCAGGCTGAGCACAAAGGTATCTCTCAAATAGAAAGGATGTATAGATTTTAGCAGTCTTCTCTGGAACAATAAGTCAGGCCTTTCAGAACTCAGTCTCACATATTTTATCCGTTAAAACAGAGCCAGTTTCCCCCAGAATCTTGTCACGTTAAATAATGCGTTAAATGGGGGACTTAGCTTTCATTGACTCATTTACTACTTGGACCTCCTCAGAGAAGTGAGGCAGGGTTGTTATTTATCATGTTGTCTTAATTGCATCATTTAACTTGGAAAGATACATTTGGATACTAAAAGCCAAGGCATCTGTTGGTCTCTGTCAGCTCTGTTATCTCCAATTTATTGAAATAAAATGATACGTTAAATTTCTTGTTAAAAATGGCACACTGAAAATCATATTTCCTTTGTCTCACAAAGACCGCATTAAATGTTATTACAAGAATGAAAACATGCTTTCAAATCCACATGGACAAATACAGAAGAAAATAAGATAGCAGAATAAAAGACATTTGGAGTGGGGCAGGCAGGCAAAGCTGTAAGCGATTTATCAAGGCAGGGGCAACTACATCTAATGGAAATGAAGACTGGGTTACTAATGACATCTGATAGAGTTCCCAGGGGGTGTGCTCCCAGTACTTGGAGGTCCATGTGCTCAGCGAGGATGAAAACACAGGAAGCAAGCAGAGAGTCTTGACAGTGCTTACTTCTAAAGATCAAGTAGACACTCTCTTTTTGAAACATGAACTCTCTTAGGAGATCAAATTTTTAGCCTTAATGAGCCTCTTGATGTTCTAGAAAAATATCAAGAAGGCCTATGCTGAACCCAGATGAAGGCATGAACACCCGTGGCATCACACACAGTGCACAGCGACCCATAAAGGGCTGTGCTAATCCAGCATGTCTTTAATGGAGTGAGAGGTTCTATTTCACTGCTTCTTATCCAAGCTGCTCCCAGCAAATTTTTTATCCACTCCACCTCCAGGCTTAGAAAGAAAACCAGAAGCATGGAAAGATTTTCAAGAATCTACACTTGAGCCTTCCTTCAGTGAGCTGGCTACTGCATAAAGCTTGCAGCTAGTAAATTTCAGTAAATGAAAGCAGACAGTCAAGGAATCACCAGACATTTGAGGAAGACGTCTTAAATCACGAGAAACAAGACAAAGAGAACAAAAGATGTTGTTATGGGACAATGATTTGTACCCTGTTCATTGCATTTTAATAAAATGCTGATTGGCCAGTAGCCAGGCAGGAATTATAGGCAGGACAACCAGGCAGAAAGTAGAGGCAGGGTGATGAGAACAGGACAATTCTTGGAAGAGGAAAGCTCATTCTGCAGTCATGACCCAGCCTCAGAAGAAGCAAGATGTGACTACCTCTCCAAAAAAGGTACCAACCCACATGATTAATTCAGACAAGAATTATGGGCTAATATAAGTTATAAGAATTAGTTAATAAGAAGCCTAAGCTAAAGGACCAATCAGTTCATAACTAATGTAGACCTCTGTGTGATTTCCTTGGGGCTAAATGGGTATGGGACCTGGTGGGACAGAAAACCTCAGTCAACAGGATGTCATATTTGCAAACCTGAAATTATAACCCTCAAATTGAAATTTCTATAGGCAAAGCAATTTTTTGTTCACAAAAAAGTCTCTCGAGGCAGATTTAAGAAAGGAATAATCTAGTAAAAAAAATTCTGAAAACAGGAATGTAAGAGCCAAACTGAAAATGCTAGCAAAATAATTATGTTTCCTATTTTCTTCCCTCCCTCCCTCCCTCCTTCCCTCCCTCCCTCCCTCCCTCCCTCCCTCCCTCCCTCCCTCCTTCCTTCCTTCCTTCCTTCCTTCCTTCCTTCCTTCCTTCCTTCCTTCCTTCCTTCCTTATTATCTAGTCATATATATATACTCAAACCTAGAACTTTACAATAGATATGAGCAAGAAGAACCACCAAACTGTTTTTCATCCTTGTACCAGAAAGGAACATTCTCAAGAGCCTGAGATGTTGGGCAAACCCTTGTGGATTTGTGGTTTTGTTTCTTCCTCTTTTGGAGTTCGAGGTGTACACAGTTTTGAAGCTGCATTTCTCTTTCCAACCCTCTTCTATCAAAAGTCATTGTTTCCTTTCCAGCAAGCCTCTTCAATTAGTCATCTACCTTCTGTGTCTATGTTTGGCTCCTCTGGAATTTCATACCTATGGGTTAATATATGGAAATTTGCCAAAAGCATCTTCACTGAGGAATGTTCCACAAGGTTCATCCATGTTGCAAAGTCAATGGCTGTCTTACATATTATTTAATCATTTCATAAGCTGGTAGGCATTTTGTGGTTTGTACTGTCCATTTCTGTGAAAAAGTTCCTAACTCTTTTGTTTATGCTTATTTAGCTAGGAATCTTTTCCTTTTTGTGGCCATGAATTGGAAAAATGAAGGGCTAGGGCCCACCGTTCTATCTCATTCTGTTCTGTGTTATGTTTTTTTTCCGAGTATTTGACCAATTTAAAAGTAGTTGTTTGTCAAGAGTGAATTTTGATAGTTTAATAGAAATGAATGCACATTGCAGAAGCTCAGAGATGCTTTTATCTCTGCTGAGTTGTTGACCACTGCATCCCCTGTGATCACTGACTTCTCCATCATACATAAGCACCAGAAGAAGATAAAGTGGGGTTTGTAGCCCTCCCCAGCCTCAGTTCTGAAGTCACCCTGTCCTTTACTGCTATCAGAATGTCAATTAGTACTTCAGCCTGGACTTCTGGTACAATGTGCCTTCCATTGCAAGGATGTGATCTTGTAAGGACCTGGGTAAACAAAGGACAGACTTGTAAATTAAGGGGACACTTGTCCACGTCCACATAAAACCAACACAGGCGCTGCTTCTCTTAGAAACAGCAACAGAGAAATTAAGGAATCAATATTTATTAAGAGTGAACAGGTGAGCTCTATCTTAACAAGTGAGCGAGGCCGTAAGTCACCGTGCGGCAGTTGGTTGCAGAGCAAGAGGAAATCAGTCCAGACACTTTCCTGCTCGGACTGCAGTTGCATATTTACATTTTCTGTACGGCAGTCACCTATCTCAGCACTCACAAGAGGGACAGAACTATTCATAAACAGGAATCAGACTCAGCTCTTCATGTGACCCAGGGTCTTCTAGGATTTATGTGGCAGAGGATAGACCAGGAGTCTGCTGTGCACAGTGTGAGTAGCCTGTGCTGCACCATCTCCAAGCCGGGTGGGCTTCTGGTGATGCCACCTTATGCAGGGAAAATCACTCCAAGAGAACAGTCAAGACAGCACCACCCCCAAACTGTGTGGTAACAGAGAAGTAAGTCTCAAAAGCTAGCCTTGATAGTTTCTGTGACTCTGTCTTACCATCTTTAGTTTAAAATGACCCTATCTTACTTTCAATATTCCATTTATGAGCCAGATTAGTAGTGGTGCTTTTTCTTTTGGTGGTAATTTTTTGTTTAGTTATTTATTTTTGCAAAAATATGTTCCCAAGTAGGCTTTCTGTAGTTTGCATTTTTGGTCAAATCCCAGGTAACAACTGAATTATTCATACTTCACAATTGTCTGGTATATCCCCCACTCACAAATCATGAAGAGAAGAGAAATTAGCTCCAATTTCCCACAAAGCAAGAAATTCATGGCTTTTTAAATGTGATTTTTTTCCCCCAGAAGACAGCTTAGTTTAGTTCACTTGGTAATAATAAGATTCATCTGTTAAATCTCCAGTACAACCACTGGACCGTCAGCATAATTAATCGACAGAGTTATGATGTTTCTTGGAAAAATAAAATGTACCTGGAAGTCATGGTCGGAGTCTAATTAAAATTCATGAGTAATCTTTAAAAATTTTCGTTGTGACCATATTATTTTACTTTCAAATATTAGACTTCACTTACAATGAAACACAACACTGGCTGTATGAATCAAACATATCTACAGAGAATTGGTACAAGTTTAAGAATATAAAATTACTCTCGGTGCTTTCATTTTTTTCATGATATTTATATAGGCTTGTATCGAAACAATTTTAAAACTCAGAAGTAAGAAAATTTATGTTTCCTCTGATGAAGGTGGTAGTGGCTCATTAGTTTTGAGGGTTTTCTAATTTTTGAAAGGTAATTTCATTTTATGTAAACAAATATAAAATGTAACATACAGCTCATAAAATGCTGTAGTTCCCCGAGCAATTAATATGACACTCTATCTCGTCACATATATTAATGCCACGAAATAATGAGTGTTATTGTGAGAATTTCATACAGGCATATTATATTCTTGGATCATATTGGCCCATTTCCCACACCACTCCCACCTGATACAGATACATAATTTCATACATATTCATAATTGTCCTTTAAGTTCACATTTTATTGTTTTCCTTTAAGAAAACATGCATTACTTGTCCTCCTGAGTCGGGTTTATTTTTTAAAATATCGTATTTCCAGCTGGGCAGTGGTGGCACATGCCTTTAATCTCAGCACCAGGGAGGCAGAGATAAGTGAATTTCTGTGTTTGAGGCCAGTCTGGTCTTCAGAGCAAGAGCCAGGACAACCAGGGTTACACAGAGAAACCCGGTCTTGAAAAAACAATAAATAACTAAAATTAAATTAAAAATATTTTGAGTTCTATCAATGCTTTTGAAAATTGCAGTTCCTTCTTTTTTTATGTTATACATCGTCCTCTCTCTCCCATCTCTCTGGGTGTGTGTTGTTTATCACATTTTCATTACCCATTCATTTGGTGATAGATCGATACCTATCCCATGAGCTGACTATTTCAGTGTCACCATGGTAAACAGGACTGCGTAGGTAAATCTACTTGATGCCGCCTTTGACTACTTTCGGTGAGCACTTAGGAATAGTACAGCTGGATGATACGTCGGTAGTCTGAGGAAGCTCCATTCTCATTTCCATGAGTTTGTACTAACTCATCTCCCTTCTAGCAGACATAAGGATTCCTGCTTTCTTACCAACGGTTCTGACCGGCCCGAGGTATAATCTCAATGTAGCTGTGATCTGTATTTTCCTGATGGGCGAATATGTTCCATTTTTAAATAGTTGTTGTCCAGTTATATTTTTTTTGGAAAAGTGTCTATTCAATTGATTTTCCCACTGATGTGATTGTTTGTTTTTCTCATGTCAATTTTTCAAATAACATTGATAAAACCAGGTCTCATGGAGGCTGAGCAAGCACTCTACAGCTGAGTTACCTTGCCAGCTTCCTTTTTAATTTTATTTTGATTCAGGGACTCACTGAATGACAGAGGGATTTATTCTTTGCTGTGCTCTCCTGATTGTGTTTGCCTCCTCTTTTATGTGTAAGATTCCTATGAGTATCGTCTGCAAGACTGGTTCAGTGTCTGGGAATCTGGGAATTCCTGTCTTTTGAGTTTGTTTGGGAAGGTCTTTATTCCTATTTTTATTATATAGAATAATTTGACTTTATATAAATAATCTAGATTGACAGTAATTTTCTTTCAGGCTCCAAATGCATCATTCCATCATTTCTTTCAAGTTTCTCTAGGAAAATGGCTTCTCATTTATAAGTAAGCTGGTATTTTTCTTTCACAGCTTCCAATATTTCAAAATTACTTCTTTTATTTTGGGCATCATAACGTAATTATATAATTTCCCCCTTCCTTTTCCTCTACCTAAACCCTCCTACATACCCCTCTTTTCTCTCTCTCAAATTCATGGCTTCTTTTTCCATTAATTGTTATATATATATTTCTTTGTGTGGGGTTGAGGCTGGGATTTCCCCTGTCTACATTAGCATTTCTTCTGTTGTTCTTGTTCAGATCATGTTTGGACAGTTGTGTTGGTGAGACTTTACATGTGCTGTTTCACGGATTACTAGGAGACACAATTTCTCAGCAAACTCTGAGGTCCTCTAGCTCTTACAAACCTTCTGCCCCTTCTTTCACAATGTTTTGAGCCTCAGTTGTGCTCTAGGTGTGTCTGTTGGGAATCCACCATTCTACATTTTGATTGGTTCTGGTTTGTTGAAATGGTCTCCACGTGTTGCAAAGTGAAATTTCTTTGATGATGGGCAAAACCTACACTTATCAGTGAGTACAAATATTTAGGATGCAGTTAGGGAATTTTGCTGGGTTAGTAAAGCTGTTGTAGGCTCTCCTCCAAGATCTATGACTTTCGAGTTCTTCATTTATTATAATTTTGGAATTTTAGTTATACTGAAAATCTTTTGTTTGGCTCATGCATGTTTAGGGGTTTCCAATACATGCTAGAAATGAAAGTTCATGTTATCTCCAAGGCTTGCCATTTCTGCGATTATTTCCCTGAACGGGTTTTCTATGCCATTAGTCTGTACACTGGTAAGTTCTGGATCAGCAGGTAGAGGTGTCACTAAGCCTGATGACCTGAGTTTGATCTCCAGGATTCATATGGTAGAAGAAAACCTACATCCATGTGATCATTGTGGCATTTACACACACACACACACACACACACACACACATTCACACGCTCATACACATACTCACACACACATTCAAACACTCACACACACATTGACATACTCGTATACACATTCACACACACACACTCATGTGACTAAAATGAGTGAGTAAGTAAGTACATAAAATTATACAATGAAAGTTAAAAACCCTCTAATTGTGTACATGTGTATGTACACATATGCTTGCAGATGAGGAGGGAATGACTACTTAGGTGACTACAGATAGCCAAAGATATATCAAATTAGGCTCTGGAATGCAGCATTCCAATTTCTGCATGCCACTGTAATTCTAATAAATCAATCAGCATTTCCAAGAATTCTTCTTCACACTGGCTACAGATCTGCCAGTCATAAAGGTTTAATGAAAGTGAATCCTGCATCCTTTCATGCAGCCAACCGGAATTCCCCTGTGTGTATTTTACAATTCGCTTGCTTCAGTGGCACTGAACTGTGGCACAATGGACCACAAGGACGAAGCTGGTTGCAAACTCTAGCAAAAGTTGTAGTTTCTAAGGGAAAGATGAATGTGGAGACTTGCTCTGCCAGAGTAGTAAAGTTGGGTGTATATTTTCAAGATGTGTTTCCATAAAAGCATGGCACTTGATGCGGGGAATCACAGAAGAGCACCTCAAACACTGGCCTGTTCCACAGTTCTCTGATCAGCTAGATCCTCACCACCTCTCCGCTGTGTGTTCGTCATATGTTTCTGTAATAGTCACGGCTGTGGTATCTCTATCTTTTTGCCTTTCTACTAATTCTCCCCTCTGCATGCTTCTGGGCCACCAGGGTCTCAGCACTAGCGCCTTGATCACCAGTTTCTAGGTGATACAGTTCTTGTTGGCAAAACATGATTCCTACAAGATTACAAATGACCATCTTTTGTCATCCCCAAAGGAATTTTTTTTTCCAGAGCTAATCTATTTCCCAAAATAATCTGCCTTGCTTGAAGCAGGGACTTCCAGAACCACACACAGCCCCCGGGGTCTGCAAACATTTCCCCAGCCTAAAGTGCTTACCCCCATAAAAGGTCAACCCCCCCCCCCCCCGCCCGCCTTGGGAGTCCTCTCAGCCATCTGCAGGAGAAAGACTGCAGCTCACTGTGTAAACTGAGAATAGCCCCATCGGTTCAAAGTCAGATTCGTACTTTTCAGCCTTCTGTCTCCTTCTTCTGCCTCAGAAATCTAACACGCCTTTAATCCCAGCACTCGGGAGGCAGAGGCGGGTAGATCTCTGTGAGTTCGAGACCAGCCTGGTCTACAAGAGCTAGTGCCAGGACAGGCTCCAAAGCTACAGAGAAACCCTGTCTCAGAAAAACTAAAAAGAAAAAGAAAAAAAAAAAAGAAATCTAACACTAGGTGTTTCTAATTCTCTATTCAATAGCAAACTTCATTTGGTTGAGCCTGTGAAATGCCCTACTACCTGCTGCCTAGGCTAATGACCTGCATTGGATCCAGGGGACCCAGCAGTGGAATGAGGGAACCCACTTTCGCTAGTTGTCCTCTGACTTCGACATGAGCACCTTGGCATGCGCGTGCTAATTCCCCCTCAAAAAAAGTGAATAAGTAAATGTAATAAAACCTTAAAAATTAAAACTTGAGCTCATTCTCTTGATTACCTGCTTTCTGAAGAGTAATCTTCTATGATTGTTTTGATCCAAACCAAGGGGAAGCCGGAAACTGCTGCTTGCTTGTAGCTGAGGCTGCATTTTGATGAACTTCTTTTCCAGTCACTTTGAAAGAGCATCTCAGGGAAGCAGGCTTTACCAAGGTCTGAACATCTTCTGAGACGATGCGTCCATCATGGCAGAGTCTGCCTGGAGGCATCATGGACAGCATGAGACAGCTGGTTACAGTTCGTGGGAGCAGGAGGTGCCTGACTACGTTTTGCAGGCAGTCCAGAATCAGAGAGACCCCATGCTGGGCTATCGCAAGTAGCGCCATTTCCAGGACCCTTATCTGGGGAAGCTACCTACCAAGGCAGTCCACCCACTGAGACCAAGTATTCAAACACACTGGCCTTTAGCAACATTTTACATTCAAACTGTAACAGCGTGAAAAGGAGAGAGAATTTAATACATACTGCAATTCAGCATTCAAAGGAATCATATGAGTGCTAAATCCATTTTCACGATTCACAAAGCCCAGATTAATTAGTCTTTCGCTGTAAATTCTTTGTTTCGGTTTTTAGGTGAATTGTCTTTTTCAAACAACAACTACTCCAGGTGAAGCTTTAGGCAGAGACACTCCAGTCCATTCCACAATGTAAGGCATTTCCTACTGAATCAGACAAAGTGCTTGGTGCTTGTTCTCCACTCGAGACCGCGGTAGACAGATCAAAGAGACCCTGCTGGCTGACTGACTATTCAACTAGGGGAAAATATGATGAATCCCAACTCAAAGAAAACAAGGAACATTTCGTTCTAGTTCTGCTTTTAGAATATGTGCTATTTATAGGGAGAATTATAATCCTTGTATCTGTTGAACTAATTGTCATACTTTATTTAATATTTAAATGTAAGTACTTAAACAAGAATGTTATCATCGCTATAATCATTAATCTGGACTCACGTCATTTCTATCATGTGGTTGTATTTTGAAATCATTAGTCGTTTGATTACTTTTATGTAGATTGTGGCCAATTTCCCTCTACCTACCACACTATTTTGAAGGCCATTAACTTTAGCATGATTTTTTTTTTTAAATTCTGCTTTCAGATGATACTTTTTCATCTATCGTGAGAGTTGGTTTTCAGGTAAGTCTCCATTTACATACACAAAATCCACTGTGCCCTGTACCCTCTCAGGGCTTGACACTTGTGATCTTTCATTTTCATTTTCTTCAGAGATAGCTTCTCTCTTTACTGACACAGATGTTCAGAACACAGTGATTAAATCACAGTGACAAGCTTGCTGCCGTCCACCACAGTGCTTGCTGTTCTGGGGGGGAACAAGTGGTCACCTTCAGTTACTGTCATGACCACCGTAAGCAAAGGATGTTGGTGACACAAAACATGTTTCATAATCCTCCTTAGGATGATCAAGCATTGGCACAGCTGCTGGCCTCGAATAACTGATCTGTGCATTGCTGTATAAAAGTCCAGCCAACTTATTTTTTCCACCTTCACCCATTAATTATCCCTACTGCAGCTTAGAAAATGTCTCGACTGTCCCATGAGTGTGCGGGCAGAAATAAGAGGGCAATTATCCATTAATAATGCAGTTAAAATCAAGAGAAAAATTCTTTAGGTTAGTTTGAATTCTGCTTGATTTAATTAGTTTTATTAGTCATAGGCCATCAATAAACTGTTAGAAAACTTTTGTATATTTTAATTATTTAAGTCAACATGCTGCAATCACTCAAAAATGTATTTGCGATGCAACCTAGGCCATTACAGAAGTAAGAAATATTGCATGTGAGATCACATGGTTATCTGCAACAGCGAGCAGATATTAGTCATAGGCCATCAATTAAGAATTGATAATTAAATTGATATTTAATAATTACATTGATGTCACATGCTAATGTGGGTCCTTCTTTAATTACTCACAGTTACTACATATGAGAAACCACTTTTATTGATTAACATGATTATATATATTCTAATCTATCATCTTGATGGATTTCCTTATTTTGAACAACTCTTTTATGTCTGTTGCCTGTTTACTATTGACAGATACACGATGCTAGGTTCAAAAGACTCAGTGGTGGATGAAGAGTTCCAAGGCTCTTAAAATTTGGTCTCTAAATAAAAATAATGTTACTAATAATAAGCAAACGATTTGATAAAACATTTATAAGAAATGACAAAGCAACCAACTTAATAGTGTCAAGTTAGGGTGTGGTCAACAGCGTTGGGATACATAGTATCCCAAAGAGAAAGACGAGTACAGTAGGCCTTAATAGCCAAGAAAAGTAATGTATTCTACCAGCACATTTTATTAGGAAGTTCATGTCTCTGGACATATTACTTTTGATTTTCACAAATCACTGGTAATGTTAAGGAGAAAACAAATGTATTTATCCCCTTGCCCACCCTGGGTGACCAAGAACATAATTGAGAGGTACGTGGTACCTACTGCAGTCTTTCCAGCCTTCACGGCCTTAAGTAACATCAAGACAGAAGGAGTGCATTCAAAAATAAAATTACACACTTGAACGTCAAGCTTTGCATATAAGGCTGCAGCCAGGCTAGTTGTAAAAACTTTGTTGCCCTTCTGATTTACCCATCAGGGCCCCATGCTCTGAACTCACCATCTTCCATTCAGGCAAAGCTGCCAAACTTCAAAACCAAAGACTTAATTTCTATAGAACTGGGTCAGTTACAATAAGATGATTATTAAATCAAACCCTTGGCCTCCACATTGGTTAAGATGGAAAAAGAATTGATGGAATGATTGACACAGGGGCCAGGAGAGTTTGCACATATTGACAGAATCTGAGTTGCTCAAATTGCAGATGCTACTGTTTCATGTAATTCCGTTGGTCTCACATAGGAACCACGGGTTGTCTTGTATCCCAGAGCCTTGTTAGAAAGAAAAGAGCAGAGAGACAGCATGACTGTGCTAAGATGAACAAGAAAGCAGGTTTAGCTGATCTCAGTAGGGCAGTCTCCATAGCAGAGCAGTTTTCAGGCCATAAATATTGGGGGTGGGGTGGAGAAAGCTATGGTGGACATCATCTGCAAACACGATCTGCACATGGACCACAAGCAGGCTTTCTCACTCCTCGGGTCTAACATAAAATGTACTGAATTTCATGTTTTCCATTTTGATTTATAAAATCATGTATTTGCCCTAATTTTATTAAGAATCTTACGATTGATTTTTACCTTTTTCGTCCTAATTTGCCAAGTGGAGATACATATATGATGATATTTCTGAAGTTGCAATTTATTAAGTAATTAAAGTTATTATTTATTAATGTTTTGTTAAATATCAATTTAAATAATAGTTATTGTTTTCCAATTGTTTACCTTCTGTACTAATTTGTAAGATATTCTACATCTCCTTAAGACTATAGTACTTTTGCAGGGTGATGGTGACTTAAGCCTTTAATCCCAGCACTCAGGAGGCAGAGGCACATGGATCTCTGTGACTTCAAGACCAGTCTGGCCTATAAGAGTTAGTTATAGTAACTAACAGGACAGCCAGGACTGTTACACAGAGAAACCCTGTCTTAAAAAACCAAAAAGACTATAGTATCTTCTATCTTTAGTTCTATCAAGAGTCACCTAGGACATTGGCTCATTTTTTGTTAGTCAGGTGACAAGTAGGAAGTAATCTGGGAACTCTGACTAGCCCATCAGCACCAGCCTTTTATGGCACCTCCTGATTGCTGTCAAATACTCTGGAAGGACAGGAAGTACCCCACGTGTCTTCTGATGCAGTCATGTCCCCATCCGTCCCAGACTGCTGTTAGGATCTTCAGTTTTGGAAGCCTATGGTTCACATGCATTTAGATGGTCTTTGTCTCAGAAGCATGGCGCTCTGCTCTGGGAACTTACTGGCAGAGGCTCTTCATTCTTAGAAATACAAACACTAGGTAATCACACAAAACATACACCAAGGCCCTTTAGTCAACAGAATTTTTTCTTTCAATTTCAAGATCCCTGAATCCATTATCCTTGAAATATTTTACTTTTTGGACAAGTACACTGAGCCGTTTTGTTGCCTTGAATGACTGTGATTCAGTCTTCTTTCCTGGCTCATTTTTCTACTTAAGTTGTCCAAGTATTGTGCCTAAACCTCCTGTTGTTTGTGTGGATGGTCTGTCTCTGTGGATGACTTACTTATTCTGACTCAAAGGCTTTAATTTAATCTGTATACAAATAGTCCTCAACATCATTTCTTCATCTTGGGCTTCTCTGGGTTTCGTACTTTTTACTAAATATCTCTATTTTTTTCTAACAACAGAACCCTTTCTAGCTGAGGAAGGGGATCAGATTTAGTGATGAATACTAGATAGTTCTTTCTGAAGCTATGAAAGTTCAGGAGCGAGGAAGATTCAGTCTGGGGCAGTACCCCAATCACTCATCATTGTGATGGTCCAGCACAGAGTACATGCCGTTGAGTATGCGTACTTTAGCATATTTTGGTGATCTGTGCTCGTACTGGGCTCCCAAACACTTGCTTTTGTTACTTTCCCAAAACAGAGCTCAGAAACCAGACTGTACACACCGACTGCTTTCTCAGCTAGCTGAATTCCACAGCCAAGTCTTCCTGAGTGCTTCTAAATAGCCAGATTTTATACTGTATGACTAAGCTTGGGAATATGAAGTTTCTGATTCCACTTCCAAGATTAGAACACTAAGAAGTATTCAAAAGAGCAAGGCAGCCAGAAGATGTGACAGATATTGGGAGAGGTGAACTATTCATAGATCATATTTAATATGGACAGTGCAGAACCACTGGTTTTTAGTATCTTCTCATGCTTTCTCTTTCTCACTCATTTCGGCTCCTCATTGTATGAGTAAACCTTAGTTCCTGGAACAATACCTCTTCTTTCTGCCTCCTTGCTGTCTTCACTAATAAAGGCTCAGTGTTTCTTTTCTTTCTTTTTTCCTTTCTTTCTCTATTATTTATTTATTTTTTATTTTTTGAAGCATGGTTTCTCTGTGTATCTCTGGCTGTCCTGGAACTCACTCTGTAGACCAGGCTGGCCTCGAACTCACAGAAATTCGCCTGCCTCTGCCTCCGTGAGTGTTGGGATTAAAGGTGTGACCCACAACTGCATGGCTCCCAGTCCTTATTGAACCACTTCCTGACAGCCTCCTAGAGAAGTCTACTTCTGTGGTGCTTTGTCCACTGGGTGCTGTACCAGCCAATCCTCAGTAATGGTCATGATGATATGAAATTTCACACAAAAGCATAATCCCAATCTTTATTCAATTTCACTAATCTCTAAAATGATTTCCTGCCTGGGAATGTAGGGAGAAGGTGGAAGGCCTCATGAGAGAGTTCAGGAAGTGTTATGGTGGTCGGACGCTTAGAAAAAAATTCCTCACTGGTTCAGAATCGAGAAATAGAGAATCATTTATTAAGGGATAAACTCACTTGACTGGTTGAATCATATGATCCAAAGGAGCAGCCTGAGGAGAAAGAGCAAGGGGAAGGAGAACAAAGGGACGGATGCCGGGTTCGGCTTTCACGTATATAATATATGAGGCCACACCCCAGTAGGCAGATAATTATAAGCTGTACTATTTCCTACAGCAAAGAAGACTTCAGAATAACAAATCTACCCTGGGGTTTGACGCAACAGCAGCAAGCATAGTGACTCCAGCCGGAGAAGCCCGATCTCTAGCTGAAGGACTGTGTTGACCCACAAAGGAATGCAGGTCAAAGCTCTCAGTAAAACATTCCCACCTCTTCAGATTTTAGAATAAAATGTATCGAATAATTATAATAATTTACAAGGAGACCTCATCATCTCACAGAGAACAGGAGCAACAGATGTTTTCATCAATGATGAATAGCACTCATTAAAAGAAGTTTCTCTTCTAACATAAAGCATAACAATTTATATCGCAAGAAGAACCCCTGGTCTCCGAAGACCATTGCAGCGAACATATTTCTGTACTCGTCAGTGCCTCTCTCTTTTGTTCTAGTCGCCAATATTTATGACTTGTTTTTATTTCCATTTTACTCATAGAAGTTTATATTCAGGTTAGGTTTCACCTCAAAGGCCCTCCTTCATCATTTTCTGACACACCAAAGAGCTACGGTGTGATTCAGCGCCATGAATTCCGTGGGGTCGGAACTACTCTTGTGTTAGAAGTTATGCCTCTACTGTTCTCCTCCACACAGAAGAAAGACTGGGACTGTAGCTACGGCAGTCTGCCTACCATTATCTCATGTCTTCTGCCTGATTGACTATAGCCAGCGACAGACCAATGGGGTGCCTTCTACCCCCTGTCACTTCTTAGTCTCAAGTTTCATTTAGAAGATGCCAAACTTTCAAAGGTATCATGGTCTTTATCTTAAACAGCTCATAACTTTTAGTGTCAACAAAATTCCTCCAGCAGTCTTGTTGACTAAGAAAGCTGAAAATAGCCCCTTGTAGTCTATATGGAGTTCAAATTAAGTAAGCTTCCTAGTCTGGCACTTGAAGTGTTATGTGTCTAGGCTTTTCCCAGCACAGTCCACTGAGACAGAATCCCTTCACTTGATGTGGAATTCACAGTCTCTACAAATGAAGTTGATCCCTGGAGCTGCTCTCGACTTGGCTGGCTTCCCTGCATTGTGTGTGCATCTGTTGGAAAGTGGGGGGGGGGGGAGGCCAGGCGTGAAGGGCAAGTTTAAACCAAGTTGAATCTAATTGACATCGCAAGGCATATCACATTCTGCTCTGAAGCAGGAGAAACAGTCTGTAACCGAGTTCCTATTCTCCTAAACAGATTTAAATTAATTACAGTCATTATACTATGTTTATATTACCATGAACTTTTTGAAGTTGAGTTGTGTCAGTTTGGAATGCTGGGGTCATTCTTGGAGATTTTTGTTCAAACCTTACCTTGCTTATTTGACAGCCAATCATTAGAAGTCTACTGGTCTTTTAAAAGCAAAGGGAATTTTCATTTGTGTAGTTGCCTCACTACATTACTCCAGAAATATACTGCCTGGGTGATTGCATCTGTAAGCATATCAGAAATGCAGTCAGTGGATATCAGCCTAACCAGGGATGGCAGACAAAGCCAGGGCTGCTTTTTAAGCCTAATGCACTTCGGGAGCCTGGAACATAATTTGAAACACAAGCCCCTAGGGAAGCATGCTCTCCAGTGGCTGACTGCAAACAGATTTCGGTGGAAACCTTTCATATGAATAGCGCCAGCCGGAGAATTAGTGTATCAGAAGGCTAAGGAAATTGCATCAGGAAGAGATTCCATGGGAGTAGAGGATGAGTGAAGTGGGATGCTGGGGTATCAGACAGATCTCATCCCCAATGTGAAATTCACCACGTGTCTGCTGGGTGTGGCTTTTAAACCTCCCCGTGTCTCCGTGTTCTTGCATGCAAAATGAGGAGGCTAGGGTTCATCTCACAGGCTTGGCTGAATACTAAATAGGACAATACAAGTATATCGACAAGTGCTGTGCTCAGCAAATCCTCTTGCTTCAATTGGTTATTAGCATTGTGGCTGAATTTACTTGAAGACTATGCATCTATCAGTCTTTTTGTTTGTTTGTTTTTTTGTTTTGTTTTTCGAGACAGGGTTTCTCTGTAGCTTTGGAGCTTGTCCTAGAACTAGCTCTTGTAGCCCAGGCTGGCCTTGAACTCACAGAGATCCACCTGCCTCTGCCTTCTGAGTGCTGGGATTAAAGGCGTGCGCCACCACCGCTGGCTCAGTCATGTTTTGAAACCTCAGAGGGGCAGTCTTTGGCTAAGCAGTTGTGTTGGATGCAGAGCTGTCTCTGAGGCAGAGCCTCTCCTGCTGTAGGAAGCCTCATCTCCATGTGATGGAGTCATACATAGGATCTGGACCAGAATTTCTGCTCATTTCATCCTGTGAAAGCCAGGGTCCTTACTGCCCGGTCACAAGAACTTGTGGAGAGCATTGTTCATTCTGTAGTTAAAGACAGTCCCTGGCATGCTTGCTGGATGGCTTTCTGGAGACTCAAATTTTTAAGTCACTCAAACAATCCTTTCTCAGGATTGTGAGCCTGTCCCATGAAAGCCGGATAGTTTTACATCTCCTTTTCCTCTTTTTGTTCTTAATCACTGCCACCTCTTCAGTTTAGTGCCACAGCCAGTCTGATACTAAGTATAATCTTTGTTTGTGGACTCCATCATCCTACCCTGCCACTGAGCCCTGGGGAGCATCATCCCAGCCTCAACACATGCTCTCAATTAAATGTGTTTCTTTCCTGCTAAAAATCCCTGGGGCTCTAAATACAAACTGATACCCCGCACCCCAGTCCTGCCCTGCCACTGTGGGAGAGTTATGTTATCAAGACCTAGGAGGTCTATTCCACATCAACCGCTCGGTTCAATCTCCTTAGAATGGAACTCCTAACAAACTTTCATGCAACAATTTATCAGCCACCTTTATACTTTCTCTTATTAATAAATATTAATTATGCTCAATGATATGTGACAGAAACATTAGGATTTCTATTTCACTGGTGAGGAAGTTGAGAAATAGGTGAGTTACATGCCTAAGGTCATCTTAATATTTAGAAAAGCAAGAATTGAACTCACAGTAACCTTAACTCACAGTTAATCTTCATAAGGACAAATATCATTTGTCCTTTGGTTTATTTAAAAGTAGTAACTCACGTGTAAATGGTACAATTGTTTTACTTATTTAATTTTTGTTCATCACAGGGGTATATTTTAGGAGGAAGGGTTTGCAGGTTGCATGTGTCCTAGAGAATTTTGGGGCCTCTAGCTTCTCACTTGGTCTTTGGATTATAAACTTATCATTCAGCAAAGACAGTTTTATTATCCCCAAGAGCCTCTTCAGTTCTCACGAGCTGATTGTATTCGACAAGATTCTCTAAGAGGTACTGGATATTTACTTAATCTATCCCATACAGAATCCTATCACGAGGTGACCAATGAATAGTTTCTAGGGAGTGGCTCACTCTCACCCCCAGCTGTCTGTAGGACTGGATCGCTTTGGTCACTGCATCAGTCTGGGTGGCCTTTAGCAGTGGGCAGTTGCAGGCTTCAGTAGACAGTCCTTTGAGATCACCCTTCACAATATGTGTGTCCACCTAAGTGGAGTACGGTACACACTGCCCAGTCATCCTGGTGAAAGGGATTTTTAGTGGAGACCACAGAAAGTCTTGATGAAGTCCTCATAGCACTCCCTAAGTTTCTTCCCAGTGATGTGCCTGGTGGGATCTTCCAAAGTCAAGATCATACTTCCTGCTGTGATAGAATTGACATGCTTGTCCACCCATGCTTAACTATCAGCTGTCTGAGTAATCAGACACCTGAATGCCTATCTTCAGCTGCTCCATGGTTTGATTGTTTTCCAGTGTGTTGGCTACAAACCCGACCTCACTCCCATGTTGGCAGCGTTCTTTCCATAGTTGGTTTTGATGACCTCTTTGTAGACCTCAATGCCAACACACATGGGTACTGGAAGGAGCTGTTTCCCACAAGTATATCTGCAAACTCCTGCATGACTAATTTCTCAGCATGGGAGCTCCCACTGATCCATCACACTGAAGACAGGCACTAGGAGTAAGGTCAAGCTTCCTATGAGATCTGCAATGTTGGAGAGGGCCCCCCACCTCTTTCTCATGCTTCCACTAAAATAAATAATTTGAAGGGAGCCAAACCGCTGTGCCCAGTGATGCTTTGGCACACGTTCATGAAGCAGTGGAAATAAGAAAAGGTGACAAGTCACACATAACCTTGGGGAAGGAGTACTAAAGGCTCTGAGACATGTCCACGAGACTCTTAAGGACTGCAGGTCCTGCTCTGCTGCAAAAGAAAGTAAGTATCGCAGGTCAAAAAAACGCTGACAAGTTCGTGTCAATTTGTGACTAAACAGCATGGGGGAGGAACGAGAGGAATTCTTCTGTTGCTGTTGCTATTTTTTTCTGAATCATTAAAGTATATTATCTCACTGAGTCCACCAAAGATCAACATTGAGTATCGAGCATAATGATTTGTATTAATAGAGACAGAGTGAAGGGGTAACAACAGAATCCAGTGCCTACTCCTGTCAAGAACGACTGAACATAAGACTGTGTGGTCTCCTCCCATTTGTGTGTTACATGATCTAAATTTCTGGAGCTTTCTACCCCAGAGTGCAGTTCCTATTTTTCTAAATACTTGTTCTTGACTTAGTGTTTCCCATGTTAGCTCTCATTTAGAGAATGGCAAACTTACGTGTTGAGAGCTAATTAGAAGATAATGTAAATTATAATTTTCTTATTTTGATGATCAGTATAACATTCAAGACAGAATATGGACTTGGAGCCTGACAGATATGGATTAATAATTTATTCCTTGCAAACATAGTTAATTTTCTTAAACTTTTAAATTCTATTTTCCTCATTTATGAATGAGTTAACATGAGTCACTCAACTGATAAGTTCTAGAAACTAAATCTGTGTTTACTTGACTCCAAATTCATTGGGGAACTCACACAAATATGGTGCCTCTTAAGCTTTCTCCCTGGATCTTGTGTTATAATTTTGAAAAACAAAGTAATAAGATGGAGAGCTGGTTCAATGCTTAAAGATACTCACTGCCAAGGCACACCTGATTACCTAAGTTTAGTCCAAGAACCCACATGGTGGAAGGAGATATTGACTTCCTTAAGTCTCTTACTCTACCCATGGTTCACCCAATCCGCTCAAATACAAATACATCAATGAAAGTGTTTGTATATTTTTACTCTAAAATGAATATATTTGAGAGATTGATATGTTTAACTTAATGTAAACATTATTCAATATATAAACCCTCAAATGTTACCTGGCACCCTATAAATACATGCTATTTTATGTTTTTTTCTAATAAAAATAAATACAAGAATTTTTTTTAAAAAGTCACAAAATTGAAATGCATACTTTTCAATAGTTTTCCCAAGAAATGATGACTCTTGATGCCTCAGATCAGAATTCCTACTTTTAAATATAAGGGGTGAAATTTATCTACATTTTGCTAGTTGAAGGAATCACAGACACTTTTATTTTCAATGAAATCCTTATCTAGAAATGTTCAGAACCATTTCCCTACAATCAAAAGCATTTCCCCATGTGTACCTGTGAACTGCATGGGCATGAAGAGGAACAGCCAATCTAATGTGATGGTTCTTTATAGTTCTTGCTTGTGTGATATTAGTATCCCAAGATACTAGCATCCTGAGAATTTGACACAAATCAACATACACTCAATCTTTGGCCTTTTTTCTAGCAGTACTTACCATTCTGGACCAGTTTGCCATCATTGTAGCAAGTTGGTTTTCACAGTTACCTCTGCGTGTGTTTACCTCTCTCTCTCTCTCTCTCTCTCTCTCTCTCTCTCTCTCTCTCTCTCTCTCTCTCTCTCATATATATATATATGTGTGTGTGTGTGTGTGTGTGTGTGTGTGTGTGTGTGTGTACAATTTAAGGAACTATAAAGAATGCAGAGAAATGTTGTGAGTCATAAGGAGAAAGCTCTTCAGGACCCTTCAAAATTTAATAAGAGCATCCAGGAAGTAGAACTCTTTCTTCTAGATTTCTTTAATTTTGTGGTTTTGGATGTAGAGTAATTGACTTGCAAGAGAAAAATAGATAATAGGGCAGGATGAAGTAGAAGCAGAAATGTTGCAAACAGCTGAATGAGGTACCACTAGCCCGGCTAATGTCCTCTCTGGTGGACATTTGTACTCACTTCAATGACTAAAGAGGACAATGGAGCAGTTTCCTATGATGGGACCTTGCTGTAATCCCACATCTGTTACTTTGTTTTTGCTTTGGTCAAGGTTTATTTTATTTATATCTAGTCATGTCTATCTCTGTGTGAGTTCCTGTGGAAGAAAGAAGGGAGTATTAGATCTCTGGAGCTGGAGTTACAGGCTCTTGTGATTCACTTGATGTCAATGTTTAGAATAGAACTCAGGTCCTCAGGATGAGCACTTTGTGCTCTTAACCATTAACACCACCTTTCCAGACCTATGAATACATTTTTTTTGTGAATTTTTATAATGACAAGAAGAATAGTTTATATGTGTTTTAGGGTAAAACAAAAATGCTTCTGATGCTGGCCGTCCCATAGAATTTGTGGAACAAAATTCATCCATGAATCAGATGGCCGTGAAACAGCCAGAGGTATGTATCATCAAGGTATTTTGTGAATGAACCAAACTCATTTCCTGAACTTAGAGATCTGGATACTATGTTTTTCTCCAGTGTAAATATAATTAAAAGATGCCCATCATTGTTTACATTATAGACTTTCACCTCTGTATAACCTAACACGAGTGAATTTGATGAGGCTAAGGTAAGAAATAAAACAAAAGAAAAGAATGGGTGTTTAATTAGTACCTGTAATATGGCACACCCTAAGAGAAAAACAATCACAAATTTTCAAATACATTAGTTATTTTCTGTTTCCTGTAGTAGAAGTGGCAAAAACATTTATAGATATAACTCAGGATTTCCTGTGACCCATATCTCTAAGTGCCAAAGACAAGAATTAAAGCCAGACATCTGATTCCCCTTTCAGCAAACAAACCATTGCCTGATGTTTATGGGAAGGAATTTTAATGGGATACATTACCTGTGGAAATGGAAAGGGATTAATACTGTGCAAGAAATGATGAGAATCTTAACACCAAGTTCAAAATGCCAGAATAAATGCAAGATAAGGTTCTCTTCAGCCATTTACTCTTCAGCTTTGTATCTTACAGTGACAACTGGGACTGTGGGGATGTGAACGGAGAAGAATTTAAATTGGTAATTCAAGTAAATAGAATGTGAGATTTCCTCGAATTTTTGCTATATAGTACAAGGCAATAAATTAATATTTATTAAATCAATGTTAATAAAAGGGATAGAGATAACATTTTCATCCTAACAAAAATACAGTACCACTGAGAGTTAGAATATTTAGAGGGTGAAATTTGTAAGTTTGAAAACCACTTCAACTATGCTTTAAGCTGAACCTGATAGTTGCCCCTTTTCCCTTTGCAATTTCTGCCAATTTATGAGCACCACTCTAAACAAGGAGATGATAACAGAGCTTCAGGCAGTCTCCCAGAGCAGAGAAGGAAAGGCCTACCAGGAAAGACCCTGAAAAACAGCATAAAATTTCAGTTAAGACAAACAAAGGACTATGTCATAGGAATGCAGCTAATCTAAAAATAGAGTCTCTCTTAGTAAGAAGAAATGCAAGCTGTGAGTCAACTTTGTCCCATGCAAGAGATCTAAGTTGTCAACCAGTTAGATTGTCTGCCAGAGACAAAATACTTTTTCTCTGGATAAAGACAAAGACTCTATTGGGACAAAGCCCGTATCATCCAGAATCTATGTTTTCTTTATTATTATGCCAAGAATTTCCTGGGAATTTAGTGATATGCCAGGAAAACTTAACAGTTGACCAAAATAATAAATAATAAAAGATATACAAGCATATCCACAGAATATCTACAGATGAGTTTAAAATAGCTGATTAATATGTCTAAGAACTTCAATGACATAGTTGAGAATTGCAGCAGAGACCTGAATCACATAAATGCAATTTAACTGAAATGCTAGAAAATAGAAAAAGAGGTTTTAGAGCCCAACTTCTTTTTCTCCTCCTCCTCCTTCTTTGTGGTAAAATAGCCCCAGATTTGCAGTACCAGCCTCTTGTTAAGTCCAACTTTCCGCATAAAGGGAGAGGCACCATGTATTAGAGTTTGCTCATCTTATCTACTGTAAAATTGGAGCATTTCAGTCTTACATATTCAGTTCATCAATTTAGAAACTGTGATTTCCATAACACACATAACTGGAGTTAAATGAGTATGCCCATGTTATGTTCTCTCTCATTGAGTTGTAAATTTTTTTTCCTGACTCACCACTTAAAAAAGATTTTATTTTTAACTGCACACATATATCGTTAAAATATATGGTGTGGATATCTAAACATAAGTGCAGGTACCATGAAGGTCAAAGGAAGGCTTTTGATCAGGCCTTATAAACTACTTCACTGTGTGTTTGGGGACCTGACGTTGGGGTATTACTTATCTATTAAAAGCAATGACATCATGAAATCTTCTGGCAAATGAATGGCCTAGAAAAGATTATCCCAAGTGAGGTAACCTAGGTACAGAAAGACAAACATGTTATGCACTTGTTTTTAGATGGCCATTAGGTGTAAAGAATAATCATGCTACAATCCACATACCCAAAGAGTCTAAGAAACAAGGAGGGATCAACGGGGGGACACATGATTCTCACTGCAAAGGGGAAATAGAATTGACATAACAGGTGCACAGGGGGAGAGGTCTGGATGAGGGGAGGTGGGCATGGGGAACAGGAGAGATCAGGGGACAGGAAGATGGAGTGGGGAGTACTGGGAAAGACGACTGGAATTAGGGACATCTCTGGGATGAGCTGGAAAGTTCAAGAAAAATTTCCATTAATCTGTGAGGGTGACTCGGTAAGACTCCAGCTAAGGGAGATAGAGCCTGAACCAGCCATTTTCTGGCACCAGGAAAGCCTTCAGACCGCAACCCAGCCTATATGGCTGGGTTATATACCTCTGACCTACAATTTGACCTGACTACAAGATACGCTGGGACAAAGGTGGTACAGAAATTATAAGAGTGGCCAACCAATAACTGATCAAGCTTAAGACCCATACCACAAGAGGGAGCCCACTTCTGACAATGGCTGGATGGCCAGGACACAGAGGCTGGACAGCTCAGAGACCTAAGACAGAACCGAGACTGACTGGCAAAAGAGAAAAAAAAAGTCAATGAAATGATTCCTAGTGATATTCTTCTATACTCATAGATTGTTGTTACATGAAAGGGCTTGGCTTGTTGGGGTTTCTGTCCCGCCCTGTACCCCACAGCCAGCAAGCCCCAAGTCCTAATTACAATCCAGGAAGTATGGTGAGAACTGTGTGCAGGTTGCTAAGTTCATTCACACCAAAAATCCATGGGATATGTTTTGTTGATAGTCTCACTTTTTACAGATGAAACATAGGTTTGAATAAGTCAAATACTTGCTTATAAGTATAAGTCAGGTATGTGGGAGCGGTAGCCACCCAATCTTCCCATGAGAAATAGAGTTAAAATTCCTTTTGCATTTTGAAATTTAATGATGTAAATTCTTTTTTAATTTTTAAAATTTTGAGGCTAATGGTGCAGCCTGTCTATGGAGAGCTGACATGGTGTCTAGAAGCTGGGAGAGAGAATAATCTAAAGTGATGTAGCTGCTGCAAATTGCTCGGAGCTGGAATTCATCAAGATTCTGAAGCCTGGGTTGCTCAGGGACTGTATATATAAGCCACTGTCCTGTCAAAGAGCCATCCAATCATTCCGGGTGTCTCAGCGGCTTATTCCCAGAGACACCTGTCAAAATAATGAATGGGAAGTGTGCCATGCTCACACCCACATCAGGGAGGAAGGTGTTTATCCCTCACACATGGTCTTTATATTTTACTTTCACTTTTTAAGATCGATGATTGATTTCACCCTCGAAGGCAGATGGGCTGGGGACTGTGGGGTCAGTCATGTTAAGTTTCTTTAAAGTAGATTCTTGTTTGAGAAACATATTATCTCTTTGGGTAAAAATTCTCAATTCAAGTGTATGCAAGCCTGATTTTTATTGGCTCAGACCCTAGTAATTGTTATTGTATAACACAGTATTGCAATGAGGACATCTGAGATTAGAAACTTGAGACCTTACCATTTCTCTCTCTTTTTTAAAAATAACTGAAGTAAAATATCAAGCAGCTTAAAAGCAAAAAATAAAAATAAAAGAGAGAAGAAGAGACAAAGGTTCTAAACTTTGCTTCCAGAAAAATAAATAAGTAAGCCAAAAGAATCATTTCCCCATCCCTTGTCTGAATTAATTTAGCAACATTTACTAAAAACTTGCTATGTCCTGGGAATAAAAAGACAAGTAATTCAGCTACCTTGTTAGAGTCGAAGTGATGGCGCACAAATATAAAATAATAATTAAGTAAACTATGTGCCCTCAAACCTTGTTTGTAGGAATGAGGAGTAAAGATATTTACTCACATTCAAGGAGGAAAAAAAAACCCAAAACCTTACAGTTCTGTAGTTGTTTTAAAGAAGAGCTGAAGCAGGTCAAATCTGGAAACACAGGGATGGTTTTCAAAAGGAAGAAAAGCTGGGAGAAATTATGCTAACTAATGAAGATAAAATGAAGGAGAAAACCAAGAAAGACGAAAGGGTGAGCAAATAAAGAAAGAGGAAAATCAGGCAAAACACATGAATTAAGTTCTGTATGTTTCCATAAATGCAGCTGCCTATGTGGTTTAGTGAGCCAAAGTAATATTTAAATACACATTGGAAATCAATGTGGAGTTTTATTTCAAAATCAATCAAACAGAAACAACCTATCTAAACCTAAAATGTGAACCTCTTGCATAACTCCTGGGCATATCCCCCAAGGTTCCACGTCCTATCATAGATACCTGTGCACCCATTCTTATTACTGCTCTATTCACAGCCGCAAAGAAATGGAACCAGTCTAGATCTCATCAATGGATGAACTTACAAAGAAATTGTGACATACTTACACAATGAAGCTTCATTCAGCCCCAGAGAAAAATGAAATTGTAACACTTGCTGGAACATGGAATCAACTAGACATTATTGTATTAAGAAAAATAAATCAGAGTAAAATTGCCTCATGCTTTTCTCACAGGTGTATCCTAGATTTTAATTTGTGTGTGCTTGTGCCTGTGTATGTGTGTGCATACATATTTGTATGCATTTGAGAATGGGGTTAAATCTGGGAACTAGCAACTAGAAAAGGGACTGTGAGAGAGGAGAAAGAGACCTTAGCAAGAGGGTGTGGAGAAAAACTGTGAGCAGAAGAGTGTATACTAAAACCAAGGTGACAGGTGTGCAGGTGGAAGGATTAAGGGCAGAAGAGGGACCAGCAGAAAGGAGGGCAGGGGGACAGGACTAGAGGAAAGTAGGGGAGGAGGAGAAACAGGAACAAAGTATGCATTAAAATGCCATAATGCTCCACAAGCCTTAGAGTCAGGAGTTGTACTGTAGATCTACTATTTGAGACTGGGCTCTACAACCCTGCAATTGATTTTTTTTCTGCTGTAATCTTCTTTTTCTGTTGCCAAGGATGCAGAAGACACCTGAGGGTATAGGAAGAACATTTTTAGAATGTAATTAGAGTTATGCTTGTTTAGTAAAGTAAGCATTGCAGGTTGTCCTCCAAGATACATAACTTCACTAGTCCTGGGTAGTTGGCTAGGTTTCCAGTACCAGAAGTGATTCCTGCTGACCGAGTGGGACTTACATTTAATCAGAGAGTTGGTGGTGATTGCCAACATATGCATGCCACTACTGCACCCTGGGTGTTTTCTTGCCTTGCTGGTCATTGCTATGGCTCAAAGGTGTCCTAGCTGGATAGGGTTGTTGGTTGCTTCCTTCCTGTGGAAGCTTGCATACTGCTTTCTGGTACCATGAAAGCTAATCCTCAGGGAGGAGGCTTTCAAGACAGTTCCAGCTCAGGGGCCTCTGGGCTCTGTGTCTGAAGTAGCGTCTTCAGTAATAGAGACTTACTTTCAGCCTCTGGGGGACAGCCAAGAAGAATAGCTAACAATGTTTTGGGAGTCTTTGGACAACCCTGACCAACAACTTAAAAGAAGTCTGGCATTGGGGGTTTTGTTAGATAATCTTTAGTTCTTGGAGGGAGTATTATCAGTAGTGGTGGGACTTTTTTAAAAATTTAAACTATGTATGTACAATCATAAACTTACATATATTATTTTTACGTAGTTTTCTTAGAGTTTCTATTGTCACGAAGAGATACCATGGCCTTGGCAACTCTGAAAAAGGAAAATATTGAATTTGGGCTGGCTTACAGTTCAGAGGTTTAGACCATTAATCTTCATAGTGGGAAACATGGCAACATGCAGGCAGAGAAGGAAGCTGAGAGTTCTGCAACTTGATCCACAGGCAGCAGAAGGACACTGTGCAGCACACTGGGCATAGCTTGAGCATATAAGACCTCAGAACCCGCCCTCACAGTGGCACACTTCCTTCAACAAGGTCACACCCCCTAAGAGCGCCACTTGCTGTGGATCAGGCATTTAGACATGTGAGTCCATGGGGACCACACCTATCCAAACCATCACAGAAGGTATGTCTTCTTGTCACTTTTTCAGACATTGTTACTATTATTTTATGACATTAAAAAGTCTTTATTCTGAAAAGGAAAAAACCAGAGTGCAGAGACATCCTACAGGACAGGAAAAATACTTTGGCAACTACAAATCAGACAAGGGATTGTTATCTAGGACGTACAAAAACCTGAAAATGATAAATAGCCAAATTCCAAATGATCTGATCAATAAATCAGCTAATGGAATTGAATTTGTATTTCACCATTGAGAACTGCTCCTTAAAGTTCAGAAAGAAAAGAAAGAAATAGAGTAGGACAGAAAAATTAACACGTGTCAACATCCTGAGGCATCGTAGAAATCCAAATTCAACCCATCTGGAGAGTTGGCCTCACCTCTGTCTGAAGGGCTAGCAGCAATAAACAAGTGAGTTCAGCGCCGTCGAAACTCATTGCTTCGTGTTCTATCCCTTAAAAAACTAACAAACAAGTACGTAAATAAATAAATAACTGGTAAGCCAAACAAGCAAACAGAGATGTCTTATAATATAATATTGTTTCGGTGAACAGCAGAAAGGCAGTTCTCTGTTTCTGAAAGTTTCCCACTCCAGGATGTGCACGTTGTCCCCATTTCAGAATCGTGCCCGTCTTATGACTGATGTCAAAGCTTGAACTGGCTATTGCTAGAGATGTGGTTGCTGTTTCCCACAGGTTGGGAGCCCTGTGTAGCAAGGAAATCTTTCTGACTGATTATGCCTTCAGTTATGCTCATGGGCAGGCTCCCAGGCTTTTAAATTTGAAATATACACACTTAGTTGTTACTAAAAATAGCTTCCAAAATACTCTTTGAGATGAAACATCAAAATCAAAGTTATTGTTCAAACAGCACATCCCACCACACACAATAACACAATTAGAGACGTTGGAAACTACCAAATCAGAAGAAATTCTAGAACATTCAACACCTCATGTAAAACTTATAAAGCTTTCGTCTCCCTTTAACCGCTTGGAGGGCTTAACATTCTGTATTTGTATTCGTTTTAAAAATAAAACAGTATCAGCAGGCCTTTAATAAGCTTGGAAACGGTGTAGGAAATTCAGGGTTTGATTTCCCTGGAAAACTGTGCTGCCGAGCACCAAAGGTCCCTAGGTCAAGCTTCTGGTGGGGAACGAAGGAAGCAGCATGCCTTGGCCGTGCTGTCTCGCTGCGACCAGGAGGAGCCCTGGAATGCTTTTCATCTCTCGTGGTGAGAACAGCCTTGATTTAAACTTCGTAATGCAAACTAAGAAAAGTTTATAAAGAGAAATTGATGTGCTTAGTGTCTTTTTCACTAAAACCTTTCTTATATTAAATATTAAGTTTATTTTCATCTCCAAAACCTCTTATTGAGCCATAAAGTTGCACTACATAAAATAAAATGTGGAATATGTATCTTCGTTGAGAAAATGTCACATATTGATGTTTCTTCTCAAAGAGTATTTTGGAAGCTATTTTTGGTAACAATTAAGTGTGTATATTTCAAATTTAAAAGCCTGGGAGCCTGCCCATGAGCATAACTGAAGTCAAATGACTGCAGCTTCATAGCCGTATTTGTTATATTCATTACAAATACGTGTTCTTCACACTTATAGCAACCGTACTAGAGGACCATAGTCTAAAACGTGTCAGCTTCTTGCTGCTTCCGCTTCTCATCCGACCTTTCCATGTCATCAACCACCACCCCGAATTAGGAACTCCCAACGGGAATTTTCTAGAATATCTGCTGCTTGTTTCTAGGTCGCTGAGCTGCTCTTGAAGATGGGCTTGTGTTTAATCCTAGACAGCTGCCTTCCAGACTGCTTCCGTTTATAACATGAAAGTGATCGTGTTTGCTTTATGGCATTATCTAGTCTTTCAGATGGGTGTAGGTAGAATCTTCCAAAATTGTATGTTTGATGGTTTCCACCTGCTTTTCAGTAACGGCGAGATGGTAGGGAAGAAGTTGGGGTTTGAGGGAGGACCGGGGAGACCCTGGCAGTTGGAAGTCATAGTCACCAGTCTGCTAGTACTTATCGGCCTTTCTCTCCCATAATCCTATCTAGGACATGAACATACTGCGTATTTCCCAGGGGGAAACTGAGACCATTAGGAATGAACTCTAGAAATAGGACAGTTCCTATTGCTAAACAGAGCCACAGGCTTCTAACTACGCCTAGGTGCCTCTAGTTAACCATGATACTCGGCAAAGGTATTTTCACTTGAACTCTGATCACTAACCATGTCTTGATCACTTCTTGACTTACATTTTCCAGCCCACACCTCTGGAAATTTCATAAAATATAAAATTGTTCAATTTTCTGAACAATTTATGGATACATCCAAGGAGTTTCTTTCAAGTCTGACTCCACTCATGGGTGACTCTCATTTCTTAAAAATTATTGTACTAAAATTATTGCGATTTCATAGACTTCCTAGCTCCTGAAGTAAATTATCCATTCTACTTTTTTTCTTTGTTTATGTCTGTTAAGCAATCAGCCAATTATCAAGTTATTGATTTCTCTGATTTGTATTCTTCTCTGAGTCTATTCCCTCATTAGGAGGATATACTGTTGGTCTTTGAAGGTTTTGGATAGACTATCATGATAGTTGCTTAAATTTTTCTAGCACTTTTGATTTGTAACTTAGTTCACTCTCTAGCCAATAATAATTATTTTTTCTATTTTTATATTTCTATATTTCTCTGTATAAATTCTATTTATATGATAAAAATATATATTCATAAATTTCTTGGTCTCCTGGACTAAACTCTGCTTGGTATTCTTAGATTCATCTTCAAATATGCTGCTTAAATCTATTCTCTGAGATTTTATTTACAAGAGTTGCTTTTACACTTGTATATTTTCCCTGTTTATCTGTACTGATTGTTATATTTTGGCTTCAGTGCTTGTTATAATTTCAGAAAAGAAATTTATTGGTTTTTCATTTTTCTCTTATGCTCCAAAGAAAATTATAATGAAATGAACTTGACTATTTTTCTGATAATAAAAAATAAACTGTCCTTAAAATCATGAAAGAGTTCCAGGTACCAGTCTATTGCAGTAACTGTTATGTGACTGTGAAGTTATGTAGACATATGGAGATGTAAGTCTGTGCATAAGACCAAAAGGGGGTTCAGTTCACAGTAATGTCACCTTTGTTGATTTGGGATGATGCCATGCTGACTGATGTCTGGATCTGTTGTTTTCATTCTTCTGTGCTTACTCAGTTGCCTGTGCTGAACACATTATACTCACAACAGTTAAACACTTGGATGCAGATGCATATTCCTGCATGAGTTAACTCTGAAATGCTTTCAAGAACCTTCCAAGTAACAGTTTCTATCAATTGTCATTTCATGTAATATTGAACTAGATATAATAGGGGATGAATCTCATTCTGAAGGACTCGTTAAAAGTCTCTTTTCACAAGGCTATTAACCAAGAAAACTGTAAAGGCATTTAAAAATAAAATTAATTTATTCCAAAGATGATGAATATTTTATAGTGTCAATACTAGAATAGCTATGTAAAATTCTATCTGTGCTTTTTATAGATGACTCTGCGAAACATAGAATTGAAACATCATGAAAGAAATTCATGTTACTTTTTGATTGAAGTTTTAAAACATAAGATTGAAAAGAAAAAAATTTATACTTAGTGGAAAAGAGGTAGACACATCTCAACAGTATGCAATTAATGTGTCTTAATTCACAAGCTACTTAATATTGAAATTCTAATAATAGTATAAATGTGTATAAACACATAAAGCATCAAAAGAGCAGAATGATATTGTATATTCTTTTTAGTATTTATTATAAAATTAAGGTTTCAGAAGCCATGTGGTATTAATGCAACATTATACACCCCAGAATAAATAATAAGAAAGAGAAAGTGTTTATACTTATATTTGATATACACAAAAGGCCTTGTAATAAGCTATGGTGGGTGAAGAACTCTGTGAAAAATAGTAAGATCAAAATGTTACTATATACATGGACAGTAGGTATTTATAGACTGAAATGGGAAAGGTGAACCATGCCTTTAGACCACAGGATCAAAGAATATCTTTATTAACTAGAGACTACAAGATATAAACATCTATATATCAAAGAAAAAATAAATACAGGTATTATACCATTCTTTCAGCTTATCAAAATAGGACATGAAAAGATATGAACCAAGTAATGGTAGAATCTATTACAAGAAGTGAAACCCAGAAAGAAACACACATAGCATTCACAAAGATACAAAATGTGTCCAAATACTTGAACAAGCATTTCATAAAATATAAAATTAAAAAGAGAAGCTCAAGCATAGCATTTATCTTTTATATTACATAAAATTTAAAACTACAGCCATGCTATGAGTGAATATGAATGGTATCTGGCAGCACCAATGTTGATGAAGATATAGAAACATAAAATCTCATTTTCGAGTTGTTAATTGGTCTAAAAATATTGAATAGAAATTTTTCATTTTGTGATAAATTTAATGGTACAAATATCTTGAAATCTAGTAACTTTATGTATGATAGTGTACCCCAAAGAATCTTTTTTTTTGTTTTGTTTTTTTTTTTTTTGTTTTTCGAGACAGGGTTTCTCTGTGGTTTTGGAGCCTGTCCTGGAACTAGCTCTTGTAGACCAGGCTGGTCTCGAACTCACAGAGATCCGCCTGCCTCTGCCTCCCAAGTGCTGGGATTAAAGGCCTGCGCCACCACTGCCCGGCCCCAAAGAATCTTATATTGTAGAAATTTATATAAAAATTACATAGCAGCACTATTAGCCATTCATATGAAATTGGCCCTATCTATCAATAATACACTGTGTAATTTATGAGTGGACTTTTTGTACTATGGTATTAATGAAAGAAAATTCACTAGAGGTTCATGCTACAAGACAAGTGAATTTTACAGACTGTGGACTACAAGATTTCAAACACATAAGAGTACATTTATCTATACACAAATTTAAAATATGAGAAGCTGAATATTTGATTAAGGATGCACTAATGGGTTAAAACCATAAAGAAAAGCAAGGAAGTGATTAGAGCCACCACACTGGTTATCTTTGGGAGGATGAAGAGGATGATGGAAGACATGCCTGGTAGAGGTAATGCTCCATCTTGTGTCAGTAGGATGGCTCCCCAGGTTCACATGTAAGAAATATTCATCACTAAAGGTTTGAAGGCACTCTTCTTGTATCCTGCCACATTACTAAAGGTGTTTATCAGCTGTAAAAGTTCTTTGGTGGAGTTTTGGGGGTCGCTTATGTACACTATCATATCATCTGCAAATAACGAAAGTTTCACTTCTTCCTTTCCAATTCGAATCCCCTTGATACCCTTATGTTGTCTTATTGCTATTGCTAGAACTTCAAGCACTATATTGAAGAGGTATGGTGAGAGTGGACATCCTTGTCGTGTTCCTGAGTTTAGTGGGATGGCTTTGAGTTTCTCTCCATTTAATTTGATGTTAGCTGTCGGAAGGCACTCTTCTGAGTAAGTGTGTACATACTTAACATTTAATATAATCCAATAAAAAAAATGGAGTACAGACCTAAACAGAGAACTCTCAACAGAGGAATCTAAAATGGCTGAAAAACTCTTAAGGAAATGTTCAACATCCTTAGTCATCAGAGAAATGCAAATCAAAACAAGTCTGAGATTCCATTTTACACCTGTAAGAATGGACAAGATCAAAAACACTGATGACAACTTAGGCTGGAGAGGCTGTGGGGAAAAGGGAACACTTCTGTATTGCTGGTGGGAATGCAAGCTGGTACAGCCCCTTTGGATGTCAGTGTGGCGATTCTCAGAAAATTAGGAAACAACCTTCCTCAAGACCCAACAATACACTTTTGGGTACATATCCAAAGGATGCTCAATTATGCCACAAGGACATATGCTCAACTATGTTCACAGCAGCATTGTTTGTCATAGCCAGAACCTGGAAACAACCTAAATGCCCATTGACCGAAGAATAATGAATAAGGAAAATGTGGTACATTTACACAATGAAGTACTACACAGCAGAAAATAATAACGACATCTTGAATTTTGCACGCAAATGGATAGAGGTAGAAAACATTATTTTGAGTGAGGTAACGCAGACACAGAAAGACAATTATCACATGTATTCACTCATAGGTGGTTTGTAAACATAAAGCAAAGAAAGCCAGCCTACAAAACACAATCCCGGAGAACTTAGACAACAATGAGGATACTAAGAGAGACTTACATAGATATAATCTACATGGGAAGTAGAAAAAGACAAGATCTCCTGAGTAATTGGGAGCACGGGGACGTTGAGGGAGGGTTGAAGGAGTAGGGGAGAGGAGAAAAATGTAGAGCTCAATAAAAATCAATTAAAAAAACCCAAAACCAAACAAAAAACCCAAACAAACAAACAACAACAACAACAACAAAAAAACCCCAAAACATTTCAAAACGAAAAGCTGGAAAAGGATTGGAAAACTTTCACTTGGGTATGATTTTTTCTAAATCACAGCTTATAGGCCTATAAGTAACCATTTCCTACAGACTTTATACACTGATTTATGTACCCTTCAGCCTTGGGTATTGCCTTAAGAGCGATTCTTTGAGAATGTCTTTGTTACCCTCATTAGTTGATTTCTCCAGCTGCCAATCTCTAGAAAAGATTATTTTTATTTTCCAAGAACTTTATAATTGCATTACTCTAAATTATTTTTTAAAATCATGCAGTTTAGATTTCATATGTCTGCTGACTATATTTTTAATTGAAATGGAATTAAATCACTTTCGCTCTTCCATTTTCTTTCCTTTAGCAACCCACCACCCCATTCAAACCTCTTTTACCCTTTTCTGGTTGATAACATCTTTTCCTTTGATTATTATTTCTATACAGTATATATGTAGGTATTTTTGTGTATATATATAATATATATATATATATATATATATATATATATATATATATATATATATATATGTATATAAAGTAGAACCTGCTGAATCTGTTTTTGTAGTTTGTGAGTACATGGGCTTAGGGCTGACCACTCTACATCGGATAACCAATAAGGGGCCTCATTTCAGGGAGAGACTAATTCTCATTCTCCCATCAGTCCTTAGTTGCTTGTAATCCCTTGTTCAAGAATGTTAACCTACAAAAATCCCCCCGTCAACATTACTGGATAGTTTTGATGTTAATTTGATATAGGCTGGAGTCATTTGGGAAAAGGGAACCTCTATTGAGAATTAGATAATATGATCATATTGTTGAAGCTTCCACATACTTGAGTCCTAGAACATGGATAAATAAAGCTGGCAATGGGCTGGAAAATTTATCCTGAACTGGTGAGCTTTCATACTTCTGGAAGTAGATATGCATAATCTCGGAGAAGAAAAGCAATCATCTATCTTAAACAGCTGTGAACCCTGTGAGTTACAATAACAGCCAGCTTGTCACTGTATACCCAAAGGTACAAAAGTGGCATGAATGTTGTGGGCAAAACCAACCAGTTTCTTTCTTTTTTTAATTTAAAAATATAATTGCCCCATTCCTCCTTTACCTTTTCCCCTCCCCCGTCCTCTAAAATTCATGGGCATTTTTTCTGTAACTGCTTCTGTAATGTAGATATATAATCTACCACTATTTTCCTGCTAAGTGGATATAATATTAAACCAATTTCTAGTGATTTATCATTATATTTATAGGTTAGTGATTCTCTCAACCCTCACGAGAGAAGCTTTTCTTTTGTAGATGGTGAACATAGAACCCACAATAGGCTAAAGTGTAGAGCCTAAGAGACTGCAGCAGAATCCCTAGCCCTAAGAGGGACATATGCATTACACACACCCCTTCAAGGACTCAGGGATCATTGTGGAAGACAGTACAGAAAGAGTGTAAGAGCCAGCAATGGTGGATGGGTGCAAGGAAAGTGGCTTCTGAACACAACAGAGAGCTGCACATAGGGATTTGCAGTGGTCGTAACCGCATACACAAGATCTGCACAAGCCCGAGAGAGACCAAATCACAACACAGAGAGGGAAGTGGGCATGGTGTTCCACCCCAGCCACAGAGCTATTGACAGCTGTCAGGTGCTGCACAGAGAATGGACAGGTCTTCTCGTAGATGTGTAGCCCCTAACAAGTCCACCTAGTTCCATACATCCAAGGACATTTGGAGAGAAACATATATACACACAAAGTTGGGTAGGAAGGGAAGTGGGGAAGGGACTATATTTGCCAAGATATAGGAGAGGAAAGGTGAACTTTATCAAAGTGCAGCCTACAGAATTCTCAAAGATTAATAATAAGAAAATATATAAACTTTAAAACTAAGATCTTTGGTCCTTTAAAGAAACTAATGATTAAATTTACAGGCGTCACAAGCCTGCCTTTCCAAGGAAAGCATTAACCCGTGAAATTAAATTATACATTTAGAAGGTGTTCAATCAAACACTGACAGATATTAGTGGAAGAAATGATTGTCTGGACTTTAGAAGGATTTTTATATCTTTGTTTAATAATCTGATTCAAGCATTCTAAGCCAGAGTCTATAATTACCAAAGACTAGCTTAATTTCCTTCTTCAGGGAAGGAAATAAAGAATGTCATATAAACAAACAACAAAAATGGTGTTCATAACACTTTCAGGTAGTATAGTAGAAAGGTCCAGTTGTCTATTACAATGGGATGCACTTCACCTAGGAAATACCAGATCCAAGTTAAATTAGAGCTTTGGTCCTCAAATTATGATTTCTATTCTGCAGGTAATCTTGGTGCCACACGATAGACCACAGTGTCGGTCTTGGGTGTCTGTCTGAAAAACCATTTACATCCAGAAAAGCACTGGACACAAATGGGGAGACAAGGGTAAGTGGAATTAAATAACGCAGTCATGAAAATAGCATGTTGAACGTATATGCGAATAAAAGGTAACAATGAGTGAAATCTATCTTGATGCATAGAGTTTGCACACAGCTAGTGTACAGGGGTGTCAGTGCAAACGTCTTCCACACGCTCTTTTCTTTTCTAGTCATTTCCCCCTGTCCATTTCCCACAAGACAATACTATCAAGATTTTGAATTTTCTTGGATTTCTGCTGTATCTTTGAGAAGCTCTCGTCATTTTTCACACTGGCAGCCCTTTGGTTTCCAGTAGGTATCCATACAGGAGCCATGGCAAACCAACCTCTTTGCTCTCCCCTTACACCTTTAATATCATCTTCCCATCTTGGTTGTCTTCTGCTTCTGCTTAACTATGTTAAAACATGATTCCAGTCATCAATATATTTACCTGTAACTTAAAATGTCTGTTTATCAGACACAGTGAGATGGATGGTGATTTCTTTGTGTTTTTTAATATTACTTCAATTCAGTTTCCCATGGGTTTGTTAATTTCTGTGGTAAAGGATTGGCTGCCCTCCTAGATATTCCTCCCACTGTAAGTGGCTGAAGTATTCTGGCTACTTGCTATGTGGCTTGAAATCCCTGATGGAGTGAGAGGCAGACTGAACAGAAAGATGGTTATTACAAATGTGTCCCTTATTTACTCTGTTCATGCATTTTGGATGTTTTTATTACATAATTACTAATTATTATAGGATGTTTATTATCTTTTGAAAAATGTGTTTCAGTTACCTGTCATTATATTTGTATTTGTGTATGTTTCTTCGTGTGTAAATAGCCTCACCAGTCACATTTATCAGGATTTTTTTCTTTTTGCTTCTGGTTTTCTTTCTGTGTCTCTCTCTTTGTGTGTGTAGAAAGCTCTCACAGTTCCCTGTAGGCATGGAATTCTGTGTTCATTTGGGTATGTATCTGATGATTACTGATGAGAGGCTGGGAGGGAAGACTGTTGCATATGGCGAAATGCACCTTTGCATGGGAAAACAGCAATAAGGATGAGAGAAAAGGCATGGGACCAGGCGAGGTGGGCTGCCGTTTGAGACAGCTTAAGCTGTTTACTTATATGAGCCTTAACCTGATTCTGTGCAGTGGCTGCAATGCAGAGCACCTTCTCAGAGGTAATGCAATTGCTGACTCTTGCAGCAGCTTTGAGAATGAGATCCATGAGAGACGATGCTTGTGTCTGTGCATGCCTGTATGCACTCACGGCTTGAAAGATGCCAGCGCCTGGAACTCACTCACTATGTGACTGGTTCAAACAGGATTGTTTTGCGGAGACTCTTTTATACACACAGTGTATAAAATATCTCATGACACTTAGTGACCTCTAAAATCTTAAGTTGTTATAATTTCTTTACAATTTTTGGTTGTTGAGACAGGGTCTTACTTTTTAGGCCTGGTTGGCCTGGAACTCTTTGTGGATATGAGGTTGACCTCAAATTCACAGAGCTCTACCTGATTCTGTATCCCAAGGGTTGGCGTTAAAGTCATGTCCACCATACAGACTACATTTTTTACAGTAAAAATCAACACATAGTTTTAAAAGTTTTGAAAACTGTACTAGTATGCCCTATGCCCTAAAATGAAATATACTTGCTGCTAGTAGCAAGTGACAGCACTGTTGTATGAAGGTTGCTGTTCTTCCTGTCTGCTCTTTTTAAACATTTGTACAACTTAAAAATATTTATTTATAAGATGAGCATCCAAACTGCCTAGTCTCCCGCAGAGCCAGTACGTGCAGTAGGATCAGAAACCCATTGCCATTGTTCTTGACTTCTCAGTAGTCCTCATTGTCTGCTATGTTCAGCGAGTCCAGTTTTATCCCAGACTTTTTCAGACCCAGGCCAGCTGGCCTTAGTGGGTTCCCGATAGAACATCCCCATTGTCTCAGTGTGTGGGTGCACCCCTCACGGTCCTGAGTTCCTTGCTCGTGCTCTCTCTCCTTCTGCTCCTGATTTGGACCTTGAGATTTCTGTCCGGTGCTCCAACTAGACCTGGATGGAGGTTCCTTGGACTTCCCACAGGCAGGGAATCCTGACTGCTCTTCGGGCTGAGGAAGGAGGGGGACTTGAATGGGGGAGGGGGAGGGAAATGGGAGGCAGTGGCGGGGAAGAGACAGAAATCTTTAATAAATAAATAAATTTTAAAAAACCAAAAAAACAACACACACACACACATACACACACACACACACACACACACACACACACACACACACACACACATATATATGTGTCGTGGCCCGTGAGGGTCCAACATAAATTCCCTAATTCCTCAAACCGGCTGGAACGGAGTCGCGAGGAAAAGAACCGACACAGCTTACACCGTCATCATGGAAAATGGCCAGATCCGCCGTTTATTCTCCAAACATTTTATATACCCACACCAAATTGAGCGGGGAAGGGGGAAAACACATTACGCCATTCCTTAGGCAGCCAAGTGCCTGGGCTCAAATCACATCCGCATCTAGCAGTCAGGTAGGCCCTGAATTAGCATCTCTATAAAACATCCTTCCAAATTACAAAAGGAAAGAAGCACCAAATATCTGAACTCTTAAGTCATCAGCTTCAGTCAAACATCTCTTCTCAGGTAATCCACATCTTAAAAGAAGCTAGGAGCAGGCATCCTGGCCTTTGTTAAGGGCAGAGACAGTTTGTCTGCAGAGCTACGTGGTCAGCTCGGACCGGGCTAATGGCTTTTGTGCCATATCGAAATATGGGCCCACATATATGTCTATAAATAAATCTTGGTTTTAAAACTGCCAAAAAAATATTTATTTATTTATTATTTATTGTGTGTGCATTCATGTGTGCCTATGTATGTGTGTGCACATGCTTGTACAAATGTGCCATTGTGCTTGTGCACACGTGGCAGTCAGAGGACGATTGAGGGAATAAACTTTCTCCTTCTACCATGTGGGTACCTGGGATCGGACTCAGGTCGTTAGTCTTGGTGGCAGTGCCTGCACCTACTGAGTTAGCTCACTGGCCCCAAATTAATATTTTTAGCTGACAAACGTTACACACATTTATTGCATACAACATATTTTGAAATATGTATAGTATGTACAATGGCCTATGTTAATCTAATTACCATATGTATGAATTCATAAATGTTTTTGTAACCATGTCACCATTACCACTGGCACCACTGAGCAGTGATGGGGCAGGGCTAGCTCAGTGAAGCCCTTGGGCATCAACATGGCCCCAGTGACATCCCAAACCATGAATGTCCACATGGCCTGTGGTGATAACATGGGACACGGACACAGACATAGACCCTGTGTGTGGCAGGGATGGACTGAGACATGGCCCTAAGTGGCAGCCAGGCCCAGCCTCAGGTGACAGCACAGAATACAAACATCAGGCTGTCCCTCATTGCTAGTTCTACCTCTCTTTATAGTGCATGAACTGTTCACATCTCTTTCTCTCCCATCTCGCCAAAACACACTTGCTCTGGCTCTCTTCCACCTGCTGTGCCTTGTGGCGGCAAGTAGGCCTCTGGCCCCTACACACTGTTTTCAAGAATATAATACTTTGCTGTTATCTGAGGCCAACATGGTGTAAATCATTTGAACTCAAGTCACCTACCTAAAATATGCTGTCTTTGGAAAACTGTCTGCCAAACCACCATTCTGATTTGATTTTATTATTCATATAAGTGAGATCATGCAATATCTGTCTTTTTGTGTCTTGTTTATTTTATTTACTACCCTCCACATTCATCTATGCTATCAAAATGATGCATTGAGGATGTTTGAAAAAAGTCGCAAGTAATAGATTAACTATTCATCTAAACACTATGGCATATGGGACTCTGTGTAGAAATATATATATCTAGTTATAATGAACTAGATGATGATGCTCCTTCCTAGAGTAAAAGACAACCTAACCAAAACTCCACTATCAGATACAAGACACCTTCTCTGGAGTTTTTGCTAAGGGTTGTCTGAGAGACTCCCTAAACATACAACTCATGGCTATTGTCCTTGGAGACCCCAAGAGATTGAAGGTATTTCTCTACTGCTGAAAACATGTGCCTCAGAAACAGAGCCCAGAAAGAACCCTGAGCTAGAACTGACCTGAGCATGCTCTTCCTGAGGACTAGTCCTTTCATGGTACCAGATAACAAAGGAGGGAGGCAACCAACAGTCCCATCTAACTAACACACCTATGAATCACATCAATGATCAGTGTGGCATGAGAACTCTATGGGTACAACAGTGGCTTAGGGGTAGCTAGCAGCTTTCTAATTGGACTTACTAAACAATAAGGCAGCTATGCACTGTACTGTAAACATAACTACTCAATGCTAGCGAAGTCATACTTACGGGGGAGATTCTACAACCAGTAATTCACCAAACCAGCATAATCACTAACAACAATCTGTAAATACCTGTCTTTACACCCACATAAGTGTAGTCTTCACCCCTCATCAAGAAAACTTCTCTGGCAACAGACAGAGATCGTTACAGAAAACAACAATTAATCAAAATACAAAATTATAGAGTCTTGCCCGCAGACATTTAGGACACATCCAAACAGCACTTCTGAACCTAAGGCTCAGGGAACATTGTAGAAGAAGGAGCAGGATGATTATAAGAGCCAGAAAATCAGGCTGTGAGATTGTGTCACCTAGTAATCTCATAAACTACTCCAATAAAGTACCACCAGCACGAGTATCCAGATGTGAACTGAATAAGGATGACACCAATGTTCACAATGCTTGAACCCTTCACACAGATCTGGAGAAAGTTGGGAACAGAAGATTTGACCTTCACAGGAAAGAGCATACCAATTGGTTGCTCAGTGCCAAATAGTCAGCTTTGAAAACATACATAAAAGTATCATTACATGGACTGAATAGATTATATTTTGGGATAATATGTATTATACAATTATGTACATAATAATATTTACATACACATACATAAATGTAATGATGATTTGTTGCCTTAGATTTCTGTCCCGCCCGGTCCCATAGCCATTCAGTCCCAAAGAAACACACAGAGGTCTACATTAATTATAAACTGGCTGGCCTATTAGCTCAGGCTACTTATTAACTCTTATATCTTACATATTAACCCATAATTCTTGTCTGTGTTATCCATGTGCCTTGGTACCTTTTATTGGCAAGGTATTTCATCTTGCTTCTTCTGTGTCTCAATTATGACAGTAGACTCAGCCTTTCTTCTTCCCAGAATTCTCCTGTTCTCATTGACCTGTCTAAACTTCCTGCCTGGCTAGTGGCCAATCAGCATTGACTAAAACAGTATCAGAGAGACAAATCTTTACAAAGTACAAGACCCTTGTCCCACAGCAATGATTAATGAAAAAAGAGGCCATAAATTTGAAGAAGAGTGGGGAGGGTCATAAGGGAGGCTTTGGTAGGAGGAAAGGGGAAGGAGAAATGTTATAATTAATCTATAATCTTAATATATATATTCTTTTTTATTATATATATATACGCACTTCCCTTGTTTTAAAAATAGATTTTAAAATAAAAATCTCTCACAGATTAAAAAAAGCAAGTGCATTTAATAGTAGAAAAATATCTATATCACTCTTCTACCTTGATTATTGCAGTTATCATTAAATGAAACCAGAAAGATATGTGTTTAGCCTATTATTTCATCTCTCTTGGCTACACACTCAGAAGTGTGACTGATGGATCCCATGGCAGCTTTGCCTTTAATGTTTTTTATGAAGCTCCATCCTGTTTTGCCCAGTGACTCTACTAATGTGTCTTCTCACCCAGTATATAGGAGGTTCCTTTCTCTGTATCTTTGCAGCACTTACATGCTCTCTCTTTTCCCACAAAGGTGAGGCAACACTCCACTGTGAGTTGAGTTGCAATTCTCTGTGGAAGATAAGTGATATGGAATGCTTTTTTTCATATATCCTTTGGGTATTTGAGTATATGTATTGTTGAAAATTTTGAGACTTGTCTTCCTGATATTATTAAATTATTTCCTTGTATTTTCAAAGAAATTTGCTGGGCTCCCCTACAAAGATTACTTGAATTGCCAAGCAGTTCAAAAGCACTCCTTTCTGGATTTTTACTTTGTTAATGGGAATGCAACATTCCCATTATGTAGTAATATGGGAGCGGCGGCAGGGCTGCGTCCCCAAACACCCAGCCGCCTGGCTCGGCTAGCTTATGCCCCAAATAATTACACGGACACTGTATTCTTTTAAACACTGCTCTGGCCCATTTCTAATCATCTGTGTAGCGCCCCTAGGTGCGCTTACCGAGAAGATTCTAGCCTAAGTCCATCCTGGGTCGGAGCTTCAGAGCTTCATCGCGTGTGTCTGCCCAGGAGCCGGGAGCATGGCGGACGTCTGCTCCCGAGAGGAGAGCTGTGGAGTCTGACCTCACTTCCTCTTCCTCCCGGCATTCTGTTCTGTTTACTCCACCCACCTAAGGGTGGGCCTATCCAATGGGCCTAGCAGTTTCTTTATTGCTTAGCTAATGAAATCAACAGATATGACACTCCCACATCAGTTTTCATCTTGATCCTGGTCATCATGCATTGTCTGTTATCCATGCATTTTAAGGATAGTAACTTATTCCAGTCTTTGCATACACTTCTGGAAATTGCCTTCAGTATTCAGCTGGTCCATGGATTATGGAGAGGCTGTATTATATTTTAGTCAAAGGCTTGTGTCTGGACACTTAATGCAATGTCCCTAGGTCAGCAAGGGAGTAAGCTGGTTCCTGTGTCTGTTGGGGTATGTCTGGATCTGGGATCCAGTGAGTTTGTCTTGAAATATATTCACAGAGGTGGATCTGGGCTCTGAGTGAAAGGGCAGGACTGGACCTTGGATCCTTGGTAGCTGAGTTGGAGTCAGAATCTGCAAGGTGTGCTATGGACCTTTGGTACACTGGGACCAGCTTTGTAGAATTTATCCTGGTGAGAATGAACTTTGGGTCATGTGAAGTAGGACTTGAGTCCCCTAAAACCTGAAGCAACATGTATTGACATAGAGACCCCTAATGCATTTACCTTAATTCTTATAGTATTAATAAAAACTCAGGAGTCAGACATTGAGATAAAAACTTGAAAGGAAGAATTGGATGACCCCCTTCTCACCATTTCCCAGACTGAAAAGCCCTTGAAATCTCTCCAATTTCCTTCTCTTCCTGGTCCTCTCTATCTGACTCCCTCAGTCCTTCAAAGTATCTATGGCTAATTCTGGTCAGCTCATCACTGAATCTGCCTTCTGATTCAAGGTTTAACTTTACTAGAAGTTCTGAAGTGTCAGTGCAAACAAATATTCTACAACCATGAATATATAAATGTATAAATTATCATATCATGGAGTCATAAGACCTGACAATGGAAGTATGTGAGTGCTGGACTGCATCTCCAGGAGAAGGTCTGAGTTCTGAGTTCTCGGGGCCTGGATTCTGGGGACACTTGAAACCGGGTCAGGGGTTGGGGACATTCCCAGAGTTTTTACTGGCTTGGCTCTGCCTGATTCTTTAGTCTGTTGGGACTTGAATGGACACTTCCCTGGTCGAGCCTGGTAAGTCAAATTGGCTTGTCTGGGCCACTAATTGCCAGTGTTTGATGCCAGGAAAGCAGGCCTGGATTCGATGTGGCCTAATATTTGATGTTGTATGGGTTAAGGCAGCTTTACATTGATCTGGAACCTTAGGTGAGTTTGGAGTTTGTAATCACAGAGACAAAATACTAAACCGAAGTGACTGTCCTGGAGCTTGGGCCTTTAGGTGACCAACTGATGATGGAGATTGTAGAAGTGGTTTGGTGCTGGAACAAACCTGGAATTTCATTCCTTAGGTAGACCTATGTATTGTGAGACCACGGGGCTGCCAAACAGTAGATTTTCTTGCTGTGTGAAGCATAGTCCATGAATAATCACTCCCAAGCCTTCCTCCTAGTCCGTGGTTCTAACTTGTGTGTTGCAACCCGGTTGGGTGCCGCAAAAAATGCATATTAGATATTTACATTATAATTCAAGACAGTAGCAAAATTACAGCTATGAAGGTAGCAATGAAATAATATTAAGGTTGTGGTCAGCACATGAGGGACTGACTGTATACAAGGGTCACAGCATTAGGAAGGCTGAAAGCTACCAAGGCTCCAGGGGAAGGTACCCTCTATGTGGTGATTCCTGGGCTGCTGCTTTCTGTTTTCTTCAGTGCATTCTTGCTTCATTCTGGGTACATTTCGGTGCTATAATCTCTCCCCTGCTTTTCTTTTTCACTGTCATTATTATTTATAGTGTTTTCAATGGAACCCAGGCCTTGCGCATGCTACACACAGTCTCCCTCTGAAATCTATGTCTAGCCTTTACCTGCTTCTCTGGGCTCTTAAGAAGTTCTTCTCAGGTAGTTGTTATAATTGATGTTACAGGAATGAACATGGAGAAATTCCACTCTGATATTTCACTGACACCGGGGGCTACTCCTTCTACTTCCTATTATTGAAGTATAAATGAAGCTTAGGATATATAAAATGCAGTGTACACATTGTTTTATATTTATAATTTTTGTATGACTTACTATGAAACTTTTTACATTATTGTTCTTTGAAAACGTACTTTCTAATTATTGTTAGATCCAACACCTGACAACCTAAAAGGTAATTATTTGCTTCAGCTAGGTATTACTTAAAAAATTTTACCGTTATATTTAATGTTGCATAAACTTAAAAAAAATCAAGGTTTTGTGCATTTTCTTAGAGTCTTTTTAAGAGTCAAGTCTTAAATAAGGTTATTTGTTCAGAATACTATTAATTTTAATTATACTAATATATTTTGCAAAATTACTTTTCCAAGTGATTTCACCAATATTCACTTTCTTGAGAAGGCTTATTTACATATTCTGAACAATGATTTCTTAAACCTTTGCCAATTTCATACTTGAATGATAATATTTCCTGTCAGTATTTTTTAATTTCAAATAAAGTTGAGTATTTATTAATATGATTGCTATCATAGTTTCTGGCCTTAATTTACTTCACATTTTGTGTGTGTGTGTGTGTGTGTGCATGCACACGCATGTGTGCGTGCATGTGTATGCGTGTGAACACAGTCTTGGTGTCCTTCCCACCTTCTACCTCATTTGAGAAGTGGTATCTTGTTCCCTCCTGCCTAAAGCAGACTAGCCATCACATGAGTTTCTGGGGATTCTCCTGTCTTCACCTTCCACATCACCACTTTCCTATGGGAGTGCTGGAATTACAGATACAGAGTTACTCCATTTGACTTTATGAGGATTCCAGGGATCCGAACTCAGATTTTCTTTCTTTTTTTTTTTAATTTATTTATTTATTAAGGATTTCTGCCTCCTCCTTGCCACCGCCTCCCATTTCCCTCCCCCTCCCCTGATCAAGTCACCCTCCCTCATCTGCTTGAAGAGCAATCAGGGTTCCCTGATAGATTTTCATGTTTACCTATTGAACCATCTCCCAAGACCAGTTATGTCCATAACTGGGAGAGAATAATGCATATATGTGTGCTAGTGATTGGCCTCTCTCTCCAGTCATACACAGTGCAGTATCCACTGCCACCCAGGGTGGGTGGGTCTTTCCACATCAATCAAAGCAAACAAAACAATCACCTAGGATGTTCGCAGAGGCCTGTCTTGAGCTGATTCTAGCTTGTGTTGACAGTTAAAACTAACCATTACATACAGGTATCCCGAAAGATATGGAAGATTGGTTTTCCTTTAGAAGAGCAGTAGAAACTCCTAACCACTGAGCCATATCTCCAAACTCTTTCCTCCAACAATCAGTGATGATGTGTATATGAAATTTCTTCTTTTGCTCTGTGTCTGACATTCTAATTCATCACTAATGAATCAATATTCTTACTTACTACATACCCATTCTGACTCCAAACAAGGAGCAATTGAAAAGGTGGATAAGCTCTGAGTATATCTGGATCAGGTTCTGTGTCTCTGTCACATTCTCATAGTGTTGCTTTAATTCCTTTCTTATACCAAGGGCTGCTGAAGATGGTAGCACAGATCTGTCTCCCAACAGGAACGCATTTGAGGACATCTTTACTGGTGGAGTGTTTCTGTCTCTTAAATTCTGTTTCAGTGGTAAGAGCAATCATCTGTTACCATTCCTGACCATCAGGAATTTTATAGAGAATTTCAAATATATTCTTTCCAACCAGCCTTATTTGTTGAATTTCAACTACCAGAATTGAAGTTGCCATCTATAGATTACAATGTTCCTTCAATTTTTTATTTCTTTTGATTTTTGGAAATCATAATTTCTACTTGGTTTCTAGAGGAACGATGCTTTCAGGAACACAGGGAATAGGAAAAAAAGTATCATAATATAGAGATGGCAGGCTATGTTTGGATTTGTTACAACATGGAAGGAGTTAGAAAGGTCAATTGCTTTTCCATTTTCTCTCATCTAAGATTGATAAAGTCTCACTATGGTGGGCACCTCAGCTCCAATGCTCTGTTGTTAGAGAATTGCCTCTGGAGTGGCCATAGGACTAAATGTTTAATCTGTTGTTGATATTAATATAAACTTTGTTTTAATGGCTCCATTGGAATTTTAATGGTGAATTGGAAAAGACTTGCTCACAAAATATTGTCTCATGAAATTTTTACCAGAATCTTCCAGTGCATTTATGTTTGCCATAAAGTGCTCAAGATCCAAATTTATGGGAATCCAGGCTTTGTGCTTTACTATGCATAAAATGCATGAGGTTAGGAAACAGACACAGCTGTGCTCTTCCTTCAAGACAATGATTCTTCTACTATGGTCCCTCTTCAATCAAGAGCTACAGAAGCAACAGTATTTATACCAGTTAACCACTATTTTTCAAAAACTATATGTGTTTACACTGTGAAAAGTTTTTAAAATACAATGTATAATGAAAATAGTATTCCAGCTTTTATAGCATGAAGTTATAAGTACTTTTTCAAAGTAGCTTTATTAAAATAATTTTACAATTATAATCAAAGTCCAATGTTGTAACAAGTAACTTGAAGGACTATTTTCAGAAAGTTATTTACATAAATACATAATTTTATTTCTTTTTGTTATTTAATTCCAGACAGAAGGGGAACATTTAACGTTCCATCAGAAAAGTTCTATTTCTTCTCATTATGGTGATTTTCCTTCCATGAAATTAAAAGTTTAGATGTACTCATTTGCTCATATTTTTATCTATACGAATTATCATATTTTCATGACAAAGATTCTACTTAATTTTCATAAGAAGATGCAAGTGTACTCGACAAGATTTAACTCTGAAGCGAGATTAGTGAAAGGTATGGTTTTGAAAAAGTATTTCAAGTAGGCTTCATTTATTTATTTTGTATGTGTGTGTGATACATGCAGAGGTCAGTGGGCAGCTGGGAGAAGCTGGCTCTCCCTTACCATGTTTATTTAGAACCCAGGCCCCCAGGCTTGGTGCTCTGATGGTGCCTACACTCACTCAGCCTTCTCACTGGTGCTTGGAAGGTTTCACTTGTCCTTTCCATCATGGTTGTTTTCAGTGAGATCCTTCTACATATCTTTAAGGATTCCTGTTTTAAATGTTCTACATATACATCATATTAAATCACACTAACTTGGATAGTAAAAAATGGTTACTGGCAATGTAGCTACTCTACAAACTGTCAACCCCAAATCTCTTGCTTGGATTGACCTCCAACATGATTATGGAACTTGCTCAAACCCCCACAGGCATCAGGCTACACCTGGAGAGCCGGAACAAGAGCTCTAGACCTCAGCCCAGTGCGGATTGTACAGTTCATGAAACAATGTGAGGCTGGGTGGGATAGCAGTCATCCATGGAACAGATAGTGGAGGGGAGAATTAGTGGTGTAGAACTACTCGTTCCTCCAGAGATCTGTTTAAGGTTGCGTGAGTTTTCTGATTTAACTTGTTTATCCTTTACATTGCCCTTTTTACATATTGACTTTGCATATTAAATTTGAATTGTTCCTTCCCATAAAACCAAAGTCTAATGTGCTGAGAAGTATAGTGTGCAGTTCCCTAGTATAAGAATCTGAAATGCTCAGATGAAACTGTTTTTGCCTGGAATGTTCCAGGACCCTAACCTCCTGCAACAGGCTGCTGTCAAAATCAGCCTAACAAATGCTTTGTTCTCTGTCCCCAAGGGGAGAAAGGCCACAACTCCCTTCCGCTGTCACACATATACTCATGTAAATATAAATACAAGAGTCTAGATCTAGCACAGGAAAAACACTGACCCACACAGAACATACTCCAAAGGAGTCAAAACATAGAGACTTGCTTTATCAGACTTCCTTCAAATGGCCCAGACACAATAGGCATCGGTGGCATCTATAATCTGTGCTGTGGGAAGGTCATGGTGTTCCTGTTCAAATATAGGCTATAACCCAATTACCCTAAATGACTCACTCATAGCCATCAACAATAGAAACAAAACACAGGCCTCTTGGTCTCCACTCTGGTGCCTGCCGTGAAGCTGACACAGAGGGTAGTGAGTTAACTTGCTGAAAGGCTTAACATTGCTGCCATCCCCGAAGAAGCAACACTTGAGATGGAATGTGCCTACTTAGCATTAAAAGTCCCTGAGGATTCTTCACATCAGTTCCACTCGGGGTGGAAGTGATGGGCTTCGTGTTCTCTTCATTCGTGATGCTTCCGGGTCAGATGACAACTACGGTTTTTATTTTCCCTTTCTTCTTCCTTGCTCCTCTTTGAAAGCTCTACCCCTTGGCAAATTGAACACTAAAAATATTATACAGGCTGTCCTGCAATATCTCAGGATATTCAGAAAACAGATTTATTTTTATGCCCAGAGTTTAACACATTCTGTTCTGTGATAGAATGAGAATTTTGATGTGATTTAGTTTTTCAAGAGGTGTAGCTATGGGGTAGGGGACAAATTCCCATTATAAGGAGAAGTTCCCAGTCCTCATTCTCTTGATGAGTTTGATTGATATTGTTCTTGATGAAAAGTTGTGTGTTTATTTTGCAGCTTGAAATAACCTTTCCCCCATATTCTTCCCTCAACCAAAACAAGATACTTTAGTTAGAAGTCACATTTGTGGGATAAAAGCATTTATGATTCATGTTGTCTCTTTAGGCAGACTGAATATATTACATAAGAATTGCTTTTAAATAAGAAATGTAGAAATAATTCTAAGCTTCAATGATTTACTAGATATATATGTGAGTGTGTGTTATACATATGTAATATACATGTGTTACTCTTTCCCAGCATTATGGGTTATGGGTTTCTGAATATTGGGAATAAGTTTTATTTCTTATTGATCACCCTCATAGTAAAGGCTATAATAATTAGTAGAGTTTTAAGATCATGAACTAAGTATAGAGTCAGGGCTTTTTCTTCACATTGTACTGTGGTTTGAACCCAGGTCTTTGCTCAGGCTCAGCTACCACCCTATTACTGAGTCACTGCACCTTCAGCCCCTTTTCACTGAGTCCCCAGGGTTGATTTGAACTTGCTGCTCTCCTTCCTTCATCTGTGCAGGAGGTGAGATTACAGGCCCATGTCAGCAGGGCTGGTTTGGTTTCCTAATCCTGTTCCTTTCTTCCTACATAAGACTTTCTGCAGCTCTGGAACTCTCAGAGCTAGCATGGAAGCAGCAGTGTTACTCATGTGAGAGAAGCATTTGCTTTGTTTCTTTCTTCAGAATGAAGTAGTCAGTGAAACAGCTCAGTAATTCTAGTTGTTTGAATTCAATAGTTGTTTGAATTGAGGTCTCTTGTCTCTTATAGGTAAGAGGCCATTTATGAATACACAAAATGTCTCATATTCCTGCAAATGCCTGACTTTTATTTTTTTTTCTATTTTTGTTGTTTTTGTTTAGTATAGGCCTATTGAAACAGTATTTCTTAATGATGAAGTATTTTTATTTCGGCTATATAGAATCATAACAGTGCTTATTAATGATCAAGTATAGTTAAATTTGTTTTGTTTTCTAAGAATTCATTGAAGATCTTTAAGAATTTCCTTATTAAATATGGCACTTCAAGTTCAGAGTGGAAACCTTTTTTTATACTAAGGAAAAGATCTCCTATTTCTGCTTCCTATACGAGAGTTCAGTTTTATAAAATCATTTTGGCAGTGACTTAGATAGCATAATTTTCTTTTTGGACCTTGTAAAAACAAATTAGCCTCCCTGGTCATGCTCTTGGGGTGGGATGACTCATGTTGAATAGATGAAATATTCAATTGTTTTCTCCTTATTGTAACTTCCCCCTCTCTCTCTCTTTCAAGACTCCCCTAGAGGTTCTTTTCTAGTTTTCTGGTTTCTACGTGTGTCAGGCTAAACATTCAAAACAAAAGATTTGAAACTAGGATTCACATATGAGAGAGAAATTATGCCACTTGTTTCTTTAGGCCTGAATTACTTCATCTAACGTAAGCTATTTTCCAAGTTCTATCCATTCACTTCTAAGTTTTATGATTGCATTTTTCATTACAGCTGAGTCAAATTCTATTGTGTTTATGTTTCATGTTTCTCTCATCCATTCATCTGTTTGTTGATGGACATCCAGTTTGACTCCATTTCCTCAATGTTGAGAACAAAAGAGCAGTGAATATAGATACGCAAGTGCCTAGGACTCAGTATAGCTATGCCATATGGCAGTTCTTTTGAGGAACTTCCAGGCTGATGTCCACAGTGAACTAATTTACATTCCTAACAACAGTGTGTGAGAGTTGCCCTTTCTTCACACCCTTGCCAGTATTTGTGGTCATTTGCCTTCCTGATGATGACCATTCAGACTTAGAGAAAATGGAATCTTAGTTGCAATTTTATTTCTCAGATGACTAACAATGTCAAACATTTTTAAGGAGAACACTAAGAGAGGCATAAATGAATCACCCCAGAAGGGAAAGTATAGAAGATCTCTTTAATAAATTAATAGCTTGTGGAGAGGGGGTTAAGGGACAGGCAGAAGGGGAGCCAGGAGGAGAACATGAGGAATTGTGAAGATTGAGTTGGGTAAAGGACAGAGATACCTTGAAAGAAAAGAGATACCTTCAAAGAGAGAGCCATTATGCGGCTAGAAACCAGACACTAGAGAAATTCCTAGGAATCCACAAGGATGACCCCAGCTAAGACCCTAAGCAATAGTGGAGAGAGTGCCTGAGTTTGCCTTGCTCTGTAATCAGGTTGATGACTACCTTAATAGTCATCATAGACCCTTCATCCAGCAGATGCAGAGATCCACAGCTAAGCATTGGGCCAAACTCTTGGAGTCAAGTCATAGAGAAGGAGGCGTGATATTATGAGCAAAGGGGCCAAGACTGTGATGTGGATAGTCACAGAAACATCTGACCCAAGCAAGTGGGAGCTCACTGAATCCAGACTGACAGCTGACAGAATATACATGATACTGAACTAGGTCCTCTGAATGTGGCTGACTGTTGTGTGGCTTGGGCAGTTTGTGGGGCCACTAGCCATGGAGCCAGTATTTATTCCTAGTGCATATACTGGCTTTTTGGAGACCATTACCTATGGAGGGATACCTTGCTCAGCCTAGCTATAGAGGGGAGGGCCTTGGTCCTGCCTCGGGTGTGTGAAAGACTTTGTTGACTTCCCATGGGAGGCCTCACCCTGAGGAGTGGATGGGGGGGGTAGGATGGAAAAAAGTTGGGAGCAGAGAGGGGAAGGAAGAAGAGGGAACTGGGATTGATATGTAAAGTAAGATTGCTTTTAAATAAATAAATAATAGTTTCCTAACTGTGCACTTCTTTTGAGAAATCTCTGTTCCACTCTAAAGTCCAAATTTCTAAAATGTCAACTTTCTTGAGAATTTCACACATGAGCACTGTATTTGCATCATTTCCAGGATATCAGCTACCAGATAGTATTATATATATATATATATATATATATATATATATATATATATATATATGGAAATTACACCCATTTAATCTACACTATATGATCACCTAAACCATACCAGCAAGTGACAGTACCAATTTATATGCCAACATGAATGGGGAGATGTCACAGGGCATTACCCTTGATGAAGAGCTACAGGTAATTGATGGCTGGTGAGAAAGGGAGATTTAGTCTTCACAAATGAGCCCCCCTCATAGGTTATCCAGTTCCAGTGGTCAGCCATAAATATAGCCCAGATTTTTCAAAATTTGGTGATTTATTTCTTTAATGTTTACTTTTATGAATTCTTTGCATATTTTAGAAACTAATCCTCTGATGAAAAGATGGGAATGTTTTCTCCTAGTCTATGTATTGTATATTAATTTGCTTTATTGGTTCCTTTGTGGATTTGTGGCCTCCGCTACTGGTGGAAATTTCATGTCAGCTTTTATAGCCCTGTTAAAAGCCCATAGCTAGGGAAGGTGGTAGACCCTGAGAACATTTTTTTCTAAATGCTAATTTTGTTAAATTGTGTTATAAATATCTGCATTTATGCTTATAGACCTAGTCTTCTCTGCTCTTATCCTTGGTCAGAGAAGTTCTTTCTTGCAGTGGGTGACATATAATAAAAAGATACATAACCATCCTTAAATGGGACATTTATATTAAGCTCCATACAGCCTTGTCTCAGAGAACATCATGGAAGTGAGACAGAAATAATGTGAGTACTGGAGGGTGCAGAAACGTTCTCTGAAATGTTGTCTTAAAGATATGAGGTCAGTGATGCACCCAGGAACTCACAGGAGCCATGAACACCTTCACAAGGTCAAGAGTTTCAAAATTCTACCATTGATGAGTTAGTCTCCACTTCCTACCCAATACCGAGGAACTACAGGCAAGCAGAGAGCAGACTGTGGAAGGGGGAACCATTTTTGAGTATGTGACCACTGGCGTGTTGCCCATGCTGGGCCCCACACCTATTCACATGTGGACAGCATTAGCTGGACTTTGTGGGTCATCAAATAAAGAAAAAGGCACAAAGTTGGGTGTAACGGCGTAAACGAATGCAGACAGATTGTAAAAATATATATACAGCTTTAATGGCTAAATAGACTTACAGAACCACCGTTCCTGCGGAGACCAGGAAAGCAGAAGGGACGGCTGGGAGCATGCTGGCCAAATTTATAGGCAAACATTAGCCCGAGGCGAACACGCCCCCCAAAAGGCGGGACTTATCCCTACAGTTGGGAAGTTGTGCTTGAGGCAATACAGAGGGTGATAGGAGGTGGGTGGATATAGCCATATTTAAACATACATATAAATATGAAATTCTCAGAAATGACAAGACATTTTTAACGGTGGCCTTTTATGATCCAATAATCATCCTATGTTGAAGCATTACTATTAAAGGTTTCACAGCTCCAGAGCTGTTGTAAAGACAGAAGGAGGTCCCTCCTGCAGACAAAGCCAGCAGATCAGTGTAGGTTCACAAGCAGCTTCACAAACTGCCTGCTTCTGTGGCCTCATCTCTCAACATCATTCCTGCTGCAATCTTCACTATCTCTATGGAAACATAAAAGGAAAGAGAGAGACGATAGCAGCCTATACATAAAAACTGACAGCACAAGTCTCTGGCCACTTTCCACTGCTAAGTATTGGTACTGGAGCTGAATAAGAAGCCCTCTGCATTCCAGACTCTGAAAATGGCAGTTCACCTGTTGAGGATGAGATGCTGGGAGTCCTCATGGAAACCAATACACTGTAAATGAAGCAAGAAAAAAAAAGTCTTGGCTACACTAGGTATTCATTATGTGGAGTGAACTATTCAAGGAACCACATAGACAAAAAAAAATCAAATGTTAGGAAAAAAGAGCTCACCCTTTACAAAAGAAGTCAGCTGCAAATGCAACTTTCCTTCTGTAGAAGCATATAATTAAGGTAGAACACTCACTTCGCATAACTAATGCATTCTCTGACTTTTCACTTCGAAACCAGAGTCACACTGGTTTCTGGCAAGCTGACTGCGTTTCTCCTTTACACAAACACCCAAGGATCATGCTGTGGACATTAATTATTCCACTTGCTGTTTAGGAAAAGTAACTCTACCCACATTGAAAAAGAAATCATTGCAATGGAGAAGATAGAATTATTTTGAATCGTTAAACTCCTGAGTTGGATAGGATGATTTGAATTCTTGGAGTTTACACAGCGAGTTAGTGGTGTAGGCAAATTTATTCATCTAATGATACTCAGAAGAACCTCCTTCCCCTTTCCCACCATGTGTTTGCTGGACTAATAACTGGAATATGTGAGTTCAAGGTAAGGACTTGACTATATGACTACATGGACTCAGTTTAATAGGGGTTAGGAAGTACAGGCTGGTGGAGGGCTTTGCTTCGATTCTCTATGCTCACTGCAGACCTCTGTTCAAATGTCGTGTGACACAGATCCCAGAAGTTTCCTCTGAATCTCATGCTCTTGTAGCCTCTGACCATACTTAGAAAATGGAAATCAAAGGGCTTTCAACAGTCTTCAGTGTTAAGCAACAGTCCATGTCATATCCCATAACCGGAAGATCAAACAAATACAACAAAATGAAAGAACAAACTCTCCAGGCTTAATTCTAGTTTCAAAAGAAGTGAGACTTGAATCACTCTCCATACGTTTCTGACTTCTTCAAGAAACCATCCTAACATTATCCTTTCTATTTAATTTCTGATATTTACAATCATAGCAGGATAGGATCACTTGAGAGGATGACTTTCTCCCTCTCATGCTCAGACTAACTATAAATATGATAACCTGATAATATTACCTTTAAAATATATATGTACATATGTGTGTGTTTCCCCCTCTGCAAATCAGTTTTAGTTTTCACCCATTATGTGAGTAAATGACTTTTCTTTAAACATTTTTTTTTTGTTCTTGCATCTTCCTTATGTAATGGCTAAAAATGTACTAAAACCTTGCTTTATTTGGGCTGGATGAATCTGGAAGAGCATACTTTTTCAAATAAGTCAAGATCAATATTTCTTACACAGTAGCAAATAAGATGTCCCAAATTATAGTTCCTTGTTTTCCAGTCCATCTATCTCATTGCTAATGGGCACAAGATTTTAGATAGACAAGATTTTGTTGTTAATATTTGGGCTTCATGAATTATTTAATTTTATAGAATAATAAGTATAACCACCCTTTTCTCAAAATTTGAATATAAGAAAATTGGTCAGCCATTAGTCAAAACACTTTGGACCCAACATACTCTATGTTTATCACCTGTATATATCACGTTAAAAAGCAATAAAACAATACAGCCATAAAACAAAAGCATATTATATAATACATTTTCCTTCTTAATATTTTAAAAAAGTATAGTCAAAATTACTAGCAATCATTTTCATGGAAACTCCTATGATTGTTGAGGGCATACACCTGTAAGAAATGTTTTGTGATGCATCTATTTCTATTGCCTTGATGAAATAGAAGGATGTTTATGTTCTCGTTTGCTTTGTTATTAAAAATGATGGTATTCTGCTGGTTCCTGTAAAGGAGGGAAACAGAGGAGGCCCTGTTGTGATATAGTTTGCTCTTTTGACTTTTTGAGGGGCCCAGCACCCAGCTCTCAAATAGATCATACACTGAAGCTTACTCTTAGTTATGAAAGTCTGGCTTTAGCTTGGCTTCTTTCTTGCCAGCTTTTCTTAAATTATCCTGACTACCTTTTGCCTCTGGACTTTTATCTTTCTCTATTTCTTCATAACTTTCTTTACATCTTTCTCCATGACTTTCTGTGTAGCTGGGTGGCTGCCCCTGATGTCCTCTCTTTGTTCTCTTCCTTCTCATTCTTCTTCCATTTACACTCTCTGTCTGCAAGCCCTGCCTATCCTTGTTCCTGCTTCACTATTGACTGTTTATCTTTTTATTAGGAGCATCAGCTGTTTCAGACAGACACAGTAACACAGCTTCACAGAGTTAAGCAAATGTAGCATAAACAAAAGTCACACACCTGAAATTAACATTCCCCAACAAGGCCCTTGAAGGAATGAGTTAAAGTATAGATTTAAGTTGCAGAACCAACCCAACAAGGCCCTTGAAGGAATGAGTTAAAGTATAGATTTAAGTTGCAGAACCAATCTGTTGAAATGACAGAGAAATCTCTCATCAATTGGAAATGTAACCTCAATTTGGCAAACTATGGATGTATTTAATTCCTCATGGATGCTCCAAAGTAAGAGGAAGTGTGGAGGGAATGTGAGGATGGTAGGGCTTACCTGTAGTAATAGGAGCGGCGGCAGGGTTACGTCCCCAAACACCCCAGCCACCTGCCCGGCTTGGCTAGCTTATGCCCCGAAATAATTACACAGACACTGTATTCATTTAAACACTGCTCTGGCCCATTTCTACCTAGCCTCTTCTAGGCTAATTCTCACATATTAATTTAGCCCATTTATAATCATCTGTGTAGCGCCCCTAGGTGCGCTTACCGGGAAGATTCTAGCCTATGTCCATCCTGGGTCGGAGCTTCTTGCTTGCGTCTGCCTGGGAGCTGGGCAGCATGGCGTCTCTCCTGCGTCTGCTCCGGAGAGGAGAGCTGTGGAGTCTGACCTCACTTCCTCTTCCTCCTGGCATTCTGTTCTGTTTACCCCTCCCACCTATCTCCTAACCAATGAGAGCCAAGCAGCTTCTTTTATTTTAACCAATGACCTTCCTCCATCATTTCCCCTTTTTCGGTTTAAACAAAAAAAGGCTTTAACTTTAACATAGCAAAATTACATATAACAAAACAGTTATCAAGTAAAAGTTACATCAGAAACATTTATACATATAACAAAATTGACCGTAAATCTCTATCAATAAAGCAAAATCTATACTAATGCAAATTATTCATGTCTATATCATATCCCCCTTTAAATGTAAAAGAACATTTATAAACTATATTTGGGAACATGGGCGCAGTTTTTTCTCTCCAAACTGCTTCCTGCTGAATGGGGGCGTCGTTAATTAGGTCTTTCATGGTATAACCTGTGTGCTAGTTTCATCTCAGTTGGCAGTTGAGCGAAGCAATTTCCTGAAGATGTTCACAGCAACCCTTCAGGAGGACGTGGTCCATCATACCAAATCGGAATTGAAGAAATGAACAGGGTCTCATCCTCTGTGAAAACAAAATAAGAAACTCCTTTCCAAAGCATCATGTCCTTAAACCCAAATTCTGAAATCATACCCTCATGATATCCGTTCTGGTTCCACTTGGCAGCCCATATAATGAAATGTCTCTCTGTACTTAGCTCCTTCACAGTCAAAAATTTTAAAGAAAACACAATGTACATAATCCAGACTCTCTGTGAATTTTCCATCTTTACGTGGCTTATTTTTATTTATATCTATAACTATCTGTACTCTGTCTCTTTAAAGACTTTACTTTTACTTTTTTCTTTTTAAACCATTAACTTTATTCTCTATATTCTTTTTCTTCTCTCTCCCAAGCCAACGTACATTCATCCAACAGTGTGACTCATTTAGTGGTCTGAATCTGTCCTATTGTGAATCTGCAATTTTTTACTATTCAGGAGCACTTTTGATTTGCGCCTTTAAATCACTAGGCACTTAAGAATCTAAGCTGTGACATTCCTACGTTAACTTTTTGCTTTTTGAGTGTATATCTTTGACCTGGAATAACCCTGTAGACTAGGCTCTCTTTGAACTCTCAGAGATCAGCCTGTCTCTGCCTCCCAGGCATTGGGATTAAAGGCGTGTGCTACCACACCTTGAAGTCACAGAGGTCTATCTCCCTCTGCCTCCCAAGTGTTCGGATTAAAGGTGTGTACACACAACAACTCTCTTCCTTTTCTTTTTTACTTTAAGAACTTTAACTTTTAGCTTGCATATATTTTTAACACACTTTAAACCATTCAGAAATTTTCTTTGTCTTTGAATCTCTCTTTTTACTGTATCTCTCTCTCTTTTTCTGACCACATGAGTCTTTAATTTGCCAAGCAATCTCAGTAGGACTAAAGGCGTGGCTTTGAGGGCTAGCTGTAGCCCATTCCTTAGCTTTCCAGCCTCATGGCGGATATACAGGCTGCAGCCATGATTATAGCATTTCAAGGTCCCTGCCAGCCAGCAAGCTACAACAGACGACACTCAAGTCCTCTCTCGGTAGCCGGCCCTCCTGCCTCAAACAGTCAGAGTTTGCCCTGGCAGGATGGCCCAGAAAGCCGGCATTTTTAAACAGCGCAGCTTTTTTCCTGCTACGGCTGAAAACTGAAAAGCATGCGTTCAGCTTTTCATCAACACCGTTTAAGTGTTTCGTGGCAGGACCTCTTAATGAGCTGCAGGCTTTGCAGCTAAAGCTGAGTCAGGAAGCCTCTCTTAGATGAGGCGCTTGCTTGCCTCTGGCAAGCAGAGTAGACCCAAGAGATTGCCACAAGAAACATGCTTTACTCTATTCTTTTCCAAGCTTTCTCAAGCTTTCTGTGGACTCAGTTAGCCACATGTCTGGGCGTCATTTGTAGTAATAAGGAGCGGCGGCGGGGCTGCGTCCCCAAACACCCCAGCCGCCTGCCCTGCCCGGCTAGCTTATGACCCGAAATAATTACACAGACACTGTATTCATTTAAACACTGCTCTGGCCCATTTCTACCTAGCCTCTTCTAGGCTAATTCTCACATATTAATTTAGCCCATTTATAATCATCTGTGTAGCGCCCCTAGGTGCGCTTACCGGGAAGATTCTAGCCTATGTCCATCCTGGGTCGGAGCTTCATTGCTTGCATCTGCCTGGGAGCTGGGCAGCATGGCGTCTCTCCTGCGTCTGCTCCGGAGAGGAGAGCTGTGGAGTCTGACCTCACTTCCTCTTCCTCCCGGCATTCTGTTCTGTTTACCCCTCCCACCTATCTCCTAACCAATGAGAGCCAAGCAGCTTCTTTTATTTTAACCAATGACCTTCCTCCATCACTTACCGAACAAACTCTGAACAATCAAAAGCTCAATGAGATAAAAGGGAGAGCTGCAGAAGGCAGGGACCAACAGTGGTGTGTTGCTTTGGTAGTTAATATTTGAATTAAGACCGTGCAAACTTATAAAAGAAATCATTTCTTCAGAGCTGCTATAGAAATAAAACCGTTTGGGCAACTGCAGTCAGGAAACATCCGGTTTTCACTGCCATTAGCCAGCATTGAACAGAAGGGAAGAATCCAATGATCATCTCCGATAAGGCAGATAGGGAGAAAGATTTCTGGTGTGGGTCAAGAAGACTTAATGAAATCACTACTTGAGTCAGATTTCAGATGCAGTCATAGGATGAAAGAAGAAACAATTCTCCCAGGAGTCTGTCTGCACTAATGGGAACACTTGCTTCCAACCCTCATATGTGAAAGCTTTCTTTACAAAATCAAATCACTTGACTTCCTTCTTGCCGAGATTTCCATTGCAAGATGATCAGAGTTCTGGTTTCTCTGGGAAGCTTCACTGGAGTTAAATAGACTCAATACACGAGTGGGGTGAGCACGTTGGAGGTGTGTGATGTCCAAGAGATTCCTGGACTCAGCAGGGACTTATGTGCATGGTGTGTGTGCTTCTGTTGTGCAGAACTCTCCTTTCAGCCAAACTACTCCCGTCTTCATGAGTTCAATTTCAACTACTTGCAAAAGATCATCATAGCTGGGCTTTTAACTGTTGATGCTCGCTCACAGAAGGAGGATGTGAGGAGGGTCATTGACTCTCACCTTCAAACTAGTTGTATGCAGTTCAGCCCTAATTTCTAGGGAAGACTAGGAGAATGGGGATTTATCCAAGCAGCAACTAAGATGCCATCATACATGCTGAATGCAGACCTTCCAGTGTGGCTGTTTAAGTCCACCATGCTCCTGACAATAACCCTTCACCATTGCTCTATCAGTAAGTCTAAACCATAGCAAAGCAAAGCAAAGCAAAGCAAAACAAAACAAAACAAAACAAAACAAAACAAAACAAAACACATCAGTTCCCCAGGATTAACAATGGTGGTATCAAACTTTGTTTTGCCATTCGACCTTCTGAGGTAGGGGATAGACTTTGTCTAATCCACTAACACCCAGGTAGACAGTTCTCACAATAGCTTCAGAAATAACTGGGAGGACACAATGTTGTCTTTTATACTTCTCAATATTGGCCACCTTCACTTTGAGATCACATAAGTTAAACCAACTCTCACTCAATTCACTCTTTAGATATTAATTTAGTGGCATTTTCCATCACTTGCCTAAGCTAAAACAGTGTGCTTTTTGATGCATGTGTCTAGGAATATATTCCTCTTGTTAAGTGTATGAAGGTAAAAGGAAATTTTGGGTTTTGCGTCCATATAAAAAGTTGATCAACATATACTCTAAATTAATTCTGGAACAGGACCAGATATCCTAAATGAATGTGGAGATGATTGTTAGGTTCTTCTTGCTAATAGTTTGGTGTGAGCAGTGACTAATGCTGTAGACAAGTGTAAGCAAAATCATAGGTCAACACTTCACACGAGATCATAAACATGTTTGAAGCAGGTAAAAGTCCAAAATTTGACCTCTTCATCTCTTTCTATGAATATGTTTTTGAAGTGTCTGGGCCATTTTATCGTGCTCTTGCTTCTAGTTAAACATGTGGTTTTTGCCTCTACTAGTAAATTAGTAGAGAATTAATGTCTAGATCTGAATGTCTTTCCAGAGGTGTGAGTCATGCTTGGGGACTTTCATTAAAAGTTACCCAGGCTGGGAGAACTGAGTGTTGAAACTCAAGAGAATGTCCAGTAATGATGGAAATATGTAGCTAGTGGTTCATACCCTGATAATTTTTAGAATTTGTGACTGGAGGACAGGAGTAATAAAATCTTTGCTTCTTTGAGTGACCTACTTTTTATGTCAGTCTGTGGTCTTCTCTTATGCTAGTAGAGTTTCCTGGTGAAGATTTGGCAATGTGCTGGAATTTAAACTAATGGCTCTGCCTATGAAATGGGAGCAAGTAGATATATAGGAAAAGTTTTAAGGAGTTTAAGTTGAACTTGAGACTCTGAAAGAAATTTAGGAAAGCGCTTGCATTAATCCCTAAGCTCTCTGAACTGCACAGCCCTGGTTTCTAGAGGATGTGGCCAGCACTCTCGCCTACCCCCAAGATGCTCCTTCATGCTGCAGGGGCACAGCTGTGTAATTTGATTTCTTAGCGCTTCCTTGACCTCTTGATTTTAGCAAAAGACAGACTACAGTGCCCAATGAACACACCAGAGGGAATGGTCTGAGCCACTCCATACAGAATGGAAAATTACTGCAAAATTACCAAAAAGAAAAGTATTTGAAGTAGTCAGTAGATAAACACCCAAGCCTGGAGGTTTTTTTTAGTTAATGAATCTTGCCAAAAATCTTAAAATTAATCCAAGGGCTCAAATAACCTTTAATGAGCTCTTATTAATCCTAGTAATTACCCAGGATAGGAGTTATGAAATTTGCTTTTGTAAAATGGTATACAGCACCTGCCATTTGCGTGTGGGGGATATTGTACAACAGCCAGGGCCTTTGGAGTCAGACTGTTGGGTCAATTTCAAGTCACCTACTTGTTTGAACAAAACAATTGTTGCCCTGTTCCTTCTCCACTGAGATGGAAGAAAGTAGTAATACTTAGAGCACCAGTTGTTTAGAATATCAGAAATTTAGATTAGTGCCTTGCAATGAGTGTTAGCTATTACCAATAAAAGCAGCACACCCTGTTTCCTGTGTTCAGATCATTACACGGAGCAGGGCTGGGACAGGAGAGTCATTAGATGGCAACATCACTGAACACCTGAGTTTGTAACCGTTTTTCTGCCTCATTAGTGGGGACTTGGTAGAGGACCTTTTCCCAGATGGCTCATTACGGTTTGCTAAAGTCAAGAGTAAGTCCCTTGCCTTATCTGGGCATAATTTGATTTTGTTTGAAATAACTAAGAGGATTGAAATTTCAAAATATCAAGTGTGCCAGAAACCATTCACAGAATTGTTCTGCTGTCTTTTTCTTTTCCATTCCCAGTAGCATTCCACAGCACTTGGACATCAGCATATTGGGTTTAGCCCGCTGTGGATGAGGTGAATTCTTTCAAAAGTCTTTTGGATGTTTCTTTCCATTTTTGTGTGTAAATACCCATAGATAAATTTGTCTACTGTAATGATAATTCTGAGTAAACTGTTTTCTGACCCTGTTTCTTATTCCCAAGGACAGAAATGGAGTTGGCTCTTTTTAGGGCAAACACTGAAAAATAATTTGGCAGGATTTTTGAACTGAGGAGGCTCAGAGGAAGTTGGCAAGCATTTTATCAGCTACAGCAATGGGAGATTTACTTCTCTGAGGAAAGGTGTGTACAATCTCCTTTTGATTTTCTTGGGAACAAAAGTTAACTGTTACAATGTATTGTTTCCTTGAAGACAGAAAACCATCAGGGTGAATGTGGTTGGAGTTGGACAGTATCAAGGCCACCAAGTGCGATTCCACAAAACTCTACCACCGTGGAGAAAGAAGGGAAGGGCATCCTATTCCAACTTTCTCTTTCACAGCACATCAAAATGCCATGGACTAGCAGACGTTGTCACATCTGATGAGCACTCACTGAGGATGTTTTTCATTACCATTGCTCTTCTGCTTCACCCCCTCTCTCACATTTGCAGAAGAGAAGCCTCGAAACTGCTGTACTTTCCTGCTAGTGGAGCTGAGGTCTGGTTTCTAGTTAAAGGCTCTCCTGCAGTGCTTGGAAGGTGGAGAATGGCAGTTACTCTGCCTCCAGCAACTGAGAGCAGGAACGTCCATCCCAGCAAACAGCTGTGGGCTTTTGACAATAGTTTTGAGGTGTCTACCTATGATTCTACAGAGGTGGTGAGTTGAAGTTTTTGATTATGTGCATATTGGTGGAGTGCCATGCGATATTTTATACATGTGTGTACTATGTGAGGTTTAAGTCATATCATGCCTATTTCTTATTTTTTTTTTAGTTTTCATTTCTATTTTCTTGAAGATTTACTTGTTTTATGTATATGGTGCTCTAGCTGCATGTACAATGTTATGCCAGAAGATGGCATCAGATACCACTATAGATAATTGTAAGCTGCCATGTGGTTGCTGGGAATTGAACTCAGGACCTCTGAAAGAGCAGCCAGTGCTCTTAACCACTTAGTCATCTCTCCAGCCATCTGGTGTTGATGGAGGCCACTCATTCGTTTCCTGGCTGCCTAGACTCGAAGCAATCACATAGAAATTATATTAATTGCAACACTAACTCTTGCATCTTAAATCAAACCATTTTGATTATTGTCTGTATTGCCACGAAGCTCGTGGTTTACTGGCAAGATTCTGGCATCTGTCTCCTTCGGCAGCTACATGATGTCCCCTAGACTCCACCTTCTTTTCTCCTTTATCTCTGCTTGGAATTCCTGCCTTGCTTTATTTTGCACTGCCATAGGCCCAAAGCAGGTTCTTTATTAACCAACGGTAATAAAACATATTCACAGCATACAAAGGGGAATCCCACATCATCCTAGTGTTTCTTTATGGTGAAAAAATTCGGAATATTTTTTTCTGGATCTTTGAAATTTATTATTGCAATCTATAATTACCCTACCAAGCAATAGTGTTTCTTCTTTATATATAACTGTAACTTATACTTTGATTATATCTTCTTCCTCCTTCACTTTTCTTTGTTCTTTAATCTGGCAGCCACCATTTTACTTTCAATGTCTATCAGATTATTTTTTTTTAATTCACATGTGATGGAATCATGCACAATGTCTTGATTTTACTTAATGTAATGGTTGATTTTATTTAATGTAATGATCTTTGTTTTCATTCATGTTTTCGCATGAATTTCATTTCATGGCTGGATATATGTGTGTTATATTTTTTTGTTGGTTGATGCATATGTCATTTGTTTCCAATTCTTGCCACTCATGAACAGTATTACAGGAACATGAGAATTCAGATATTCACTGATATACAGACTTAGTTTTCTTTTTCTTTTTGTTTTTGTTTGTTTTTTTCGAGACAGGGTTTCTCTGTAGCTTTCGTGCCTGTCCTGGAACTAGCTCTTGTAGACCAGGCTGGCCTCGAACTCCCAGAGATCCGCCCGCCTCTGCCTCCCGAGTGCTGGGATTAAAGGCGTGTGCCACCACCGACTTAGTTTTCATTGACTGCATAGACAGTGGTGGGGCTGTTGTATGATATGACAATTCTACTTTTAATTGTCTGGGGAGACTCTATATTATTTTCCCAGGTTGGCTCTATTAATTTTTATCTCCTCCAGTAGTGTTCAAGAACTCCCTTTTCTTTAAACCTTCATTAGTATGTGTTACCATAGACTTTTAAAAATTGATGGCTATTCTTACTGGGATGAGGGCAATATTTTATTTCTGATGGTTAGTGATGCTAAGGCTTTATCACAGATGTGGGGGCTATTTGTGTGTCTCAAAATAGACATTTTGAGCAATGTCTCCTTAGGTCAGCTGCCCATTTTTAGCTGGGTGATTTTTATTTTTATTTGCTATTGAGTGTATGAAGTTCTCTTAAAGCAAAGCAAAAACAGAAGACAGCAAAACATAATTAATGGTTTCCTTTCAAAGCCTTTAATGTTCTCTCACTCTCAGGCTACCATAAGAAGTTCCTAAGAGGGTAAGAATGGGAGGATTTCATTTGAAGAGAAAAGCTAACCCAGCCAAGAGGATTTAGTGTGGTAGTGGTGAGGGCATTGTCCGTTTCATTGAAATCACTAATGTGAGCATAGTATGTTTGTCGCCAGGTCCCACTAAAATTGTCATTTTGCTAATGAAGGCTGCCATTCATTCCCAGCTCTGGCAACCTCAATCCCACAGTCCTACAGGACTCCTGTTAAAATGTTGACTTGTGAACAGGAAATCACAGGTGTCGGGACTTCTGACCAGCTATTCTGCATCCTTTCAGGCTGAATACCAAAGTTTTCCTGAGATTCCCCTGTCTCCAGCCTCTTGTGGCTGGTACTTGGTGAGTATTTGTGGGGCATAAGAAGAAAAAAAGAGAGAGAAGAAAAGGAAGATAAAGCCATTATTTGTTAACAGCTGTGATGGTGGCAGTAATTAAAATGACCCAGGGCTTTGTTCTTCAAGAATTTCTTTAGTGATGCTAACTGGTAATCTCTTACAGCAAAGAAGTAGCAGCAGTTATGATGCCTGTCTGTTTGCAAGGCACTGAAGATGAGAAAAGAGAGAAACAGTATAATCAACAATTAATCCACCAATGTTTCTATAAAATCTCTGTGTGTGTGAAGGTGTGCGTGTACATGTGTGTGAATGTGCATATGTGTACATTGTGTGCATGTGAATGTGTGTGCATGGATGTGTATGTGTGTGCATATGTGTGTACATATACACGTGTGTGTGTTTACACAGCATACATTTATATGTATATAAGCAGAAATAGTCTAAGAGCCAGAATAGAGGAAGCCTGATGTGAAACAGTCTCTTGTGGAAATGGCTGCATAAATAGACTGAAACAATGGCAATAACAGTGAATGCGTTAGCATTAGAAGGGGAAAATGTACAGAGTCCCACCCCTCGACAAAGAACTACATACAGCTAATGACTGCCAGGAAAAGGAAAATTAGTCTCTTCTTCTTTCTCCTTCTTGGTTATCCAATGAAGAGTGGTCAGCCCTGAAAAAACACAGTAAATCTAGACTCAACAGGGTGTATTTATATGCATTTGTGCACACACACATATGTAACAAAAATAATACAAGAAAAAGAGGCTATCAATTTGAGAGTCAGTGTCTTGGCATGAGTTGCAGAGGAGGTATTGGGAGACATCAGAGGGAGGAAAGAGGGTAGCGCAATTCTAGTCAATAAATTCTAAGATAAAAATTGCTTCTAGGCCAAGTCACCAATCATGGTATAAAATGTTTTCTTGCCAAGCTTCTTGTTTTTTATGTTTTTTTTTTCTTTGAATTTTTCTAGACAGGGTTTCTCTGTAGCTTTTGGTTCCTGTCCTGGAACTAGCTCTTGTAGACCAGGCTGGCCTTGAACTCACAGAGATCCGCCTGCCTCTGCCTCCCGAGTGCTGGGATTAAAGGCGTGCGCCACTACCGCCCGGCATTGCCAAGCTTCTTAAAAGGCACATTAGATGTTATATTTATTTTTATTTAATTATTTTCCTTGTTTGGGATTATGTTTTAAAGCCAACCATACAGTTTTCTAACAGGGCAAAGTAGCCATTTCAAGTGTATAGCTCTGACTGTTGGCAAGTGCACTCATGTAGTATGCATAGCCACCACCAGGACTGATATCAGAAAACCTTCATCACCCCAGCAATACTTTGTCCCCTTTCTTTGGTTATCTTTAAAGTCCCAATAATCTTTTATTCCATACATAAAACAAAACTGATGTCTGTATTTGTAAGAAAAATAGCTAACATAAGTGCTCTGAAGTTCTAGGGGAACAACGAAAGCAAAAAAGAAAGAAAAGGAAAGAGGGAATGAAATAAATTCAAGAGCTAATCTTGAACCAGCAGAGAACGGCTCAGACAAGAAACTTGCTTTGAATATCCTGAAAAGCAATAGAGTGAAGCTCGGCCAGCACAGTTTAAAGACTATGAATTCTATACCATTCTTTCCCACAGACAAGCTCACTGATCACACTCAGCCACACTGCTTTTTCCTTCTGCTATGATCCCTGGGAATCCAGGAGCTTACTTTTAGTGCTGGGTGACTTCTACTTCCATCAGATGAGTGTCAGTCACAAAAGCCATTATCAAAGGCTGGTGCAATAGGAGCTATAATGTCTTCTTCCTGTGAGATGAAGTTAGGTTTTGATTCTCAAGCATTCATCATCCATAAGACTTTCGAATGAGTTCATTTCTACCTTGGTGTGTATGTTTGCTAGGCCAATCACATCCCTTTTATTCGCTTGCTAAGGTGTAGGCTTCAGCCAGTGTTCTCTTAAACATGATCCGTTGATCAGAAGAACAGGGAGAGAGTGTGATGGACCCCTGTGGAATCACTGCTGGTTTGTGGGAGAGCAAAGACACCTCATGCCAGATTCAGTCCCATGAAGTCCCATGCATGAGAATGGGCAGAGTCATTAATTTCACTTTCTTCCATGGTGTAAACAACACAGGGCAGAGAGATTAATTGGCCGTTACTTTAAAGAAAAGGGAAGCATTGAAAAATAGATCGTGTTTATTAATTTACAGTGTCACAGCAACCTAGAAAATTAAAAAAAAAACCCTTGTACTTCTTTTGTACAAATAAAAACAATTAGTTAGAGTATTGGGATATCCATTATGTAAGTACAAACAGTGACGAATGGGAAGACCGCCAGAGAGTGACTGAGAGGCAGGATTCCAACGCGTTTTCCCTGTTGGGAGGAATGAAGAACCTTAAACCCTGATTAACACAAAGTCCCAATAAAGCCATTCCGGAGTCATATCACACAGACCTGCTTGGGGGAAAGAACTGCCTCCCTGCCTCAGGGAGGACCCACTCTATAAATGTGTTGGCTGAATTATTCACTGTTGGGCAATAGGAAGTGTGGTTACATCAGGTACCCATGACTCTGCCTTACTTACTAACTTATCTCTATTCTCTTGTAATGTACTTCAATATATCTGATTCTTCTTAAGCAATGAGCCACAGAAGGCAAATTACCAGGTCAGAGAGATCTGTTTAGTACTGTTGTAGTTTGCATTCTACTTACAGTTCACTAAAAGACCGCTTTGCTATTCCTACACCCACACCATGTGTTAGCTTTAAAATATCTAATAATGTGATAGATGATATTAATACCAGAATATTTTTTCACAAGTAGTTAAGCACCTCATAACATAGCATCTTCTAGGGCTGTCTCTAGCTTTCTGTCAGTTTTATTTTGGGAAACTCTGTGGGAGAGAGGAGAGAGAGAGAAAAAAAAGCAGAGAGAGAGAGAGAAAGAGAGGTCAAATTTTAGAATTGATTTGTTTGACAAGGTAGTCTATTGTAGGAGTCCACTTGTGTGTTCCCGGCTGCCTAGACTCCTGGAATAACCACAATAGCTTAAGCATATTTCTGGCTAACTGTTATATCCTAAACTAACCCATCTCCATTAATTTGTGTATCGCTGCATGGCTGTGGCTTACTGACAAAGTTCCAGAGTCTGTCTCCGGCGGGGCAACCTGGCCTCTCTCAACTCCACCCTTTTTCCCCCAGCATTCACTTTAGTTTTCCCCACCTAGCTCTACCCTATCAGGCCAAGCCAGTTTCTTTATTAACCAATGGTATTCACAGTATAAAGAGGGGGATCCCACATCAGTAGTTTCCTGTTGTTTGGTGTTAACAGCTCCCTTTGATGATTTATGTGGGTGTGTAAATCTGGAAATAGGTAGAGACACTAGAAGCCATACCATGGTTCTCTTTGTCTTTAATGATTTCTTACTCTCCTCTGGTTGAGAGCAAGGCTCATGGTATACAGGGTTTAAAAAAATTACATATTTCTTTATTAATAATGCAGTAGATAACAATTCTATTCCCAATCTGCCAGGTTTTTTTTAATATTCAACATATAGGGCTATGGCTATTTTTTGTCTTTCCTACTTTATCAAAACATTGTGAGTGGATCTTCCAAGCATGGATATGTTTGGCATGCAAATCTGTGAGGACTTGTGAAGTCTCTCCACTTGTATCAAACAATTACTAACACAAACATCTTAAGAAAAGTAAAATCCTTCTGCAGAACAGTCTACAAAGAAAAGCAGTGTCCACTCTGCTTTGCAACAGCCCACATAACCATCAAAGAGATACAAAAGACCCAAAGCACACCCATACTGTATGATGAGCAACATTACATGTAGTGAAAATGAAAGTGAAGAATTTAATAAAAATTATGAGACTCTCAAGATGATTCTCAATCAGATAGAAATTGACATGGTACTATAAGCAATAAGGCATTTCATATAAGCCTAAAATGATAGTTTTCTCTCTCCAGCAGGCTGAAGTTCTAGTTGGAAACAAGTGATTTACATTAAAATGTTGTGTACTGCAAAGGTCATGAATGTAACGAGCAGCCTCCCTGGGCTGGCAGATTCATATTCTGTGGTGACTGCCTAGTGTCAAGGTGATGATTGTACCACATTAAGTAGCCATTAGGAGCTATTGAGACCTCTTGAATAAGAAATAGATTTGATGTTAAGTTTTATTGTGCTATAGTATAATGTAGCAATGTGAAGTCTAGATTAGAATAAAGAATGGAAGTGTAGTACTCAAATACCAGGGTATTCCATTAGGCCAGGAAGAGGGTAAAGTATACTTAAATTTGAACCAGAGGTGAGGAAAAATGAGGAAAGGGATAAAGAAAAGTCTGATAGAAGTAAAAGCTAATGACTAATGCATAAGTGAATTGGAGAGAAAGGTTAAGGTTAGTCCAGTTGCCTAGGAGATCAATTACTTTATGATGGCACGAAAAGAGATGAAAGTCAGGCAGTAAGAGAAATGAAGATGGATTCAAACTTATTCTTTTTAACCTATCAATTTTTATTTATTTCTGAGGAAGTCAATGAAACATGATGGTTTGGAAATCAAGAGAGAAAAAGCAATTAGTTCTCTTTTGGAGCCATTCACATAATTTATCTTGAGAAAGTATTTGAAACAAAAAAGATGAAATTTACACATGTTGTTTCATGCAAGTATTCATGAGCAAACAATAAATCTACATTAAATGTCTCCTATACCGTTCACATGTTCAGTATGGTGCCTTTAAATCAAGAAGGAACATAAATTTTGGAATCAATAATTTAGTACCAAACAAAGAATTGATTTAAAGTGATCATGGACTGGCCAGATGGCTCAGTGTATAAAGTCCCTTAGACCTGACCCTGATGACCTGAGTTTTGTTGCTGAGACTCAGTGGTGGAAGGAGAGAAGTGATTTATAGACATCATCCTTTGGCCTTCACACGCACATGCACACACACACACACATGCACACACCATGGGTACATTTCCCATAAAAATTTATATAAATGTAAAAATAATTACAACATTATAGCATTATGCAGTCAAAGAAGTCATTTTACACAGCTGTTGATTCTTCAAAGTCTTTACGTTTCTTCAAAACTCTTATTTGTCCTAGGTACTAGCTCTTAAGTATATACTGACTTGGTATTTGTTGTCCTGCCTTGAAGTCTTGTGATGTTAGAGGAAAGGTGAGCTCAGACCCTTCCACATATTGACCTGGAGAAGGATGAAGAATGAGTGCCTCCTACAAGACCATTAAGAAGAACAGTGAGGAGAATGGTAGGAGGGAAAATTAGTACTTCGTCCAGTTTACATCTCATTGTCCTTGGGAAGAATGAGAGTATAACAAGCAGGACCATGGGCAGCAATGATTTTTTGGAAGATAGACTCCCCTCTAGGAAGGAGCAGGAGGTTCATGAGTCTCAGGGAGAAAACCAGCTCCACACAAGACTAATTCTCAAGGTTACAGGAGCAGAAAACAACTCCTGTGGGAGGGGAGGATACTGACCAGCTGAGCTGCCCAGGGATAGCTCTGCTGCCTGCAAGAGTCTCTGAACAGTCTGCACCATTTACAATAGCTAGAAAATGTATTCAGCCTAGATGTCCATTAAAACATGACTAGATGAAGAAAATATGGTAGTTATACACAATGGAACTTTATTCTGCCATGAAGATAAATGAAATCATATTTGCAAGAATATTGATGGAACTAGAAAGAATTATGCTGAGCAAACTAAGCCATTCAGAAAGACAAATATCACATTTCTCCTCCTGTACAGAACAAGATTCATACACACAAACATGTGTGTGCATTCATACATGTCTCTCTCTCTCTCTCTCTCTCTCTCTCTCTCTCTCTGTGTGTGTGTGTGTGTGTGTGTGTGTGTGTGTGTGTGTGTGTGTGTTTGGGCATGTGTACAGTTCTGCGCTTACATCAGGAAAGTAAAAAGGAGATAAGGGAATCATGAGGGGAAAAGAAGGTTTTAAGGGAAGAGGAAAGAACAGATAATAATGGAACACATAGGAAATGAAAGCAGCAGGATTACTGTTTGCAGAAGAAAGGAACCAACGAGAAGGGGAGAGAGGAATGAAAAGCAGGAAGTCAAGGAGGGAGATGTGGCAGAACAAACTATAGTAACATGTGAATGACAGATTCCACAATGAAACCCATTACTTTGTATGATAACAAAATAAAGATGATGATGATGATGACAATGACAATGACATTGATGATGGCAAAAGAAATATCCTTGGATCTGGGTGCAGTAGCTCTTATGTTAACACCCAAACCTGAGACAAAAAGATTGTTGAAAGTTTAAGGTCAATGTGGCCTACATAGTATGTTCAAAGTCAGCAAGGGACAGATATCAGGACCCTGTCTTATGTCCAGTTCTATCACTCCCTCTAAACAACCAAACAAACAAACAAACAAACAAACACCAAGGAGAAAATGTCTAGGGTATTTAATAAGACACAGCTTTGAGTCTGTGAAGTTATTTCCAGATTTACTGAAGGAGAAACCTTGCCCTGCTTGTGGGCAACAAGATACCACGGGGCGATGTCCTGTACTGAAGGAGAGAGGGAAGATGACAAAGCCAGATAAGCACCATTGAGCCTCTCTATATTCTTCTTTGTCCTTGAAATTACTCCCTTTCCCCAAAAATGTTTTATTAAGTAGACTTGACATTTGGATTCAGAAAGAACTCCAGGTGCAGCTACTTACACCACAGTTACCAGTCACCCTTCATTTAGAGTCACTCAGCAGATGTGCATTCTTGAGAGGAGTTTCCAGAGGGAAAGATGGAGTTCAAAGACCGTGGTTCAGTTAGCTATTGCTCCAGAATTAAGAACCTCATCATCCCAGAGTGTAAGATAATAAGCCTTTGTTTAGCTTGTGTGTCTGTGGTAGACAATGTCTTCTCTAGGCTACGCTCAGCTCAATTAATTTATTTAGAGCATCTCTGCTCTATGAGTCTCTCAACCTCTCCTTCATGCTATTGGTGCAGCCCAGTCATGCTCTTCTCAAGGCAATAACAGAACAAGCTCAATGACAAAGATACTCTTTGAATTGCGATGGTATTGTCTCTTGATGCTAACAGCTATTGTCCAAAGCAAGTCACCTGGCTAAACCCTGTCTCAGTGAAGTGGGAAAATTTCTTATTCCATGAAAGTGAAAGAAATGAACCATAAGACACCACAGGAGAGCCAGGAACTTGTGAGTGCATACAGCTCGGGAGGCTTCAAGCCATTCTGGTGATATGAAAACACACAGAGGTGGGAAGAGCATGTAGACAGATGCACCCTGCAGATTGCTGAGGAAGCAGGGATGCTTGGCTGTACCCACCCGTACAGTGTGGTCTGCACACGAACTCTGTTGAATAGTTAATTTTGAAAAGCTCTTTTTGTAGTCTGTTTCTTTCTGGAGCTGAAAAGGCATTCCCCTGATTCCTAGAGAAATATTAACCGATGTTAACCTTAACCATACCAGTACCGTGTCAAAGCCGTTTGTACTGCCTGGAGATTTTAGGCATGCGCCTATAGCTGTGTATAGCTGGATTATTTAGTTTCTCCTAGTCTTTCAGTTTATGCTGGACAGCTGAGGGACTGATGATTGGATGTGCCCACATGATAAATTCTAGAGGTACCTCATTTAAACACATGCTTGTGAAGTCTGATCACGAGTTGAACTCACCTGAATACTTATTTGGTGTTAAATAAATCTCATTCAGTTATCTTATTTCTGACACTGAAACTAACTAACTAAATAGTTCTTCTGCAGAATTGCTTTTGATAATTCTTGCTTTGAATGTAGCCTTAACTTTGGTGTCAATCACTTAAAACAAAACCATTTTTTGTTGTTTCTCAGACACATGGAAAGTGAAAACATGCAAACATTTCTACCTTCTAAATTTGCAGCCCAAATTAGCAAATCTGAGAAAGTCTTGGAGGGATTATCTTGGTCTGTTTCTCCTCGTTTCTTAGAAAAATATGCTGTAAGTCATGAACCACCATTACATACTCTGTGTTTGCCACCGTTACTGTGGCTGACAGAAGTTTTAAAGTACCGAGGAAGTGTGAGACAAATGTGAATATAAGTACATTTATCTGTTTGCTCTGTGCATCGTTTTCAGACCAGAAGCTTTTGGCAGAGGAGATCTGTAAGTATGTGCAAACTGTGTATGATAATTCTAAAATGCCAGGGGAGTCTTGAATTTTGCAAGAGGTCTTAATGACTCCCAAGACAATGTAGTATAACTTGGATCTGGTTGAGGGAATGTATACATTATGTTCCAGGAGAATGATTGCAGGCTGCACTGTAGAAAAGGGAAGGCTCCCAAATAGTCTCTCTAAGTTGTTGAATGGCCAATGGGGGGATTTAGCTTTATGAATTGCATTTTTTTTTCTCTTTCAGCCTAACGGAATCAGAGTCAAAATGGTGGAGTAAGAATAGAGTTACAGAACTATGTTTAAATTGTATTTATAATGGTCATAGCCTTCATTTTCCGTTTTCTGAGCAAAAGGGCCCAGACATAATTTCTTAAAGGCATATGAGATCAGTTGAAATAAATTGGGTTGGTGAGTGACAATAAAACATAAAATAACAATATACATTGTGTAAAGGACTCAGATAAAAATCTTAAAAGTTGGTATGGTAGTTTAAAAATAGGGTCTAAAGAAAGATAAAAGGATCATCTTATTTCAGTGAGTTTAGCAAAGGAACTTTCTTAGGAATGTTACTCAATGCTGTTTATTAGGAGGTGTGTTTATACTCCCCACCCTGAGTTCTAAATACAGGTTGAGTATCTTGTATCTAAAATGTGTGGGGTCAGAAGTAGTTTAAATTTAGTGTGTATATCGAGTCTGAAATATATGCATATCCATAATATTGAGGATGTAATATAAGTTTAAACAGAATTTATTACCCTTTCCAAGTATGGTGATGTACATAAGAAAATCATTTAAAAGTGTTTATTGATTTTATAAGTTACCTCCATGTATGTGTGTCCTCAGATCCCAGGAGAAGGCAGCAGATCCCTTGAATCTGGAGTTACAGAAAGCTGTGTGGCATCTGTGGGTGCTTGGAACTGAAACACCCTCTTCCTAGTCCTTTGCGAGAGCAGAAAATGCTCTTAGAAAGCCATCTCGCCAGAAACAATTTTATAAAGTGTTTTTGTATAATGTTTAATAGTGTGATATTTTCCACTTGGGGATCACATTGAATGATGGTTCAATCTCTAGGACATTTTAACATCTAGGTATTTGATTTTGTTGTAGAGTTACATATAGCTCTTAATGTTCTTTACACATTTTAGATATTAATCCCACATGGTTTGAATTATATGACAGTGTTTTCTATCACTCTGTAAAGGGCTTGTTCTGTTCTGTTGATATTTTTTATTGCATTAAAATATTTACTTTATCTATTTGTTTCTTTCGTTGCCTGTCTTTTTTAGTTTAAAATTCCAGAAATAATTGCCAGATCTAATGACAAGATGTTTCCCTTGCAGACATGTTCAGAGGTTTGCCTTCTAGGTATCTAGGTATTTCATGTTGGAAATACTGACCATCACAAGTTCACTTCTATCTACTTGACACCCAAATATAACACTTTTAAAACATAATGTTCCACTTTTTGTCTCTGTATACTCATGGCTAACCATAATAAAATATATCCAGCACAATTTCAGATGTCCCTGCAGTCTTTAAAAGTTTGTAATTCTAGTAACCAAAAACATTGTCCTGTAAGCTTCATTTTGTTATTGCTGCTATTAGTATATTCTGGATTATGTTTGTTCTTAGGACAATGTTGCCCTTATAAAATGAGTTTGGAATAATTATGTTTTCCGTTTTCTGAATAATTGAAAAAAGAAACTGTTCCTTTTTATTTAAAAGTTTAATATAATGGATATCAAAAGCTTTCATTCTTAGGCTTTTCTTTAGTGAATGACTTATTACTGAATCCTTCCTGGTCTGCTTAGATTTTCTGTTCCATCATATTTTAATCTTGTTAAGCTGTGCATATGTAGGATCATGTCCATTTCTTCTAGTTCCTCAAGCTCAATGATCATAATAGTTGTAATGATCATTTTCATTTCCTCACTTTTAGTTGTAATAGCTCTTTTATCATCTTTGATTTGAATACCATAATGACTACCTTTTCCCAGTCTCTATGTGATGAAAATATATAAATGAGCAAGAAGAAAAACATTGGATATTATATGAATGCATAGAAATCAAACAACTTAAAATTATGGATCAAGGACGAAATGAAGAGGAAAATGAATAAATTTTTAAAACGAATGAAAATGAGAACATAACGTAAGAAAATATATGGAGTATAGTAAAAGCAGTGCTAAGCGGGGAGCTTTTGGGAATGAAGTACTTTATCAAGAGGTCTCCAAAAACCTATTCCTGCTCATTTGGCAGCTCGGAAAAGAAGACTAAACTAAACTCAAATATAGAAGACATTAGGAAAAATAAAGTTCAGAGGAGAAGTTAGAAACTGAAAAAAGTTAAAAAAATTAACAAGTTCTTTCAAAATACAAGTAAAATTGGCAAACCTTCAACTATGCTAATTTTACATGAAAGCTGATTCAATTAAATGAAATCAGAGATGAACTAAGTTTTCTGTAATATACACTGAAATATATCCATCTTCATGATGTAATATACACTGAAATATATACATCTTCATTCACATGGAGACATTCAGTTTTCTCACCATCACCTGTTGTAAAGACTCTCTTTTTCCGTTTAATCAGAAAATTGTCTGTGTGTTGTGTGCATGTGTGTGCACATGTGTGTTTGTGTGTGACAATGCCATATATGCATACATGGAAGCCAGAAAGCCACATCACATGTCTCTCCTCTAGCATTCACCACCGTGTGTTTGGAGACAGGGTCTTCCACAGAACCTTGAAATCACCTTTGAGGCCAGATGGTCTGGCCAGCATGGCTCAGGCATCTCCCTGTTGCTACCTCCTAGCACTGAGGATACAGGTGTGCATCCATATCTGACGTTTTTTACATGGATTCTGGGATCTGACTTCTAGTTCTTACTCCTGCACATTAGTTTCTTTTCCCACTGAAACGTTTATTCAGCCACCTCTCTACATTTAATCATGTTGGTGTCTTTATAAAAAATATTTTTACTACATGGATAAGGTCTCCTTTGCCCAATCTGGTTTTATTATATGGCCTTATGTGTGTGTGTGTTTCTGCCATTTCTACACTGGTTTCCCCTGTGAGCCCAAGTGAGAATCTTCTTAGCCTAGATTGTGCTGACATTATTCCCTGCAAGTTTGTTATTCAAATCACGCCATCTACTTTTTTCTTAAATCACTAACATTACAGGCCTTTACCTCTGATTGTCTTACTTCTGAAATGTACTAAGGTTTTTATTATGGGGATTTAAGTAAGGTATAGTTTTATCCATGTGAATATAATGATACATAGACCAAGTTATAGGGAATATGGAAAATCTTTTCATTATAATAATGAAAATGAGCTTCTAAGCTAAGCAGTATTTCCAAGAAAGATTCAAAGAGCTGGGGTTGAAGGGACACACAGGCAATTCCAGCACTCAGAAGGTAGAAGCAGGTGGATCTCTATAAGATATATAGAGCAGGTTGACTTGACCTCGGAGGTCTACTCACAGAGTGCTAGGCTAGCCAGGGATGCATAATTAAAATTTATCTAAAGTTCAAAAGATTTCTTTAAACTGATGGGATTTTTCACTTAAATGTATAGACAGCATTACTGTGCATTTCCAAAGGTTGCCTGTTATGCAGAGCATGTGGAATTCTAATATTACTTTCAGAATGAAATTGATGAATTCATGGACCATTTGATATTGCAATTTGTGTGTGTTTCTTATACATGTGTTCGTGTGAGGATATTCATGTGTGTGTGTGTGCATGTGCCCGTATGTGGGCATGCATCTGGAGGCCAGAGGTGACTGCATGTTTCTTAATGACTCTCCACTTAACTTTGAAATAGGGTCCCTCACTGAAGCTGTGGCTCATTGTGTTAGTTAGGCTGGCCAGCCAGGGAACCCTATCCATTCTCTAGTACTGAGCTCATATATTCACCCTACTTTGTCTGGCTTACGTGTGAGGGCTAGGGACACAATGCAGGTACTCTTGGTTGTGTGACAAGTACCTTACTGACCGAGCCATCTAACCATCCCCTATCGCAATTTTTAAAAATAAATAAAATTTATTTATTTAAAAAATAAATTAAAAAATAAAATTTCTAAAATTTATTGTTCTAGTAAATCAAACACAACAATGTTTTTGAGAATGTTTACCATTTTTATAAATGGTGTTATTCTAACGTATATACCTACTTCGGCCTATTATTATGTTTGTGTTTCTGTCATTTTATATCTATATGTTAAACAACTTTTACTTTACTAGATAGAAGCTGCCAACAATCTAGGGATGCCTGAAATCTGGAAAAGACTGAAAATGACTCCATTTGAAACATCAATGATGTCTGATTTGTTTTTGTACTAAAAATTATCAAAACTATTTGACTTAAATAAAATGTTTGCATCCTATGCTATGCATATGGTAAAATAGAGCACTCTCTTTACACTTAAAAATATGACTATGTTACAAAGAGTGGACAAAGGAACGAATGGTTTTGGAAAACTAAATTTTGGTAACAGCACAATGTATCAGCCTTCCCTGGACACTGATGCTGGCAATAACTTCAGAAAGAGGTTAATTTTAAAAAGCAATATTTCATGGCTTTGTCAGTTTTCCCCAAGGCCTCCTTTAATCCTCCAATCTTCAGGTTATTCTCTTGAAGTGTCTGTCACATCACATGCCTGCTGAAACTGGTCTTAGTATTCCCAGTATCTTTTAAGACACCATCTTTTGTTGGGATTTCAGCAGCCCCCAAAGCAATACCTTCATTCTCTTGTGAAATATTTCAGGTTTACAAGGTTTGATACATATATATATGGCTTAACAGAGTTCAGTCAGGAATGCTGTGTTAAGCAGGGAAGAATGCGTGAGAGAGCATTTTGGAATTCATTGTCTGACAAATTCTGATTTATTTGTCATGGGATGGTCTGCTCAAAAGCATACATACAAATAATGCTGTATAAACTGTGTAGGACATATTTAAAAATATAGGTGTATATAATAATCAGTAAAAAAGGAGGGACATGAATTTGAAGGAGTGTGGAGAGGGTTCTATGAGAGGATGTGTGGGGAAAAAGAGAAAGGAAAAATGTGGTTATATTATAATCTCAGAAATAATATAAAGTAAATAAAACTGAGTTTTAGTTTTGAGACTAGCTGGTAGGAAGGATCTGAAAACAGTTGGGGCAGGGGAAACATGATCAAAATATATTCTATGATAAAATTAATGAAAGCTATCATTTGAAAAAATATGTATAACTTATGTATAGAGAAATTTTTCAGTAAAAAATCCCAAAACATGAATTTTAGTAAAATATAACTTAGGTTTTTTTTTGTTTTGAAATTAGTATACTTGGAGCACACATATTCACTACTCATATTTTCAATTAGTTAAACAGAAATGCTTTTTGCTTATTCTTTTAAAAGATAAATTCCATTTTATATTATGCTACATAGTAACCATCAAAAGAAAGAAAACATATAAACATTTTCTCTGTCAATAAATATTTCTGTATTTGCCATTTTTAACCAGCTCTTTGTTGAAGTTATCAACATACATAAATTAACGTATTATCATGCATGTATTTCAGCCCTTTAGAAAATGGGAGTAATCTCGAGGTTTTATTTAGTTCTGTGAGACATCATGTGAAAATCTAAGATTGGAATTTACTGATCTAAGAGATATCCATGCTGTTTTTAAATGCATCTCTTCTAGTTTCTTGCTTATAAATAAAAAAGCAAGAAATAAGCAAATAACAGGTGGTGACTGACAGCCCGACCATCACGGGATCCACAAAAGCCATGCAGCTCTGCCCTTCTGTTGATTCCTTGCTTCTCTGTCTCATTTGCCTGTAGCTCTTCGCTAGTGTCTCAGTCGCTGAATTGTCTGGTTTTTCTATATGTCTCTCTGCATCTTTTCCCACACATGGAGTGTTTTGTGTATGTCTGCATCTATGTGCATCTGTGAATCAGTCTCTGTTTTCTTTGCTTCTCATTGGCCCTCTGCAAATGTCTGTTTTTTAGTGTCTTTACGACTGTTTGTGACACAGATCTGTGTATTTCTCATTCATTGGGTCTCTCTGTTCATGTCTGCAAAGTGTGTATCTCTGTCTCCATATCTCAGAGTCTGGTCACGTTTCGTGTCTCTTGTAATTTTTTTCTCCATATTCATTTATGTTGCCCTTTGTGAATCTTTGTTTATGCACATTTGTTGAATGTCCTTTCTGATGGAGGTGAAGAAAGTAGTAAACACAGTAAAGAAATCCCTTTCCTTCCACTCTTTACCTATGACAGAAGAGAAAAAGGCACACCCATATTCCAGGAACTGAAGTATCAGAGGGTTCTTACCGAGGGGCAGTCAGCTGGCTAGTTTCCTTCAGAGGAGTAAAATTGCCAGACAACAGATGTGTCTCTAATTTGATGGTCGGAACTTTTTGAGTATTCTTGTGGCATTACATAACATAAGACACATATGTTAATTACATGTCTTAAACATACATAATGTCAGAGAAAAAGGCCTAACACCAAGGGAAGCTTCACTATTTCTCTTATCTGGAGAGTAGACTAATACTTTCACAATGACAGCACAGGGTCACTTGTAGTCCATATTGTGGATTGCCTTGGCGGGCCACTTAGTCTAGGGTTAGTAGCCCGCCTGGCAGTTCAGTTATTCCAGGGTCACGGAGAGGCACTACCTGGAAGATATGGGCTAGGAGACAGGAAGAAGGCCATGCATAGTTTGTCAGAGCCTCCGTTTATTAGGGACGAGATACAACCTTTTATAGGGTAAGGAGTTGGGGGGATGGGCACAGGGTTCTGGGCTCTTGCCGCGTGGTTCACGTTGGTCACATGGTCCTCGTTGGTCACGTAGGCAGGAGGTTATCTTCGGTCAAGTCACAGTAGGCCTGGAAGTTACAACTAGGAGATGACACACCTAGTTCTCTAGATAGTTTGGAATGTGGGGTGGGTTCCGCTAACAGATAGCTCTCATTAACAACCAATTTGGGTGTGGGGTAGGCTCTGTCAATAGAACCATTCTTAACACAATTAGGGGTGTGGGGTTCTCTGCAGACTCCCCAGGGTGATGGTTCCTGTAATGATTTTAGGAGGAAATTGGCTCCTGACAGATCCCCCTTTCTTTTATAAAGACAGGCAGCTATTAAGTGAAGGGCATCAGGTCAGAGTCCAACCATGGTGTCAGATCTAAAGGAGAAGGGACTGGGACCAAGGAGAGACCCTCCTCTCGAATGGTGAAGCAATTTACCTCTCCTGGGAACAGAGGGGTGCCTTATGATTCTTAGGTCTAGTGGGGACCAGGTCTTTATCCCCCTTACCCGTCTTAGGATTCCCAGTATCCTGTCTTAGGTTGGGGGAAGTTCTGCCACAAGTCACCCGTCCTTGGAGCTCCTCAAATGAAAGGTATCTAGCGAGATTTAAAATGAACAGATCACAGGGAGTCCTGTCTTAGGCTATGTGGAGGGCACTCCTCGTGCCTGGCACCATGCCATTGTTGAGCCGGCCAGTACAGCCTCTGTATGGTGTGCTGTTCAGGCGAGGATCCACACTAACTCCCGTCATTGGGCCCCTGTGTCTATCATTAATGAAAAGACTGTGAGTAGCTCCTCAAACAAAATATAATGATATAATTTTGGGCACCAATAACTCCATCTTCCAGACAAGAAGAAAGGGCGTTTTCCAAACCCAGTATTCACCTTTTTATCTGGCCTTAGGTATCCTCCTTCCTAAATGCCTACTCCACAATAAGATTATGAGTGCTGCCTGCCAACAATTAGGGCAGTGTAAAAGGGATCTAAATCTAAATTTTTTAACATATGCATTAAACCCAAACATTTTACAGCGTGTGTCAAACTTTTCCCAACATCTATAAGCAGTATAAGTATCATTAGATCAATTGTAGTAAGGGCACAATGATATACATTGTTGTTATCAAATACCACCAGTTCCAGTCTCTGAGCAACAGAGACAGGAACCCTAATCTTTCCCCTTTCTTAAGTGAAGAAGCATTAATATTTTAATTAAAATGAGTTTTGTGTCCCAAAGATTAAAACTGTCTGATGTTTAGTCCGCATCAGAGGATTCCTGAGTGAGGTGAGCTGGAGTCAGCTATCTGAAGCAGCACATCCTGGCACTCATCTCAGGCGGGTCTCCCTGGACTCTCTAGGGGCAGAATTGACACCCTGCAGAGTGGTGTAGCAGGTTTTGTTATCAGTCACTCCTCTCCTTGGGGGCAGGAAAGGCCGGACCAAGGACCTCTCCCCAGTCTCCTCTGGAACTCCTCTGTGGGCATCTGCAGCCTCGACATCAGATCCAGCTTTTATTTTCTTTCTGTGAAAAAGGGCATAAACATATCCTCGACCCCAAATATAAATAGGTCGGGTTTTTTCATAATGCATTGCAAGGGCTTTTCCACCTTGCCTTAGCAAAGGATAGCTTGGTGTTATCATGCCAGATCCATTTGCATCAGGATCTGCTTGCAACTTTTTATGAGTTGCTTTTAAGGAGCCTTATTACGCTCCACAATTTCTTTTTTATTAGCCATATATGCAGTTCTTCCATTGGAAAAGCCATTTGTAAAATTTAGCACAAAATCCTTTAAGGGATTTTTTGCTATAACATTAGCAAAATACAGTTGTGTGAATTGTAGCAATGATCTTGGAAAAGATTATTGTTTTTTAGCCTTTGAATTGAGCAAACATAATTGTCCAGGAATCAATCTTAAAATTATCAATGAATCTATTGTTTAGTATAAGAAACATTGATCATAGTCAATATTTTGTCAAACCATTTTTCAGCTTTTATCCTGTTGATTTATATTTTACCTGCTTGAGTACCTGTTAGGCAGCTTTCTTTAAGCTCTCTATTGGAAACTGTTTTTTTTTTTTTTTTTGTAAGAATTTTACCTAGCGGCTCAAGGTCTTCCATAAGAATATTATAACTAGGGCTTTAACCATTGTATATCTAATTAAAAGTTTATAAGATATCCTCCTCTTAAGTTTTAAGTCTGCCTTGCAGATAGGAAAATGGAAAAATGAAGCATTTTTTGACTAATAATGCTGGCCTCATTAGACACCAACATGTAGAAAAATGAAAATAAATCTATATCCATCTCCATGTACAAAACTTAAGTTTAAATGAGCCAAAGGCCTCAGCATATAAAAATTATGTTGAACCTCACAGAGAAAAAATTTTTTGAAGTACATTTTGCCACATTTCAAACATAGCCTCCGTGGCATAAACATTTGGAGAAACCATAAATCTCCTGAACTGAGAAACTTTTGTATAACAAGACTATATAGTGGGAAAAGATCTTTACTTATCATAAATCCATTCCAAAAATATATGAAGAACTCAGGAACTTAGTTATTAAAAATTTTAATCCAAAAAATATTTGTTATAGACCTAAACTGAAAACTCTCAGACGAACTTAAAAAATGACTGAGACATTTAAAAATGCTCAAACATAACAACCTTTAGCCCTCAGAGAAATGCAAACCAAAACTCCGAGATTTTATCTTATATTTGTAAAAATGACCAAGATTAAAAATTATTGTTAACAATTTATGCTTAAGAAAATGTGGGTAAAGAAAAAACTTTTATTGCTGGAGTGTAAACTGGTGCTGGAAGTGCATACTGGCACAGCCACTTTTGGATCATACCTAGTATTGAAAATCCTGGATAAACCAGACTCTCCCAGCAGGAAGAGAAGAACCAAAAATCCAGGGCCAGCCGCTTCAGCGACATTGCCCTAGGAACCAGCTGAAGACAAAGCCTTGACCTGGAAAAACAGGTTTTCCAGCTGCAATTATCACAGTAGTTTTAGGAACTAGGGGATTAGGACCTTGGGAGTGGTCCCGAGGCAGGAGAGCTGTCCTCCTGCAACCATCACAGGATTTTTGGAATTTATGACCCTCCTGGACCACTGGGGTGTGGCCCCTTACCTCAAAAAATTCTTTCTCCTGGTCATTGGGGGTCCAACTCCTCCCCCACCAACCAAGGCCACGTGTGCGACCTCAGCAAGGATGGTCTCCGGGCCCTTGCCATCTAGAGACCCAAGTGAGAGTCTCCCCAGCATTGAGGGACCCTCATTTTGTCTATTTTTTAAAATTAGGCAAATATCTACCTCAAAACTTAGCAATACCCCTTTTGGGCCTAAATACAAAGTTGTTTGAACAAACCACAAGGACACGCGTTTAGCCATACCCATAGCGGAACCATTTTATCATAGCCTAGAATCTGAAAATAACCCAGATGTACCTCTTTTACACCTAGGATAAATGAGACATCATCCTTTTAAATATCCATGAATACCACAAAATATCTTGGAGTAACTCCAAGCAAGCAGGACAGAAGTTTTGGGTCCTGTCATCTCTGCCTGTGAAGGCGGAAATGTTTTTTATTTTTAACCATTATCATTTGTTAGAGTATAACTCTGGCCCTTGATAAATTTAATTAAGAGGCCTGAGGCCTGAGTCTCAGCATTCCACCTTGAAGCCACACCTGGCAGCAGGAAAGGACCTCAAGCTGAAACAATACGACTCCCACCCAAGAGCGGGCCATACAAATGGAAAAACTTGTAGGATAAGAACTTTAAATCTTGAAAGATCCCCTACTTTTTTGCGAAAGCAGAAGAAACATAGCAAAAATGACAATTTCACTGAAAGCAGTTTACAGATTCAGTGTAAATGTCCATTAAAAATTATAGCAACATTCCTCACAGAACTCACAGATTTAATGTAAATGTTCATTAAAATTATAGCAAAACTTTTCACAGAACTCGAAAGAACAATATAGAACTCAAAAGAACAATCCTCAACCTTATACGAAAGAAATAAAAACTCAGGATAGCCTAAACAATTCTAAAAATCCTCTGAATATATCACAATCTTTGATTTTAAAACTTTTTTACAGAAACACAGTGCTGAAATTAATCTACCTTAGATATAAACTTCTACATCTACAAACCAAAGATTTTTTACCAAGAAGCAAGATTTTTAAAATGGAAAAGAAGCATATTTACTGTCCTAAATGAAGCTGTAGCTTTGAGTCTAGATTCCTGTATAGCAAACCTGCCTGTCAGCTTTCGCTCCATATGGCAGGGGGTTAAAGACATAGGCTCTCTAGCCCTAGCAGCCAGCCTGCTTGGCAGGCGTAGCTGTGTGGATTGTACCCTAACTTCTCGCATCTCGAGGGACTCCCTTTTGAGTCCTCAAGCAAACACATTAAGCAAACACATGAAGCAAACACATAAATCTCTGTTTTTGACTCTTACTCCTCTCTCCCTGAGTGATTGATTAAATTCCTGTATGAATTTCTCTTCCCTTGAAAGTCCCATATCTTTTTGGACGACGGTGAGCGTGCGCCTACCTTGTCCTGCAGATCTGTCCGAGTTCTACAGCCGCAGAACCTTCTCTTTTCTTCTTGTTGTCCCGGGACTGCGCGTTGTCGTCCGATAGTTGACCGTGCTCCGTGTCGCTGGTTCGGGCGCCACTGTTGATTGCCTTTGCGGGCCACTTAGTCTAGGGTTAGTAGCCCGCCTGGCAGTTCAGTTATTCCAGGGTCACGGAGAGGCACTACCTGGAAGATATGGGCTAGGAGACAGGAAGAAGGCCATGCATAGTTTGTCAGAGCCTCCGTTTATTAGGGACGAGATACAACCTTTTATAGGGTAAGGAGTTGGGGGGATGGGCACAGGGTTCTGGGCTCTTGCCGCGTGGTTCACGTTGGTCACATGGTCCTCGTTGGTCACGTAGGCAGGAGGTTATCTTCGGTCAAGTCACAGTAGGCCTGGAAGTTACAACTAGGAGATGACACACCTAGTTCTTTAGATAGTTTGGAATGTGGGGTGGGTTCCGCTAACAGATAGCTCTCATTAACAACCAATTTGGGTGTGGGGTAGGCTCTGTCAATAGAACCATTCTTAACACAATTAGGGGTGTGGGGTTCTCTGCAGACTCCCCAGGGTGATGGTTCCTGTAATGATTTTAGGAGGAAATTGGCTCCTGACACCATATTAATTCCTACAATCTTACAGCTTTCCTAGGGTGTGACCATCAAGCTTAGAGTAGAAGCACATACATCTCACACTCTTCAGATGCTGCTGCTTTCGTCATTAAGGCTGCTGTGACTTTACAGCAAAGAGTGGGCCTGCCTTATTGTTCTTTGCATTCAGAGCTCTGGTCTCTTAGAGCAAATTTCCTTTTATGAATTCCTCTTGATAAATCCAGGGAGGACACAGTGCATGCTATATAGATACACTTCAGGACATTGTCACAAGGCCATTATAAGCTTGACTCTCTCTTAATTATCCTCCCCAGATTAGATTTTTATTTCCTTGATATTATCCCTTTTCCAGTTTTTGAAATTTTCTACATTTTGTTAGGAATTGTCTCCATGGTATCTTCTAATAAAATACAGTTTCAATGTTTCCAAAGATGTTTCTAATTGTTAATGACAATTTGTTAAGGGCTCGGATAAAAAGGCAAGATTTTATAGGTATCTGAAAGAAAAGATTGGAAGCTAAAACCTTGGGTACCAATGCTTGTGCCGGGTCAGTGTCCTTGGAGGAGGTGACTTTCAAAGCTATTGCTCACATAAAAAAATGAGGAATTCTGGGTCATAATTGTTAAGTTATAATTGTACCCTAAAATGTTTAGTCATCATAGAGAAATATTCATTGAAATAAAATTGCACATTAGCATTCATCTCATGATAGCTAAAGAACTAAGAATCAGACTCCTTCCTGCTCATTATGTCATCTAATAAAACTTTAGTTTGTGATATAAAAGTATGCCTGGAGTTTTATCGTGCATGTGATTTCTAATTTGGTTTAGTTTGTGATTTCTAGTGTTAGACACTTAAAAACGTTTCCTAAAATATAATTCAACAGAGTAGAACTCATTCCTCTGGGTAGAGGCTGATTAAGTCCTTAATTTTGTCTCATTATAAATTCTTACAACTTGGTTTATATTCAATTATTTACAGTGCATAAGTTGCCTTTTTCACACATCAGAAGATTTATTCTAATATATTTGGAGTAGAGAAAGTTTATCACTATCAGATTTAGTGTTTGGTTTCATAGATCACAAACCACCAATGAAGGTGATGGTTACCAAGTTAACAAATGCCTACTGGCTGGCCAATTAGTTGTTTTGAAGTACAATAGTCATGTGGATATACAATACTGCATCTTTAAGTATTCAGAATATCTTTCCTAAGAGGTCGATTCAGTACAAGATCATAACTAAATTCTATAGGAAACAGATTGTAAAAATCAGAGAGAATAACAAGTATAAGATATTCGATGTGATGGCTAATCTTAGCTGTCAACTTGACACACCTGGGAAGAGGGATCCTCAAGTAGGCAATTGCCTTAATCAGATTAACCTGTGATCATGCCATTGGGGTATTTTCATAATTGCTAGTTGATATAAGAACAGCCCAGCCCACTGTGGGAATTATCATTCTTAGGCAGCTGTGTCTGGGTTACATGAAAAAGTGTCTTGAGCTATCCAGAGATTACAAACTTGTAAGTAATATTTCTCCATAGTCTCTGATTCAGACTCTATTTCCAGATCTGTGGGGATTTATAAGAAAATGACTCCCAAAGGGAGTGAGACTATGAGGAGGTGTGGCCTTTTAAAGTAGGTGTGGTTTTGTTGGAGGAACTATGTCACTATGAAGGAGGGCTTTGAGGTCTCATATATGCTTAAGCCACTCCCAGTATCGTGGATCACTTCCTTTTGCCTTTAGATCAAAATATAAGGCCTCTCAGCTTTAGCACCAAATCTAACTCCTTGCTGCCTTGCTTCCCACCATGATGATAATGGATTAAATTTCCAAAAAGCTAAGTGAGCCTCCAATTAAATGTTTTCCTTCTGAGAGTTGATATAGTCATGGTGTCTCTTCACAGGAGCAGAAACCCTAAGACAAGTTCCTTGTCTTTGAGTTTCTGCCTTCATTTTCCCTTGATGATCCTCTAAAAGATGAAATAAAACTCCTTTCTCCCTAATTTGATGTGACTCAGTGTTTTAACACAGCAACAACCCAAACTAGGATATTTGGCTAATGTTTGAATAGGAAAGTAAAACATGGATTAAATTCTAAGATTGTTTCAAAGGAAATATTGAAGAACATGCATTTTAGGAATTAAAATAAGTTGTGAAAGACGTCTATCATCAGAATTTTTAGCTCTACATGTCAACAGTACTGGTCCTAGTCTCATTTAAGTTTCAAGTAAGTCTAGCTGAGAAAGATATGGGGTAGCACAATGTTACCAACTCAGTGATGATCATGACTAACATAGGGAAACATTTGAAGGGGCTAAAGTGGAATCAGGGTATCCAAAATCTAATTTAAACTCTCTTTACTGTTTTTTTTTCATTTTATTTTATTATTTCTATTTTAGCTGCTGTGCAGTGCTAACAGTGGCTGACGATAGCACTAACATGGTGGTTTTCATTAGTCTTAGCCTTTACAAAGGAAATGTTGCTCTGTGTACTGAGATGCATTGGCATTTGCCGTTTACGTAGTCCATATCTTATGGCTTCTCCTCCCCATGACTGTCCTTCTTTCTAATTTCTTTTACTTTTGATATTATAATATAATTAAACCATTTCCTCCACTCTGAACTTTTCCATATACCCATTCTTGCTCTCTTCCAGAATCATAATCTTTGTTTTCAATGTTACACACATACACACACACACACACACACACACACTTCCACTGTTTTTCTCATACCTATCTTCAACTATTATTATATAAAATAGTTATAAAATTAATGATTAGCCTAGTAGATATTTAAGAGGGAATACAGGAAACAGAAACTTGAGGTGGGCGTCATGGAAGCCATGGCTATACGGCAGCAGATCGGTGATACTGACAATGGTCACAGAAGTAACAAAAGTAGAATGATGGTAATAAGGATGGCTGTAGCCATGACAGCAAAAGGACATGATAAAAGACACAATAGCAATGAGAGGTAGCTGATAAGTTCCAGAAAGTTGCCAGGGCAAAAGCAAGAGGAGTGGAGGAAGTAAAGAGAAGGTGGTCCTGTCTCTCTTGCCTGCCATTGTCAAATGCTTACCAGATGGTTCCCAATCCCTGAAGAGCTGATGCAGACCTGGGGAAGACAGCTGTGGTCCAAGGCGACATCTAGCATTTAGTTATATCTGAGGATTCGTGAGTGAGTGCATAAGCCTTGTGCCCTGGGGTTCTCAGAAGCCCCTCGCTGTGGGTTTTCTCTTATTTCTCCATTCGCTAAAGCACTTTCTTGTTACTTAGTGCTAGTGAGCCTCTTATAAACAGGTTTCTACCAAGTTATTTCTGAAAGCCAGTCTTTCAACAAGGACTTTCAATAAATCCAGGTCCATTTTGAGTGCTAGCGATTGGTTTAAATTGTTCCTGTCATTTCTGCTATGGCTTTCATTCACTCAGTATTCTGGAGTGTGTGTGTGTGTGTGTGTGTGTGTGTGTGTGTGTGTGTGTGTGCACGCACACATGTGCACACATTGTTTTTTCCTTCCATTCTGTATATGTTTAAATAATCAACTTTTCCCCTTCAGATCTCTATTTTTATAAATGTCAAAAATAATATAATTTCCCAGTTATTGCAATGTAACAGTTGCTGAGTTACATTCTGTGTCCTCAAATGAAGCTTTTGATGTTAAGAGACAACCAGATAGGATGAAACTAATGTCCCTCCATCCTAACACACAAGAGTGATTGCATGGGTTCTTTTCAGAACTTTAGGAACTTGCAACAAAATGATTGTCTCATATACATGATATATACAATATATATTAGAAATTAATCTCTAAAATTTTCCAATTAAAGAAGTCTCAAGCTATTGCTCATACTAAGTTTCTGGCTGACTTTATCATGTCTTACTTAGAAAAAAAGTGCTTTGGGTTTTCTTTTTCTTTGACCTTGTTTTCTGTGTTGCTAGGTATCAAACCCAGTGCCGGACTTATGCTCCATCCCATGAATATTATATTATTAAAAATGTATTTTCAATTTTTAAATTAATTTTTAAAACTTTTTGAGATTGTTATTAGAAAAGTAGTTACATCATTTCCCCTTTCCCTTTAAATCATTCTCTTTAAACCATGCCATATGCTCCTCTTTCTGTGTTTTAAATTTATGGCTTCTTTTACATTAAGTAATATTACATACATATATGAGTAGGTATATCTATATATATCTATATATATATATATCTACACATATATGCATTCATATATATTCCTAAATATATAAATACAACCTTTTCTGTTGGCATAATGTTACTTGTATGTGTGTTTTCAGGGCTAACCATTTGGCATTAGATAATCAGTTTGGTGTGCTTTTCCCAGGAGAACTGTATTTCTCCAGCTCTCAGTGTTCATTAGTTGCCTGTAGCTTGAAATCCCCCGGGCTTTCTGCTTCCACATCATCACGCCTATTGCCGCTGTCCTTGTTCATCTCATTTTTCAGACAGTCACATACGGGAGATTTTATGGGTGTAGCTTAGGACATTCCTATGAACTACAACAAACAAACCTCCTGATCTTCTGGAACCTATAATTTTTCTATCCCTGGTGTGGGAAAATGGTCTGTATTCTGTCAATTATATTCTAAATAAATGCTGATTGGCCAGGCAGGAAGTATAGGCAAGACAACCAGGCAGGAAGTAGAGGCAGGTCAATTAGAACAGGAGAATTCTGGGAAGACGAAAGCCCATTCTTCTGCAGTCCTGACCTGACCACAGAAGAAGCAAGATGGGACCGCTCCACCGAAAAAGGTACTGAACCTATGGCTAGCATGGACAAGAATAATGGGCTAATATAAGAGTTAATAAGAAGCCTATGTTAATGGACCAATCAGTTTATGACTGTGGGAACTGGGCAGGACAGAAAACTCAGACAACAAATACCCCCTTTTCCAAAATTATTTCTTAGTCTTAGGTTGTGTTGTAGATATATTAACTGTGACTAGACTCCATAGCCCTGTGTTTTAATTGGTTGTGGTTTTGTCTCCTGGACTCTGTCTTTTGCAAATAGAAGTTTTCTTGATGAGGGATGAAGACTACACTTGTCTGTGGATATAAGGACAGATATTGAGAGTGAGGGGTTTAGATAGGATTACACTTTTTTGTAAAGTGGTGGTTGTAGTTAGTCTTAGTAAAAGTTCTGTGAAGAGATATCATGACCATGGCAACGTTTATAAAGAAAACCATTTAACTGGGGGCTGGCTTACAGTTTCAGAGGTTTAGTCCATGGTGAGAAGCACGACAGCTGGGAGTATGGCAGTGTGCAGGCAGACACGGTTCTGGAAAAGGAGCGGAGAGTTCTACACCCAGGCATTAGGAAGAGAGACATCGATGGTTCTGGCTTGGGCTCTTGAAACCTCAAAGATTACCCCCAAAGGCACACTTCTTCCAACAAGGCCACACCTATTGAGGAACCTGCCTGACTCCCTATTGAAGGCAGGATCCACTATGCTTTATTGTTAAAAATAAGTTCTACTTTACTGAGTTGGTCTCTGTTTCCTGGAACATGACTTTTGCCAACCTATGACCTTGACTTGTTTTTGAGAATACCCTTACCCTCCCTGATCCTCTTTCATCATCTCCATCCCTGAACCCCGCTCCCCACCTTGGTGACCACATGATGTTTTTGTTTTGAGATTTTTCTATATTTCCTTATTTATCCATTGTCATTCATCTCTAAAACCACTTGTGTTTTTATTCCTTAACGGGGGCCAAGAAATGGATTTAGGCCTACTTTCTTAACCCAATTTAAGAGGCAGTTGCTGGCCAGCTCCTAGGTGCATCCCCCCTCAAAAAATAGCTTGTTTTAAATTTGGTTCAAATGTGGTAGTGATCTTATTATCACCATTGGGATTAACATCATATCAACAAATATTGTCCCTCCCTTAACATTGAGATATATTAACCTATGGTGAACACATGGTTTCTTTTGAGAATTTTTTCTGCATTCCCTTATTGCCTCATTAGCCTCATTGTCTCTCTTCTGTAAACCTGCTTTACAACTACTCACAGTTTTGCTTTTTAAAAGGGGCCCCGAAATGGATACAGGGATCTTCTCTCTAACCTGATTTAGGAGGCAGTTGCTGTCCAGCTCTTGGGTACACCCCAATTGAATTCAAGTTTCCTTCAAATTTGGTTCATATTGTGGTAGTGATCTTATTCTTGCTGGTGGGATTAACAAGGACCTCCATGTAGGGAGTCCCACAGGCTTGGACTCAACCGTTTTCCTTAAATATAGGCAAAAATTCCACAACTCCTTTCCTTGTGCATCCTTCATGACTGTAAAACCAATACCAACTACAAGGCTGAAGCTGACAGTTTACACTGCTCCCTTGAGGTAAATCCTGGTTCTTTCCTTGAATTATATCTGCATTATTTAGGTGGGGTCTTGGCCTCAGGCTCTCCCTTTTTTTATTCTGCTATGTGTGAGACCTCACTTTTTCTCTATCAGCACAAGCCTTGACCCCAACATTTATTCTCCTGTTGGTCTTTTATCCTCACACTACATTTTGTGTTTCTTTTTGGCCTGCTTGCTCATTTTTATTGTGGAGCTCCATATGAGTTATTACTAATAACCACATGACAGAATCAGTATTAAGCTGCCTTGAAATCATTCTAAAACTTTTCAATTTACCCTCATGGAGATTTTTAGGACAAAAGACAAAATGTAACCAGAGACTTTGCCAAAATACCAAAAGGATGGTCTTTAGCCCAGTAGTGTGTATTATTCCCCTCTGAAGCCTCTTGATCTGTGCTTCTGTAGTCCACACCGCCCTCAGCACTACTGTCTTCCAAGCTCTTACTAAGTCTATTAATCCCTGCTTACAACCTTCACTGATTTCCTAGTGTAATGCTTCGGAATCCTTCGCATTCCTCCAAAGCACAGCACATTCAGGTCTGTCTGTCACACTAGTAGCCCCTTCCTGGACCCAGTATCTGTCTTAGTTACATCTGTTTTGCTGCGATAAGACATCATGACCAAGACAACTTAGAGTGTTGTGGAGTTCCAGATCGCCAAAAGACCACTGCGACTCTATTGAGATTTTAATCAGTCAAAAAAAATGTTTTTAAGTTGCAGTTGACCACAGCCCCTTTGGTGGATTCAGGACTGTGGAACTGTCTGAAGCTGGGTGGGGGATTTTAAGATCAAAAGCTGCAATTATACAATTACTTTATTCTTGTGGATGTGAACTTCTGCAAACCTGTTGTAACACCCTTGGTTTTAGTAGTTGTAATTAAGCAAGTGTACAGGAGCCAAATAAGCAGTTAGTTCATTACCTCACAACAGTTATAGAATTTGGGGAAAGGGCAAACAGTGAGAGCTTTAGTGGACATCAGTTCTGGAAGAGTTTAACAGACTTAAACTTCTGAAATTGTTTTAATAAACACCTGTTGTTGACAGGGCCAGCGTCAGGTTTCTAGAATGGTTGCTTAGGTCCAAAGGGACTCAATTTAGCTGCTACAGGAGAAAAAAGATCACTGTGGGCTTATGGTTTCAGAGGGTGAGTCCAAGATCCTAGTGGGGAGGGAGCAGGGCAGCCTGTGGGCTGGCATGGTGCTGGAGTGTGAGATCACATCTTAAACAACAACCACAAGGCAAATAGAGAAAGCCAACTGAGAAAGTCTTGGGCTTTTGAAGCCTCAGCACCAAGCCATGGTTGTATATCTCCCACAGTGAGGACACACCCCCATACCCTTCTCAAAGAGTCCCACCATCAGGGGGACCAAACATTCATATATATGAGCCTATGAAGGTCATTCCCATTCAGTTCTCTTCCTTATTTCATTTTCCTTGCTTATTCCTTCTAGATTCTCTACATTAGCTTCAAATCCTGTTATTCTGACTTCTGTTTGATTCATTCTACTTGTAAGTCTTTGAGATTTCAAGTTGGGTTACTGGATTTTTCTATTTCATTTTCATTTTATCTTGAGTTCTCTACAGTGCTTTTATCTTTTCATTGAATTCTGTTGTCAGGTCCTAGATTGTCTTTGTCATTTCCATAAGACTTATGTTTGTGTTTTCTTAGGTATCATTCAAATATTTACTCTCTTTATTTTTCCTTAATTTTATGGCATTGTATCATTGTGTCTTCTTTAAACTCTTTGATTTATTTGATGAAACTTATGATTATTGTAGATATTATGGTGTTTCAAAGTAAACTTTAATATTATAATGTTAAATATTATTTGTATTTTATTGAATACATTATTGTCAAAGATATAATAATCTCTGCTTTCATATTTGCTTTTATAATCAGCATAAAATCATCTAATTACTTTTGTTTTATGATTGTCAGTGACCAGATAGCCATAATTTAGTGAACCTATATTGGCTAATAGAAAATTTAGGTTAATTATTCTTGAAAGATTATCTTATGAATCCAGGTCTAGCCTTGAACTTTTTATGTAGCCAAATATGACCCACAGTTTCTGATCTTTTGCTTCTATATCTCAAGTGCTGGGATTTAAGCAATGTACCACTAGGGCAGGTGGTGGGAATAGAACCCCGGGCTTTGTGCAAGCTGAGCAAACACTCTACCAATTGAGCTATAAACTCAATCCTCAGGTTAAATCTTGATTCTTTTGAAGACAAGAGTAACACCTAAATATTTCTTAGAATTTTGGAGGAGTATCAAGAGGCATGAATTCATAAAGATCTCAGGAGAATGTTTCTTTCCTGAACTGAGTCATATAATCTGTCCCCTATTTCTTTTCCTGGCATCCATGTACGTTTAACCATTCCAGACTTCAGTAACCATTCCGCCTCAGTTTCCTCAGATTTACACACCTACGTCTTAGTATCCATTCCTCCTACTTTTGTTACAAACTGAACAGGAAGAGTAAATGCTTGTCTCGGGATTGTAGAGAGGAGCAAATGAATTATTTACATGCCGAATCCTACAAGTGGTCCATATTTGGTAAATAAGAAAAATTTTTACTTTTATTCTTTTTTCAATACAACTGTTAATAAGGCTGAAGAGGGGAAAACAGAGGAGTGGAATAAAAGCTTACTTGTAAAGTTCTCAGTTTCAAAAATGAACATGATAAGGGTTGGGGGTATTATGAAATCAAAAACAACAGGGTTTTGGGGTAATATAAAGTCAAATATGACAGGGGGTGGGGTATTATGACATCAAATATGACAGGGGTTGGGATATTATGAAGTCAAATATGACAGAGTTTGAGAGTATTATGACATCAAATATGACAGGGGTGGGGTATTATGAAGTCAAATACAACAGGGGTTGGGGGCATTGTGAAGTCACATTAGCATAAAATCATTGCTTCTCTTTTAAATGAGTTCATTTACACTCAAAAGGTGTTAATAATTTTAAAATGAGGCATAGTAAGAAAACCGATTAAATAAATAATCATGAATGTGAAGAAAAAGAAATAACCTATAATATTAAGTTATTTGATTATTAGCAGAGTTTCTTAAACTGGGCATGAATACCCATATATCTACATCACAGGAAGCTGCAAACTGCTTATGTCTTTAATAACCCATTGGTTTTCAGCTCCCTTCCTCACACAACTAGCCCTCCCCCTGTACTAGTGGGAGGGGGCGCCGTCATTGTTCATCAGTGGCTTTGTATACGATGTGTGTGGCTGCCTCTCTGCATCCTCCACTCCTGTGAGACCCACTGAGAACAAGGAGACGAGTGTTCTTCACACATCAGAGGGAAGCCAAAAGTGAGCAAGGAGAAAATTGAGGCCAAAAGGTGAAGAGAGGAAAGATGTACTCATTCTTTTTCTGGGCCAGTACATGGTGGTTTCTGTTTGAGTGAGCAATTACAGATCTCTGATGGGCCAGGTTTCTGTACTTCTGACCCAGGTCTTGATAATTTGGTCCTCAGTGCAGTTGTCCTTGATTTTTTTCTATTTCTTCTTTATACTCTAGGTCAAAAAGTCTTAGGTAAAGACTTCTATCTTCTGTAATAAATACCCAATTTCCCACAGCTGCTGTGAGGGTGCTGAGACAGAAGAAAAGGGTTTCTTAGGCTTGCCCCTACTTAGTATGAGCCAATAAAAGGTGAATCTGGTCTGAAAAGCATAGATCAAATGGACAGACCCCATAGTACACGTGCTTGTCTGCACACACACATGCAGGAGTGCATCTATTAATAACTCCATGTCTGTTGTCCATTTCTGTTGTGTGACTGTGGTATGTGCACTCCCTCCGGTTGGTGGTGCAGTTAGGGAAAGTCATAGATGAGCTGGTATGTGGAGCCTTACCGGAGGAAGTACATCACTGGGGGTGGGCGCTGAGAGCTTATAGCCTTTCCCCACCTCCAGTTTACTTTCTCTGCTTCCTGTATGGAGGTGAGAAGTTGAGACCCAACCTCTCAGCTTCCAGCTACAGTCTCCTTCAAGCATGCCCTCCCCACCATTGTGAATATCTAGCTCTCCGCAACCACACACCCAATCAGCTCTTTCTTCTCTAAGTCATTTGGTCATGGTGCCTTACTGTAGCAAAAGAAAAGCAGCTAAGACAGAGTGTACTTTCCCTCTTCTTTGTGCTGGATTGTTCTTCTTCCTATGGATGCAAGCTGATCTTTGAAAGTTGTTTCTCAGGATTCTGTGTCCACTCTCCTCCATTTAGTTTCTGTCCATGTGAGTGGCATGACATGGGGTGGGTGAGGACAGCTAGACCGTTTCTTCAATTTTTCTTTCTTTTTTTTTTATTGAGAAAAGGAAAAAAAGTATCCGCTTCCTTCCAGCCTCCCATTTCCCTTCCCCTCCTCCCACACTTCTCCCTCTCCCCCAAACTCCTCTCCCCCTCCCTCTCCAGTCCATAGAGCAGTCAGGGTTCCCTGCCCTGTGGAAAGTCCAAGGACCGCGCCCCTCCGTCCATGTCTAGGAAGGTGAACATCCAAACTGGCTAGGCTCCCACAAAGCCAGAACATGAAGTAGGGTCAAAACCCCGTGTCAATGCCCTTGGCTTCTCATCTGCCCTCATTGTTCGCCATGTTCAGAGAGTCCGGTTTTATCCCATGCTTTTTCAATCACAGTCCAGCTGGCCTTGGTGAGCTCCCAATAGATCAGCCCCCTTGTCACAGTGGGTGGGTGCACCCCTCGTGGTCCTGACTTCCTTGCTCATCTTCTCCTTCCTTCCACTCCTCATTGGGACCTTGGGAGTTCATATACACTTTAGAGTACTATGCTGTGGTAAAAAACAATGACTTCTCGAATTTTGCATGCAAATGGATGGAAATAGAAAACACTATCCTGAGTGAGGTATCTCAGACCCAAAAAGATGAACATGGGATGTATTCACTCATAATTGGTTTCTAGCCATAAATAAGGGTCACGGAGACTACAATTGGTGAACCTAAAGAAACTAAATAAGAAGGTGAACCCAAGGAAAAACATATAGTTATCCTCTTGGCTATGGGAAGTAGACAAAATTGCCGGGGAGAAAATTGGGATCTTGGGGGTGGGGTGGGATGGGGGTAAGGGGAGATAGGGAGAGAAAAGTTAGAAGGGAAGGAGGGGGGGGACTTGGGGAAACAGGAGTGTGGGCCCATATTTCGATGTGACACAAAAGCCATTAGCCTGGTCCGACCTGACCACGTAGCTCTGCAGACAAGCTGTCTCTGCCCTTAACAAAGGCCAGGATGCCTGCTCCTAGCTTCTTTTGTTAAGATGTGGATTACCTGAGAAGAGATGTTTGACTGAAGCTGATGACTTAAGAGCTCAGATATTTGGTGCTTCTTTCCTTTGTAATTTGGAAGGATGTCTTATAGAGATGCTAATTCAGGGCCTACCTGACTGCTAGATGCGGATGTGATTTGGGCCCAGGCACTTGGCTGCCTAAGGAATGGCGTAATGTGTTTTCCCCCTTCCCCGCTCAATTTGGTGTGGGTATATAAAAGGTTTGGACAATAAACGAAAAAACTGGCCATTTTCCATGATGACGGTGTAAGCTGTGTCGGTTCTTTTCCTCGCGACTCCGTTCCAGCCGGTTTGAGGAATTAGGGAATTTATGTTGGACCCTCACGGGCCACGACATAATTGGCGCCCGATAACGTGGGGCTAACCACTGAACCCCAAGATTAAAGACAACTGGAGCTGACTACTAAACCCGGAGACGAAGGCCGGAGGAAGAAGTAAGAAAAAGGAACATGGTGCTGAACTCTGAACTCCATGACCCCAGAGAAGAGACAACAAGAGAGAGACGGTGAATGCTGTCTACTGAACCCCAAGAGAAACCGGAGAATGGACAGAGGAAAACGTGAGGCTTATCGGCGCTCCCCAAAAAGCAAGAAAGAGGTGACCAGACGTGAGGAACCCGCGAGAAAAAAATCGGTGGATGCGTGAGTAGTGAGCACTCAGAACTAGAGATGTAGAATAGAGAAATAAATGTAGAACAGCGGGACAAAATTTAAATCGGGAGTAAAAATTTGTAAATGAGTTAGGTGTGGGATAAGGAAAAATTATTCAGTTATATATTTTTTGGTAACTAAGTTAAAGTGGAGCAGAACAATGGCAGAGTTATTGAGAATCTGTAAGTGTGATAGACCCAGAATTGTAACTTTTATTGATGGCTAAATGAGTAGGAAAGGTAAAGGAAAAACGACTTTTGGCCCAAGAATCACGAAGTTACCGCTGAGATTGAGGTGCCACGTGTTCACAGTAGCCAGTTAATCTAACCCACCTGTAAGTAAAAGGCAAGGAGGAGCAAAAGTAAGTTTAGAGAGCAAATTTAATCTCACACAGTCTATAGAACAGAGGAGAGGATTCAGAAATTCTTAATTTTATGATTTACAAGTTAAAAAAAAATAGTTAAAAATCCGCCCACCAGAGCTCAGAAAGGCAGTCTAACAAAGTGAGCCTGTGTTCTACCCCCTGCCATGCAGCGCAGCTTCAACTGAAAGAAAAAAGCCAGGTTTAAATTAAGGTAGCCTCTGAGATAAGCAGGTTAAAATGCTTTTTCATTTCACAATTTTGCCTTTTTGTCAAAAGTCTGCTGTTTGTAGGCAAGTGAATTTGTATCCAAGGTGGATTGATTTCAGTATTATGGCTGTAGTAAAGTTTAAAGTCAGAGATTGTGATACATTCAGAAATTCCTTGATTGTACAGGATTTTAAGATTGTTCAGGCTAGCCTGAGTTTTTGTCTTTTCTCACAAGGTTGAGGATTGTTTTTTCAAAGTCTGAAGAATTTGGTTACAAGTTTAATGGTCATTTGCATTAGATTTATAGATTGCTTTCAGTAACATTGTCAATTTTGCTATGTTGGTGCTATCTTTACAAGAGAATAGGAGATCTTTACATTTTCTAATGGCTTAAATCTCTTCCTTCAGAGATTTAAAGTTCTTGTTGTACAGGTTTTCAATTTGTATAGTCAGAGTTACTCAAAGATATTAGTGGTATTTGTGGCTATCTCATGATGTGTGTAGAAGAGATACATTTGAGTTGTTTTCAGATTCTGTGTATGAGAAAGTAATTCTGCTGTGAACATGGTTAAGCACGTGTCCTTGTTGTATGGTTGGTTGAGCATCTTTTGTTTATAGGCCCTAAAGAGGCATAGCTGAGTTTTAAAGTAGTTTGATGCCTAATTTTCTGAGAATTCAACAGCAGTGGACGAGTTTCTCTTAAACATAAGTTGTGAGTAGTGAATTTTTGATCTTGGTCATGTTACAGAGATAAGATGGAGTCTCAGAGTTGTTTAGATTTACAGTTTTCCAGTGGTTATTGATGTTATATTTGAGCAGTTTTTGAATGTCTTTCAGTCATTTTAAGTTCATCTGTTGAGTTTTCAGTTTAGGTCTGTTGCATATATTTTTAGTGGATTAATTGTTCTTTTGGTGACTAATTTCCAGAGTTCTTTGAAGTGGATTAATGATTGGTGAGGATATTTTCATGTTGTATAGGCAATTACATCTTGTTGATTATATCCGTTGCTATACAGAAGCTTCTCAGTTCAAGAGATCTTATTGTGTCTAAATGTGTATGCCACCGAGATTGTGTTAGAGTTGTGCCAGTGCATTTAAGTGTTAATTCTAAAATTTTTTTCTTATGAGGTTAAGTATTGTTGGTTTTATATGGAGGTCTTAAAAATAAAAGGGAGAAGATAGATTTGGTTCATCTGATGCATTTTGGGTACAGACCATAGGTCCTCAGAGACCAGAACTCACTTTATTTATAAATGGAAAAAGATTTTCTGGTCTCCTGGACACTGGTGCGGATACTTCCGTCATAACCGCCAGTCAGTGGCCTTCTAAGTGGCCAAAAACGGAGACTATTACACAGTTACAGGGAATTGGTCAGACTAGAAATCCTGAGCAAAGTAGCAATGAACTGCATTGGAAAGATGAGGAAGGACATGAAGGAACCTTTAAGCCGTATATTATTCCCCATTTACCTGTGAACTTATGGGGCAGAGATATCATGTCTAGAATGGGAGTATATTTATATTCTCCCAGCACGGCTCTTACTAATCAGATGTTTCAACAAGAATTATTACCTAATCAAGGTCTAGGAAGAGAGAACAAGGGAAAGATTGATCCTGTCGTACCAGACAGTAGACCTTCTAGAGCAGGATTAGGATATTTTTAGGAGAGGTCACTGAAAGGCCTGCACTCCATGCAGACCCTATAATATGGAAAAGTGATGACCCTGTATGGGTGAGTCAGTGGCCTCTAACACAAGAAAAATTTCAAGCTGCCCAGCGGTTAGTGCAGGAACAGCTGGATAGTGGACATATTTCACCATCTAATTCTCCATGGAACTCTCCAATTTATGTTATTAAAAAGAAATCGGGAAAGTGGAGATTGATTCAGGATTTAAGAGAGGTTAATGCAACCATGCAGCCAATGGGAGCATTGTAACCAGGATTGCCGTCCCTGGCAGCCATTCCAAAAGGCACACATAAGATTATCTTAGACTTGAAAGATTGTTTTTATACAATTCCTTTAGCGCCACAAGATTGTCAAAGATTTGCTTTTAGCATTCCTTCAGTTAATTTCAAAGAGCCAATGAGGAGGTATCAATGGAATGTCTTACCCCAGGGTATGTTAAATAGTGCTACATTATGCCAAAAATTCGTAGCCCAAGCAATACAGGAAGTTAGAAATCAATTTCCGCAGGTGTACGCAATTCATTACACAGACGACATCTTGTTGGCTCATAGAAATGAAGATACTTTACTAGAGACATATGGATTATTACAGCAGTGTCTAAGCAAAGCAGGTTTGGTTATCGCTCCTGAGAAAGTACAGAGGCACCCGCCTTTTCAATATCTAGGTCATATGTTATACCCCAAAGAAATTAAGCCTCAAAGGATAGAAATCAGGAAGGATGACTTAAAGACTCTTAATGACTTTCAAAGGCTATTAGGAAATATACAATGGCTAAGACCTTATTTGAGGTTTCCTACAGGAGACCTTGAGCCTTTAAGTGAGATACTTAAAGGAGACAGTGATCCAAATTCTAGCAGGCAGCTTTCAGAAGCTGCCAGACAGACTCTCTCACAGATAGAGAAGGCTATACAGGAACAGCAGGTGTGCTATATTGATTACAGCAAGACATGGCAAGCGTGTATTTTACCTACAAGGCTGACTCCTACAACAGTCTATGGCAGAATGGACCACTCTTATGGCTGCATCTGCCTGTATCACCAGCAAAAGTATTAAATCCTTATTTTGAAGCAGTAGCATGCTTAGCACAGAAGAGCAGAATGGAATCTAGAAAATACTTTGGCAAAGAACCAGCTGTAATCAATGTTCCTTACACTAAGCAGCAAATTGAATGGTTATTTCAAAATAGTGATTCATGGGCAATTGCGTTTGCTCAATTTCAAGGTCAGATTAATAATATTTTCCCAGCTGACCAGTTATTGCAGTTTGCGCAACAGCATTCATTCATTTTTCCTAAAATAGTAGCAAAGAATCCCTTAAAGGATGCTTTGTTGATTTTTACTGATGGCTCATCTGATGAAAAAGCTGCTTATGTTGTCAATGGCAAAGGACATGTGGTACAGACAGAACCAGCTTCAGCTCAAATAGTTGAACTGCGGGCTGTAGCTCTGGTATTTAAGAATTTTGATAATAAGGCCTTTAATTTATATACTGATAGCCGGTATATTTATGAAGCATTAGGAATCCTCAACAGTGTCATATATAGCAACTAGCAATGGACAAGTTAAAATATTGTTTCAGCAGATTCAGAATGCCATACAATGTAGAAAGTTACCATGTTTTGTGGGACATATCAGAGCACATTCAAGTCTTCCTGGTCCGTTAGCTGAAGGTAATGCTCTAGCTGACGAACTTACAAAAGTAATTGCTGTATCTCAAGTTGAACTTGCACAGCAGTCACATGCTTTGCATCATCAAAACAGCTTAAGTTTAAGAAAACAGTTTAAGCTGACCAGAGAAGCTGCTCGACAAATTGTTAAACAATGTGAAAGATGCCCACAATATCTACCTGTGCCTCATTTGGGGGTAAATCCTCGAGGGCTCCTTCCAAATCATATATGGCAAATGGATGTAACTCACATTACTGAGTTTGGAAAATTGAGATATGTGCATGTGACAATTGATACTCAGGATTCATAATGGCCACAGCACAAACTGGAGAAGCTTCCAAGCATGTAATAACTCATTGCTTAAAATGCTTTTCATGCATGGGAACCCCAAAGGTAATAAAGACGGACAATGGATCCGGATATGTTAACAAAGCTTTTCAAAGAATCTGTACTCAATGGAATATTGTTCATAAGACTGGTATTCCATATAATCCTCAAGGACAAGGAATTGTGGAGCGGGCACACAGCTCCTTGAAAACACAACTCCAAAAAATAAAGACAGGGGAGTTGTATCCTCAGACGCCACACAATGCCTTAAATCATGCATTGTTTATGCTAAACTTTCTAAATACAGATGTCCATGAGCTATCAGCTGCGGACAGATTGTGGCATAATGGTACAAAAACCACATTTGCTAAAGCCAAATGGAAAGATCCTTGCAATGGGACTTGGAAGGGACCCGACCCCATTTTAATTTGGGGTCGAGGGCATGTCTGTGTTTTCTCACAGGATGAAAACCAAGCGAGATGGCTTCCAGAACGTCTAATTCGATGCATTCAGCAGAAGGACAACGGACCTAAGGACAGCGTAGCTGACAACCGTGCAGCAGAAGGAACAGAAGGAAATCAGCTCCAGGAGGAATCCAGTAACCCAGCCCACAGAGAGGAGCCTGATCCGGACCTGCAACTCACAGCACTACAAAGAGACTTCGCACAAAGAGATCCTGCTGAGACGAGCTGACTGCTGTGTCTGCTGCTGGCGGTGGTGTGAAACCTGTTGCTTCAGAACTAAGATTCAAACTGAACATTTGAGTGTTCTCGGTTTATGGGACAAAACTCATTTTAAATAAAGTATTAAACCTAAGAACTAAGACCTAAGCTTTCCCCTCAGGGAAAGAAAGATGCAAAATAAAGTATGTCAAAAATCCCCCTTCACTTAACAAGGGGACAGACTGAGGTTTTAACAGCTACACAAAGACTGAAAATGAGATTTAATAACAGTGAATGGTATTATGCTCTTAACGGTAATGACCTGATATTTACAGCTACATATAAGGTGATGGGAAAAATCTGGTAATGATCAATGGTGCTAAATACATCAGTAATGACCGAAAGGAATATGAATTTATGGTAAAGAAAATTATGAAACTATGAATAATTGGAGAGCTGGTACTGACCGGCTAAACATGAAATTATAAATAATTAGAGCTGGTACTGACCGGCTAAACATGAAGTTACGAATAATTTGGAGAGCTGGTACTGACCGGCTAAATATGAAATTATCAATAATTGAGAAAGCTGGTATTGACCGGCCAAACACAAAATTATAAAAATTGGAAGAGCTGGTTTTGACCGGCTAAACATGAAAATACGGTATTAAAAATTTAAAGATCGGTATTGACCGATAATGTGTCTAAAGATCGGTATTGACCGATGATGTGGAAAAATCATGATTGTAAGTTGCTGCGATTGACAGTTGGCTGAAAGAGAGGTTGTGATGATGAATGTTGAGAGTTGATACGCATGCTGAGAAAGTAAACTCTGAGTGATGTTCTGTACCTGCGGAAGAAACATTTTCAACTCAGGTGATTCTACTCTCCTTTAAGATAGGAGAATATAGTATTTGGGAGCATAATTATACATAAAGCATTATGATGCATCCTGACAAGAAATGGCTGATACACAGGGCCTAAAAAGTATATTTCTCTCCACTAAACTCTTCTCTTTACAGAGGTCGGCAGTCAATGACGGGTTTGAAGCTTCTTCTCCCCAGATGCCTAAGACAGGGGCTTGCATAAAAGATGCCTGTTCCAACGACGGGAAAATTTGGGTAAATGAAGAGGACTTTGCCCAAGTCAGGCGCGACGTATCTGTCCTGTTGCAGAAGCACAGGAGTTATTAAAATTAATAAGAGAGAGTGGATTGTGGGCCCATATTTCGATATGACACAAAAGCCATTAGCCTGGTCCGACCTGACCACGTAGCTCTGCAGACAAGCTGTCTCTGCCCTTAACAAAGGCCAGGATGCCTGCTCCTAGCTTCTTTTGTTAAGATGTGGATTACCTGAGAAGAGATGTTTGACTGAAGCTGATGACTTAAGAGCTCAGATATTTGGTGCTTCTTTCCTTTGTAATTTGGAAGGATGTCTTATAGAGATGCTAATTCAGGGCCTACCTGACTGCTAGATGCGGATGTGATTTGGGCCCAGGCACTTGGCTGCCTAAGGAATGGCGTAATGTGTTTTCCCCCTTCCCCGCTCAATTTGGTGTGGGTATATAAAAGGTTTGGACAATAAACGAAAAAGCTGGCCATTTTCCATGATGACGGTGTAAGCTGTGTCGGTTCTTTTCCTCGCGACTCCGTTCCAGCCGGTTTGAGGAATTAGGGAATTTATGTTGGACCCTCACGGGCCACGACACAGGAGGATTGGGATAAAGGAAGGTTGGCAGGGGAGCACGGAACCACAATTCTTAGTTAAGGGAGCCACTTTAGGGTTGGCAAGAGACTTGACCCTAGAGTGGCTCCCAGGAGCCCATGGTGATGTCCCCAGTTAGTCCCTTGGGCAGCTGAGGATAGGGAACCTGAAATGACCCTATCCTATAGCAATACTGACGAATATCTTGCATATCATCATAGAACCTTCATCTGGTGATGGATGGAGGTAGAGACAGAGACCCACACTGGAGCACTGGTCTTCAATTTTTCTTGTACTTCAGTTGGAATCTTTATTAGTGAAATCCTCATGTTCAAAGGTCCTTTTAGCTTTCTCTTGTCACCAGCTTTTATGACCTCAGTCACACCTAAAAGCAAGCACTGTGAGACAGACCAATTGCTGTCCATGGTCTGTCCTCAGGGGATGCGGTTACTCCAGGTGGAGCCTTTTCTATGGCCCATAGGATGCTCTCTTGAGCTGCCCAATCACTGAGATTTCGGCTGGTGGCTGAGGCCTCTGAATTTCCATAAAGCTCGATTTCTCTCTCTTTGGTAGATGGTTTAAGTTCAAAGTGTCTCCAGTTTCACATTGTCATACTTCCTAAAACCTCTGTGGCTGATTTGCTAAATTAAATTTAGCTTCTGAGATGGAAGCTGGCTCAGGAAGCATCACACATGGACGGCACCCACTTAAGAAGTAATAAAGAGGTAAGGGGGAGGGTTGAGTGACAGAAGAAAATATCTGATTTTTTTTAAAAAACTGATTATATTGTTTTCTATTTCATGATAACCTTTTTTTTGGACCCCAAATTATCATAGTAGTGAAATTCCGATATTCTCTCTATAAGACTCTTCTGCAAGGTGGAATTTTACAACTTTGAGAATTTGTTCATTAATTGGTTATTTATTGTAAAAGCACAGATTAGTCTCTGTTCCTTTTCATGGAATAATTTTCATAAACCCTGTGGATACAGTTCATAATTACAATTTCTAAGACAGAAGATAAGGTGGGAGTTTTCAATAGATTTCCCAACAAATCCAGGTGCCAATTTTATAGATAATAAATAACTTTTTTTAAAAAAATCAGTCAATTCTGAACACATTCCTGTGTATCAGCATTATGGAATTAGTAGGAAGAAACACACTCACTGAGATCAGAAAGAATTTTCATAGAAATTTTAAATAATTCTGAAAGCTGAAAGGTTTTTCCAAAAGTTCCGGATATTTTGAATTTGTTAATTGCTACAATCTTTGAAGAATTATTATCTTTTTTTGAATAATAAAACTAAAGAAAATATTTTCCCCAATATAGCTGCTACCCATGCCAGGCTTATTCTATAAATGGATGTGATAGTTATTGGTGCTTTCTGGGTTCTGGAGCGTTTCTGTTTCAATAAGGCTCACATGTGCCCTTCAAGGTTCATGTGTGGAAACTCAATTCCCGTTGTGAGATATCAAATAATAGAAAATTAATCTAGAGTGCGTAGAGGTGATTCCTTTGGGATATGATTGGAATTATACAAGGTTATTAGAGTGCCCTCATTATTGAACACTGGTGAAATTGCAAGAAGAGAGAGAGTGACCAGAAGAGACGCACATTCATGTGTCCTGTCTCTTGGTCTCTTGCTACATGGTGGCCCACAGTGCCTCAGGACTCTATCAGCAAGAAGGCCATTTCCAGACCAGGTTCCTCAATCTTGGACTCCAAACCTGTGAGCCAAAGTAAACTTCTTGCCTTTGTGAAGTTCCCTACCTAGTATTTCCTCATAGCGACAGAAAATTGGCTAATGAAAATAACAACCAGAGACTTGCCTTATATTTTGTTAAATTTGTAAAGTATTTGGCACAGTGACAACCCTCCATAGCTGGACTGGACTCACTAGTCTAGTCTGTTCTTTCTTTAGACTCACTTACGCTTTTTATAAATTGTCTCTCAGGAACCAGAACCTTTACAACTGATGCTGCCTGGGTTAAATCTATCCTGGAGACACCCAAAGCAAACCCTCTTGTGGCCTGTATTAGAAAAGAAAGATTTTATATGCGAGCTATAAATTATTGCTAGGTGGTTTCTAATTTTCCATGGAGGAGTGTCACCAAATTTACTCTTTCTTAGTGCTGTGGTTGAGAAGTGAAATATCTCCCGTTAGAGAGGAAAAACTGAGAAGGACAATGTACAGATATTAAAATTTATAAAGATGTTGAACATTATCAGACTTGTAAACTAATTAATAGAAGTGCGCACAGAATTTGAGGAATGTGTAGGTGATGCTAGGACTCTCAGGAAGCTGGAGTCATCCACAGGTTATTCCTTGCTCAAAATCCACTGCACTTCTTTTCCCATCCAGCACAACTGTCTGTATGCAGTGTTTTAGGGAATGTAGTGTCTTCTTGTTTCTCTGTGTAATCTCAGAGGACTTTCTGGGTTGCAGTACTATGGCTTAGGTTGTGAATTTTCTAAAAGCTTTATGTGATGAAGGTTTGACTTCCAGCTGCCAGAGCTATTAGAAGGCTTTGGTTTTGGAATCTTTAGCAGCTGAGGCATAGCAGAAAGCCCTTAAGACATTGAGATGTGCTTCTGAAGGGGTAATGGCCTCTTCTCTGCTTCCTTGCTGCTTTATGGTAAACAGATATCTGCTAGGTGATCATACCATGATGCCCATGTCACCACAGGTCCAAGCAACCGGAAATGAACCCTTCCTCATCAGGTGTTTATCTCTGGTATTTTCTCATAGTAATGGAAAGCTGACTAACACACTGGACCTGGGAACAAAGAGAGTGCAGTGCATAATTTTACAAGGGAGTGTACAGTTATACAATTCATTAAATTTGACTAATCATAGATGTGATGGGTGAAAATTGGCACAATAAAGGGAAACTTTAGGAATCTGGGAGTTTGGAACAAGAGAAGAACCAAACATTATGTACTTCAGTTAGCATCTAAAATTAAGGAACGCAGGGAAAAGGGGGACTAAGAAAGAAAGAGGAAAAAAGAAGGGGAAAGAAAAGAAGCAGCTTAAGTTCATAGCACTCCCTTGATCTAGAAGATGTTAGTCATGGTAATGAACTAGTGTTTGAAGCACTTGCTTACTTAAGCACAATATGGCTTATCATTATTTATCATGATCTTCCTGCTCTTTCATTTATTATAATAGGGCACACTCCCCGGGGAGTAGTGGCACATGCCTTTAATTCTAGCTCCTTACTCTGAACCACAGAGTATTAAATGCTTCCCTTTAGTATTTCAAATCATTGGTTATAACAAAGGCATTGCAAATTTATTTTAAGTCTTTAATTTTTTTTTTAAAAAACTCTTATTGGCAAATAAATATTGAAATTACTTGGGATGATTTCCATAGGTTTTAAACTTAAACTTATTAATATCAGGTATTCACACAGGGGCTGGGGAGCAGGATGAGAATGTAAAATGCTTGCTGTATAAGCATACAAGCAGAAGGACCACAGTTTATGTCCCCCGGACCAACGTTAGATGCTGAGCTTTGTGATGGGCACTTATAACACCAGGGCTCAGAAGGCGGAGCCAGGAGGATCCCTGAAGCTCACTGGTCAGTCAGTTTAGTTGAGTCAGATAAGCTCAGATTCAATGAGAGACACTATCTCTCAAACAATAAAGTGATATCAAAATACCTTTGTTATAAATACAGTTGTTAACAAAACAATTGTTACAAAATAAATAAAATTGTTAACCTCTGCCCTCTTCATATAGGCATGTACATATGGATACACACACACACACATGTACATGTGTGCATGCGCTTGCTAAACTGTCCATACCAGAAGGAAAAAAGATGGAACGTGCATGTTTGGGGTTTGTAAGCACCATAGAAGCCACCGTTCTGCATTACCTCAACTCATGAAGCCACTACATTAATTTCAAATAGACGCGTGTGCTGCACATGAACAAGAGACTTCTGGGTCACGGTCTGGTTATTAACTCATCAGTAGTTCCCGGCACCTTGCTTTCTCATATGCCTCATTAGTGATGCCATTGTTGAATGAGTTGGGCTTGGGCTTTTGACCCCACCTTGGCCCTACCCAGTGACTCACGGAGGGCCTTGAATAGCAGCTGTCACACATCATGCTCATTGCCTCTGGGTGATGTAGAGACGTTGTCAGGCCCTATTCTGCTTGTCTGTCATTCAAGGAAAGGGAGAAGATTTGGAGGGCTTGTCACCAGTGAAACGGAACGAGCTGCAGCTGCTTCAGGCTTTTGCCTCCCCTCAGTAGCTAAGGATATTAGTATACTGTGACCTAGCTTCAGCCAGCATGCAGGTGGCCAGGAATAAGAAATATTGAATAATCACCAAAAAATCACTTGACATATCAATCGTACCTTTACAATAACCATATTGTGGTCTTTCCATTTCTAGTTTTACTTGATTTTCCCTTTGTCTCTCAAGAAATTCCAGTGCTTAGCTCTGCAACTCTCTTGTACAATTGATAAAAGAAACTCACAGATTAGAGGGCACAAGAATGCCTCCTTCCTCCACTGCTGATACCACTGTCTTTTTATGAAGTCAATTCTGGTTAAGGAATGAAAGAATGAGTTTTTTATTAATGTTTATCTTCCACTCTTGTAAAAACTTATTTTGTGTGTGTGTGTGTGTGTGTGTGTGTGTGTGTGTGTATGAGTATAACCTTGTTAAGATAGTCTGTCCTGTCTCTGCCTCACTGTGTATAGTAGTAGGGTAGCCACCACTGAGCTTCCGGCTAGTTCTCTTGTCTCAGACTCCCATCTGGCTGGAGGAATGCTAGCATTAAAGATACATGTCTCTGCTTCTGGCTTTTGTTACATGAGCTCTTAAGATGGAACTTAGATGGACGGGTTTGTGTGGCTAAAGCCTTTATCCACTGGCATATCACCCCACTCTGTCTTTTGCTTCTGAAGATTTATGTAAACATTTTTAATTCTGTTATTTACAACCATTTCTTCTGAGTTCCCTGTTTTATAAATATTAGTTTTGTAAAATACCTGTTGTTGAGAATACTACTATATTATGTGAATGTGTACTGTGTCCATGAAACATCACATCTGCCCTGATGCAGCCATCACTTTGTCAATTGTTCCTTGGGGGAAATAGAGAGGAAGCCAGCAATTCTCCAGCTCAGTTTCTGGCTGATAGATAAATGTATTTAAGTGATTAAAGACTTTGGTATTTGTTTGGAGTTTGCCTTTTCTTTAGTTTTTATTGACTTTAAATTGACAAATAAAAATTATATGTATTTATAGTGTACAATGTGATATAAATACATGAAGCAAAATTGTTACCATAGTCAAATTAATTGACACAAGCATGAGCTCACATACCTAGCAATTTTATATGTGTGTATAGAGAATACTTAAGACCCAGTTTCAACAGATTTTAAGTATATATCACAGTATCATTAGTTGTAATCACATGCTCTACACCAACCTCTAGAGCATTTAGACACTTCCATTACTTCACATCTCACTGAACAAAGATGACTTAAGTAAGCAAAGGTTTAATTTTAAATCTTATGGTTTTAGAGAGATTTTAGTCCATCAGACTCGGGACAGAATGGACCAGCTTCTTCTGTGATAGAGGTGGCGTAATGCCTTCTGTGCACTGTGGCAGGAGGCAGAGTGCTAGACCAAACCAGGGCTGAGTGTTACTTTCAAAAGCCTGTTCTCAGTGACCTACTTCAAACATGCCCTAGTCCTTCAAGAGCCTTTAGCCACAACCCGAGGACAGTGATTTGACAACATCAGCTTATTTTAGCTTCAAATAGTGACAATTGCCACACAGACACAAAATGTGGTCACTCATAGATTCTAGGTGATGACATATTTAAAATATCTTGTCAATTCCAAACTATTCTAGATACACTGAACATCTTCACTGAAAGGGAATGAGTAAAAGCAAAGAATTAAAACCCACTAATGTTCTTAAATAATATAGTTGCCAAAGAAACATCATTTACAAGAGAAAGATAAATGTTCTGACAAATAAGCAATCAGCTGATTAAAGAAACCACAGAAAGGGCCCATTCTCAATATGTGTATTGGGCATCAGAATGGTTATCTGTGGGGGAAGGTGAAGCTAAGATTCATTATGAAGTAAATGGCGAGTCAATGAGACTGGAGCCTTGGCCTCACCAGTGACAATGGAACCTGGTGAAGAGAAGAGGATGTTTAACTCACCTCCTTCCCCCCACAAGGTTAATAGAAAAGACAGAGAATAAAAGTCAGGTACAGAGATGCATTATGTGCCTGTTTCCTTAACTATCATGAAAATAGATGTTTGGTCAAGATAGCTCATAGCTTTAAGGCTGTACCAGGCAGCATCCTGACAGCCATTTTATGGTTACGCGAATGTACAACTAGGCAAGTATGTAAAAGACATCTTCATCTGTGACAAAAGTTTTGATAATGGCATAAGGTGAAGATCTTATACAAAGGAGACAGGGAATTTTTGTTGTACAAGTGATTCTTTAATTTTAAAAAGGTACTATTCCTGTATCATTTGGATACCTTATTATTTCCAGCCTTATTGCACAAAAATTTAGACAGAGAGAACTTAAAATATTCTTAGTGCACAGCTCAAACCAGATGGCTCAAAGTGTCAAAAGGGTAGATCAGTCTCTCTCTCTCTCTCTCTCTCTCTCTCTCTCTCTCTCTCTCTCTTTCTCTCTTTCTCTGTTTCTTTCTCTATTCTCATAAATATTTGTACATGTAAATGTTAATTAGTGATTGTACTGATCAAAATAAAACACAGGGTATATATATATTTTTAAAAAGCAAAGTATAAATTCATGTATTTAAAATATTTATATATAATTTTCTTGTTGATTTTAACACAATAAAGTTGAAAAATTTTTTGTAACAGTAGAAAAAGCAAGAAACAAAACCTATAAATACAAATCAGTATTCTTCATATGGATTTATGTGTGTAGGTCAAGGGAAGTCTATTAGGAAATCATTAAAAAAGAAAAAAGAAAAAGACAGAGCCAAAACACTGAGAAGGAGAAGAGAGGAGAGAAGAGAAATGCATGAGTTACAAATTAAACACAACTACAATCTGGTGTGTATCTCTCTGTGTGTATCTGTCTTTCTCTCTCTCTCTCTCTTTCCCTGTGTATATGTATGTGTGTGAGTGTGTGTTGGGGGATATAGGCATTGACAACATTTGGTGTGTTTCTCAGTCATTTTACAACTCATTTTATTTTTCTTTTTTTGATTTTTCGAGACAGGGTCATTTTATTTTTCAGACAAGTCTCTCATTGACCCTGGAGTTCGCCTGTTTGATTATACTGGTACTCTCCAGTAATTTCTTCTTATCTGAAACATTCCATTCTCTGGGAAAATTCCTTAAAACTCAGGATGTAGACAAGTCACAAGTCTCAGAAAGTTTTTATAACTTATCGATTCATAAGGCCTTTCCATCCCCAAGGATACATTGGCAGAGGGATTTCGAGCAAAGGAGATTCTATGGCCTTCTGAGCTGTCTGCAAGTCCTGAACAGTACTCCAGAGTCTAGCCTTCATGACTCATAGCCCGTGCTGAGAGCAAGCCACTTTCGCCATGATGGAGCTGCCTCTCAATATTCTGATTCCTGTAGGTAGCCCGTCACCTGTTATTTCTCTAAGTAACCGTAATATAGTCATTGGTTCACCAAGTCTGACTTTGTATATCTCCCAGGAAAAATGTCACAACTCTTGAACATTTTGTCTAATTCCTTAACTGGTCTCCTGGTTAAACTGTTAAGCACAATAAAAATATACATTAGAAAGAAGTCTCAGAACCCATCTAGAGGATAGTGCATGCTACTTATGCAGAAATTTCAAGCTATGAAAAATATACCAAATCAACAACTAGTTTGTCTTACAGATTTAGCTTATAGTAATTTCTTTAAAGAAAAACATCAACTTGTTTGAGAAAATAGCATAAAGTAAGAGAACAAAGAGTATACTTTCTCTCTCTCTCTCTCTCTCTCTCTCTCTCTCTCTCTCTCTCTCTGTGTGTGTGTGTGTGTGTGTGTGTGTGTGTGTGTAAAGCCAAAATAGTGGTGCTGAGATGGCTATAGCTTCTTAATTTTTTCCCCATCTTATGACATTTCTCAGGCTCATCAAGTATGTCTTAATAGTTTGGTTAAACTTCAAAATGCATTTCCTGCTGTGGTTATCATTAGAGTTGGGGTAGTCATAGGATACTAATGCCCTTGGGTATGCTTGTGTAATTATCTTCTTGATGTAAAAATCACCTCATAAAGATTACTAATACCCCCAAAATCTATATAATTAGGCAGAAATAAAGTTCAAATTTTAGTCTCCATTCTTTCCTTAGCATAATTCCAATGCCAAAAAGCAATTTTTTTTAAAAAAAGAAAAGAGGTCAGACTTTTACTGCTCAACACTATGTAAAGCTCTGCCCTCTTAAGTGGAAAGGCATATAAGAAGTATTAGAAATAGACTTAAAGGCTCATTTGAGATGCCTAGTGGATAAAGTTGTTTTTATGTGCTATATTGATATGTGTCAAACCAGCGTGAGAACACCTGACCTACTTATAAAAGTCAAATATTCGGTTGAGGCTGTAAACATTTGAAGCTACAAGCTCTCTGCTTCCAGATTTTCTGGTAAATTTCAAGAAGGATTTCGTGACTTAACATGCTGAAACTGTTGCTTACGGCAGACATCTGATAAAGGTACCAACAGAGAAATTGCCTTAAGCCTTCTAGGAAGAGAGTAAATAGAATTAATGTTTAAAGGTGACATTCAGACTGAAAAAGGAAAAGATTAACTTGTATGTACACACACACGCACACACACAAATACACAAATAGATAACCTCATAATTAATCCGACCTCATTTTCATCTAGAGTACATTGATCTATGTATACATATCCTTATGAACAAATGATTTATATTCTAACTTCATAAAAGTGTTATGCTACTAAATGTATAGAGATGATCCATTGAGAATAGATAAATGCAGATTAAAAAGTTCTTACTGCACTTGGTTAGAATTATGAAACAAGATGTTATTCCAGGAATATGAAAAGGACATTATATTTCAGATAAGAAGGACTAAATCTAAAGTCCTACTTTATAAAAAGAGATTATATAAAATAAGATACACATATAATTTATTTTAACATGGTATTAGATCCATAAAATGAGGGCAACTCCATGTTAGTAAGGAAATGCATCTGTACTACCATTTATAGTGGACAACCATATTTAGTTCCAAGACATTCCTCTGGACTCAGATGAGAACAATTCTTCTCACCACAAAGGATATTCCTTTAAAACTGATAGTCAATTTTCTTATCTATAAAATGGAAATATTATTATTTACTATGCAAGCTTTTTGTTAGCATTTTGTAATCTAAGTGAAAGTATTTAAAAACTCCCCACCTTTCATTTCATTTATAAGCTCTTCCCTCTTTACAATTAATTTGCTCTTTGTTTCCCCCAGTCCTGAGGCTAGGAAGTAAGAATATGGAAATCAGAAGGCTAAAGTCCCAACTGTGGTGAAGCAATGTTATTTTTTAAAAAACACGATCCTTACACATCACCAGTGGTTTACTGTTAAGGAGGAAGTTGTGATGTGGACTAGTCTAGCAGAGATGGCTGCCTGGAGGATGTAACACTCCATATGGTCTCTGAAGGCTGGGCTATGATGAATTCTGTGCAGAGGGACCCAGCACAGGTAGAGGAAATGGCATGTTTAAGTGCTTTGGGGTTGGAAATCTAACATGGAAATAGGAATATGAGTCTGGCTTCAGAAAATACGAGGACAACTAGGTGCAGGGGCACAGATTTTAATCCCAGCACTCAGAAGGCAAAGGCCAGCCTGGTCTACCTACCTAGTGAGTTCCTGATCAGCCAGAGCTACATAGTAAGACCCATCACAAAAAAGAAAGAAAGAAAGAAAGAAAGAGGAAAAAGGAAAAAGAAGGAAAGAAAGAGAAAAGCAAGAAAGAAGAAGGAAAGACAGAAAAAAAGAAAACATGGAAAGACAGGGGAATCATGTGAAGGAGCTGGTAAGTGGTGGTGGGTTATTCATTGCCTGGCCCAATCTTTATACAAAGGACAAAGATCTTCCAAAAACCTTCAAGCAAGAGGGTGATATCATTAACTAAAGAACATCAGATATAGATTTGTTGAAATAAACTTAGAGGTTATGTCAGTTGATCAGTAATGATTAGAAATAATGAAATTCTTGGTAAGGTGAGGGCATAAGAAATGCAGAGGGACATCTGTGAGGCCTCTACCTGTTCATGGTCATCCCTTTCAACAGAGTCTTTGCGCTACAAGAACAATCATCACATCTGGTGAGCCATCTGGACAGTCAGCACTGAGGACAAGAGGTGTGCAGTGGCCTGGAGCTCTCATGGATCAGACTTCAGTATCCCAGCACCCCTGAACTCCTGGCCTGGCTGCAAGATTACCGCGACTCTGGGCAACAACATGATACCTGAGATGAGTCTCGGCAATAGCACAGAAACCAGAAACCTTGAATCAGACCAACAACTCATTGCAGTAAGTATTTGCATGTAAAGATGTAAAGCTGTTTGGGAAAAAAAAAGATGTTTTGTGGGCTGGCAGTGGCATTTTGATGAATAATGTGTGATGGAGAGGTGGGAAAGATGGCAGAACTGGAGATACAGTCACAACAGCCACCACAGGTGTGGGATACAGGTATGGTTGACAGGGGTGCATGTCCTTGCCTGGTAGGGCTGGCAGAGTCGTGTGCAGCAGCCTGGAGCTTACAAAGGCTCTGTCCTGGCTCATGCTGCCCAACTGCACAATTGTTCTGGCCCTGAGCAACTACAGGATATAGGAGACAGAAAATGGTTCATTTTCTGGATTGGGCCTCCTTGGTTTGTGGTGCTGCCAGAATCCATGTGGATGTATATGATCTGTACTGCCACCTGAAGCCATGTTGATGACTGTGGGTCCTTACTGATGTGAGGGATTGGGGGATGTGGGAAGGTGGGGAGGTGGGAGGGGTTGTGGAATATTACTATAAGATGTGTTACATTCATTTATGCCATGGAATATTTGTTCAGTGATGTCAAGATGTGTTCTTTTGTGCTGCATCTCTCTAACTCTGTGAAGCTGTGTTACTGTGCCTGCCTAAAACACCTGATTGGTCTAATAAAGAGCTGAATGGCCAATAACTAGGCAGGAGAGTGATAGGCAGGGCTGCCAACCAGAGAGAATAAATAGGAGAAGAAAGAGGTACAAGAACAGGAGGAAAGGGGAATGACAAGGTCCCGCTACCCAGCCACAGTCAGTCATGCATTATGAAGGGAAGAAAGATATATAGAATTAAGAATGGTAAAAAGCTCAGGAGCAAAATGTAGAAGAAGAGAAATGGGTTAATTTAAGTTAGAAAAGCAGGCTAGAAACAAGCCAAGCTATGGCCAGACATTCTTAAGTAAGAGTAAGTCTCCATGTATTTATTTAGGAGGCAGGTGGCAGGCCCCCAAAGAGTAAAAACAAAACAAAACAACAATAGGAGATCATGCAAACATTCATGACCTGTGTGGGGTAGGGAAGTACACCATTATTTTTAACTAATGGGCCCCTGGGAGTTTGACTATGTTCCAAAAAATATATGAGCAAAACAAATTGGACTTGGTGTTTGTTTTTTCTATTGGGGGATGGTCATAAGGGTGGGAGGATGGTGCTGGGAGGAATTGGAAGTGAATGTGATTGGGCTTCATTGCGAGAAACTCCCAAAGAATCACTAAAAATATTATGTTTGAATAAAAAGATGTAAGTGAAATAAAAGATATTCTAGTTATCAGGGTAACTTTATAATTGAGTTGCAATCAAACAATGTGCTAATAATTCAGGCTTTCACTGAGTCCATAGACATGTTCATTATTTATGTTCCACATGACAGACAAACTCCAGGAACACAGAAGACAATGGAATGCAATGAATGGCCGAGCAGAAGTCAAGCTCCTTGGCTGACTCTGCTATGGAGAAACTCCAAAGGGATGTAGCACAGGACAAAGCCTCAAGTTTAAGAACAATAGTTTGAAGGAAATTTGAGGACATCTTCCAGGAGAAGGGACTGAATATTACCTGACCTCATATGTTGGGAATTGGAAGCAGGGCTGAATTGTAGCATCCTTCATGGCTTGGTATTGGAACCCTGAATAGGATCATCAATAGGAATGAAGAACACACAAACAATACAGACACATATAGATGAGGTGAGTTATATGCATTCTCATGGAGCTGCATCAATTACCATATAAATCCAGAAGCTCAACATCTGTATACATACAGCACAGGGGTGGGGGAGATGGTTAGTCTTGATAGAAGGTGTGTGTAGGTGTGTAGTTTCAGACTGCAGTCATCTGGGAGGAGGAAGCGGCAGTTGCTAGTTTTTGCACAGAAAAACCAATTACTTAGAAGCTTTCATGCATGAACAGAGGAGGGCTTTGCCCTTCTGAACCGGATCCCAAAAAAAACCTTTGCCAGTTTCCCGTGGGTCTGATTCCTTGGTCCTTGACATGACTAGTGCTTGTCAAACAAGGCACATTCTATCAGAACTTCATTCATTTGTGTCTTCACTGGCTTCCTACACTGCATTCCTAGGGTATTTTCTCTTTCAGTGGTGAAAAGTGACCCTCATCAGAAAATTCCTGAACCTGCATTTCTCAAGGTAGTGGAGAATTAACCCAAAGACCCTAGTCCCTGGTCCAGGCTGCAGTGCATTTGTGGTGAAGCTCATTCACATTTTATCAGAAGTGATGGACTTCATTTGCAACCTTGGGATATTCCCAAACATTTAGAGAGCTATTTATACACCTAGGATTGTGGACATGCATGGGAAAGAACTGAGAATCTATGTAACTTTTATCATAAATAATATGAAATAATCCATAGAGCCCATGTAAAGGCAGGAGGAAGAGTTTTGTCTGGAATGTGTGGGCACATGCCCTCACATAAACATATCATGAACACAAGCACAAAATAAATAAATAAATAAAAATTAAAAATTATTCACAAAGAAGAGTTCATGACTACACAGTCTTACGATTAAATTTTATTTAAAGAAAATACAGTCTTCCTTCAATCTTTTGAAAAAAATACAAGTAGAGGAATAATACCTAATCTTGTTTATGAAGTCAGTATTTTTCTAAACTAAAGCAGATATAACAAGAAAAAGACTTTAGGCCAGTAACCTTTGTGAATACAGATGCAAAATCTTTCCCATAAGCAAGCCAAATCCAACAGTGTGTGGAATACATTATGTAACATGGTCAAGTGAGATTTATACAAAGAAGGCAGTTAGTTGGAGATTCAAAAACCAAGCAGTGTCGCCCATCACAAATAGATTAAAGGAAAAGAAACACATCTTCCAGCAACGCAGAGGAGCACTGTGCAAATCTGATCTGCACACTGGGCACACAAGCTACATTAACCAGTTAATATTAGTATCATTTGTGTTAGTCTAACAAGGCAGGGTAACACGGAGAAAGGAAAAACGTAGTTCTTTGGCTTAGAGTTTGAAAGAGTCAGAGGCATGGCAGCAGCATTAGCGTGGCACTCCTTAGGACGTTAGGGTTGATGAGTCACAGTGGTGGGGTATGTGAGGGAGGAAGAGATGTCATCTGGGAGTAGAATGCCAGATGAAGACCACACTGGGTTTGCTATTATAACAACTTGTTCTATTCCATCTTCATGCTTTTGAGATGATGACTCTGAAGCTTACTCTCTTGCCTCTGCCTCTCAAACAGTAGAGTTTTAGGAGTGCGCATGGGCTGCAAGCTTTCTCTTTTCATTGCACTGCCATTTCAGAAGATCTCTTTTGAGACTCCCAACTCTCTGCACCACCACAGTAGAGATCAAATATCCAACCCATGAGCCATTTCAATGTTCAAGCATATCCCACCGGTATCCTAATTAGCAAGGACGATGGCATCATCTAGCAGACAAAGGGTATCTGTGAAAAACCTGGAACTAACATTATGCTTGAGGATGAGTGGTTGAAAGCATTTAAGTAAGATCAGGAATGAGACAAGAGCATCGAATCTCTATTTCTATTCCCCATTAGAGGAGAGGTTCTAATTATGCCAAATAGCAAGAAAAAAATTAGAAGATGTGATTATGAAGGAAACAGTAAAACAGCTGCATTTGCTGGTGGCATGAGCTCGCTGACAGGAAACCCCAGCAAATTACAGCTGTGATCTTCAGAGCTCAATAATGAATAGAGCAAAACCAGCCTGCAAGCTAATATAAAAGCCACACATCTATCTATTAAGTCATAGTGAATATTTGTAAATACGGTATAAAAAATTTAATTTACAGCAACACAAATTTGCATAGGATTAAGTGATCCAAAGAAATATCAAAACTGTTCACTGAAAACTACAAATCATTACGGAGAAAAAAGCAGAGAAAGAAGATACAAACAGGAGGAAGGAAAGGGCTCACGGATTGAAAAACAATAAATGTTAAATGAAATCCTCCCTATAGCTATTGATTTAATGCAATCCGAGGACTTCTTTGCAGAATCTATAATTGTCAAAAGTATTATGAAATTTTAAGGCATCAAAAATTGCAGGCAACCTTGGAGAAGGAGAACAAATTTAGTGTTCACACTTACTGATTTCCAACTTATTGCAATGGTATGGAATTTACTTGAAGGTAACAAACATTGCATAGTTTAGATCTGCAGGTCAATGATGGACCTGAAAGCCCAACATTGATTACATAGGGACTTACCACACGTTGGTGGGCAATTGATTTTGACAACAGTGATAAAAGCACTTCATGGGGGAAGAGTAACTGAAGCATCATAGGATGATACTATTGAGTATTTCCAGCCCAAATACCCTTCTGTAGCTCAGGGGTGGTCAGTCTTCGCTTGATTAAATTCAAAGAATGATTTGGTCAAGTTGGTATTAAAAGCATGGGATAAATCTGGACTCTCTGAACATGGTGGACAATGAGGGCTGCTGAAAAGCCAAGGACAATGGCACTGGGTTTTGATCATACTGCATGTACTGGCTTTGTGGGAGCCTAGCCTGTTTGGATGCTCACCTTCCTAGACCTGGATGGAGGGGGGAGAACCTTGGACTTTCCATAGGGCAAGGAACCCTGACTGCTCTTTGAACTGGAGAGGGAGGGGGAGGGGAGTGGGAGTGGGGGGGAAGGGAGGCAGGGAAGAGGCTGAAATTTTTAATAAAAAAAAAAGAAAAAAAATTTCTGATAATTTTTTTTTTTTTTTTTGGTTTTTCGAGACAGGGTTTCTCTGTGGTTTTGGAGCCTGTCCTGGAACTAGCTCTGTAGACCAGGCTGGTCTCGAACTCACAGAGATCCGCCTGCCTCTGCCTCCCGAGTGCTGGGATTAAAGGCGTGCGCCACCACCGCCCGGCCTGATAATTTTTTAAATAAACTTTTGTCATATAAGTTTGAAAGATTGTTCTGATATTATGTCACAATATTCTTTGTTACAATCTTCATATTCCTGGTCTAAACAAATGTTTATCAAATAATTTTCAGAAGTTAAACACTGACACAGTGCAAGAATCCTACATGCAGATGCTATTTTTACTTCCTAATGATGAATCAAGGCAGGGAGAACTTGAAGAACTTGCCTAAGCTTTCATTGTTTATAACACAAAACAAAGATGTGGTTAGCTTTACCCTAGGCATCATAGATATTTGTTTTAAATGTGGTGGCATTCCCAGTATGAAGCTAATTTACTCTAGTGTAATATTTGTGAAATGACAACAAAAATGTGGTTTTGGGTATTTTATTGTTATTTCTTGAGATAGGGTCACTTATATTAAGTCTAGCCTCAAACTTATCAAAGATGATCTTGAACACCCAAGTCTCTTGCCTCCGTTTCACAGATATTTGCATATATATGTGCCTCATGAAACCTAGGTTAAATGTGTTTTAAAGGCAAGAAATCAATTGCCAAAATTATTTTGTGGTATGCAAACAAATTCTGTCTGAAGACTCTTATTCTAGGGCAACATTGCCTAAAGCCCAGCTAGAGGCTGAGGGACGAGACTAAAGATCAACAGATACTTTGAATGTCTATCTTCTCATCTTTCCTTCCTTCCATGAAAGTTGTTCTCCAAGGCACCACCATAGCACATCTCACCAAAGAGCAAATGTGGGGAGGTCAATCTCACAAAATATTTGGGAAAATTTGTGTTTAAAAAGGGGTTTTCTAAATGCTTAGGAAAATTTATCTATCTGTTGTACTTGTACTTTGTGCATTGTGGCTCTTTAGTTGGGTCATATTTGGTTGTTTGCTTATTGTGTTTGACAGAAAGATAAAACCTACTCAGTGTGCTAGCAGTGCATTGCTGCATTAAGCACCATCCCCTGATTCTGTTGTATTGAGCTTTAGACTGAGTTCCCCTTTAAAATTGAGTCATAGTTTTGTCTTAGTCAGAAACCATAAGCTAAAATATAAAACTTTGATTTAGTCACACAGTGAAATTTGAATCTTTGTAATCAGATTGATCTGCTTAATAAATACAATTAATAGCCTTTGAACACTAAAACATTACAAGTACTAAGATGTCCACATCTACCCAAAATCTTAGTTTTATAGTATAGTGAACTCAACGTGTAAAAACAGTAATCCCTACCCATGGAGTTAGGATCAGACTTACATGACATTTTATGAGTAGAATAATGTTAGAATAGCCAACAGGCATCTGAATATGGGCGTTATCTTTCTCTTCCCTCCCATATAACGTTTTTTTTCAGAATTTCATCATACATGCAGTAAAATATAATATTACTCCCATTTTCTGTTCCTTTTGGTGTCATAGTAAGTGTAATTAGTGCTGTCCATAAATGCACAGGTGCGGAGTCATCTACTGGAGCATGGGAATCCTACTGGAGGCACCATCTTCAAATAATGATTCTTTCTCCTCGAGCAGCTATCAAGTCCCAACAACTCCTTAGTATGTATGAGGCATAGAGATTATTTACCCATCTATGCAAGAATTTTTCCCGTGTGGTCTTGTGAAATTCCTGCCCCATGCATGTTGACACGGGTGCTGTAGGTACAAAAGCCATGCCATACCAGAAAATAGAATTTCACAGCATTCTTTCCAATCCCATGGCTTTTAAACTCTCTCTGTCTCTTCTTCTGCAGTGTTCTCCGAGCCTTGGTAGTAGGGAACGTAATACAGTTCACTCAGGGCTGAGCATGCAGTCTCTTACTCTCAGCACTGTGGCTAGTTGTGTATCTTTCTATGCATCATCTATGCACATGCATCTTTGCCCAGTACAAAAAGAAGCTTCTCTGAGCAAGACTGAGAGTGTTCTAGATCTATGGGTACAAACAAAGATATTTAAAAGGCATTTTGAAACCATGACTACTTAGAAAAAATTCCAAATCCGAAAACCAAGAATCTATGACCTTGCCTAGTTCTTGGCTTTTGATTAGGATTGCAGAACTAGGCATGCAATTTCACCAAATGGAGCAGGTCTCAAATCTAATCAGAAAGCTGTTAGGTACCCTATAGCAGTCCTATTATTATTGTACCAGTAGGCACACCTTGTCAGGCAGGTTTGTATTGGAGATTACAGGGTCTAGACCTGTTTAAGACCATTGATTTATTTTCTTCTCCAGAAAACTGAATGACATTTATCAGCACTATGAAATTTAGGTATCAGGGAGAAGATTTCTTTGTTATTTTGAGACTGATTTTTCTATATCCTACAGAGAAACTAGGTAGTGTCTTCAGAAATAGGGCCTTACCATGTAGTTATGGAGGCTAACCAATGGCAAAGACAATAGCCTGTGTTGTTTTGAAGAACTCTGGGCCCAATATGACAATAACTATAGGGATGTATCTCATTTCTGGTACTGCAATTTTCATTTAATGATATGTATTCTGTGAGCAACACTGTCTACCCATGCACAGTGACTCCATATTAACTCTTTTCCTAAAGTTTAATTTTGAAATTATACTGTAGTGGTTTTAAAGAAAATGGGGCCCCAATTGGAATGGTACTATTAGGTGTGGCTTTATTGGAGTAGGTATGGCTTTGTTGGAGAAAGTATGTCACTGAGGAGGTGGGCTTTGAGGCCTCATATATGCTCAAGCTGTGCCCAATGTCTCAGACCACTTCCTTTTGCCTGTGAGTAAAGATGTAGGACTCTAAGCTACTTCTCCAGTATCATGTCTGCCTGCATGCCACCATGTCATACCATGATGATAATAGACTAGACCTCTGAAACTTCAAGCCACCTCAGTTATGTGGTTTTCTTTTCTAAGAGTTGCTGTGGTCATGGTGTCTCTTCACAGCAGTTGAAACCCTAAGAAAGACACATATTAACTAATTATTTTCCACAGTGTTTGCCATACAGAAGTAGTTGGTTTTGCCCACATACTGCCTTACCTCTCCTTCACACCACCACCCTCACTAAATTGTTTTAACTCTTTGTATCCCCCCTTCTTTTTCATTTCTTTTGTGTTCTGCTACCTCTGAATTTTTTAGTTAATTTGTGAAATTGTAGGCTTTCATAAGGCTTTTCATGTAACTTTCCTCTTTTTCATCCCCTGACTTCACCTATACATCCAAGCCTCTCCCAGCTTAAATGTTCTCCCCCCAATATCTTCCTTATTTACTTTCATTTCACCTGGAATTTACTATGCTCCTCCCTTAACACACACTCTCATCACTGCACAGAGGCTCCTTTCACCTTTCCTGGATTCTATCCATGCTCCAAGTTAAACAGCTAAAACAAAAGATATGAAACTAGGATCCACATATGAGAGAGACCATATAGTGCTACACTTTCTGGGTCTGAGTAGCCTCAGTCAATATAATTTCTCCAGTTCTATCCATTTACCTGTAGATTTCATGACATTGTTTTTCTTTTCAGCTGAGCAATATTCCATGGTACAGATGTACCACATTTTTCTGATCTATTCACCTGTGGATAGACAACAAGTTTGACTCCATATTCTTGTCATTGTGAACAGAGAGGCAAAAACCGTATGAATACAACTGTCTCTGTAGTAGGATATAAGGCCCTTTAGGTATATTCCCAAGAGTAGGTACAGTTGATTCAAATGGTAGTTCCAGTTCTAGTTTTGTTGAGAAACCTCCAGAATGATTTACAGTATGGCTGTTCTGATTCACATGTCCACCAACCGTGTATAAGGGTCACTTTTCACACCTCCACATCAGCAGTTGCTGTTTGTATTCCAGACATCAGTCATTCTTAGTGTAGTGTGATGAAAACATAAGCAGTTTTTAGCTGAACGTCCCTGATGTCTAGTGTTGTTGAACACACATGCAGCAAAGTGGAAGGATACAGAATCTGCATGCAAATTAGTAGCCTTCGTGTATACCAATGGTGGGCAGACAGAAAGAAAAGATCAGGGCAAAATTCCATTCACAACTGGCCTAAGAAAATAAAATACTTGGGAATAAATATACCTAAGGCAAGGGAAGTCCTCTATAATACAATTTTAAGATACCAAAGGAAGAAATTGAGAGAGATACTAGAATACAGAAAGATATCCCATGCTCATGGATTAGAAAAATCAGTATCATAAATATGATCATCCTACAAAAAATAGACTATAGGTTTAATACAATCTCAATAAAATTCCAATGCTGTTGTTTATAGAAATAAGACAATTCACAGTTTTATGTGAATAAAAAAATTAATAAAATTAAATAAATCAAAAAATAAAATAATACATAAAAATCAATAATAAATATAAATTTAAAAAAATCGACAAAATCAAAATCCCAAATCCCAAGAATAGTGAAGCAATTCTGAACAAAAGGAATACTGGGCATCTTGGTAGTTTGAATGAGAATTGCCATAGACTCCTGTCCTTGAATGCTTTCTCAGTTCCTAGTTGGTGAGCCCTTTTTAGAGGATTAAGAGGTTCAGACTTCTTGAAGGAAGTGTGCCAATGAGGGTTGGGTTTTGAGGTTTCAGAATCCTAGAATCCTATGCCAGGCTCAGACTTTCTTCCTCTCACTGTTTCCAAGTTGCAGATAAGGTTAAAGCTCTCAGCCTCTGCTCCAGCATCGGACTTGTTGCCATGTCCCCTACTGTCATGGTCATGAGCTCACTTTCTGAAACTGTAAATAAGTGCCGCGCACCGCGCCCCCGTGTCTGTGCCCTGTGCGCTGGCACCCAGTCACCGAGCTTCGGGCAAGGGGGCTGGAGGTTAAAATACACAAACACACACAGGCAGAGAGACAGTGACACGGGTCATCCTTGAATTCCCCAAGGATGCCCCCTTTATTGTGTTCAGGGGCAGATTATATAGAGATAGCCACGCTCCAGCCAAACCCACCAGAAACCACTTTCCTGCCATCAGGAACTCCTGAAGGTCTTGTGCTCAGAGCAGCTGTAGGCACTCAGATCAGGGGAAAACAAGTTGTTCACAAACAAGAAATTCAGGATCTGAGGGGGGGGGTCTCACTGCTCCCAACAAATAAGCACCCAATTAAAAGCTTTCTTTTATAAATTGCTTTGGTCATGGTGTCTTCTTGTGGCAACTAACTAAGATCAAATTATAGTTATTGAAAGAAATTCACTTTAAAATGTCTCTAAGTATTGGATGTCCACTGTTCCTACTGATTGACTTTCACAGTACCTAAATACAAATTACATGACAGAAACATAGTATTATAAACATCATGGTGCTGACCACCAAAACAGACATATGAATCAATAGCATAGAACCGAGGACCTAGATATAATTCTATAGTTACCTGATTTTTGACAAGGTCTCAGAATTATGCAGTAGAGAAAATACAGACTCTTCAAGAAATAGTGCTAGGTAAGTCCTAGGTCCTCCCCCCTCCGTCCATATCTAGGAAGGTGAACAAAGAGGGGTGGGAGGAGGGGGAGAAGAGTGGGAGGAGAGGGAGAAGAGTGGGAGGAGGGGGAGGGAAAGGGGAGGCTGGGAGGAGGTGGAAATTTGTTTTTTTTTCTTTATTCTTCTTTTATCAATAAAAAAATGTTAAAAAAAAAGAAATAGTGCTAGGAAAACCAAATTTCAACATTCAGAAAGAAGAACCCAAATCCTTATTTCTCTCCTTACACAAAACTGAACTGCAAGTGGATCGAGGACCACAGCATAGGACTTGCTACCCGGACACTACTGGATAAAGAAGTAGAAATATATTTCATTTAACAGGTTCGGCTATGGACTTCCTGCATAAGATGCTGGAAGCACAGGGTCTAAGGTCAACAACTGGCAAATAAGATCTCATGAAACTAGGAAGCTTCTGTACAATGAAGGAAGCTAAGCCAATTGCCAAGGTAGCTCACAGAATGGGAGAAAATCTTTGCCTTCTATTCATCCAACACAGTGACTTGTGTCTAGAATACACAAAGAACTAAAAACAAACAAACAAACAAAACAATTTCCCTAAGTATTTGGGGAAAAATCTCAATTAAAAAAAAAAGGAATGGTTGGGCTAGGCACCGTCTATAGCAAAATACAATTAGAAATCATTTGACATTTTCCCCCTGGTATGTATGGTTCCACCCTAGTTCCTGGCCCCCCAGATAGTGTGGGGGCATGGGCTCCCTCTAATGGCTAGGGCCTCAAATCAGAACAGTCATTGGTCGGTCACTCCCACAAGCTCTGAGCCACCATTGCCCCAGTACCTCTTGCTGGCAGGATAGATTGCAGGTTGATGGTTTTGTAGCTGGGTTGGTGGCCCAGTCCCAGCAGTACAAGCCTTGCCTTGTTACAGAAGATAGCATGTTCAGGTTCTGTATCCTCTATTATTTGGAGTCCTTGTTAGGGTCACCCTCATAGGTTCCAGAAGTTTTCACTGCACTAGGTTTCTGCATTGCCCCCCCACCCCCCGCTCCCTAATTCCGGTCATTTCTCCCCATAATCTGTCCCCTTCCACACATGATTCCTTCTGTTTCCATCCCCAGCATCCCCCAGTGCACCCACAAAATCTATTCTATTTCCTCTTCCAAGAAAGATCCATATGTTTGTCCCCAGAGTCTTCCTTGTTACTTAATCTCTCTGGGTCTGTGGATTTGTTATTCTTTATTTAACAAGCAGTATCCACTTAAGAGTACATATCATGTTTGTCTTTCTGGGTCTGGGTTATCTTACTGAGGATGATTTTTTTTTCTAGTTCCATCTGTTTGCCTGCAAATCTCACAGCCAAACATTCCTAGTGGAGCTTGAGGAACCCAGGGGAAGATGGGTAGGAGTCAGTGCTGGAAGAACATGGACCACACAATCATATAAGCAGGGCTCTTAGGGACTCACGGAGACTGAAGAGGCAATCAAGGGGCCTGCATAGGTCTGTGCTAGGTCCTCTGCATAAATGTTGTGGTTGTTTAGTTTGAGGTTTTTTTTTTTTTGTGTGTGAGACTCCTAACAGTGGGAGTGGAGGTATCTCTGACTCTTCTGCCTGTTCTTGGAACCCTTTTTTCCCTACTGGATTGCCTTGTCTAGCCTTGATAGGAAGGTTTGTGCCTAGACTAGTTTTATTACATCTTGTTATGATGTGTTCTGCTGATTTCCCTGAGAGTCCTGCTCTTTTCTGAAGGGAAATGGAGGAGCAGTGAATCTGTGGAAAGAGAGAAGATAGTTGTGGGGGACTGGGAGGAGTGTAGGGAAGGGAGGCTGTGACCAGGATGTATTGTATGAGAGAATAAATAAAAAGAACAAAAATTGAAGGAATATTTAGAAGTGAACAAAGGGGCTATAGGACTGAAGACAATATTCTAAAAAAAAAAAAAAAGGAAGCTCAAATAGCTAGGAGACATGACTCTTGTTTAAACTTATCTATTATTTATAATTAAATATAGTAGATACACTCATTTCAAAACATTGTCATTTGTTAATCACATACGAAGAAACATGCTATTTAATTTTAAAGTATTTTAAAATTTGCTTTCATATTAAACCACAACAAAAGGACTTCTTAAATTTGTCCCATCATTGAAATATGGGAAAGAACACCCAACTGTTTTATTAAACAATACAATACAGTTACTGAAATAAACCAGCTTTATTATGTCACTAAATAGAGAATGTCCACTGATCCTTCTGCCATCTTCCCTACAAAGTGTGCTAGTAGCTTGTGACCTTAACAGATCACAATGATGCTAAGGAAAGAAAATAAGTTCATTGTTAATAACTAAACTTACATCATCTATATTTTCTCAACAAAGCTCTCAAAAAAACTTTCAGTTTTGGAGATCAAACAGAACTAACATATGTAATATCAGTATTGATGTGTTGTGAGAGGCTGCTTGTTGGTTTCCGGCTGCTCATTCCCAAAATAAGCACACAGAAATTGTATTAATTAAATCACTACTTGGCCATTTAGCTCTAGCTTTTTATTGGCTAACTCTGACTTATTAATTTAACCCATTACTAGTATTCTGTGTATTGCCACATGGCTGTGGCTTACCGGGTAATGTTCTGTTCGGCGCTGGTGTCTGTATCTTGCAGAGTTACATGGCTTCTCTCTGACTCCGCCTTCTTCCTCCCAGAATTCTGTTTAGTTTTCTTTGCCTAGCTCTTTTCTCCCCTATTAGGCCAAGCCAGTTTTTTTTTATTAACTAATGGTTTTCACAGCATACAGAGGGGAATCCCACATCATTGATATAGAAGTTCTCCTCAGTATTTGGATTAAAGTTGGACAATTCTAAGTCAATCTTACAAAATCAAGCTAACATACACACATGTTGGTGTTTCATCTCTATTTCAGAAATAAGTATTTCTTGTTGTATTTTCACTAACTGTTAGTGAAGACGTACCTTTCGTTAGAGTGATATTTTTATCATTGTTCCAATCTGTAGTTCACCATATAGACCTAGGCTGGGTTTAATGCTGGTAAAGTTGTGTTTGGCTTGGTAAAGGAGAAACGGTGTAACAACACAGGCACTTCAAGTATATACTGTAGCACAGGCTGATGGGAAAAAGAAACACAATGAATCAGAGACAGCAGAATAGCCAACTCATCCCTCAAATAGCACCACATCCAAGAAAGCAATCAAACAAAAAAGACTTCATTACAGGATTCTTCATTCTATTAAGCTTAATGAGACCATAAATTAAACACAAGAACATGCAGATTATGCATTTATGTGCAGAATCAGGTGACTATGGAGATAGGAAAGCTAAGGGAACAAGAATCAAAATAATACTGAAGACTATAATATTATAAAGAGACAGAAAAGAACCATGGAACAATTCACTCCTTATGAAGAAAAGTCTGGGGATAAGTACACAGAATTCAGAGGGAAAACAGAGAGTAATGGATGATAGACATAATAGATAAAGACAATGGTTATGGAGACAATAGCCAATCATTAAAATATTGTGAATGACCCTGAACTTAGAGAAAACTCTTTGAAAACTGTACAAAAAGCCTTTAAATCTATTAGAAAATACTATTTTAGTAAGAAAGAATTTATGCACTTCATGGAACTGGAGATGGAATTGAAGCTCTTAAAGGGTAAGGATATTCTACCACTGAATTACATCCCCATGCCAATGTAGATTTTATAAAGAGATCTTCTGCTCAAGAAAGAATAGCCTAACCAACATGTGTTGTTTATTTTCCTAAAATTGAATAGATTTAATTTCCTATATTTATTTTTGAAAAACTTATAAGCCTAAATAGAAAAAATTAAGTTATTTATTGAAAAATGGCAAAAAAGAAAGGACATTCTAAAGAAATTTTCAATGACAAATGTGTGTGCATAAGTTATAGAACTAAGCCTTCTTAGCAATATATACAGATTCAAGTTCAGTCAAGTTTGCATTAATGAAATGTTGCTTTTTATTTACCAGATTGTCAAAATTATAAAGTGTTTGGAAGTATGTAATTTGGGCAGAAGGTAGGAAGACATTATAATAAACTGTTGGTAGGCACACAAATTAAGTCGCCATTTGAGTAGAGGGTTGGAATAGCCCTCAGAATTGATTATACTGTTGAGAGACATGTATTGCTTAGAGGAGAAATCTATTTTGTGGGAGGAGGAAATCCACCAGGGTTAGTTAGGATGAATGAATTAAACTAATGAGTTAGGAAAACCACACACATGGGACAGGGCCTTGAAGGGGAAAAATGAAAACAAATGTAAAATTCAGGTAGAATAGACAAAGGACTAGGATATTTTCCCAATTTTTGTTCACATGAGCCAGAAAAGCTGGGAGTCTCTCCAGATAAGTAAAAGCTAGTCCATGGGTCCTGTAACTAATTGACAGTCAGAAGCCCTGTGTAATAGAGAAAGAATTGAACAGGGAAGAGAAGAGAAAAGAAGGGAGTAAGAGAAGTGTGAATCCTAGTCCGAGTGTGGATTTCCACGTTTCATGAGCTCCATGTCAGAGGACAGAAGAGGGATGTCCCTGTTCCAATCAAGAGTACAAACTGTGCTCCCTTTGTTTTTATTCTGCTCGGGCCCTAAAGGGATTGCGCAGTGCCCACATTGACCATCTTTTCCTTTTAGTCTCCCCTCTCAAATGCTAAACCCTCATAGAAAGACCTCCACAGATACTCATAATGTTTTACCAGATAGGAGAGTGTCCCTAAGCCCGTTCAAGGTAGAACATAAAAATCAGCCACTCTTTCTGGGTTTTTTTCCCCCTTCAAATGAATGTTTTCAAAGCTGGATGTAGTGTCATAGCCTATGATTCCAGAAATTGGGAGTCAAATGCAAGATGATCTTGGGTTCAAGGACAACCTGGCCACACAGTAACTTTGAAGCTAACTGGGGATCCATGGAAAGACCCTGTCTTAAAAGCAAACAACATGTTGTAAGGTTGTCTTAAGTTGTATATTATATATTGGCTAGAACAAAGACCAGAGGTTGATCTACAGAACCCATATAAAATACCAGATGTAGCCCCAGCCTATCAAGATATGCCAGCTGGTATCATGATGACTGGAATGTTTTGGGAAAAATGAAGACAGTTTCTGATTGGATTTATAGCCTGATCTAAAACGTGGAAACATGTCTGGTACCTTTAATTAGGTCAAAATCTCATGGCTATCTAGGTCTTAGGCCCTAGGGGAGAATCCAATTCTATTATATTGCTAAACGGACATGGCAATAACACTCCTCTCAAGTTCCTATCTTCATATCCATATGTCAGGGTAGCTTTCAATCTTCATCAGAGGAACTTTTCTCACAGTAGATGAAATAACCCACAGCTGGTCCCAACACATAGAGAAAAAACAGATTGTGGAGTGGCCAGCTCTAAATGGGATAGCTATATCGCATTGCCTCCCCGCAAGGCTCAGGGACCATCATGAAAGAGGGAGTGAAAAGATTGTAAACTATAGAGGTGGTGAACAACTGAAGTGAAACAGCATTTTTGTATGGGACAGCACCATTACATACAGGAACTGTGACTGTGGCTGCAGGTGTAAAACCTGCAGGAGATCAAACCTGTCAAAATCCCAGCATAGACAGAAGGGGACACATGGACTTTCACATTTGGCAGAGGAACGATTGGCAAGGGATGGTCCTTGGGAAATTGAGATTCAGTTTTCTTCAGGGATGTGGGCCCTGAGACGATAGCCATGGTTTTGTACGTGCTCCTCCACCCATGATCATACTCTTAGGTAGCACTAAGAGGACACTCGCTGGATTTTAAAAAGGGAGAACATGATGTTGGAAAAGTAGTGTGTGGGGGATGATAATCTGGAGAAGAAACGTGCAGAAGAAAATAAATGCCATGTGTGGTAGTGCATGCTTATAATCTTAAGCCAGGAAAGCAGAGAGGGGAATTCCTGGGATTTGCTTGCCAGCCAATCTAATCTAATTTGTGAGCTACTGGCCAATGAAAGCGATTGCCTCAGAAAAATAAGGTGCTCGGGCTGGAGAAATGGCTCAGAGGTTAAGAGCATTGGCTGCTCTTCCAGAGGTCCTGAGTTCGATTCCCAGCAACCACATGGTGGCTCACAGCCATCAGTACTGAGATCTGGTGCCCTCCTCTGGCATTTGGTCATACATCGAGGCAGAATGTTGTATACATAATAAATAAATAAATCTTTAAAAAAAAAATAAGGTGCTCATGCATTGTATCTTCACATATATGAATACACGCATACACACATACATACCTGCACATGGAAAGCAAACGAACAAAATCTTTAAATGTATGGTTTTTATCCTTAATATTTATTTAATAAGGTCATTAAAATCTTCGTTGTACTTAGTTCCAAGAGTTCTGTTTTAATTTTCAGTTATCCTAAAAATTCACCATATTTTCTTTAAGAAAGCATACAAAGTTAATGTTCCATGTATTATCAACAGATGCCATCAGCAATTCTGATTAGTAATTTTGGCATATATACATTTAACACTGTCGGACTGTATACTTGACACAACTACATTATATGACGCTATGACACTATACAGTACAACCTTGTACACCGACACTATGGAACAGTACACATGATACTAACACACTGTAACATGATACTACAGAACTGCACATTTGATAATAACACACTGTACACATAACACTATGGAACTGTTGTAATTACAGCACAAGTTGGGACCTTGGTGGGTCCCAAGGCAGGGGAGAACCACAGGCAGGAGACAAATACACCGTACAGACAGAACCTGAGTGCAGTATGAAACTGTACTTGACACTCATACACTGTGTACATAACAATAGAAAACTGTATACTTGACCATAATATATTGTACACGTGGCACTGCACTGTACTAAACTATACATTTAGTACTATGAAACTATATATTGACTGCTAGTATATTGTGTACTGTATACTTGACTCTACTACACTGTATACCTGACACCTTGTTACTTACTGTACACTCAGGACTATAAAGGCATACATTTGATACCACTAGACTATATAATTGTCACTACTCAATTAAATCATTGCTGCTACTAACCTGTGTACCAAGTTCTGAGAAGCTATACACGGCGCATTACTAAACTGTATACTTGGCACCATCACATTGTATACCCGGAAATGCTATGAAATTGTTGAGTTGACAATACCATCCTATATACTTTAAGCTGTGCACTTAACACTGCTCTGCTGTACCCTAGACATTACTTAACTGTATACTTGACACTGCCAAATTGTACCTGTAATAGTATTATACTGTACACTTAACATTATTAAGCTTATATCTAACAGTACTAAACTCTACACTTGATACTCCTGTACTGTACACTTGACATTTAACTGTACACTGAAGCACTGCTGTCCTGTGCCTCAGACACTATGAAACTCTACACTTAACATTGATACATTATATACTTGGTACTACTGACTCTACAGTTGATACCCTGTTTAAACTCTGCACCTGAAACCACTCAACTGATTACTGAAGTGATTTTTAAGCACTTTAGCATTATAAGATTTAAATATATCATAAAATTATGGACACTATAAGCTTTTTCTTAATTAATCATGTCATTAATTGTGACACTGTAGCAGTCACAAAACAGATGAAATACATTCATGTAAAGCTACAACTTGAGTTAGAAGATATTTAGATTAAGGATTTATTTCACTTTATTGCAAATAGGAGCTCTGTGGGTACTCCAAGAAATACATGCAGTTTGTCCCTTTAGTACACCAGACATTTCTTCTTTATTTGCTCATATTTCTAAGATTAGGTTTCTCATATTCACCTGGGTGCATTTAATCAATCTACAAAGTTTGTATTGGTTGAGAAGCCAGGAGAAAAGTGAGTTATAGGTTTATGGAGGCTGGTACAAGACTAGGAGTCTGAATAAGAACTTAGAGGCCAAATCTGCCAGAACTAGAAGCACCCTGATACTGAGGGTCACTATGGCATCCATGGTGGGTTAATAACACTGGACTGTTACATCAGACACACATTATGTATTTTCATTCTTACAACAACTTATTGAAATCCCTCTTGTCATCTGACAGGTGATGAAACTTGAGTCCAAATAATTGATAAATATGCCTTCTACATGGGCAATGACAGTGTCAAAATTCACATGTAGGGCTCCATGACATTGTAGGCCAGACTTTCTTCCTACATCACTTTTTTTCCTAAGTTTCAGAAGGCCATAGGCCAGATAGAGAATTAATAGGCATGAAAAGAGGACATAACTAGAAGCCAGTGTATATGCCACCGATCCTGCATGTACCATGTTATCATCCTACAAAGATCAGGAATGACAGATGCATAGGGGAGAGTAAGATCAGGGATCCAGACAGAGAAACCGAACATAACATTATCTCAAAGACAGGCCTCCCTCCTTGTTGGGGAGAACCACTATCTCAAACACGATTGGCTTGGCTTGAAGTGAAAGCTGGTAAGGAAATTTCTCTGTAGATGGATCATAGTGAACAAAACAATTATCACAAATTCAAATGGTTTAGTCATTGCACCTCCCACCTCCTTATTGTTATTTCTTATCTTCATTAAATATTATTTACCATACACCAGACTCTGTATTAAGCATCAGGGATGTAAGAATAGCAAACATAATGAGTTCCCTTCTATGTTGTACAGAAGACAAAAGAAGACAAGATATGCTATTTTTCCTTTCACTTTATGATAACATTTTCACATTTGGTTATAGATTCTTGATATTGTAAACACCATTGATAGAGAAAATGTTGTCTTCTTTGTTGACATTATTCTGAATAATCTACACTGCAATAGGGTGTGCAAACATAATACTAAGGATTTGAAAATGGATAAAGGAAGACTATTTGAAAACATAAAAATATTTGTTATGTGTAGACAATTCAAAATGCAGAGTGTGTATGCCAGAGAACTATAGACTTGGTCCTGGGAAAGTTCTGTTTTAATGTATAGATGTGCCAAGAAGAAATTAGAAAGGCCATGATTATAACACCTATCAGGTTGCTGAAAATATAAACAAATGATCACATGAACAAGCATTCATCAATATTGATTGACTTTGAGTATTAAAATTTCTTCTTTGTTTCATTTTTGTAGGTTAAATGTTGGATGGCAAATATGCAATCAATCATTTAAAAATTAAATATGCTTTGAAACATATTTGTGTTAGTTTAGGTTTCCATTACTATGAAGAGACACCATGACCAAGCAGCTCTTACAAAGGAAAAAAAAAAACATTTAATTGGGGTGGCTTGCAGTTTTAGAAATTTAGTCCATTACCATCATGGCAGGACATGGAGGAGACATGATGCTGAAGAAGGAGCTGAGAGTTGTTCATCTTGACCTGCAGGCAATAGGAAGTGGTCACACTGAGTATGAGCATAGGAGACCTTAAAGCCCATCCCCACAGTGACTCACTTCCTCCCACAAGGCTATACCAACTCCGACAAAGCCACACCTCCCAACAGTGCCATTCACTCTGAGCTTATGAGGGACAATAACATTCAAATTACACACTATTTTAAAGGAAAACATTCAGAAATGAAGTACCTGAAGAACAATTTAGGTTAGAGAAACATTGCTTTTTTTTTTGTGATGTTAAGACAAGAAAAGTGAGATGAATGAAACTGTTGTGTGGATAATTCATGTAACCACCAGTTCCTTTGTGGTACCTGTTCTCAGGGATGCGTACTTACTGTAGACTGATTCCTCCTTCCCAACCACCGTTAATGATGGTGAATGATGATGAAATTTCACCCTACCTTAGGAAACTGTACAAATACTAATCTAATGGTTTTCCTCTCCTCCTTATACACTAAGTGAATCCTACTTACCTGTATCAAATCAGACAGTAATGTTCCTTTGCTGTGGTTGAGTTGAAGGTACATTTAATGCCTCATTCAATTTTAGATTTACAGTAAAGTATTAAGAAATTACTCCTTATTTTGTTTAGGCCCCAAAGGGCTTACTTACGTTGCTTTTCTTATGTTGGCCCTGGATCCACTTAAATATTTCTTTATTTTCTAGTGTCGATTCCCCAAGTAAACAAGAACAAATCTGTATCTTTGGCCTTGACTACGCTCTAGGTAGTGTCTGTGGAGCAGACAATGATTGGCACTTTTAAGCACCTAGTGTATGTAATTGCTAACATAGCAAGAGAAAGGGTGATTACAAATATATAAAGGTACTATGACACCGGTGACCCCTTTTCTACAGATTACTGGGAATTCACACACATCCACTTTTCCCCAGTCACATGTTTTGCAGGGACAGTTATGCATATTATTAGAATTAATCACAAAAAAATCAGTCTTTTACTAAGATAACGTAAAATGCTAGCTGGCATCCTAAAATACTCTTGGGAGTCTACTTCTAGAAAGCATGTTCATACATACACAAAAAGGCTTGCGATTTGGTTTTGACACATTGTTTGATATACCATATTACCTCTTTGAACTGGACACCACAACTGATTACATGAGCTTTCTATTGGAACTGTCATTTTGTTTCTTGTTTTCAATAAAATTACCTGCCAGGTTGGCTATTAATCCCTGTAAATTCCCCTGAGGTTATTCCCACACTTCATTAACAATAAATTTGCTTCCTCCACTAAGTCAACCTTGGATCAAGTGGGGTCACGAGCTCATCTCTTAAATTAATCAAACTCAGGAGCCATGTACCAAATGGGCACATAGTGGTCCTGGTAATTGATCTTTTCCTGTTCTTCTTTAAAGTGAGTAACAACTTGACTTTCCTTTAAATTACTTTAGAATCATAGAATTCTAAGATGTTTCATATTCCATATTTCTAAATATGTACTGAATTTTCCCCCTGAGTTAGAGAGATGTCACTGCAGTTAAGAGCACTTATTGCTATTACACAGAACCTCAGTTTGTTTCCCGTCACCCACCTGGAGGCTCATAACCTCCTGCAATTTCAGGCACACACATATGTACACAAAATAAATAATAAGTAAATGTGATTTTAAATAATGATATGTTTTTTTATGGAATAGCAGAATTGGTCAGTGAGTGAAACTTCCTGCTGTCAAGCCTAGTATTCTGAATCCATGCTGGTGAAAGGAGGGAAACAATTATGAAATGTCATCTGCATGTGTGTGCATGCACATATATCCTAACTAACTAACTAACTAACTAGCTAACCAACTAACTAACTAGCTAACCAACCAATTTTGAATTGCTTCCTTCATGGCAGAATCATAAATTTACATTCACATAATGTTCTCACATAGCCTCTTTCTCTAGAAAATAAAGTCAAGAGATGCCTTTGAAAAAAAAAACTTACATGTGCTAATTGAAAGGGCTGCTTAAAGCCTGAAAGAAGGAAGGCTGTACCAGTCAAAGGCTTTTAATGAAAACCTTGGGAGCAACTTTTACATCTTACAGTCTTTGTCTTTTCATATTAAACAACACAGAAAATCTGGGCTCGTTAGTTAATCATGAGATTTTTTTTCTCCCTAAATATATATGATACATCTCTTTCTTTACTGTTATTTTACTGAACAAGGATATAGGTTAAGGCAGAGGCTCTGTGGGGCCCTAATTAGTGAAATTATGGAAGCAGCTTAATGAGCACAGAGAGTTTTGAGAACTCTTCTAGTTAAAGTGTTGGGCTCATGATCGGAGGCCGTCTACTTAGGGTTTATAATTAAATAAGTGCACCACCAAATGAAATCTTTTGAATTCACTGTTGTCTTCTATGTGAAGTAAAAGATATGGGTGAAGCAGTTTTCAGGAGTAACAGAATGAGGTTAGGATTCTAAATCAAGTCTAAATTATTAATTTTTCCCCCACTGAAACCCTCAAGTGAGTAAAATGACGTAAAATTTATCTGTGGTTAGCCATCAGAACAAATGAGTAATTAGGTGGTCAATTTAGGTTTAGAGGTGAGAAGAGAGACCTCAGCATACACAGCACCTTTTCCTTCAACCTTGTGGTCAGAGCATGCATCACTAACTGATCACACCTGGTGACTCTGTTGACACTCCTGAGGTTGGCCTTCAAGCCAAAATTGCTAAATGCCCAGTGGTTACTGATACAATAATGGATTTCAGAGTAATAAAGGGTCTCTCAAGGTCTTAGAAGTGTGCCGATGATAGTATCTGAGTTGGAATCTGAACATCCTTGAGGTTATTCTTTAACAGTAAAATTTTAGTATAAATAGATTAATATTTGTTAATACCCCAGTGCGCCTAACTGGTAGTAGGCAACACACACTAGGCAATGATTTCTTTTGGGAGAGCTGTGAAATTTGTAACTACAAATTTTCAGAAGAAAGCAAATAAGCACATAGATATATTTCTTCTCTGCCACTAATACACAGGTAAAATAGGGGCAGTGCAAATTCATAAAACCTATGTTTTTAAAGCAAATACACACACATATCCATTGTTCAAGTCCATTGCAAACACCGTGAATACCATGATGAAGCCAAATAAAATTGCTCTAAGAATAATGGATGTGGAATTTCGCAAGGAAATAAAATATAATGGAAATTCAATTTGTGCTGTGAAGAAAGCAGCAATGTGAGAGACAAAGGGAGAATGGTTCTTAGGCAGTGGTAGAAGGTGATGCGGTACAGCCCCTAGATTCACTCCTCCAGGAAGGAGATGCTCCTTTCCTAACAGCTGGAGTATCGGTTATCAGTAGTTTAGAGCTACTCTTCTTTCCAATAATTAACCTTGGCAGCTGGAGCATTGATTATCGGTGGTTTAGAACTACTCTTCTTTCCAATAATTAACCTTGGTCTGAAGGAGCTGTTTCTTTGGGTGTGATTTCAAATTAATAGAGACAGATTGCATCCAGTGAGCAGTCAATTCGGGCTTACTGAGGTCTGGCCGAAATGGATTTAAGTAGAGAAACCTCCCAAGGGTATTGCATTGGCATCTATTGATGCCACTGTCTGAGCTGAAATCTCAGCGGCAATACTCCACAGTTCAACTTCTTCCTGTCTCCAGTTCTGCTGTACTCTTTCAGACGTGAGGTCAAAAAAATCCACATATTAAGCTTCCTAAACTACATCTGCATCATAGACTCTTTCATTTATAATTGTTTCTGAGGGATTTAAGGTGTTTATTTTAAAACAGGGTCCAAGGATGAATGATACACTGACTTTTATTGATGCAGAACTCTGATATGATAGCAGTAAACAAAAATTAGTATTTGGGGTGGGTTATCAAGTAGTTCTTATATGTAATTTGATAGCTGATGCTGGGGCACACTGATGGATTAACACAACTCACAAAAGCCTGGAATGATTATTAACTGTTTTACAGCAAATATAGAAGGACCACTGCCTCCTAGTAGCATAATAAGAGATTGTCATCCTCTGGAATTGCATGAGGATTAAAGATGAGTCACAGCACAGGGCTAAACTCTGTGTGTGACAGAAGTCTGCAAAAACTGAATTTCAGAACTGGATGTGATGGTGAACTCAGGAGGCTGAGGCAAGTGGATCCCGAGTTCAAGGCCAACCTGATCTATGTAGTGAGACTGTACTTTGAAATGAAAAGCTAAATTTAGTTCTTCCATATCTTCTATGATAAGGACATAACAGTGGTAAGGCCTATGTGGGTGGATGCCATAAATAACCCTGCCTCACCAACACCATTGGACTCTTTGGGCATGGAGGGGCACCCTATGTCTTTGGCAGTATTTTTCTCGGCCTAAAGCAGTGCAGGGACTTTAGCATTACAAGGCGGTATGCCCAGTGCTCACACTGGTTGCTTTTCTGCAGCAGAGCTAGAACTAAAGCATTTTCTCAACTTTATTTATTTTGTCTGTCTTCATACCCTAGTGCTGTTAATCACAGCAGGGATGTCTCAAATGACAGCAACTCTAATGATGCAGGCTGTAAAAACTGTGGGTACTTTGTTTTATATTCCATTTCTTTGGGACCTCTGTATAAACACCAACTGCATTTGGACTGGTACAGAGCTCACCTGAAATGCTCTCCTTCCCTTCCTTCCCCTCCCCTCCCCTCTCTCCTCCTCCTCTCTCTCTTTCTTCCTGCTCTTAACCACTAAGTCTGCTATGCAGCCCTAAGAAAGGTATTCATGTTAATATGATATCACTGATTAGTAGTTCATAAGCATAATTGAAGCCACAATCCACAATGATTGTAAAGAAATGTAAAGTAAAAAATTGCTATGGATCTCAGCAGATTTTCTCCTATTCTCTCTCTCTCTCTCTCTCTCTCTCTCTCTCTCTCTCTCTCTCTCTCTCTCCAGAATCTCTCTGTGTGATCCTGGCTTTTCTGGAACTCACTGTGTAAACTGGCCTTGAATTTATTTACAGACATCCGCTGCCTTGGGAGTGTTGGGATTAAGAAGCCAACCACCACATCTCACTCCAACAGTTTTTTCCTAATAGCCATTGCAATAGCACAAGAATGCATGCTAAAACAGCTAAACAGTCCACGGCTTAGCTTCTGAACTGGCCTACCTTATGCCTATTTCATTGGCTAAAGGTAAGTCGGCAAGACAGAATGAGCTTCAAAGTTACAGCACAAATGATGTGAACGCAGCGAAGTAGTCTGCCACACTGCACGTCAGTGATTAGCTACAGTCTAGGAATACGCAGAGGAACTTCTCTGACAGCAAGGACTGAAGCATGCTGCTTTCCATGGTATCAGCTGTGCACTTATCCTTAAGGTTACAGAAACAAAAAAGGAGACATATATAATACACATTTGGGAAGATCACTTAATTCAACTACAATAAAGTGAGTATTGATGTTTTTGATGAATAATGTAGAATTATATTTATTTTAAAATTTTAATATAACTTTTTATATAAAACTGGAAGTATAGTCAATTATGAAGAATGATTATTAATAGACCTTTTTAGTCATTTTCTAAACATCAAATATCAGTTATTTACATGTAAAAAAAGATGAGGTGAAAATATTTTTTTTTCTTTTTTCTTCTTCTTTTTTTTTTTTTAGAAAGGATTTTCCCAAGGTAGTCCTGGTGGCTCATGCCCCTACTATTCCTCCGTCTCCCCACAGGGGGTCAGGTCTAGGGCCTCACACATGCCAGGCCAATGTTCTACTGTTGAGTTCCTTCTTTGCTTCTGCAGCCTTTCTTTTCATTTGTTTTATAGATTTAAAAAAAAATTTCTTTAGCTTAATTATTTTTATGAATGTATTAAATAGCACATATTCTCAACATCTATAAAAATGTAGGTTTACTTTGTTATCTTGTCTGTCCTTTTGGCATTTGACTTGATATTACTATTAATTTTAAATAATACCTCACAAGCAGACTGTTTCAATATTTGCCATTTGCTTTACATATGATGGCTATAGATGAGCACACAGATATTTATAAAAATATAAATTTAGCAGGTGATTTGAAGATTTGGAACTTAAAATGCTAAGGTGTGACTTTCAACTCTTACCAGGTTTTATTATCAGGTATTATTTTGTCTCTGATGTTCTTCTTTGTTTCCTAAAATACAAAATATTTTGGTGAAAATTAGTTGAAATAATGTCTGAAATGTTTGGTGCTCTTCAAAAGCAGTAAATATCTTAAGCCCTAGAAAGATTTTTAAAGCCTTTACATAGTACATACTTACACAGGTAATAGGAAATCCATAGAGCATGTACTATCCTTACAAGCATTCCTTTTAAGCACTTTAGAATCGGAGTTCTACACACAATTAGGCTTTCTAATGATATTACCATGCAAGCTCTGGAATCAAAGTCTTGTTTCCAAACAAAAATCCAAACAAACCAAATCAAATATTTATTGAGCATCTTCTATGCCTCAAGGCCCCAGAGATGCCACAGATGCTGTCTGTACCTTCTCAGAGCGCACGGGTTTATATCAAAGTAATAGCCCCCTAAACACCCACATCTGAATAAGTCATGGCGCACCACAGAAAATTTAGGCACATCCGACTCCTTTGTGCAGTTCATAATCAGGGGAAAATATGGCATCAAAATAGTTCCTCTTGGAGAAAAGAAACTCTGAGTGTGTATTCAATTATTACATGTCATATTAGTCATAAGTCCTTTGGAATAGGTGTGATTGAAATCTGAGCCCAGTGTCCCTCATAAGATGCTCTTTGGAAGACAAAAAAAATTTTTTTTGAGCCTCACTTGTCAAAAGTCCTCTAAAGTTAGCTGGCTGACTCTAAGTAGGCTTGCATATTCATGTAATATTACCAAGTATCTTGGTCTGAGATGAGAGACAATCAGAGTCATGAGATCTTATAAAATTTATCAGTAGGGTATTGTACAACATGTTTTAAATCCCACCACTTGGAAGGCAGAGGGAAGTGGGTCTCTGAATTCAAGGCCATCCTGGTCTACAGAGTGAGTTCTAGGAAAGCCAGGGCTACACAGAGAAACCCTGTCTTACAAAATCCAACAAACAACCAAACCAAACAATGTTTACTATGGCTTTTCTCAGAAGTAATTTAAATAAAAGAACATCTACTTCATTACTATGAAAATAAGCTGCAATTGAAAAGTCAGTTAATTATAGAAATAAGAAAATTATATGCGATAAATCCAACTCCCACCAGTTTGCCAAAGAGAAAACCTATATTGCAAAATATTCCCTTAATGTATCTGCGTGAATAATTCTGTTGTTTTATGATTAAGTACATACTACATATTTGAGAAACATTATTCAGCTTCATTTTAGTCATTAAACACCAGAAACATTCTGACAAAAGGTGAAAAGGGAGTTGTCATAATTGATTAAAGTTTTCCAAGTACAGCATCATTTCTACTGGACAAAATAACAAGAAAACCTGAGGAATGCAAATTTAAAAAAGGACAAAATATTAATAACATTATTTACAGGTGATTGGGATTCATCCTTGGAGTCTTTAGCCCAATAAATGACTTTGAATGTCTAGGAAACAGACAAAGACAGTAGGGTTAATGGTCTCAAGCTTAAAATGTAAAAATAAATGCAGATAGGAAAAGATAGAAAAATAGAAAAAAATGGAAAGCAAATATTACCTTTAAATGTGTACCCACAAATGTGTAAGCATTTCTGTTTTTGTTTGGCATGTAGAGTCGAAGAGTTCCCAGATATGGAAGTTTGTTTAAGCCCTTCTTCTATTATTAACTCATAGGTGTATTTGGTCTATGCAGCTTATCTGTTTGCTTGTTCCCTTTTATTTTTGCACCCTTCTTTTATTTCCAAAAGGACTACTAATATTTGTTATGCTTTGGGTAAGGAATGCCTCAAAAGCTCATACGCTGAAGGCTTAATCCTGTATCAGTATTCAGAGGATCACTGGAACTCTAACTTCTTCAGAAGATAAAATGTTTAACACCTGAATTAGTAAGTGAGGCAATTTTGGCAGGAGTATGCCCTATAGGCTTCATTGAAGGGTTTCTGGATCCTTTGCCCACTCCCTGTGCTCTTTAGTCATCATGAGAAGAGCACCATCTTTTGTATGCTCCTGGCTATTCTATCTAATCACAGCCCCAAAATAATGAAGCCAAGCAACCATAGGACCAGAGATGTAAACTTCTGAAACCATGAAGCAAAGTAAGAATTTCTTCTTTTAAGTTGGTTTTCTTACACTTTTAAAAAATAATGATGGAAATGCAAATAACACAGTAACTCTTCAAATCTTCTAGTGTTTCCCTGACAAATATCATGGTTATATTAATGTGTGTATTTTTTTATGCTTATATTATGCAAATGACCTAACCACATCTTTATGGCAGCATTAAATGAACTTTTAAGCAAATTTACTTAATTTCTATTTCCTTTGGTAAAGGAAATATATCTTCAGTCTGGTTGAAATACTTATACTATGATGACCTGCTCCTTCTGTACCGGTATGACAGAGAATGCTTTGTTAGATCATCCAAGGTGGCAAGGCACTGGAAACCCCACCTTGGGTCAATGAGTTATAGCAGTGTATTTGTCACGTAAATCTGTGTCCATCAGGAGAAACCAACCATAGACTCTATCTAGGGGCCTCACAGGGAAGGATAATCTACAAAGAAGCAGAATGAATGGCAGGATTGCGGGAGGAAGAATTTGCAGCAATAGACTTGGTGATTTTGACAAAGCAATCCCATCCTCCCAAGAATGATAAAGAATCTTGCAGTCCATGTCAGTCATGCAGTGGGCTTCCAGGAGAATGAAACCCACAGACCCAGGACCTGCTAGAGCACACAAAGCTATTCAGAGAACAATTGCCTAATGGAGACTTTTTCCCCATTGAGGTACGAGTACGAGGGACCTGAGAGGCTAAAAGATGTCAAGGTATCACATAAAACTTAAATCTATACAAAAATCTTGGCAGCTGTATATTGTGTCTTCTGTCAAGGGCTCCTAAAGGCCTCATAAGTGTTCTTCTTTTTTTCCCTCCTAATCAGCATTTGAACAACTTTCTCTTAGCATCTAACATGAGACAGACCTCCTTTCGCTTCAGTGCCTTCATTCCAATGTAACATGCAGCTGTTAGGCATTTTCATGTTTTCAAATATATGAAACATTCATATATGCTGATTTTCTCGCCAAATCTCACAAAACTCTATTGTATTCAAAATAAGGTGAGGTGTTCATAAAACGGTGTGATTGCTTATTACTTCAACAAGAACAGGCGGGAAAAGGTGAAGGGATCTTTGTCACATTGGATGAGCTGCTTCTATTGTCTCTGCAAAGCAATTCCTACTCTGCAGCAGCAGTCAGCTGTTCAGCAGACAACACAGGACTGAAGACACAGGATGGCAGTGGATGTGTCCGTTTCCCCACTGAGAAGAAACCCAGGCCCAGTTTGGGAAATAGCAATGACTGAAACACAGAGAGGGCCACCTCATTTGGGAATTTTAACAGAAAAGGAAAATAGGTGACTTCCTGGACCTTATGAAGGAGGTGTACAGGGAGAGCCAAATGGGTTATGCTGTCTCTTAGTAGAAGACATAGTGGGCTACCTCCGAGTAGTAGTCTAAGAACAGAGGGAGGAATGCAGGAAGAAAGACAGGGATTGTACTGGGGCCCATTGAGAGTTGCAGACAGAAGGTGATGTAGCCTTGCACTAATCGATGTGTGGAGAAAGAGGAACTTACAGGGCAGTTTGATACTATTTCCATTTAGCCACAGTTTCACTGTTGGGGCCTATGAGATCCACAACCTGGAGTTTCTTGGTCAAAGCTTCCTCTTGAATAGTGGACTTTAAATTCAATCAGAAAGTGGTTTGTACCCATGGGTATGTCCTGCAATGCTGGGTCATTATTGTGGTTCACAAGGCTCATATGTGGGTAAGGCAGTAGATGACATTTCTTCACCAGCAATTTTCATAAAAATTCTGGTATGAAGAAAGCTAGCCATGATGGAGGAAACTTTTTGGTCACTATTGACCTGATATCTCTGTGCCGTATGACCAACGTGTACAGTGTTTTCAGTAATAGAATCTTCCTATCAAGTTCTAGTGGGAAACCAAGAACAATGACAATGGTTTGTATTTTTAGGACATTTCTGGGACACCTCAGACCTAGCACTAGGCTTTTTTTATTTTTCAACCTATGGATTCTGGAGTTAGTACAACTTCTTGTGCAGAACAGTCCAATTAAATATTTTAATATGAACACACACATGAGAGAGAGAGAGAGAGAGAGAGAGAGAGAGAGAGAGAGAGAGAGAGAAAGAGAGAGAGAGAGAGGAAGGTCAAAGACAGTGGGTTTATATATGACTTTATCAAACAGCCATGGAGTTTGGTTTGTACTTCAGCCCCGTCCTGTGCTACTGTGACAGGGCAAGACAGTGCTGCAGAGGTTCTTCAATCTTGGACTCTTCCTTTATAGAAAATGCCATGAAAAATTACCCCATTCTATTATAGGAGCCCAATGTCAGGATGTCTACGCTAATTTATCTGTTAAATGTCCTGCTTATAGAAACCTTCCTCTCTAACTAACCACATATCTTAGCTTCTGTCAAATTGTTGCTTATGTGACGTATCCCACCCCTCCTGAAGCTAGAGTGAGACGCCAGGATGTTGACTATGTTTTCAAAAGCCTCGTATCCTGGACACTTGGGCTATAACTATGTCAACAAATATCTGGGTGTAGTTCCAGCTGGATGTATTAATGACTGTCGGGCTACAAACTGGTTTATGTGGTCAACGCTGCTGGTCTTTCCTCAACACTACACTCTCATTTCTCTTGCCCCACTTAAACCTCATTGCCTATCATTCCCCCTTCCCCTCTTCATATCATATATCATATTAGAACTCTTTCTATCTACACATTTTTCTTATTTTTGCTTGATCATTTAATATCACATTTGTATGAGTCATTTATTATTCAGCTCAGCACTGTAAAAAAATGACACATTTATATATGTGATCTAAACACATTTCTTTACATTAGAATGCCATTATAGAGGATCAGAGAATAGAGGAAATAGAATGATTTAATATTCTCTGAAGAACTGAGTGTTCCTCTTCTGTGACAAATACTTATGAGATTTATTGGAAATCCTGAGTCTAAATTTCAGCTTTGACACATTGTTAATGTTTTGCTCTTTCTAAAACTCAGTTTCCTCCACAATGAGGTATGTCATAGGACCAAAGTCAGAATGAGATGAGGTCAAAGTAAAGTGACCTGTTTGAGCAGCTAATTTGGAATATCATGTCATTCATGACTTACGTTCACCAAGACAAAACAGAGCAAGAGAGGAGCCGTTATGTATTCAACCCAAGGGTTTCTGCTACAAATATTTTCTAGTCTTGCATTTAGAGAAGACTGGAGCATATACTAGTGTAGAGGACAAAATGTCTGAAGTTCATCATTTTGGATTTTATTAGAGAATCATATTTTATTTATAAATATGTCAAGGATTTAAGAACAAAGTCTAATACAGAGATCACTGTAAATTAAGTAATATATTAGTGAAACCCAGCTCTGATGTTGGGGAGAACTACAGAAGATACACGTAGAAGGGGATAAGCCACTTGTATCCTTCTCAGGCTCAGTGCCGCCTCTCTTAGTCCATTGATCACAGGGTTTTGGAGGAAGGTTATGCTTCCAGAAGGACCATGCCATGACTTAGCCCCATTGTATGGGCTATTAATATCAAGGACAGATGCTGAGTCTTGGTTTCTGAAACCACTGACTAAACAGATCAATGAGTCAGCTGCTACAAAGTTGGTTAAATCTGACATGTCTAATGGGAGGGGGATGAGAGAGTTATGAATTCTCACTGGCATTGAAACGGGTTTTGATGAATCTACCTTCTTCTCAGGCTGATAGCATCATGGCAAACAGCCCCACACAGAAGTTATCAAATATATGAATTGTCTTCACGGAATGTTGTGGATTATTGAACCAAGGGATCCACTTTACAATGAGAGATGTATTGTGATTAATATGTTAATATGGGTTCACTGCTTAGAGAAATGCTCTCATGTATTGCAACAGTCAGAAGTGTCCAGTATAATAGAATATCAAATGACACTAAAGACACAGACAATATTAATAGTTTGAAGATGATAATTTGAGAGTTTAGATTATTCCCTTTACAAGTATTGGGAAAGATTAATTGTGACAGCCATTAGAATGCTTCATTTTCAACTGGAAAAATTTCCAGGGATCACACAGGGATGAATCCTCTCACCATCCCTTCTGCTCCCATTTCTTACTACTGTGTATTTAGTTTGTGCTCCTCATTTCCTGGGGACGAGTAGTCAATGAAATGAGCCACTGTACTGTGAGGGATAATTACATTATCAGGGGAATGCAAGGCTACTTATCCAAAAGAAGTCAAAGAAAATAGTATAGTGTTCTTAGATAGTTCACTTGGTATTCCTTCCAAGATCAGTGATAGCTATAAATGAGAAAATGCATTGTGCATAGCCTGCTAGACATATGAAAACCGACATTCAGAAGGTGAGGTACGTAAGTTGCAGCCTCGGGATACAAGAGCAAAGAGAGGAGCTTGTCCTACTAACTTTCTGTATCCTGATTTTCAAAGGAAAACTGATTTGACTTGTTCTTTCGAGAAGCAGCATAACACTGGGTGAACCTAAGGTAGAGTGTTATAAATCAGCCTGAAGAGGGGGACAGCCACACAAATGCTGCTGTTTCTTTGCGTGTGTGTGTGTGTGTGTGTGTGTGTGTGTGTGTGTGTGACTTCAGGCGACAAATTCAAACTCTACACATTTGCATTGTATTTTGACATATTTGTAAGCATTATTTTATGATTTTGCCTGCACGCAGAGCAGGCTAGATGTGCCAGGGAATTCTTAGCCCAGACCAGAGTTTAAGCTAGGATCTACAGAAGCTGGAGTATAAACACCAATTTCTTCATTCCAAGATAGGGATAACTGCGAGACATTCATTCAACATCACTTATAAGAGACTAGTGAAATTTTTCCTCCAGTTGTCTACAGTGGTGATTTACTTGGTTGCATATGCTTTATCTGTTCATTTCCATTGTCCAACTTGCCATTATCACGTTTTCTTGGGACCATTATCTAACTTGAAATCAAATGATCACTTTAAGAACTTCTGGATAAATCCAATTCAGCATATTGGGGGTGGGGAAGGGGTGATCTTATTTTGCATGTGTTAAGTTTAGGTGTAGAATGCTGTGTAGATGTGGATCAGTCATTGCTTTGGTTGTACATAACAGGATTTCAGAGGAAATTTTGATAAACTAGGGAGTATTTTTCTTCTTTTCTCTCCCCTTTAAACACACCATTTTGAGTGTTAGCTTTTAGAAGAAGGGCTATATTCAGATATTGCCGTAGTGATGAGTCTGCCCTGTAATATCAGGGCTATAGATAGGTACATAACACTGTATATGAGTGCTTTTTGCTCTCTTCCTCCTGTAGAGTTTTATGTGTTCTATTTCTTTACATGCTTCAAACACTTTCTTAGCTTCATTTTACAAAGAAGTTTCAATGTCTAAGAACTATTGGGGAGTTAAACTGGCAAGAGTTTACCTACTCTTCTAGAGGAACAGAACAAATAGTGTGTGTGCCCGTGAGTGTGTAAATATGTGTGCATTCCCAAGCACTCCTACTTCCCCTTCCTGTAGGACCTTATTGCCATTATTCTACTGAAACATCTTTTACTTAGGCTACCAGCGAGTCTAGGCTATGACAATGTCCTTTCTTTTGGGAATAAGCTGTGTGGAAAGATTTCTTTTATAGGAAAATTTAAAAGGTGCAAGTGTGTCCGTAGCAGCCAACCTTGTTCAGAAAGCAAATTGAATGAGACCTGATAAAGAAAAGACATTTTCTTCACCTCCTTCTTCCTTTAGGAGGGAAGACACCCCCCCTCCCCCAGGAGAGTCTTCATTCACTTTCTCTTTTATTTCCCAGTGGCAGAACCAGTTCCCACATGTCAGTGAAGGAGATGTGACTCAGCTTCCCTGAGGTTAGTAAGTTCCTGACTGACAGCAGAAAGAAGCCATTGCCAAGGAAGCAGTGAGAGTAATTTAGAAGTGGGAAGCAGGCATCTTGTGTCCTAAATGAGAGATGGAAATGACATTTAAAGAGTTGGATTGATCAGTTTGAAGATCAAAGGAATATTCAAATGCAGAGATTTAGAATTTCAGCTTTTAACATATTAGGTGTCTTTTAAAGCAAGAGAATTAGAAGAAATTACTTAAGGGCTGAATGTTGATGATACGAAACCCACAGACTGATATAATTGCTGTACTTAGAAGAAGCGGAGAAGGACGAACAGCGTTGAAGCAGGAAGCAATCAAAGAGTGGGCAGCCTAGGAGAAGAGAAGCTTCAAAGAGAAGCGATGTGGTATTAAATATGCCTCAAAGATGAAGGTGAGATAATACTCTTGGATGGTAAATGCAAAAGACGTTTAAATAAAGTAATTGAGATTAAGTTATTTTAGCATGCGTGTGCGCGCGCGCACACACACACACACACACACACACACACACACACATTTATTACATTTATTTTGTTTCTCTGGAGCAGTGGCTCCCAACTTTGCTAGTGCTTTTACCCTTCAATACAGTGTATCATGCTGTGGTGATACCCAACTATAAAATTATTTTTGCTACTATTTCCTAACTGTAATTTTGTTACTGATAAGAATTAGACTGAAAAATAACTGCTTTACAGGACAGCTGTGAAAGAGTCATTTGATCTTCAGACGGGTCCCCATCCACAGGTGCCACAGGTGGAGAACTCCTGCCCTGGAGGATCCTGAACAGCAGAGATTATGGAACCAAGAGTAGGAACGCTGATGTGATTTGTGTTATGTAGGTCATTAAGTCTTGCAACTGGTTTTTGGATGAGGTTTGGAAAGGTTAGAAAGAACAGACTGGACTAGAATGTTATAATCAGAGCTTAAAGGATGATTCTGCTGTGATCTAAGAAAACCAGAATGTAAATAGGAATGTGAACAGTTCAGGTTATACTCACAGAATTTAGGCAAGAAATGAGGGTTTTACTGGGAACGAGACCAGAGGCCTCTTAGGTTCCATTCTGGCAAATAATTTGTTCAGTCTTGGTTGTGTACAGTTATTTTGTGTGGTTCTGAGTTTAAATTTCAACACACTACTATGCTCATGGTATGTATGCCAAGGGTGTTGCTCTCTCTTTTATAGTATATGTATATGTATTATATATAATATTATATATGTACATATATAATAATATAAACATAATAACAAATATACCACACATTATTATTTGATACATTATATAAATATATAATTACATATTTATAAATATATTGTATAGATATTATATATAATTATATAAATGCATATTATATAGATATTAAATATTTTTCAGTTATCATTAAAAACAGAATAGAAAATTTGAACTTCCAATTTGGCCTGAAAGAAACTATGTATAAAATTAGGGCCAATGAAGGCATAGTTGTTAAAGAGATTAGAACATTTAAAAGGAACCTGAGTATTTTGCTTTGGCATATGATACAACATGTTTTGAGAGTACTCTGTCTATACTGCACTTATTGCAATGTCAAGAGTGTTAAAAAGTGAAAAACGTTTAAAAGATCTTCCCTTGAAAAGTCCACTCCTGTAGGCACCTTGTTACAGAAGGTTGCTTAGAAAGTGGTTTTTCAGGATTCATTTCACCATGCCTAGCCATCCAGGTACTTGAAGACAGCTGTAACTGTGTTTCAAGGGGCCTAGCTAATGTCAAACATGTAGTATAATACAGCTAAACTTTCTGTTCATTCCCTTTCTATCCTCCAGTGTGATCAACTGGGTCAAGTTTCTGTTGCCATGCCTTCTCTACAGTGATAGAGAGAAAGCTCAAACTATGAGCCCAAACAAACCAAAGCCAAAACCCAGAAAACCCCTTCTTGTCTTAAGTCACCTTTTGCTTGTCATTTGACCCCAGCACCCAGAAAATAGTACATCTGCATTAAAATAGTTTGTTCTAAGTTACATAATACAACCTTCCTTCCTTTGCTTTTGTGTGTGTGTGTCTTCTAGTCAAGAGTTGCCTCGAATCTCAAAGGAGATTTTCCCCTGGACTTTTTAAGCAGTGTTGGAATATTGGAGACTCCTGGAAATTCACTAAATGAATTTTTCTTTGTAAGATAGCCCTAGCCCTGTGGGAGTTAGAAGTGGAATATTACCTTTTGAACTGAAATTTTGTCTGGACTCTTATGCCAAAGGGTGAGCTGACCGGTGGTTGTACTTAGGAAGGAGTGATTCTGTCACGAAGGCTTTGACTTCATCGGTGGGAGAACCCATGAGGACTTTATATTTTGATGCTAATATTCAGGGGGACAGGAAATAGGTAGGGTCTGCTTGTGGATGTAGGTCATTTGGGGACTGCCTTTGAAGTTTTTCCTGGCCCCTTCATAGATCTCTACTTTCTAGCCACCAGTTCCTCCACCTCATGTTCCTGTTGACAGGTCATCCATCACCTGGTTCAAAGCAATGTAAGGAGACCTCTAAAGGCATGCATTACTGCAAACCCTCTTCTTTTTGATTACTCTAGCTTGTATGTCGTCAACAAATGAAAATCTGGTAGATGAACCAGTCAAACTCTGTCTTTGGCCCAGAAGCCGTCTTGCTACAAGGTCAATTTAAGTTCATTTCTATTTTCTGTAAAATACAAATTTCTGTCTTAGAATTTGACCTGATTATACCTATTACACCTTCAGCCTTCCTGGAATTTGATCTGTACCTTGACTGAGGCTTGGCCTACACCTACGCTCCTAGTAAGATAGTATTTTGCCAAGTTCCAATGGAATCAAAATTCCTCTGGAAATTCCCCAGCACTTGGGAAGCCCCTAGTCTGGTGGTTTTGGGATTATAAAGGCTCGCTTCTCCTATGCTCAGGGTTGTCATCTCAGATATAAATCTTGCTTAATTTGACCAAAAAATATGGGTAAGTATTCATACTTTCATTTGGTGGGGTTAACACTATCTGTTTGGTGAGAAATGAATGGAACTTAGCCTGGATCTATACTCTGAGAAATATAATGTTTTATAGTAAAAGATGTGCACCCTGTGATAGCCCTATGGAAAAATCAGGTCTCACTTTTATGAACAATATTTGTGCTCAGTTTCAGTTAATAAAGACATTTATTTGTAATTTTTTGCAGAAATGTGACAAATCCTAGGAGGTAAGCCTTATTAGTCTAACAACTTCAGTCATCACTGAGGAACAAACATTATTTGCTGTTAGGCAAATAATGTAAAATTTGTGTAAAATTTTAAGCTGAACATGACACTACACTGACATTGTTTACAAAAATATATTTTTGAATTTTTTTAAAGTAAAAATCTAATTCACTCAGGGAATACATTTTAAACTAAATACTCATAGATCTCTAATTTATTTATGTGTTCTCTGAACACTGTCTTGCTCTTCTTTATAGAACTCAGTTTGTCTAATCAAATTTAATTTGATTTTCCTCTAAATTTCTTACATTGTCCCATTACTACACAGCTGATCAATTTAATAAGAGGTTGTGCTATTGGTTCTTCTTGTAGATTAACTCTAATTTTGGCAGAGGCTGTTTCTCTCCAACTGTTCATATGCCATGATATTTGTTACAATTGTTGATAACATTTGTTCTGATTTCTCTATAAGAAATAACATATTATTCACATTCAATGCCCTCCCATGAGTGTAGCACAATTCATGGGCTGTGACAGAAACTGCAAAGGAATAAAAGCTACAGCATTGATTTTTTTTTTCTCTCTTGAGATGAGAAAATTCTAGTGAGCTACTACAACTTCATTTTACGAATTACAGAACTTATTTCATATATTTAACACAAAAATATTTCAAGTATTTCAACTATGTAGTAGATCCCTATTAGTATGAAAATATTTCTGTCATATTTCTTTTGTTTCAGGATATTGTGGTTAGAAGCCATCTTCCAGAAAACTGATCAATATTTTGTTCAGAGATTTGGAATGGCCATGTCTGGACATCTTATCCTGTTTTGGATTTTGGACAAGAAGTAGCCTCAAGACCAGGCAATAGATTAATAAATTTCAATTGCAAAGGTAAGGACAGAAAGTTAAAAACATTTTGAACTTCTAAAGGTTAAGCGACATCTTTTTGTTTTGTTCTTATTTTTCTTACCCCATCCCTTCTATTACAACAGAGGACACATAGGGAAACTACTTTTCAACTGTGAACACAATACAGGAAAGATGAGATAAGGGAAAAGAACAGGGATAAAGATCAAGATTCCTCAATGAGTAAAAATGTGATAAATATTTGAAATCCAAAATTCATTACTATGGCTAATGCACAACAGTATTTTCTAGGAAGCTATGTCAATTGAAAAGAAATGGTTTAGTTCTTGAGTAAGAATAAAATTATTAGCCAGTTCCCTGGAAGGTTTGTATAAAAAACAAGCCAGAACATTCTCTTAGGGAGCAATGGATAAAATTACAAGCAGTTGAACAATCATTGAAAGGCAGTTTTGGAAACTCTGTAGTGGGAAAGCAAATAAAAATGTGCATTAGCTGTGACTGATTCTTCAAAGAGGGCCCATTAACATTGTTGCACAACAGATTTTTGACAGACTAAAGTTACGCAAATGAAGGATTAAAGTTGCTGTCAGTTCCAACACCAGAATGGGGCCAGATGCAATTTAAAAGTACCGAGGAAGTACAGATGCTGAGTCAAAAGATGTCCAGTGCTATGGAGCCTGAACTTTCTGTGACCCCATTGGGATGATGCAGCAGAATAGGTATAATTTCTATGGCTTTGAGATTTATGATGAGAGAGTGGTAGATATGTCTCCATCACTTGGTTTACAAAACTGTACTCTAAATGCAAAAACACGTTCATCCTTTTTTTTTTTAAAGTAAAACACCAGCTACTGTTTTCTTTTTTTTATCTTAAACACTGATTTTTTATTGGTCTTTTTTTCTTTTACTTTTTTCAGTTGTATTTTTTATTAAATTATTTTTATTAAAAATTTTGCCTCCTCCCCGCCTCCCTTTTCCCTTCCCCTCCTCCTACTCCTCACATCCCACTCCCCTCCCCCCTTTCTCCCTTTTTGTATTGTGAGACTATCCTACGTGACTGAAGAAACTGTATTGTCAAGTGGTTAATAGTAACTTACAAAAAAATTCTCTTCATGGACAAAGAACATCTAATCCCTGACACTCTGATGATGCTTGAGCAGTATGAAAATCAGTTTCATATTTCTTCCCTAGTACGTAAGAAATGCCCAATACATCCCTTGTCAAGAGACAGGTGATTCCTGAACTAAAGTTTTGTAAACATGAAATCTGAGGAGTCCATACAACTCAAAAAGGCAAGGAACTTGGGCTATGGTGAATAGTAGCTCTGATAACATCTTCCTTAAGGTCTAAATTTTTAACAATAGCCAAAAAGAAGTCAACTTCTTTAAGAAAATTATGACACCATTGAGGCTTTCCATACATGTTCTCAGCAATGCCTACAACAGCACACATGTTTTTATTTGTCCCCTCTATGATGAAGAATTTTACAGTGACAAAATTTCACTGTTTAGTCTACACAGACATTAGAAGCTGGTATTAGTATTCTAGCTCCTAATGTCTGAATTTTGAGGCTTATTTTAAAATGGTATAACTCAAATCATGTTTTGCCCCTTGCATTTTTTAAACGCTATAATACAATTTCAGCAATGCATAATCCTTACCTACTATTGTAAATTCACTTCATGCCTTTTTGTTTTGTTTTATTATTTTTAGGCATTTTTCTTGCTGTGGTGTTTTGATTTTTTTATGCTTTTTTATTTTCTGTGTATTTTTGCTTGTTTTTGAAAGATAGAAAGAATGAGGAAGTAGAAATAGAGAGAAATAGTATAAAATGGAGTGGATCGGAGGGTAGGGAGGATCTGAGAGAAGTTGGGCAAGGGGAAACATGATCAAAATCTATTGTATGAAAACAATTTTAATTAAAATATAACCATAAGTAATAAAGAAACACTGATGTTGAATGACTCCCCTTACCTGAAATACTAATATTCCCATTACTTTAGGGATCACATGCTCATGAATATACTCTTAATTTGAACTTTCCCTTTTTGGAACTTCAATATTTTCAAATTCCCCTTTACTTCATACAGCCTTGAAGGAACCACACTCAATATAATGCAAACTCTACTCTTGTTTATTATGATGATTAATAGTGATGGTTAACGTTACAGGATCTATAAACACAGAGAAGACAGGTCTCCAGGCATGCTTGTGCAAGATTGTCCAGATTAGATTGTCTGAGGTAGGACTGCCAACCCTACATGTAAGTGGCACCATCCCATGGGCAGAGGTCCTACACTGCACTAACAAAGAGAAGGCCAGGGGTAGTATAATCAGTCATTCTCACTGCTTCCAGTGTGTGGGTATAATGTAGCTAGATACCTCAGGATCTTGTTGCTGTAACTTCTCTATCAAGACAGACAAACTTTCAAAAGTAAGCAAAAATTAAACTTTTCGTAATTTCCCTCTGTCAGGTATCTCATTGCCACAACAGGACGAGTAACTAACACACCTTCACAATGCTTTCCATTTTTATATCAGTGTCTGTCATGCCTGTGGCTAGATCCAGCCACACTCTGCCTCCTGACACTATGCCACTGAGGAATTATTGTCAGCTTCCACCCCATGGCCACTAATGGAGACACACCTACTGCCATGCCTTCCCACCATTGTGGAGCCAGCCCTCTGGAACTATGAGTCACAACAAACCTTTCCTCACTGAGTTGTTTTCATCAAGTGTTTTGGTCACAATGGTGCTAAAGTAACTGATACCGTTTAGCAAGGCATGCACTATAGTTCCTACTTTTTTTCAAGTAGGGAGAGACTTGATCTGAGAAGTGTGCAGTTTATGAAATCTAATAAAGATGAAATCACTTTATATTTTATATGTAGTTTCCCACTTCAAACCTCTGGGGCTTAAATATGTTAATGAGGAAAGTCTCTAATGTGAAGAGTTGTAGTAGGGTGGTCAAGGTAGACGGGTCCTGCCTTTGTTGAATCCACTTTTTATCCAGTTCTCCACAAAGTCAGAGTTGGGGGCAAAAAAAAAAAAAAAAAAGATGCATGTTTCAGCAGAATCCTCTCAGATTTTCCAAGATGAAGGTAGATGAAGAGACCCCCCCCTAACATTTTACTCTGTTGTTTGAAGTGTTTGTATTTGAAGAATCAGCTTGTGGGGTTTATATAAGCAGCAATAAGGAAAAGGGCTGAGAAGAAGTCTTAGTAGGCAAATTGCTTGCCACTCAGTCACGAAGACTTGAATTTGAATGCCCAGAACCCACTGTAAGCCAGGCATAGTGCCTCCTGTAATCTTATTACTAAGTTAAGATGGGAAAGGGAAAGTGGAGAATATTGGAAGCTCAAGGGGCAGCTACCTTTCCGTGCATAATGCAAACAAGAGCCTGTTAATCAAATCAGATGAGAAGCAAAGATTAGCACCCAAGGTGGTCATCTCTCCTACAGGTATGTACTAAGATTTGCATCCACATCGTCATATATGACTATACATAGACACACACACAAACACACACACACACACGAGAGAGAGAGAGAGAGAGAGAGAGAGAGAGAGAGAGAGAGAGAGAGAGAGAGAGAGAGATCAGAATATAGAAAAAACTGGTGTTCTCTTTCATAGTCCAGGCACAGGCTGATTCCCATTCTCACTAGTAGAGAACATATTGATAGTTTAGCACTCCGCCTGAATTTCTAGGCTGTCTTGACCTCGAGGTATCACAGTATGACCCCTCCACCCACTCTTCTTGGTTTTTAGAGTGTGGGGGAATGGCTGGATTTCTGTTTCACTCACTTATGAAATGTATCTCTAAGAATTTCTAAATGATCTAACTAAGGCATTTACATTTTCCTCATTTCCCACACACTTCCTATTGCAGCCATGAGAAGAAACTGGAAGAATCTCAGATTCTTCTTATCCTCTAGCTCTTCCACAAATCCAGTCTCGCTCTTGCTTAGCAAAATGAATGAGCGCAAAGATAGTTGTTCTCGCATTAACAATTTAATATCTTATTTAATCGGATCCAGTTGCTTACATCTGCCACTTCTGTCATCTATACTTTTCTTAGGATAAACTGCTAACTAAAGCCATGCCTGCCTCGAGCCACGGTTTTTAAGTCCGTTATGCTTTGTCCTTTCCTGGGACATCCTCCTGCCTTTCTACCTGCATCAATGAGAATGCTACATCTGTTCCAGGAACATTTTTATTTATTTTTTGAGATGAATGACTTGCAACAGTTATTATTCCTATTCATTTGGTTCAGGAGGAAGTACACACTTTTATGGTGATACAGAGGATGCTCAAATTAAACCAATGGGAGTCTTATTGGAGTATTCATTCATGTTTGTCATATAAATTCGAGGGGAAAATAATTTTCACTGTTGAAACATAAAATAAATTAGACATAATGGTACATAAAAGGCAAATCATAACCACTCTCTTGAAAACTAATGCCTTTTACAGGATATGAAGCCATTAGGAAGAAGAAATTATCACACCATTTTTAACCTATTCTGGGTTCCATGCTCCATCAACAGAGCCCCTCTCTGATGCTCCCATTGGGAGGAGCTGGTGACAATGATTGAATACATTGCATTGTTAGAAACTTAGTTACTTAATATGACACAGAGACACCCTTTTCCTGAGACTCACAGGGTCTCTTCATCATGTTCTGTTCCCTGAACTCCGGAAGTATTTTTAGTGGCATGGTTTTGTTGCAGCATTCAGTGTCCTCAGTGGACCATGTGACTTCTGGGAATGCTAGCTCATGTTTGCAGAAATAGGAGCACAGAACGCTGTGCTAGTCATCACGCAGCTCTTCCGGGCTGGCAGACTGCATTAGGCTTGACGGACACGCACATGATGCGCTTATCAGATTTGCAAGTAAATGGGTTCTCCTGTAATTGTGTTAGGGAGCTGCAGAATTCCGAGTGAGATGCAAATCTAAACCTCAGCCAAGGAGACTCTGTCCTGTTCTAGTGATCAGGATGTCCTTTACAACTCAGCTTTTCTTCTAACTCTGTGGGTAATACCTTCAAGTCTGACAGCTCATTGAAATGCCTTTCACATATGGTGTCGGGTATGAAATTTAGCACGTTTATTCTCCAGTCGTGCAGCAAAGCCTCCTGAAGTGCCTTTGTATGTATATTACTTAAAATACATGTGGAATTTGTAGGCACTCATGCATACATATAAAATAACAATAAATAAGGTTTTAAAGACTAAAAGATAATTTATGTCATTTTGTTTTTTTTTAAATTTATTTATTTATTAAAGATTTCTGTCTCTTCCCCGCCACCGCCTCCCATTTCCCTCCCCCTCCCCCAATTAAGCCCCCCCCCCCAGCCCGAAAAGCAATCAGGGTTCCCTGTCCTGTGGGAAGTCCAAGGAACCCCCACCTCCATCCAGGTCTAGTAAGTTGAGCATCCAAACTGCCTAGGCTCCCACAAAGCCAGTGCGTGCAGTAGTATCAGAAACCCATTGCCATTGTTCTTGAGATCTCAGTAGTCCTCATTGTCTGCTATGTTCAGAGAGTCCGGTTTTATCCCAGGCTTTTCCAGACCCAGGCCAGCTGGTCTTGGTGAGTTCCCAGTAGAACATCCCCATTGTCTCAGTGTGTGGGTGCACCCCTCGTGGTCCTGAGTTCCTTGCTCGTGCTCTCTCTCCTTCTGCTCCTGATTTGGACCTTGAGATTTCAGTCCTGTGCTCCAATGTGGGTCTCTGTCTCTGTCTCCATTCATCGCTTGCTGAAGGTTGATATTCAGGAGGATGCCTATATGTTTTTCTTTGGGTTCTCCTTATTTAGCTTCTCTAGGATCACTAATTATAGGCTCAATGTCCTTGGTTTATGGCTAGAAACCAAATATGAGTGAGTACATCCCATGTTAAAACTTAATTATTAATATTGAGGACTTACAGACAGCTCCAACATATTTTTTAAAAAAATTAAAACTCAGTAGAGACATAAACACCTACACTATATTGATAGAGGTTTAAGGTCAATTTTATTATATGTATATGTATTTCTGATATTGATTAAGGTATTGTGATTGTGTAGTACATTTAAAAATGTAATGTATATAGGTTGTTAATAGATAATCATAATAGTCAAGTTTGTAGTCATGCTAGTTAGATTTTCTAGATGTACATAGATATATTTTAGATAGACATTCTTTATATCTTTCAAAGATTACAGAATAGGACATTTAATGTTTTAATAACTGAAGACTTTTCATGACAGTGAGACACTCTGCTCCTGGCAGCACCAATCTACTTCAAGAGGAAGATGGGCATCAAAGAGGATCCTTATGGAGTTTGATAGCCAATTGGGCAAGAAACTACTCTTGCCTGAACTATTGCATAAACTGGACACAGAGAACCCGCAGAGAGAGGACTACTGAACTTGCCTAAAGGTGAGATGATCTTTCGGGGTTCCTGACTCATGAAAGAGTCTGTGAGACATTCTGCAGGACACAGCAGATAGTGACTGAACTGCTTTCGAAATTTCCTGCTTCATGGTAATGTCTGCTGGAAACTATGGGCCTGTAGGCAGAAGATGGATGCCCCAACAGTACAGAGGAACTTTTGGTGACTGTCCAGGCAGCAAAATGTCTCTATCATTTCTGGAGCTTTGAAAGTTGTTTATTTCTTGTTTAATTAGGTAATATTATATCCGTTTGGAGTCTTTGATGGAGTTAAAGAATATATAGATAGTTATAGTTTTCCTTAGTTATGATAAAAGATAAAGTAGATGTAAATATTGTAACTGTCATTCTTGCTTTATAACTTTTGTTATATGTAATTTTGCTATGTTAAAGTTAAAGTCTTTCCTTTTTGTTTAAACAGAAAAGGGGGAAATGATGGAGGAAGGTCATTGGTTAAAAAGTAAACAAACTGCTTGACTGGCCCTCATAGGTTAAAACATAGGTGGGGGGAGTAAACAGAACAGAATGCTGGGAGGAAGAGGAAGTGAGCTTAGAGAAGCCGTGCTCCCCTCTCCCAGGCAGACACCATAGCGCTGCTTTCTGAGGCAGACGCTGTCGATGAAGTTCCGACCCAGGATGGACGTAGGTTAAGATCTTGCTTGGTATGCCACCTCGTGGGCTACACAGATTATTGGAAATGGGCTAGTCCAGGTGTGAGAGTTAGCAGAGAAGAGGCTAGATATAATGGGCCAAGCAGTGTTTAAAAGAATCCAGTTTCTGTATTGTTACTTTGGGGCATAAGCTAGCAGGCGGCTGGGGTGCTGTGGACGCAGCCCCGCCCCTCCTATTACTACAGAATTACTCTCAGGAAGAAGCACACTTGCATCTAAAAGTTGAACTGAAACAATGCTCAGATGCTTTCTTTTATATATTGGAGTATTAGAAATACAAAGATATGATAATTTCAAATAACTTGGCATTACATATTTTCCCAAAATGCACTGCTTTCCTTATGGTAAAGTGATTTTACCATTTCGGAAGCAAGTGCAGTTCAACTTCAATTATGTATACTCAATCCACTTTCATACTTATCCTCTCACCTACAACTGACACATAAACTATGGTGTTCATTATGAGACTGCTTAAAAAGCAGAATATTAGAAACTCATATGTGCTCTTCTCAGCATCATTATGACTCAGAAGCTTATGCATGCATACCCGCATAACCACGGCAACTTGCCCGGGGTGCAAAGAAGAAAACAGGTGGCTGTACCCATCATGGTGTGCAAATGCAAAGAGAGAGAGAGAGAGAGAGAGAGAGAGAGAGAGAGAGAGAGAGAGAATGATTCATTTCCTGTGAACCTGTGAACAGAAGCAGATTTGAGAGGTAAAAGTGGTGAGGAGTATGCTGAGGTATGTGGCTCATTTGCCTCCCAGGTCCAAGCAAGGTGATGGTGATGTTTGGGGTTCTGGGCTGCTGTCAAGCTCCATGTCTGGATCCATGGCTGTAGTAATATGGAGCGGCGGCGGGGCTGCGTCCCCAACACCCCAGCCGCCTGCCCGGCTAGCTTATGCCCCGAAATAATTACACGGACACTGTATTCTTTTAATCACTGCTTGGCCCTTAGCTCTAGCCCTTACTGGCTAATTCTGATATCCCAATCAACCCATCTCTAACAATCTGTGAGCACCGGTCTTACCGGGAAGATTCTAGTTCAGAGCTTCATCGCGTGTGTCTGCCCGGGAGCTGGGCATGGCGTCTCTGCTGAGGCGTCTGCTCCCGAGCGGAGAACTGTCGAGTCTGACCTCACTTCCTCTTCTTCCCAGCGTTTTGTTCTGTTTACTCCTCCCACCTATCTCCTAACCAATGAGAGCCAAGCAGTTTCTTTTATTTTAACCAATGACCTTCCTCCATCACACGGCCCTGCTACAGTCTCAGTATGTGTCAATGTCAGTGACTCCTGGCACCACTAAAGGCCGAGAGGATAGGGCTGTACGGAGTTGGTCCTGCCCTTCACCCTCTACATGTGCTCTCTGTTCTCCCCTGGGCAGAACAGTAGAACTGACCCTGTGAGTCAGTCTGAGATTGTGAGCATGGGAGATCTGGCCCCACTCCTCATCTGCCATATGGTAGCATGAGAGAGGGAAAGATGCCCTCCTCCAACCCCTCTCCTGCCCCTTACCACCTGTAGCAGGTGGGAGAGCTGACACAGAGGTTATGAGAGCAGGAGGGTTGTCTGTACCCCTAGTTAGCAGTAGCCCTCAGAAGAGAAGTCCATGGACATCACCTGGGCAAAACAATAGAGCTCGTATTAGTGGAGTAGGTGTGGGAGAGCCGAACCTCGGGGCATGAAAGAATGGGAAATGGCCCACAGCTTTGTTGATTGATGTATAGGGTGAACTAGCCGGCAGTGCTGGATAGCTCACCCTAGTCATGAGGATAGGGAGAGCTGGCAGGCTGACCAATCCTACAACTACTCAGGCCCAGAACCCTGGTTATGAAGTGTCCTACCCTAACATCTACCCTATCTATGATCTGCTGGAGCACATGAACATCCTGCAGATCCAAATATGTAGGATCTCTACAGCACAGGGCACAACAGAATATCCAAGAGGAGTCCCACTGAGGGTTCAGTATCTCAGAGACCAGAAGCCTCAAACCTGATGAATGGCTCTTTGCAATGAACACTTATAAGTAAAGATGTTTATACTGAAGGATTTACTTAGTCACGCTACAGCTTCCATGATGAGATTTTTTTCTCCCCCCCCCTTTTCTTTTCTTGAGGACCAAGTTTTGAATAGGTTCCATTTTGACTAAAGATCAGAGAGTTCAGACCTGTTCTTGCTCCACAAGGATGAACAAGATGTTTGACCATGGGTGTAGTTACTGACTGCCCTATTCACAGGCCAGTCAACAGGATGTTTTGACTTAGGGTGTGGTTACCAGGTATTTTGAGTCGTAAAGAGGTGTTATGCTTGCTTGTTCATTGCATCATAGAAGTCTTATGCCTTCTGCTTTTCATTGGGGCTATTTAAGGACTGTGAATAAGAAACTCAGGACTTTTTGTTACAATGTTCACTGGAAGCTCTCCCAACTCTACCTTCTGTCTCTTGTCTATTTCTTTCCTCAGTCCACACTCTCCTTCTCTGGAGCATACGGACCAGTTAGGCTGGATTTGACATTTTTTTTCGCTAACATTTTACTTTATTATTTTTTGGGGGAGGTTACAAGGGAGGTTACAAGGGCAGATATGAAAGTATAGGGAGATGAAGAGGATCAAAATGCATGATGTGAAAGACAAAGAATAAATAAAAAGAAAGTTAAAAGAAACTCGTAAGCATTCATCCATTAAGTTATAATCAAACCGGATAACTCATTCTATGAAATTCTGTAGTGTAAAGCAATGGTAAACATGGTGGTGCATGTAGCTCTATGGTAGGGTATTGATGTCTCTGGGTACATGCTCGGTAGTAAGTTCGCTGGGTCATATGGTGTTTCTATTTTAATGTTTTTGAGAAATGTCTGAACTGACTTCCACAATGGCTGTATTAAAGTGTACCATTGCCCACAATGAATAATGGCTCCTTTCTCAGTACTTACTTTCCAATGTTTGCTGTCAGGTTTGTCAATGATTACAGTTCAGACTTGGGTGAGTACCTTGAAGAGGTTTTAATTTGCATACCCTGAGGGCTGAGGTTATTGAACACTTTCAGTTTTGGTGACGAATAAATGTATAAAAATACATTCAATAGTGGAAGTGTAAAATATAATATGAAGGTCCACAGCTTCCATTCTAAATGACCATTCAAACTCAATAGAAGTCCAATGGGAGGCATAGATTTTGGGTCCACTTATTTTAGATGTGTGATGATTTTTGCTTGCAAGATTTTTTAAAGTTTATAAGACAATTCTTGGCATAGTTTAGGAAGAGTTAGTGATTGGAATTAAGAATGATACATATGCTGTGAAATCTTTATGCAAAACTAAAAAGGCAACATATGTAAATATATAGAAACATGCATATAAACAAATAAAATAAACACCTTTACTTCTACAGATAAAGCTATTTTTTTTAATTGAGAAAAGGAAAAAAAACAAGTTTCCCCTCCTCCCAGCCTCCCATTTCCCTCCCTTCTCCCCCTCCCCCTACTCCATTCCCCCTCCCTCTCCAGTCCAAAGAGCAGTCAGGGTTCCCTGCCCTGTGGAAAGTCCAAGGTCCTCCCCCTTCCATCCATATCTAAGAAGGTGAACATCCAAACGGGCTAGGCTCCCACAAAGCCAGAACATGAAGTAGGATCAAAACCCCGTGCCATTGTCCCTGGCTTCTCATCAGCCCTCATTGTTCGCCATGTTCAGAGAGTCCAGTTTTATCCCATGCCTTTTCAGTCACAGTCCAGCTGGCCTTGGTGAGCTCCCAATAGATCAGCCCCACTGTCTCAGTGGGTGGGGGCACCCCTCGTGGTCCTGACTTCCTTGCTCATGTTCTCCCTCCTTCTGCTCCTCATTGGGACCTTGGGAGCTCAGTCCAGTGCTCCAATGTGGGTCTCTGTCTCTATCTCCATCCATCACCAGATGAAGGTTCTATGGTGATATGCAAGATATTCGTCAGTATTGCAATAGGATAGGGTCATTTCAGGTTCCCTATCCTCATCTGCCCAAGGAACTAACTGGGGACATCGCCATGGGCTCCTGGGAGCCACTCTAGGTTCAAGTCTCTTGCCAACCCTAAGGTGGCTCCCTTAACTAAGAATTGTGCTTCCGTGCTCCCCTATCCAACCTTCCTTTATCCCAATCATCCTTTTTCCCCATGTTCCCCCCATCCTCTCCTGCTCCCTTTTCTCTCCCCATCTCCCCTTACCCCCATCCCACCCCACCCCCAAGATCCCAATTTTCTCCCCGGCAATTTTGTCTACTTCCCACAGCCAAAAGGGTAACTATATGTTTTTCCTTGGGTTCACCTTCTTACTTAGCTTCTTTAGGTTCACCAATTGTAAACTCTGTGACCCTTATTTATAGCTAGAAACCAATTATGAGTGAGTACATCCCATGTTCATCTCTTTGGATCTGGGTTACCTCACTCAGGATAGTGTTTTCTATTTCCATCCATTTGCATGCAAAATTCGAGAAGTCATTGTTTTTTACCGCAGCATAGTACTCTAATGTGTATACATTCCACACTTTCTTCATCCATTCTTCAATTGAAGGACATCTAGGTTGTTTCCAGGTTCTGGCTATTACAAATAATACTGCTATGAACATAGTTGATGGAGGAAGGTCATTGGCTAATAAAGGAACTGCCTTGGCCCATTTTATTGGTTAGGACATAGGTAGGTGGAGTAAACAGAACAGAATGCCAGGAGGAAGCGGAAGTGAGCTCAGACTCCACAGCTCTCCTCTCCAGAGCAGATGCCTTAGAGAGACGCCATGCCCCAGCTCCGACCCAGGATGGACTTAGGCTAGAATCTTCCCGGTAAGACTGGTGCTCACAGATTATTAGAGATGGGTTGATTGAGATATCAGAATTAGCCAGTAAGGGCTAGAACTAAAGGGCCAAGCAGTGATTAAAAGAATACAGTGTCCATGTAATTATTTTGGGGCAAAAGCTAGCCGAGCAGGTGACTGGGGTGTTGGGGACGCAGCCCCGCCACTCTTATTACTACACATAGTTGAACAAATGCTCTTGTCATATGATAGGGCATCTCTTGGGTATATTCCCAGGAGTGATATTGCTGGGTCCAGGGGTAGGTTGATCCCGAATTTCCTGAGAAACCAAAACACTGATTTCCAAAGTGGTTGTACAAGATTGCATTCCCACCAGCAATGGATGAGGGTACCCCGTCCTACACAGCCTCTCCAGCAAAGGCTATCATTGGAGTTTTTGACTTTAGCCCTTCTGACAGGTGTAAGATGATATCTCAAAGTTGTTTTGATTTGCATTTCCCTGATCGCTAAGGAGGTTGAGCATAACCTTAAGTGTCTTTTGGCCATTTGAACTACTTCTGTTGAGAATTCTCTGTTCAGTTCAGTGCCCCATTTTTTTAATTGGGTTAATTAGCATTTTAAAGTCTAGTTTCTTGAGTTCTCTATATATTTTGGAGATCAGACCTTTGTCTGTTGTGGGGTTGGTGAAGATCTTCTCCCAGTCAGTAGGTTGCCTTTTTGTCTTAGTGACAGTGTCCTTTGCTTTACAGAAGCTTCTCAGTTTCAGTAGGTCCCATTTATTCAATGTTGCCCTTAATGTCTGTGCTGCTGGGGTTATACATAAGAAGCAATCTCCTGTGCCCATCTGTTGTAGGGTACTTCCCGCTTTCTCTTTTATCAGGTTCAGTGTGTTCAGACTGATATTGAGGTCTTTAATCCATTTGGACTTGAGTTTTGTGCATGGTGATAGATATGGGTCTATTTTCATTCTTCTGCAGGTTGACATCCAGTTATGCAGCACCATTCGTTGAAGATGCTTTCTTTCTTCCAATGTATACTTTTAGCTCCTTTATCGAAAATGAGGTGTTCATAGGTTTGTGGGATAAAGTCCGGGTCTTCTATACGATTCCATTGGTCGACTTCTCTGTTTTTATGCCAGTACCACACTGTTTTTATCACTGTACCTCTGTAATAGAGTTTGAAGTCAGGGATGGTAATGCCTCCAGAAGATCCTTTATTGTATAAGATTGTTTTGGCTATCCTGGGTTTTTTGTTTTTCCATATAAAGTTGATTATTGTCCTCTCCAGATCTGTGAAGAATTTTGATGGGACCTTGATGGGGATTGCATTGAATCTATAAATTGCCTTTGGTAGAATTGCCACTTTTACTATGTTGATCCTCCCAATCCAAGAGCAAGGGAGGTCCTTCCATTTTCTGGTATCCTCCTCAATTTCTTTCTTCAATGCCTTATAGTTCTTGTCAAATAGATCTTTCACTTCCTTGGTTAGAGTTACCCCAAGATATTTTATGCTGTTTGTGGCTATCGTGAAAGGTGAAGCTTCTCTGATTTCCCTCTCTGCTTCCATATCCTTTGTGTATAAGAGGGCAACTGATTTTTTTGAGTTGATCTTGTATCCTGCCACATTACTAAAGGTGTTTATCAGCTGTAAAAGTTTTTTGGTGGAGTTTTGGGGGTCGCTTATGTACACTATTATATCATCTGCAAATAATGAAAGTTTAACTTCTTCCATTGTCCTCTGAATAAAGTAAAAGTAATGACAAAAAGAAATACTTATTTGAAAATTTATTTTCCTTTCTAACCACTATCTACTAATGGATTACATTTCCATTGAGGAGGGAGGGTTTGAAAATAGGAACGAGATGCACTTTGAAACTAAAAAAGGAAGATACAAACACTGAACTTTAGGATTTACTATAAATAAACTACATCACTGTCTCCTTTGCCAGAAACCGCACATAACAACACATGGATTTAACAACCTGAAGTGAAAAATCTCCACTAAAGACACTCAGACCCAGGTTCTTTTTATCAGTTAAATTATGTCTATAGAAAGATCATTTGCAATAACTTAAGAGTTTAAATATTAAAAAAATAATCTTTTAGGACTGAGCAAATGTTTTTAACTGATAGAGCTATTGTCTCCGACCATGAAGACTGATGTTCCTACCCCTAAAACCTGTGTAAAAAGTCAGAGCAGCAGCAGCAGCACATACAGACGATGGTGAGAGGGAGGTGGAGACAGGTGAAACCTGGACTTGCTGGTTGCCTCGCTATCCTGACCTTCTTGTAGAGGGTCCAGGTCTACGAGAGTCATTTCCTCAACAGCAAGTTAGAAGGCTCCTGAGGAACAGCCCTGGAGATTGCCCTTTGACCGTAATGTGTAGATACCAGCACAGCCATGCGATAATTACTATAAAACAACAAAAAAACATAGAGTTTATGAAGGAGTATGAATTTAGCACAAAGAGCTAGCTGCAATATATTGAATTAGAACTCACACCTTCATATAACAGACTATCAAAAAACAATTGGAAAAACAAACAAAAATTGGGATTTTTCTGCTACAATGAGAAGTCATAAGTATGTATTCGAAAATATTTCAAAGGTCTCATGGAGATAAGACATTGCTGAGACAGGTGAGCATATTCAGAGAAGAATAGGGCAACACTAACAAATACCATTCCAAACGATACCATGGGTCCTTAAGATCTCTAACTCAGAAGCAATGGGGATGATCCTGAGGTTTATTCACAGCCGTTGTTCTCCCATCTTGTCAATGATGGCTAGAATGTTTAGCAATGGTAGTCGCATGTACTGGCTTGAATAACTTTTCAGTCTGTACTATATCTGTATTGTAGTCAGGTTGCAGAAAGGCTGAAAACAGTCTACTGACTACAGAGTGCCACACACCGCGTCCCCGTGTCTGTGCTCTGTGCGCTGGCACCCAGTTCGCGAGCTTCGGGCAAGGGGCTGGGGGTTAAAATACACAGACACACACTGACAGAGAGACAGCGACACGGGTCATCCTTGAATTCCCCAAGAATGCCCCCTTTATTGTGTTCAGGGGCAGATTATATAGAGATAGCCACGCCCCAGCCAAACCCACCAGAAACCACTCTCCTGCCATCAGGAACCCCCGAGAGTCTCATGCTCAGAGCAGCTGTAGGCACTCAGATCAGGGGATTACAAGAAATTCAGGATCTGGGGTCTCACTGCTCCCAACAACAGAGAAAGAAGTCTGGAAGTCTACGAGAGTGGAATATTGGATCTTTTTGCTACATGATCAGTCAAATGGAAACCTTACTTCTTCACTAACCCTGAAAAGAGTCAGAGGTAACTTACTGCACTGAAGCATAAACACCGGTTGAGCACACCTTGAAAACGTACACGATGATTTCCATTCTGGAGATGACAGAAAAAGTAGGGTGTCTGATATTGCAAAGATGATGAATTATTACCTGAGTGATAGAGGCCAGTGAAAGCCCCAAATCCTCAGTGCCAAGCTATGCTCAACGCATGTAAAAGCAGAATGGTTGGGTTCATAGGAATTCATCAATAAGGAATTCCTTAAGGCAGAGAAACGTACTGTGCTTGACATATAAGAGGAGGGAAGTGCCAGACTGAAAGAACACAACCTAAATAGCTTGGATCTCATACTTAGGTTGGGACATAGATCTAGGATCTATCAAATGCAGGTCATTTGAAGTGTCCTGACACACTGGTGTAGTGGTAAGTTTTGAAGTGTTCCTGAACCTTATAAACATACATATTGTTGGGGATAATTCTGTGAGACCAGAGGAGAATGGTTGGAGGGATAATAGACATATTGACACTTCAGTCTGATGAAATACAGAGGCAGAAGCAAGCAGTTCTCTGTTTGATGATCCTTGACCAATAAGATAACAGAGGTTAGAAGGGGCTAAGAGGAAACCTCTGGATCTGTCTGTCTATATCCAGAATATTCATCAACATCATAAAGATCACAAAGACCATAAAGCTGCAATGAATTCCTGGAGAAATTACAGAAGCCAGTTGAGGGTGGGAGTTGCTATCATATTCCCATTTGACTGAACTCTGTGGCCAGTACACAAGGCAGATGGGTGGGAAATAATCCTGTTTTGGTAGGTGTAATCTGTGAATTACAGATGTGATAGTTTCACTGGAGTTGACATTTTAAATTAGGATATTTTTTACCTTTATCATTCAACCCTAATAATACAGGAACATCTTCTAGGAGTAAAGATGTATTTCTACTATCTTGCTTTGGGGATAGGTCACCTTTTCTGCCTTCAGCTGAGATATATTAAGGCTTTTTTTAAAAATCAACTTGATATCTCATGGAACATCTATGTGAGAGACAGTCTATTAAGTGGACCTGGAGGAGCCAACACTCCAGACTTCTTATTCCGAAATGTTCTTGAAGGAGGATGGGAGATAAACAGACATAAAAGATTAGGGTCTTTGAAATATGGAATTGTCTAGGATTCAGTGCTCTGTTAGCTTTTCTGCATTAGAATGGAGGATACGATTTTCCATCCAGTAAAACAAATAAAGGAAGAACCTTTGGTAAACTTTGGGGTTTTGAGATAACATGAAGAATCTTTGGGTAAATTTATTCAGCATGTAGAGTGCTTGATGGAGGCTCCACCAAGAGAGGAGCTGTGAAGCAGAGCTAGTTGGACGCAAGAAGCCCTGTAGCTCAGATGTTTTGACTCAGTAGACTCAGTGTTGCTGGGACATCTGTGACAAAGATGAATGTGTGCCACAGAGTCGTTGAGTTGGAAAGGCAGGCTTCAAGCCTGTAGGGCTTTTCCATAGGACCTGGTTTATCTTGCAGCAATGTTTCTCCATTTTGCCATGTGTCTACTGACTTGCTCTTAGGCCTTGGTGGAGTCTGTTCTCGAAAATGACAAGAAGTGATTGTTTGATTCAATATGTCTGTCGAGAGCAGGGCATTAATCAATCAAACATGTCACAGAACAGGCCACACAGTGCAGTGTTTCCTTTACACACTGAAGTAATAGAAATGAGAGGCATTTCCAGAAGGTCAGAAAGTAGAAATAAACAACATGTGACCCAGACTTCTGTGGTTACTGCTACAGTCACAAATAAATAAAAATTAATCTCTTGTTTTATAAGCTGTTTCTTAGGTACTTTCCATAGTGACAAAAATTCAATTAAATTATCTTTTTTTCTTGGTAGCACTTTCCTGTTTAAGTACTGATTAATTTTTGTTGCAATACAGACATTTCAAATGCTGCCTTTTTACTCAGTGTTTCTATGTGCATGCACACACACACACACACACACACACACACACACACACACACACATATGTTATCTATCTGATAGATATTCCTTGGCATTGATACATGACACATTTACTTTACTTTGAAATCCATTTTAGGTGTGTCTTTAGACTTTGTTGGGCAAATCCAGAGCAACGTTTTCTTTAAACCATTGACTCATTAGGTTCTCCTGATGTAATTGTGGGCTCCCCTATTTGTTGACTCTATGGTTTGTAGGACCGCATATTGGTCAATTTTGTGTTGATGCAGAGCAACATGCCTGAGACAGTGTGCTTTATAAACATTAAAGACTGATTTAGTTCATAGTCGTAAGGGGTTGGAAGTCTGAGATTGGGTGGTCCAACTTTTCAGTTTCTGGTGAAGAAAGGACTCCCTTCCCCACCATATACCCGGGTTATAGAATGGCAAATTAGGAATGGAAATTGCTGCAAGAGGAAGATATTAAGAATGTGGGATGGATTTAGTTTATACCCATTTACTCTTGTGAAAGCTGACTATAACATCAACACAATCTTACTAGGGGTGGTGTCTTATTGACCCTATTACCTCTCATTTGGCCACTGCACCTAAACCTCTACCACCATTCCATTTGTCTGTAATGGAGATCAAGCTTCCTGCACATCATATTTTGGGGAATATATTCAGAACACGTCCTCACCACAGCAAAACAAATAGGTATAATGATATTTCATTTGCATTTTAATAAATAAAGCTTGCCTGAAAATCAGTGAGTAAAGCAGCCCCACTGCTCAGCCTTACAGACCAGGCAGTGGTAACACACACCTTTAATCCCGGTAGCCACACTAGTTTGCCATAGAGACCAGGTGGTGCATGCCTTTAATCCCAGTGCTGCACGCCTGTAATCCCAGAACTAGAGAGGAATATAAAATGGGAGGGAACAGTTCTCAGTCTCAGTCTCATTCTGAGATTCTTGGAAGTAGGATTGGCGTTTCCAACTGAGGTCGAGGAAAGAGCCAGTGGCTGGCTGTTTTGCTTCAGGTTTTGCTTCTGACCTTCAGGTTGAACCCCAATTTCTTTTGGAGTTTTTATTAATCAAGCTTCAAATAGGTCACTGTGAGCTATAGACATAATTACTTCTAATCTTGGAGTATGTCTTTCTGTGATGTTAGGTACTTACTTACCTGCTATACACATGCTGATAAGTATAGAGTGTTAAAATGTCTACTCAAAGTCCATGTATTAAAGGCTTGGTCCCAGACTTTGGCATTCCTGAGAGGTGATGGAACTTTCAAAACTTTGAGCCTAGTGGTAATAAGTTAGACTATTGGGTGCATTCACTAAGAAGATATTTTAAGACCATCCCTATCTCTTCCTTTTATGCTTCCCGGATTCTTCAAGGTGAGTCATGTTCCCTGCCACAGTGTGCTGCCTTTTGTCAGCTAAAAGCAACCAGCCAACTGACCAAGGATGAGGACCTCTTTCCAAAGGTATGAGCCAAAATAAACATTTCCTTTGAGGTAGACTGTCTCAGATACTCTGTTACAATAACTAAAAGCTGGCTGATACAACAGGTAACCAAAGATTTGCTGTATATCTTTTTATCTTCAGAGCCCACGTTCTGAGTAGCATTCCCTTTTCACAGTCCTGTTTTAGTCAACTCTAGAAATACAGGTTTATTTGAAGTGATGGCTGCACCTCTTTCACGCACAGAAACTGCTTAGATTTTCTGGGATTCTTCTTCCTTCATTGTGACCTGGTAACTCTCTAGTCCACAGATGAAGTACTGATAGGGTTTATTTTCTTTCACCTCTCTTAGGCACTACTGTCCTCTGTTGCTTGACTACAATCATTAGGGACAAGTGTTTCATAATCCCACCACCCCACTTCAGATAGTAATTTCACATGGGAAAGTAACTCCAGTCACTGTTAAAGTACGTGGTCACAAATGGAAGCAAACGGTTCAGTGTCTTAATTTACAGAATTAAAATAGAATTATCATGAAATGTAAGAGACAGATATAAACAAGTGATAATTGCAGAAGTATATTTCATAAATATGACTATTTATAAATTAGACACTAAACACAGCTTGAAGAAGAGTGGGTAATTCAGGGTAAGGCAAATCAAAGTTTCCAGTTGGGATTGTAGTGTAATACTCATAAAATAGTACTGGCACAATAGTACTGTAATTGGTTGTGATATTGGTTCAGTTTTATTCTGATATTATAGACTACCCTAGAGCTGTGATTTAATTAATTATTGCCACTGCCTTTTTTCTGATTTTTCCTCCATCTTTTTTACTTTCTGTCTTCCCTTTCCTTCTCTGTTTTTCCTTGACACAGAATTCTTGTTTAATAACATTGAAAAGCTAACTGATTCACCAATCAGTTGGGAAATCAATGTGGTAAATATTTCTTTAGAAGTGGTTAGCACAGAGATTCAGGCCTTTCTAAGATTCTTTGATTGTATTTGATCTCATTAAATTCAGGGAAAGAAAGGCAAAGAGACATGGTTTAAAAATAACAAGAGCAAAATAAAACATAGCATCAGAAACCTGGATGTTGCTCCATGTTGACCAGTTACTTATTCTGTCTACTTAGTATACTTTTCAGGACTATCAGCCCTTCTACTAGGGAATTAAGGTTCCTTTCATAACTCAGGATGATATTTGTTCTCCCTTTGGAACTTAAAAGATTTAAACTCCCTATATGTATATTGCTGGTTAGGAAAAAGAAGGGGGCATATACAGATAGAAGTTGTATGCAACATTTCATTGTATCATCTGTGTGATTATGGTCATTCAATTCCTAGTTCCAATTAAAAGAACTTAGAGATCAGTAGAAATCATTTGAACTCTAAATTGTTTCTTTGATTGGCAAGCAAGGTTTTTGTAACTAACTCATCCAGTTGTTTATAACATTATGTCTACATGTAGGTGGAGAGGTGGGAAGGTTATGGGAGAGGTTGGGAGGGGGAAGAGCAGGATTTATTGTTTGAAAAGCTTTTTCAATAAATATAAAAAAACTATTATGTGACATCTAGAAGGTATTCAACAAGTTTTTCCCTGTTCTGTGAAATGTTAGCATACATTAAATTAGCATAAATATTTTTTCAGCCAGATGAAAAGTAATTCTGAATGAAATTGGTATTAGAATCCATTGGTGGCTTGCAGAATGATCAGTTTTGGCATTACCAAAAGTACAAACTCTTGTAAACTGCCAGCAAGTCATTCATGGAGAACACTGCTTGGTGACTTGTTCACTGTTCTTGCTCATGTAGCTTTCTTACACAGCCCTGGACTACCTGCCCAAGGACTGGTGCTTCTCATGCCATATTGATACCTCTTGTATCAATTGCTAATGGAGATAACTCTCCATAGACATGTTCAAACAACAACCTGATGAAGACAAATACTTCCCTTGGCTTTTTATTTCAGATTAATCTAGTGTGTGACAAGTTGTCATTTAATGTTAATTGGGATACAGACCATACTCAAGAATGAAAACTTATCACCCAATACCATTACTTTTTTCTGGTACTTTTAAAACTTTTTTTTAAATTTTGGTTCTTTGGAAACTTCACATTATGCATCCAATCTCATCTATTACCCAGTCCTTCAATGTCTGCACTGTACCCTTGTAGATTCCCCCAAAACAAAGCAAATAAACAAACAAAAATAACATTTCACTGCTCTATTTTCCAGCCTCTCTATCATATAATCTTTTGTCATAGAGGCCTTGGGAGCTACCGTGTGTCACATAGTATATACCCTTACCTAAACAGTTTTACTTGGAAATGTTCATTACAGTGGGTTTTTGGTCTGCCTCAAGGTCTCTGGCTTCTGGTAAACCATTAATACTGGACCTTCACCAAGACTCCTCTCAGATATTTTGCTGTTACCCCAGTCATGGAGATCCTGAGGCTATGGTTCTGCAGGACAAGTCCCTTCATACACTCCAGCAGGTCATAGATGGGATAGATGTTGAGGTGTGCCAACTCAAAGTCTCAGATGTACACCTGGCTTGTTGCTGAGTTGATCAATTCAGGCCTCCACCATGATTGCCACCCTCAGGTGAGGGTCAGGACTGGCTCTTCTGTGTACTGAACAGAAAGTTTTGGGCCAGCTCTCCTACATACACAGTGAGGGATGGACCCACGTCTCCCAAATGCTAGGCCAACTCTCCAGTTGCAGCATCTGGCGAGAAGAGGTAGTATCGCATGGCTGTTGTCTGTTAAAGGTCAGAGTCAGTTCTCCTGAACCCATACTACTGGGGCCAGGTTTCCCAGAAGTGGGGCATCTCTCCTGCTGAGCCAGGCCACTGGGGCCAGCTCTCCCACAGTCTAACACGGTCTGTGGACAACAACACAGACACCTGCTGTGGTAGGCTACAGACCCAGACATGGCCCTCCAAAGGCAACATGGATATGGATATCACACAGCCCTAGGTGGCAGCCTAGGATGCCGACATCAGCCTTTTCCTCACCATTCTTGCATCTCCAGTTCCACTTTTTTCCAAGTACACAAACCACTTAACTTCTCTTTGTCTACCACTTCTCTACCACAGACCTGTTCATTGTAGTGATGCCCTGGCTGTCTTGCTACTTGCCAAGGCTTCAGGGCACCAGGTGAACCTCTCTAGTTCAGTTTTTAGAGATAAGGTTTCCAATAGCCCAGGCTGGCCTTGAGCTGCTATGCAGTTTAAGTAAGCCATGCATTCCTTATCTTCCTGCCTCTACTTCCCCAGAGCTGGAATTACAAGTGTGCACTACCATTTCTGGATTTTTCGATAGCTTTTAAGAATTAAAGAAATCAATTTTTTTGTAAGATATTCTTCACTCTCCTACAAATAGTCCCAGATAAATTGATGTTTGACCCCTCCTATCATCTTGGCATCAATAATAAATAAGCCAAGATTGAAAAAGAGGAAATACCAGTTCAATTTCTGATACTCTACAAATACAGCCTGCAAATCAAGAGTTTATATACAGCCTGTAATTCCAATACTTCAGTTGGTCCTTCATTATAGACTTATCAGCCTTTCTATTGTTAAGTAACACATTTTTGTTGTTTATAAATTATTCAGTCTATGGTATTTTATTATAGCAGCAGTAATAAACCAAACAGTGTTTGCCTGGATTATAACATTTGTAAATATATAATATTCCAAATTTATAATAATATATATGAGGAAAAGATACTGAGAATATAATTATAAGTATGAAGATACAGGTAAAAGCAATTAAGACCCCTCATCAAAATTAAAAGTATTAAATAATTTTCATAATGTAAGGACAATTAATAAGAATGATCAAGTACAGTAAATTTACACATCATTTCTGAGACCATTATCAAGTAACTCCAGGACAATCTAGCTATGATATTTCTATATGTCTTCAATTTTACTTAAACTTTAATTTTCATGTATGTTTTCATGTTCCACAGCACAATATTTGAAAGATACAGAAGTGTACACAAAGAATCTATAGTGTAATGTTTAGTGCACAAGAAACTATAGTGTACATATATAAATAGTTTGCTTTCACTTTGTGAACTCAGTTAGAGGTCTGTTGTCTTGCAGACACAGCTTTTTGCCAATAAAGGATGTATTTTACTTTCTTTCTTCGAGCACTTACAGTGGGACTCAGAAAATTTTTCTGTAAGGATGTAATAATAAATATTTTATGCTCTATTTCAGAAGCTCTATGCACCATATAGATAAATGAGTGCAGTTGTACTCCCATAAAGCCTTATTTACTGGAACAGGTGATGCTCCAGATTTAGCCCACAGGCTACAGTTTAATACCTTGTTTGGAGAGAATTTTTGTCTATCAATATTAATATCAATATGCATTTTATCCCTTTAAAATACTGTTACTTGTTCCTTTCCTGCACATATCAGCTATCTATATATTCCCCCAGCACACAGTTTTGCAGATGAAGGAACAGAGCAGAGGAGAAACATTATCCTAGATACCTCAACCAAACCCCAGCTCCCACTGGGAACTGGTGCAGAAGCACCAGTCATGAGATCTCTGCCCTCTGTGTGGGCCATTCATATGACTGGAATATAAGGCTTTGTTTTTAAAATGAGTCTTCAGACACATTTCCTCCCCCTATATGGTGAGATTCCATCTGTTCATATGATTCCTAGAAACTGAAGAAAATGTCACTGGGCACCAAACTGCTTCCACACAGCATCACTTGTGGCCCTAAATATACTGACACCTACCTTGACCCTTTTTCTCCATCGTTGGTCTGTTGATCAGGGAAAGACTGTTATCAATAACATTTGTAAGTTTCTCTTTGAAACAGAATGTTACAAACCTATTGAGATCAAAATCTCTGGGAAGGTGACCCAGTGTCTTAGGGTTTCTGTTGCTGTGAAGAGATACTATGACAATGGTTTCTCTTATAAAGGAAAACATTTAGTTGGGGCTGGATTGCAGTTCAGAAGTTTAGTTCATTATCCCAATGGCAGGTGGTATTCAAGCAGATATGGTGCTAGATAAAGAGTTGACAGATCTACATCTTGATCTGTAGCCAACAGGAAGTGATGTGGGATTCTGTATGCTATGAATATGTTTTATTGTCATTAGTTAATTAAAAAGCTGCTTTTGGCCAATGGCTTAACACAGGAAAGCCAAGTGGGAAATCAGAACAGAGATGTAGATGTAGAGGAGAGAGAGAGAGAGAGAGAGAGAGAGAGAGAGAGAGAGAGAGAGAGAGAGAGAGAGAGAGAACAGACAGAGTTGGGGAGACATCATGTAGCTGCTGATGGAGACAGACATCTGGGAAATTTACCTGTAAACCATGAGCATTGTGGTAAAATATAAAATAATAGAAATGGGATAATAGATGTAAGAGCTAGCTAAAAATACACTTAAAGTATTGGTCAAACAGTATTATAATTAATATAGTGTCTGTGTGATTATTTTGGGTCTGAGTGTCTGGGAACAAATGAAGAGCCTCTGTCTACAAAGTAGCACCCAACCTTGGGCTCAACTAATGATCCTGAGATTAAGAGTGTCATGCCCTACAGACTGAGGGCAGCTGGGAACAAACAAGCAGTCTCCTCCTACAGATTGGTGTGGCAACATGGGCTGACGACATCCACATAAAACTTGAGAGAGTTTAAAAAAAAATCTAGACACAAAAGAATAGAGTTTAGTACAGCTTCTTGGTCATCACTTTTTTTTTTTGGATGGATTCTGTTTGCTGGTGGTGAGCAGGGGCACCATGGCTCCTTTAAGACAGGTTTCCCTGATCCAGCACTAGCAGCAAGACAACCATACAACTTCTTTAAAACACAGCTGCTCTTTTATCAAAAATGAGGTGTTCATAGGTTTGTGGGTTAAAATCCGGGTCTTCTATACTATTCCATTGGTCAACTTCTCTGTTTTTATGCTAGTACCACACTGTTTTCATTACTGTAGCTCTGTAATAGAGTTTGAAGTCAGGGATGGTAATGCCTCCAGAAGATCCTTTATTGTATAGGATTGTTTTGGCTATCCTGGGTTTTTTGGTTTTCCATATAAAGTTGATTATTGTCCTCTCAAGATCTGTGAAGAATTTTGAAGGGATCTTTATGGGGATTGCATTGAATCTATAAATTGCCTTTGGTAGAATTGCCATTTTTACTATGTTGATCCTCCCAATCCAAAGCAAGGGAGGTCCTTCCATTTTCTGGTATCCTCTTCAGTTTCTTTCTTCAATGCCTTATAGTTCTTGTCAAATAGATCTTTCACTTCCTTGGTTAGATTTACCCCAAGATATTTTATGCTGTTTGTGGCTATCGTGAAAGGTGAAGCTTCTCTGATTTCCCTCTCTGCTTCCATATCCTTTGTGTATAAGAGGGCAACTGATTTTTTTGAGTTGATCTTGTATCCTGCCACATTACTAAAGGTGTTTATCAGCTGTAAAAGTTCTTTGGTGGAGTTTTGGGGGTCGCTTATGTACACTATCATACCATCTGCAAATAACAAAAGTTTAACTTCTTCCTTTCCAATTCGAATCCCTTTGATCCCATTATGTTGTCTTATTGCTATTGCTAGAACTTCAAGCACTATATTGAAAACATATAGTTATCCTCTTGGCTATGGGAAGTAGACAAAATTGACGGGGAGAAAATTGGGATCTTGGGGGTGGGGTGGGATGGGGGTAAGGGGAGATGGGGAGAGAAAAGTGAGAAGGGAAGGAGCGGGGAATTTGGGGAAACAGGAGGATTGGGATAAAGGAAGGTTGGACAGGGGAGCACGGAAGCACAATTCTTAGTTAAGGGATCCACCTTAGGGTTGGCAAGAGACTTGACCCTAGAGTGGCTCCCAGGAGCCCATGGTGATGTCCCCAGTTAATCCCTTGGGCAGCTGAGGATAGGGAACCTGAAATGACCCTATCCTATAGCAATACTGACAAATATCTTGCATATCACCATAGAACCTTCATCTGGTGATGAAAGGAGATAGAGACAGAGACCCACACTGGAGCACCGGACTGAGCTCCCAAGGTCCAAATGAGGAGCAGAAGGAGGGAGAACATGAGCAAGGAAGTCAGGACCACGAGGGGTGCACCCACCCACTGAGACAATGGGGCTGATCTATTGGGAGCTCACCAAGGCCAGCTGGACTGTGACTGAAAAAGCATGGGATAAAACCGGACTCTCTGAACACGGCGAACAATAAGGACTGATGAGAAGCCAAGGACAATGGCACAGGGTTTTGACCCTACTTCACGTTCTGGCTTTGTGGGAACCTAGCCGGTTTGGATGTTCACCTTCCTAGACATGGGCAGAGGGGGGCGGACCTTGGACTTTACACAGGGCAGGGAACCCTGACTGCTCTTTGGACTGGAGAGGGAGGGGGAGAGGAGTTTGGGGGAGGGGGAGAAGGGTGGGAGGAGGGGAAGGGAAATGGGAGGCTGGGAGGAGACGGATACTTTTTTTTCCTCTTCTCAATAAAAAAAAAAAAAACCACAGCTGCTTTCTGGTTCATGCTAGTTGCACAAACAGCTCTGGCTCTTTCAGGAGGCTGCGCACTTAAATGGAGTCTGTGAACTGCGTGTTACAAATTGTTTAATGGTGACATAGACCCACTATGACCCTGGATTCTGGGTGGTGTGTATAGCTCTCAGTGGCAGTGAACATGCCTGCACCATATTTGACTGGGCAGAACCTATAAGAAGCTAAAACTAATGGGCCAAGCAGTGTCTTAAATAATATAGTTTCTGTGTGGTTATTTCAGTTCTGGGTGGTTGGGACAAACAGGAAACCTTTACAACATAACTCCTAAAAGTACCGCTGCTTGTAGGGGCCATATTTTTCAAATCATCACACACAATCAACTATATTTTAACAACATCTCCATGATATTTTTTATGTACACAAAAAATTTAGAAGCACTGTTTCTGTCTGTCCTGTATTATTTCAAAATTCTCATGAAATCTCTAGAACTTACGTGAAAAAATTTTATTTGTAGTAAAGCCATGATCAGTGCTGGTTAGAGGCCTCTGTTGAGCTACTTCCTGATTCTTTCATCTGCATTATTTGATACCTGAGACACTGATATTTGATCCCCATGGAAAGACAGTGAATGGTGGAGCAAAGGTTTAAGTTTAAGCTTAACAAACCTGCATTGATTTTGCTCACATGTCATGGTCAAAAATTGAGCCACATAAGTACCAAGCCAATTGCTAGAACATGGGCACAAAGGAACTCCAGGGTTACATGATCATTTACATGCAGTTTCTGCCATCCGCTGACTGCCTTTCCCTTGCATCTTCTTATTACTTGAGGTGGTAGTAAATGTGTCATCTCTTCCTGCATATCTGTTGCTGACATCTGGCTCTTTATTATCTCTGAGAATACTTAAGGTTTAATTCTGACTGAAATAATACGCATTTTATTTTGAAGAGTAGCTTTAACTAATGGTTTTGTTGCTTTTAACAATATTAACCTCCAGAATTTCCATGTTTACATTATGAAGCTGGAGGTATTCCCTAATTTAAATTAGAATTATTTGAGAATTTGTTCCTATTGTGATGGCATTGTTGATTGGAATTTTAAAGCCTCTTTTTAGTGTAATTTACTGAGGGATTTCTGCTGTCTCTGTTTTTTCATAAATGTTTTCTTCATTTATAAAGAAGATTGTGTTGTTTTGGAATGCCCAGAGTGTTTTAAAGTGTATTGTGCATATGTTCCCATTTGCTTCTGTCATATTTCACCTTTCTTAAGTCATTGAGTTCCTGGCAACCTTAGAAGTCCTTCCATGCACCAGTATCATGAAAATATTCTGTGCTCTCTACAGCAATAATAGAAGAAGAAGAAAATATGAGATTCCAGAACTTCTTCTGGTAGATACTGGCTATCTAATAAACCCAAGCAGAGAAAAACATTCTTTAAAATGAGTCCTAATGGCTAGTTTTATGATGGGCTAAAAGACAAAAGTGATGGCATTGACACAGAAGGCCTCCAATAAGCTACCTTGCAATTTGTGAGCAGTTGGCCACAGGAACACTTCCAAGAAATAGGCTCCTTTAATTCTGTCATTCTGGGCAAAGGGTGGTTATTTGATTCAATCTTATATCCAGAAAGACTCACTGCTGTTTCTGCTGATCTTGTGTCTCGAAAATAGGGTCCATTAAAGAGAACCTCTGTTGTCAGAAAAACCCACCACTTAGTCACCCGCACCCAGGTGCCTTATGTTTTATATACTGTATTGAATTTGCAGTGAGATGAAACCCATACTAAGGTACTCAAAGTCATGTTTCTGGCACCACTGTGGCCTGAGATCTCAGGTTGAAGAAGTGTAATCCTGAAGACATGTAATTCTAAATCCATTCTGGTGGCACTTTTTCCTACTGTAGCTACAGGTGGAAAAAGCTGTCATGAACAATTATTTGTATTGTTCTATCTTTGTTCTGTTGAGCAGAATCTCATTTCAGCTTTCTTCTCTGAAATAGAGGGCAGGGATTCATCCCTAATTCTTCTTTGTGTTTGCACAAACTCTACCAGATCAGCAACATTGTGTACCTGTAGTCCACCCAACTCTAAGGAGACAGAAGTGGCCTGTGAAATTTAATCATCAAAATATACATTATTATTCTGTTAAGTGATAAAGTAATTTCTAGCATTGCCCTTCACAATTTTCTTTTCAATGAAAGATATCAGCCAGAATTGGTGGCTCAAGTCTGTAAGTCCAGCTACTCCAGAGGCTAAGGTCAGAAGAATGAAAGTTTAAGGCCAGTCTGTGCTATAGAGCAAGTTCAAAGCTAACCTTTGCAACTGAGTGAGACCATGCTTTGAAATTTGAAAAGATGAAAAAGAAAGCTTTTATGTATTTAAGTGTAGAGTGCATGCCTAGCAGTTTCAAGGTCCTGGATTCAGCCCTCAGCATCACAAAATACATTTTAAAAGATCAGTAGCTTTAAAAAGATGTTTAGCACTGAAACAAGTTGTATTTAATTGCAGCCGTGTAACTAATAAACTAATTATAAAATTATGAAAGTTATGTATCTACTTGTTAGTTACTCCTCGAGAGACAATGCACCATTTCCTCTTTTTAATCTATAAAGGAAATAATTAATGTAGATTCTTAGCATTCACAATGTTTCCTTTGTTAATAAACTATCATTCAAACAGTTTGTATAACTACTGAAGGATCCATCTTGAATACCTGATTTTAGAGAGCACAGTCTGCTCACCACCTGCAAGGCAGACTGGAGTGAACTTAGCAACAGTTTCTATACCTCACTAGTTAAAGACTGAGTCTCAGTTTGTCTGACTGCAGAATGGCTGCCTTTTCTCTGTAGAAGAAGGTTCAGGGAAACAAATGTTTCCAAGACAGGAGAACGTTTTGCGACTCTCATAACAGGTTATATGAATTATGAATTCAGTGGAGGTGTGGGAACCAGGTGCCAGTCCCTCCCTCTTTCTCCAAGTTTACTATAGACTTCTCTCACAGTGGTATTTTCTCGAAGAACTAAATGCTTACAGGACATATGAAACACAGTAGTTCTCTTGCTGTCTTAGCGGGGTGAGTGATGAAATGACAACGTGTGGGGCAGGGTTGAGTAAAAGTTACAAGCTTAGTTTATATTAGAAATTGAGAAGAGCAAGGAAGGAAATTAGATTACAGTAGGGCTGCATTAAACAAAAACCAAAACCAAACAAACAACCAAAAATAAAAAAAAAACACCAGAAACTGAAAACACACATATAATTCCAATGTAGTACACATAGCCTACTGAATATTATAGCTGCTTGTATTAGCTGAATATAAAACAAGAAAGTTGAAGTAAATTATTTTCAGTATTCCTTCAAGTCTAAAATGATACAAAGGCTTCTTGTGTAAGATGTACCTTAGTAGTATGCTTGGCCAGTATTCAGGAGATTTAATCCCTGGTTGCAGGAAAAAATAAAGGTACAGACAAACGGCAATGACCTAAGTTTGATTCTCTGAGTTTAACATGGTTGAAGAAGAGAACCAGTTCCTGCAAGTTGTCTTCTAATCCCAAACTGGCATACCATGGCAATCCATGCCTGCACAGAGAAAATAAATAAAGCAAATTCAAGTTTCATTTCTTAAGGGATATTTGTTCACATCATTTCTTATAGAGTTAAGCTTTTATCCACAGCTCATTTTCTGCTGCCCGGTTTGTATGGATACTGCACAGAATGCTGGGAACACAGATGCATGTAAAACCTTATTCCTCATTCTGATGGTTTGCCAAACTTTCTGGCCCCCTGACATAAGTGGCAGTGGAGAGATCTGGAAGCCAGGGGAAAATGTTCTCAATTCCCAAATTTCCCCAACATCCTGTATTTATCCGTAAGCGATGTCTGGCACTCTATATCTGCCAATGCCACTTCCAGATGTCTGTGTTCTCAAGCTCTTTCCAAGTTCTATGATTATGAAAATCTTTCATGATAAATATTTGGATTGTCCCCAAAGTAAACGCTATTGGAATTCCGAGGAAGAAGCAGTAACAACTGTGAGGATTAGTGAGCAAACACACAAGGGAACTGAGCCTCCGAGTGTGGGGGAGCAAGGCTGTGAATATGTTTAAGAAAGTCAGTCTCTTAACAGGTATGGGAAGCCACAACTTTCCCTCCCTGGACCCAGTGTTGGTCCCTGATGAAGTGGAATCAACCTTTATCCTGTCACCATGATGACTGTTCTGTCTCTGATCATTTCTGTCACTTGTTTGGTCTAAAGAAAATGGAAATGGATAATAAGCTTCTGGAAGTTAATTTCTCTTTTCACTGAGTTGATCGAGATTGTTGACTTTTAACATGTGCTAAGAATTGCATAAATAGGAATTATTTGGGGGAATAATATTTTAGGTTCTCTTTAAATTTAGCTTTAAATGTGGCCTTTAGTGACATTTCCATTAAATCACAGCTTCTGGATACACTTTCTTTTGATCTACATTTCTAGTATAATTATTTGCTACTTGGAAGAAAAAAATCTCGTTATCCCAAATCAGTTTTGTGGAGGTTAATGTTATTATTATTTATGGACACAGGTGGGAACCAAGGGCACTCTCAGTTGGCATGAAGTAGATTTCTATTTTTTTAAAAGCCGAGACAGGCCGAGGGTTGCTAGTGGAAGTGCTTTGGTAAATATCATCAATTCTGATGACAGATTATTTTCAATAATCCTGGGCAATTTTGCTACACTGCCATTGTGTTTAGGTGATAGCAAATTAAAATGATTAAATGTCTTTATCTCTTTCCTGCAGCTGTTTTAGCAATCCCATAAAATGAGTTTATACCGTCAGCTGTGCCTGTCTAGAAATACATAAATACAGGTAGCATCGTCAGTCACTTAAGTGCTCCAGTAGCCAGCATGCTGTACAGGCAATCTAATAGTCCATTCCTAAAGAAAATGTTTTCATGTCTGTTTTTCAATTATTCGGGAAATAGACACATTCATTGTATTGCATGGTGTCAGGGTCAGCTCACCATATACATTATGGTAAATTACTATAATAGGAGTGCTTGGCGTGTCTCATTAAACTGAAAAGACAAAACAGATTGGATGGAAATAAGGATTCATTCTTCCTTCTCTCCGGTATCCATGCCCTGACTACCACCAGGGGATCTTATTAACCTTTCTTCCATTGTAAATGTTTCCAGGGAATAGAACTGAATTGAACAAGCTGTGAACTCAAACAAGCTTTCTCTCATTCTGCTGGAGACAAATTTCTCTCTTACACCCTACAAAAAGAATATTTAATTATAAATTTTGATTTAGTTTTGTTTTAACTATACTTATATGAATAGTATTTTTAATTTTTTTTGTTCAGCAATCAGATACCCAGCCATAGCAAGATATTTGGTACCAAATTTTGTAATTGACTCCACCAGTTTTTACTGAATTCTTAAAAGAAGCATCAAGCTTGGCAGCAGACAAATAGGAAACATGCTCACAGGTCTTCTGAAGGTCTATTATTGCTTAATCACATTGTAGACCCAGCTTTCTTCCTCTGACATATTTCCAGTTTTCAGTATTTATTTTTCTCTGTGCTAGTTTCCTGGAATAAGCTCTAGTGTTTCTTGTTTTTCTAGCGCATTGCTACAAATTCTGAATTTTTTTTATTTATCTCATTTTTTAACAGTTTTCTTAATCTATTTTTTGTTACTCTTTTCGAAGAACTGAGACTGAGCAACATAAAAAAGACTACAAGTTCTTTTTGTCTTAAAGTTCTGAAGGATAAGAAATTCAGATTTAATGGCAGTGTGGAATGCCATGCCCTTGCATGGAGGTTAGCAGGAGAGTACTGAGCTGCTCATGAAAGAGATGAAGCCATGTTTTCCTTTGTTATATCAACCCTCCCTCATGCAAAACAAGTTCCTTTCCACATGAACTAGCCAAATCTGTAGCAGAATACGAGTAAAGATCCTATGACTCAACCGCTTGACTTTTTTACATTAGAAATCAAATTTCAGCATGTGTTTGGGGATGGAAAATTCACATCCAGGTCTTGACATCAAACTCTAAATATCCAAACTACACCAAGATTAACATTTTGTTGTAGGTTTTGAATAGTAGGAAAAGTTACCTATCTGATTGCATGATTTGGATCTAGCTAATTTGGATCTGGCCTTGCATCCAGCAGACATATTCCTATATCCAGAGAAAAACTTATTGGAATCTGCCAGGTACCCCAACCAGTTCTGTATTCAGCTCTGCTTCCTGAGGGAATTGCTACCAGGGCAGGGCACACAACTGTTTCCTCTTGCAATACACGAGGGACTCATTGGGGCAGCCTTCCTTCTAGCCATTTTAAGTAACTTTCTCCTGATGATTTTACTTTTGCCATGTGGATCTAAGATGCCTAGAGGTATGTGACTTCCTTACACATCATGTCCATCATGATTTGGGACACAGAAGAGCAGAGTAGCTGAGATCGGACACAGTTAAACTTCATCTGCAACCCTTCAGGAAAGTTATTTAATTTTGTGTACTTATAAGAGTACTAAAAATAGATAATCTAGTTAAAGCATTGCCATATAGTTAGCTATACATTGAACATTAGATATGTACTAAAAAAAAAAGAAAAACAGAAATAACTTGATTCAGCTATTGACTTGAAGAATTGTGATTTTGGGGGAACTGTGAATGCAATATAGTTTCCTGGGAGGCCTCTATTAAAACACTGAGCCCTGGAGGAAATCTAGATTTAGATTTAGCTATGTGTGGGAAGGAAGAGAAGGAGGGAAACGTGCTACTCAGTTCTCAACAATTTACAGCAGCTGGATCATTGTTGTTTCTTTGCAGACATTGGCAATCTCTTCTTCTACTTTGATACTTGCAATTAAAAATGGTTAAAATGATACTCTAACATAATTGGAAAATGAATGAGTCTTTAAAATTCCAAAACTCATCATTAAGCAAAATCAAATCCTGTGCTCTGTTTTTAATATCAGATATCTTTTACTGTAGGAAGGACAATACTTGTATTGTTTAAAGAATACAAAATATTATTATAGTAATCTTATATCTACCCAATTGCTTGGAAACAGCTTTAAAAATAAATGGTACAAAGAAAAATTGACAGTCATTTAAAAGATGAGCTTTCTAGAGATACTATTAAAGAAAAACTTTTGTCTATTTTGTAAAGACATTTCCAATAGATGGCTATTACCATTCTATATGAGTTCGTAGAGCCGAAATGCTATGATCTTGGTTGATATTAAAGTTATTTATAAATATATTGTATGTTCTTATTGTAACAGAAATGGAGTTGTTAACTGTAAAATTTGGAATAGGTGTCAATGATCTAATTTAGCTTATGTTTGAAAGGGGAGTCTCTGTGTGCTCACATTCAGTAAACTCACCTGCAGGATTCCAAAGGAGATGAGGTAAAGTGTGCAGTCCTTGCTATAAAGGGAACTACAGATTGTATCATTAGGGTCGAGAACCAGAGCAATTTTTACCTAATAGTACTGAAGTTGTATATCCATAAAGTGACTTCAATGTGGGACTGGAGAGATTCCTCAGTGGGTAAAGCCATAAAGACTGGAGTTAAGATACTTAGAATCTATGCAAATGATGGATAAGCGTAACATAATCTTATCATTTCCAAGTGTTGTGTGGTACTAGTCCTATGGAGAATTGAACAAATATCTCCTTACTACAAATAGGTAACTGATAACAGACCAATGTAAAGGTGCACCCAATCCCAATTTGGTGACTGAATGAGTTTCATTGGAGTTACTACAAGAGTATAGGTAAGAGGCTTTTATAGGAGCAGAAATTACTCAAGAACAGATACATCACTAGAAGCTCATCCCAGTATGAGTGATACGTCATACAAGCCAGAAAGTGGGAATTCAGTGCACTTCCTTGAGGCATCTCATTAGCCTGGGGAGTGTCTTTTGCAGGTGCTCAGTTGGTCTGAGCCTCTTCAAGTAAGCCTAGCTTAAAATACAACTTATTCAGGATTGAAACTGTATTTCCAAGAGATAGTGAATTTCAAGATGGTTCCACACCAGCCATGAATTGTGGCAGGAATTCCAGGACCCCCCAAAAGATCGAAAGATCCAAGAATTCTGTCAAAAGCAATGTCTTTGTTAGTGGAATCATGAAGCTCCAATTCCATCACACCTCTTCCTCTCACTCCCTCTGAGGAAGTGGTGCTTTCAGCATGAGAATCCTGCTGAATAAGGCTGCTGGACTTTAGAATGCAAGCTGTCTTTAATATCAGTGCAACTGCTTTTCCTAGTCTGTTTACTCATCCATTGGCTTATCCACTGTTTCTATTAACTACCAAGCATGTTGTTGGACTTATGGAATGTTACAAGAAAAACTTGGATTTTACTCAGTATGGACAATCAGAGTCTCATAAAATACTAAATATGGTGTATCCACTTCTGGATTGTTCTATAGCTTTCTCTAAGTTACTGATTCCATGGCATTCTTCTTAATTCACCAGAAACAACACAACCATTGTTTGGAAAATACTCTCCATTTTGGTGCTGGGCCAATGCCCATACCTATGACCTAATATACGTTTTCATTGAACAACATATGATACAGCAGTCATTTAAACAGATTGTCCTATTTATCCTGGATAGTATACTGAGCAAATAATGGCAGCATAGTCCCTTACGTGCTTTGTTAGTACATAGAAATGGAGTCTGAGTTTTCAAGCTGTATTTTCTGTTTTCAGTAATCGCCACTAATGTTTAGACCTGGACTTGAACATCCTGTTCTTTTTTTAAAAAATATTATCTAGCTGAATTAGAATCTATGTTAATTTTTATCTTTAATATTGAAAAGTCTGTGTAGAAAATTACTCAGGGAATGCCTTCCTCGTGTCGCAATGCAAGGGTGAAATATGATGGGAAAATCTGTCTTCAAAGTGGACTTTTTGTTGACATTTTTTTTTGTGCTGAGTCCACTCAAAAGTTCTAACTTAGATGTAAAAAAGGAGCTTGGATATAAAGATTTTATAAATTTCTAGGTAGTTTAATATGTTGAGAAGTTTGAGACTCACTGTGTGTGCAGGTGTGTGAAAATGGGGAATGCTAACTAAGGGACAACACCCCCTTTTTTCTTCCTACCCTTTTCCCTTATCCTTTCTCCCTTTCTGGAAACATTTAGAATAATGTTTAATAAATAAAATAAATAGATGGCAGCCCATGTGGTAGGAAGTAAAATTATAAGGAAACCAAAGATTTCCTAGGTATAAGTTGACAATTAGATTTGGGATCCAATCTTTGACTAAGGTTACTCCTGTTCATGTAAAGTCAGCAACAATGTTCTCTCAGGAGTTGACATACAGTCCTCTGTATGGCTCTTACCATGGTCTTTCTACAGTGCTCACCCTATGTTGCATGTGATTGTAATGAGCTATCACACATCTTGCTTCTCCCATTTTCAGTGACTTCCTATGACCCCTTGGCTTCAGTTCAATACTCACTGCCTAGACTTTTATGAAACTTATTCTCATTATGTTTTATACATGTGATGTGTTCTTTCCCGTCACATGTATATGATTTTTATTCTGGTGACACTGAAAAAAACAGCTAGGAGCTTGTTGTAGTCCTTAGTAGTTACTAAACACAATGCTTTTTGAATGCATGAAATAATTATGTGTATATGTAAGTTTTTCTTTATAATGTGTTGCTTCATAAAAAAAACAACCTAAAACTACACTGCTTAAAGACGTCAACTTTTTATGATCTCTTTTGATATCTAAGGTTAATTGTGCCCTCTTCACCCACTTCCCTCAAGTACCAACACTCAGTCAACCATTCTATACTAAGATCTTTGGCTTTCACTCCAAGATATGATAGCAGGGATGCATGACTCTAGCTTTTCATAAGGACAATTCTTATTCTGTTCTACTAATAAGCATTAGAGGTGGAGTTTTTGTTGCTGCTTGTATTTTCTTTTTAAAATTCTATATTCCACATATAGCTTACTTTTCCTGGAACACTTTTTTTTTTCATTTGGACATAATTTTTTGAATGTTTGAAGAGTAGCACAAAGGATCCTCATGGCTCTTTCATGAAGATACTCCAGTGATTAGTGAGGTAGTATTTTTGTATCCATCTTTCTAACACAATTCACTCCACTTTATTTGGAGGCATTCATGTCTCTACAGGCCACAAAAGTATTAGTGAATAGTTTCTGAAAAGTTCCCTTGTAGAACCACAGCATGGTTATTAAAATGGGGGGCTTCATATTGATACATATTAAATTTTTCATTTGTCTGTATTATCTGCCACATTGAAATCAAGCCTCACTTCATTCCAGGCTTCATGCATTCTGACATTTGATTTCCTATGCTTCTCTTTGATGACACTGATTCATTTGAAGAGGACCTGCTTGACACTCTGTAGAGTGACTGTCAGTTTGGGTTTGACTGACTTCATGTTCGTCAATCTGGACAGCAATCCCACCAAAGTGTTAATGTTTTTCATTTCCCCCATGCCTGATGACATTAGCTCTGGTCAATTAGAGTTTTGTGTTGCAAACACATTATTTCTTTTGTTTTCATAAATATCTTATATAAGTAATGTTTTGAGCCTGCATAACTATGCTTTTCTTATTTTATGCTTACTCTTTAACATCCCTGATGCTCTTGGCCTGAACGATTCTTTTACTGCGGTATTAGCCAAATGAAAAATCCTCTTTGCTTTTCATTCCAAATGTACCAGTTTGCCTTTTGGGATATGAGCCAGACACAGAGTACCAAGCCTAAGCAGAGCATGTTAGGATGACCATGTCGGACATTAAGATAGGTAAAAGCGAAAGAGAATTGGCTGCCTTTTCCTGTGTCCCATGAGCATCTCATTTTCATAGTTATATTGCAAATGCATCAACACATTCTTGAATCAAACTTTTGGCTCACATTGTACTTTTTACTTGGCTGTGATATGTATATGATGTGTATATATATATATATATATATATATATATATATATATATATATATATATATATGTTGTGTGTAAACATGAATATTTATAGCACTTAATATTATATATGTATATATATATACACAACACACATATGTTTTATATATATATATATATATATATATATATTGGCCCCAATATCCCAACAGAGTCCAAGGGAAAAATCAAATTACAAAAAAAAACAACCTCTGACTTATCTAATCTACCACGTCTTTTGGTACATTGCATTAGACTTTCAAAATGTATGCTACCCTACATCAAACCGCACAGATAATATAGGAGTCATTAAATATCACAAGTTTGTAATTGCTGATCCTTAATATTTAAATTATTTTCAGATGAAAGAATGAAAATCCATGTTTCTTAAGAAATCTTGTGAAACAAAACATCTTTTTTTTCCTAGAAGATATTTTTCTTTTACATTCCATTTATATTCTGAAATTTTGTTTTGGGGTTGAAATGCAACTTTATTCTAAATGAAAGGAATGAAATTACATTAACAAGATGTTGCCACAGAATATGGGATGTGATTGCAGCTTTCTTATTTTTGAACCTCAGGGAAGAAGCAACTGCATCCTGGACAGCCACACCTTCAAGTCAGAAACTGAAGCAATGTTTTGTAACAGCCACATTCACTCTAAAGCCTTTTCCTTCAGCACTTTAGACACAGGCCATGAGTGTCCTTAACTAGGCAGCAAGGTGACACACAGGCCACACTGCTGACATCACAGGTCTGTCGCCTGCCCATCTCGGCTTCTGCTATCTTCAGAACTCCACTGTCTATAGGTCGTCCTCCTCATCTGGGAGGGCAGTGGTCTGGGCCACCTCTAAGTCACGCTCATATTGCACTGCCAACGCTGGGTCCATGACCACCTCAGGTGGGGCTAGAGCCGGCATGGCAACGAAATCCAAGTTAGGGTCTCCAGTGAGTTTTCTGGAGAGCCAGAGGAAGGGCTTCTCAAAGTTGTAGTTGCTCTTCGCTGAAATGTCATAATACTGAAGGTTCTTCTTGCGGTGGAAGACAATAGACTTTGCCTTCACTTTCCTGTCCTTAACATCCACTTTGTTGCCACACAGCACAATAGGGATGTTTTCACACACCCGAACCAGATCTCTATGCCAATTGGGCACATTCTTGTAAGTTATTCTTGATGTTACATCAAACATTATAATGGCACCCTGGGCTTGAATGTAATAGCCATCTCTCAGGCCCCCAAACTTCTCCTGACCAGCAGTGTCCCAGACATTGAACTTGACGGGGCCTCTGCTGGTGTGGAACATCAGGGGGTGTACCTCCACACCCAGGGTGGCCACATACTTCTTTTCAAATTCACCAGTCAGGTGGCGTTTTACAAATGTTGTCTTCCCAGTACCACCATCGCCCACGAGGACAAGCTTGAATTGAACAGGAGGCTCTCCCTGTGCTGCCATATTGCCTCGGTCCTTTCAAAAGAGTCTCTGCACCTGGTCACTGAGGAAAAACGGGAAAGTAGAATTCATAAACTGAGAAATTGTGCATATCATTAGAAAATACTTATGGATCAAGTGTTTACTTAAAACTAGGAAGCTCTTCTAGATTTTAATAGGCAGTTACCCTCTGACTTCAAAATGTGTCTCGACTTTCAAGTGCTGACAATCTTAATAACTTAGTGAGCTGTTCTTCATCAGCCTGTCTTTTCCTGTGAACTCTGGCCTGGCTTCCCTACCTTGCCTGTTTGGGGCAGGTTCTACAGATGCATCATCCCGGAACTGTGCACTCAGCTTTGGGAGAATTTGCTGGAGAAGAGAAAGGGGCAGATTTTTTCCCTTAGGTCTTGGACCTCTATTTCTGCCTCGAATAACAGAGGGTCCAAGAAAGGGGTGGGAAGGGAGAAGGGAGGGAAGGGGGGAAATAAAAAAGTAGGGAGGAAAGGGGAGAGGGAGAGGGGAAACTAGAGAAACAGAATGTTAGATGTTCTCACATTCCTCCCTGATGACATCATAATCCATAGAGGGGAGACAGTTAAGCCTTGTCTTGTTTCTGGCCACAGCTGTAAGGTGTTTTTCATAGAGTAGATCTGTGCATTTTGTGTAATATTTTAGTCATATAAAGAAAGATCAGCCGTTCTTTCCTGTAGACTTGGGACTGTTTGCGCTTGAATCTCCAATGACCTACCTGGACATATCCCTATTCTAACAAGATGTTTGGTGTCTTAGCCAGAGAGCTCTATATTCTGACTGAAAAGACATTGTCAGGCTTTCCTATTCCCTCCTCCAAAACAATCCCATTGCTTATGATCTACGCTGTGTATTTGGTAGATCTGCAAAATACCATTCCTGAGATGGAATGGAGTGCTCTGCTCTCTGGGTACCCTACTGGGGCAGTAGAGCTGCAGCTATTTCCAAGGTTCAGCTCAGTCACTGTCAGTTTTCCTCACTCCAGCCTTTGCCAGGGACCCAACTGCTTTCCTTTGCACATGTCTTCACAACTGTTGACAGAGGTTTCTGTTCTGCCCAGTCCTGCAGCAAGATTAACAGTGCCCCCAATCAGCAAGAGGTAGGCTGGAAAACTACACCTGCATTTCCAAAAAATGGATTATGGATGTTTGTCTTTGTTCAGAATGCTGGTTATAAGTTGTTATGGATAATGGTCAGGAGAAAAGCCAAACAAGGGATATTAGATTCAGAGTTCTTGCTTTTTTTTTTACAGGGGGAAAGTGCTGTGGGACAAACAATGGCCTTTTATCCTGTCACTTGTATTATTTTTGATGAAATGCTAAGGTAGGAAGTATATGTGGAACCACCAGGCAGGAAGTGAAGGTGGGGCAACCAGGCAGGAAGTAAAGGTGGGGAAACCAGAACAGGAGAATTCTGGGAAGAGGAAATATCAGTCCGCAGTCATCATCCAGACACAGAGGAAGCCAGACACTGAGCAATCAAGTTGTGAATGCCTCACTGAAAAAGGCACCAAGCCACATGGCTAACACAGACTGTATTATGGGCTAATGTAAGTTACAAGAGTTAATAAGAAGCCTGAGCTAAAAGGCCAATCAGTTTATAATTAATGTAGACCCCTGCGTGTTTCTTTGGAGCTAAATGGCTGTGGGACCAGGCAGAACAGAAACCCCTGTCAACAACTAACTCTTCCACTTAACTGTCTGCAAAGCTCACCAATAAGAACAGACATGGGGTGTGTGACCCTATGCTGTCATCTTCTAGTCACGCCCATGTCTCCAGTGAACTATGGTGCAGACTCCTAATCATCACCCTGAGTGCTTGTAGTTGTATGCTTTCTGCTTCTTATGAAGCAGATGGTACGTATTTTATTGAATCATACAAAAGAGTTTTCATAATATTCAAAGAGGTATTTTGGGCATGGAGTTCAGGTAATATTAATGCTTATTTTTAAAAAAGTTATTTGCCAGCTTACTTTAAACTTGGTAAACTCTTACAGGCAGAAAGATGTTTTTACTCAAATGCAAATTTAATTAAATGCTTCTGGAATATGTCATTGGCAGACAGAACAGGAATGCGCATGAGGCTCTTTAGAGATAATCTTTTTTGGATAAATGGTTAAGTACTGGGATGGATATCACAGGCAAGGGTTAGCCTCATTTGTTTTACTGGCACTGCTTCATTTAAGTAAAATGTCTTTTTATATCTAAGGCAATTAGGTAATGAATTAGAAGAATAGCTGAAAGGAAAAAGTAGATTAGAGATCCATTCAGTGAAGTTGAGAAGGATGCATATTTAGTATATTCTAAGATTCATTAGTCTTAAAGTCTATTACTATAACATGCAGAATTGTAGTCATGTAAATTCATTTATTATACTTAAATAAATCAAGAAGGAATCATTTTCAATACTGCCAGATGTTCTGAATTTCTCTTGTGGCAAAATAAATCTTTAGCTACAGAAAACATATGTGAAGAATACACACTTGTTTGAGCAAGTCACCAACAGTTTAACAGTGAAGTACTGGGAATAATGAGTCAGCAAACAGAAAGGCTGCTGATTCTGTTTAGAAGCACAACCCAGTTCCCTAACCAATACTATATATTGTTATAAGTACAGTTTGATTTATTTGTAGAAAGACCTTGGAGATGTTAACTGACATCCTGAAGAGAAGATGTTCATTTTCTGAATAAAATTTGATACTTTTGCTGCATACATTTGTACTTAAAGTTTGCAGGAATATCTGTGACAGCACTTTCCTTTCATGTGGGGATGATGAGTTAAGGAACTCTGAGTTAAGATTTAGGGTCTAATTTTGAAGTCTAAGCTAGCCTGGAAATTATTATATAGTCCAGACTAGCCTTGAATTTCTGGCAATCCTTTGCATTGGTCTTTTAAACACTCGTGATCACAGGTGCAAGCCACTGTGTGTGTGTGTGTGTGTGTGTGTGTGTGTGTGTGTGCATGCCACATGTACAGGTGTCCAAGGAAGCCAGAAGAGTGTATCAGAGCTCCTGAAATTGGCATTATAGGCAATTACTAACTACTTAGTATGAGTGCTGGAAAGTACACTGCAATCCTTCAGCAGGGCAGCAAGTACTTCTGATGGCTGAGCAATTTTTGTAGCTTCCAAAGTTGTTTTCTTTAGTCTTAAAATTAAAATCTGAGAATTTCATTCAATGTATTTTGGCTGTATTTACCTGTCTTTAGCTCCTCCAAGATGCACACCCTCTCCCTATTCCACCTTTTCTAGCTTCTTGTTCCCTTCCCTACTCAGATAACCCTCTTAGTCCAGCTTGTTCTGCCCACATCCTCACGAGTGTGAGGTCATCCTCTACAGCGTATTCAACATAAAAGACATCACTATCCCCTTAAAGAAAACTGACTCTCCCTACCCCAAGAAGCTATCAGCTGTCAGCATCTGCCATCTCAGTGTGGGGGTCTTTGAGCCCCTTCTTCCATGATGGATTGCTGACTGGCTTAATCTTGTGCAGGCGGCCACACCTGTTGAGAATTCATGAGTCCCATCAAGTGCAGAAAACATTTGTTTCATTTTGCCTTACCCAACCTCTGCTCTTAAAATTTCAGTCCCCCTTTTTTACGATAGTACCTGAGCCATTTTTTGGGGGGATGATAGAGGTAGATGTTCTATTTGTGGCTGAGAGCCACACTGACAGTTAATCTCTGCAAAAAGCTGGTTTCCTAATGAAGGGAGAAGCAAGACCAGGTGTGGTCCGGTGGTATAATGTGTGGGTGTCATGTGCAAACCCTTGAGTTCATTCCCAGTAATGCAAGTAATCTTGACAGGAATAATAATTATTTTATAAAAGGAAATGTGAGCAAATCAGAAAAGCTCCAGAGATTGTTCTGGTGCGCTTTCTATTGCCATATAAACACCAGGAACAAAAGCAACTTTTGGAGGAAAGGGTTTATTTCACATTACAGCTTATAGTCCATCACTGAAGGAAGTCAGCCAGCGCAGACATTCAAAGGAGGAATTTGGAGGCAGGAACTGAAGCAGAAGCCATAGAGGAACACTGCTTACTGGCTTCCATCCTATGGCTTTCTCAGTCTGCTTTCTTAAAGAGCCTAGGACCACCTATTCTTTTCATATCATTTGCTTATCGAGAAAATGCCCCACAGAAAGACAACATTCACACAGCTTATAGGATGTAGAGAGGCTGAACTGGTGCCTTCATATAGCCTTCTACCCTTCATCTAGTCCCTCTTAGACACAATAGTCTAACAAATAACAGGTCCATTGACCCACAGATGTTACAGGTTATTGCTATTGTTCTAAGTTACCCTTTAGAACTTGATAAAAATAGCTCTATCGGTCATAAAACTTGTAAAATCAAGTTGGTGTTGAACTGAGAACAAAGATCTTTAGGTTCTAATCCACATCTTTCATTGTTTTTCAGTCAGTAGGTATTAGTGAAGCATTGCCCTTGTCACTAATCACTCAGTAAATTTATGACTTCTGTATAAATGTTTTCTTGTTCCATTATTGTATTTTATTTGATGTCTTATCTAATCTTTCATTAGTACCACAGAGACACTATCAATGTATGTTTATATTTATTCTTTAAATTATTGTATGTAGATATAGTTTCCATTTGTCCATTTCTTAAAATGGAAGGATTCACATATCTCATTTTCTTTGACAATAATCTTCTTCCTTTATAATGTTCCTCATCCCTATTTTCCTTAGTCAGCTTGTCTTTCCACAATGTCCTCCTTATATTTAAAGCATATACTCAGCCGGGTCTATAATAGCTAGTTCCGGGACGGGCACCAAAGTTACAGAGAAACCCTGTCTCGAAAAACCAATAAATAAATAAATAAATAAATAAATAAATAAATCATATACTTCATAAGTTATAAATATATCACATGGATATATGTGTGTATTATATTTCTTTTTACCTATCTATCTATCTATCTATCTATCTATCTATCTATCTATCTATCTATCTATTTATTTATTTATTTAAGATTTCTGCCTCCTCCCGGCCACTTCCTCCCATTTTCCTCCCCCTCCCCCAATCAAGTCTCCCTCCCTCATCAGCCCAAAGAGCAATCAGGGTTCCCTGCCCTGTGGGAAGTCCAAGGACCACCCACCTCCATCCAGGTCTAGTAAGGTGAGCCTCCAAACTGCCTAGGCTCCCACAAAGCCAGTACGTGCAGTAGGATCAAAACCCAGTGCCATTGTTCTTGAGTTCTCAGTAGTCCTCATTGTCTGCTATGTTCAGCGAGTCCGGTTTTATCCCAGGCTTTTTCAGACCCGGGCCAGCTGGCCTTGGTGAGTTCCCCATTGTCTCAGTGTGTGGGTGCACCCCTTGCGGTCCTGAGTTCCTTGCTCGTGCTCTCTCTCATTCTGCTTCCTGATTTGGACCTTGAGATTTCTGTCCGGTGCTCCAATGTGGGACTCTGTCTCTGTTTTCTTTCATCGCCTGATGAAGGTTAATATTCAGGAGGATGCTTATATGTATTTCTTATATAAGAGGGAACATGTAATATTTGTCTTAAGTCTGTAATATTTCATTTTATATAATGATCTTCAGTTACATGTATTTCCCACAAATCACACAATCCCTTTCTCCACTAATATAAAACTGCATTGTGAATACATTGTAAAAGATCTCCAGAAGCTAGTGAGAGTTAGGAAGACAGTACTTGTATCCGGTAAAAACCCAGGCTAAGTGGCATGCACATCTTGTATCTAGTCATCACTAGAACCGCAAGTGCCACGTCAATACATGTGTACACACATAGAGATGCTAATAAGACAGGGTTCAGAAAATTCAGAAACTGCCATGTGCATACTTGTGTATGCACATACAGATGCTGATGAAACAAGGCCAGGAAATTCAGGAAGTTGGAACACTAGTATGGCTTCTCCAGAGAATGATGGAAAGCAGCAAACAATTGGGAAGTGGAGGAGTCTGTCAGGTGGACCTGACTGCACTTATTTTAAGGGGTCCAAGGATACATGAACTGGTATCCATATTAGTCTGGACTTTTCATAAATGCAGCTGCTTTTAAGTTAGCCATGCTCCTCTAAATAAGGTCAATAAGTTCATTTTTATATGCAACTAGACTTGAGTGGAATAAGTTCTTTGGTTTGATAATGGTACCTACACCTCAGTTGATGGACACTTACTTCCATATTAGGAAACGCCATGTGAGCCTCAAGAACTCTTCTACTGTGCTAGCTGCTCTCTTCTGACAACAAGTCTTGCTTACCTCCACCAAGTGGGCAAGCGTGAAGACAAAGCTGTACTATATTATTGCATTGAGTCTCTAATCACTTGAGTGACATCAGCACAGGTTAGTGGAGTGTCTCAGGGAATATTCAGGGTTACTAGCGTATTTTAGAATACTAAACTTCATAGTTTATTGAGCTGGAATAGCTAATCTTTCATCCACCTCTGTGAGGAGTATAAAGTGTCAGTTTATTTACTTTTTCAGCAGTGGGAACCACAGAACGTCTATCTGTCTTTAATTAGTTATGTGACACATACTTACATGTGCTTATTTTTTCACTTTTCCTAAGCTTTTGGTAAAATTGTCTATTCATTTTTAAGCTTGTTGGCAGAAAGTCTTTTTACACTCATAGAAGCTAATTAAAAGAGCAAAAATGCAACTTTCTGTCACATTTGTAACTACTAACTTACTAAAGTCAGATTAATTCCTGGGCTAAACTAGACCAGCAGCTAGTTTTTACCCTTACCTTTACAGAAAGAGTAGCCCTGAAGAGCCTCTTGTGGGAATAGTGGAATGGATATAACAATGCTGTTATTAAAAATTTAAAAATGAATCATTTAAGAGATTGTATTTGAAAATGTAAGAAGTTGATATCAGAAGGGCATTCGTTGTCTTTACTATATCATAGTGGTATTATTTCTTCTGGTTTAAAAAGTTGTTCAGAAACTTGAAAATAACTAGTTTGCAGCAACGTTGCCCTTTTGCAGAAAATAATCTTTAAAATATATAGTCAGCAAGGAAACACTGAGGATTAAAAGTTTGTTTGAATAGAGATATTTAAGGCTTTAAAAGGTTACTATAATTTGCCTACAGTTAAAAGTATGTTTTCAGAAGCATTAAGTGGGAAGCAATTATAGTTCTCTAAAACATATTCACATCTGACTTAATAAATTTTTTTGGTGTTTGCTTTTATTTTTATTTTGTGTATGTGTAGATGGATCTGTGTGCAAATGTGTGTGAAAGCCTACGGTTAATGTCAAATGTTGCTTTTCAACTGTTCACCTTATTTTTAAAGAAAGGGTCTCTCATTAAACTTGTGGTTCATCGATTTGGCCAGCCTAGCTAGTCATGTAACTCCAAGGATCTGTCTGTTTTCATCTTCACTGTGTATGGCTTGAAGATGAGTGCCTCAGCACATGAGTTTCATGTGGGTTCTGGGATCTGAACTCAGATCCTCAAACTTCCTTGGAACTTTTCAGACTGAGTCATCTCTGCAGTCATAGCTTTTGATTTTATTAAATAAATATTAAACATATTTCTAAAACACATCCATGGGGATTGTGTCTCATCATTGCTTCGTTTTGGTTGCAACTTGAGAGGGTAGACAGAGTTGGTAAGTGAACTGTTGTCTGCCCAAGGACCTACAGTGTTCATTTTTAATTTCACATTTAACAAAATCCCTGAGGAACACTACAAAATGTTCTTTCTATCCTTTGAGCTCTATTTAAAGACTTTTATTCAATTATTTTAGAAATTTAAAGTTCTTAAAAGCCTAGTTAACATATGGATAATGATGCCATAGCTTGCAATTATTTAATTGCTGTGTTAAATTAATTTCTGGCAGTAGTTTAATGTTTTTTATTTAAATTTTTATAAATGTATACCTATGTATTTTTCTCAACAGTTAATGAGTTTAAAAATATATTGTAGTCCACTGGCTTTGTCATTTTTTTTTTTATCATTTTACTAATCTTTAATCTTTTCCCATAGTTTCTGTGGAAGTATGTCTTTTTTTTTTTTGAATTTTTCGAGACAGGGTTTCTCCGTAGCTTTTGGTTCCTGTCCTGGAACTAGCTCTTGTAGACCAGGCTGGCCTTGAACTCACAGAGATTCACCTGCCTCTGCCTCTCCAGTGCTGGGATTAAAGGCGTGCGCCACCACCGCCCGGCTGGAAGTATGTCTTTAAGCACAAGATGGAAAAGTCCAAATTGCTATTATCCCATTGGAATGTACAAGAATTTATCTGCAGTTGCTGTGGTATAACCTACACTGTGAATATATGTTGCTTTCATCAGTGGATATTAAGCTGCTTTGACCTGTAGCAAGGCAGAATATTCCTAGGTCAAAAGCCAAACTGAATTCATGGAGAAAGGAGGATGGAGCTGGAAGAGACTTGAGCCAGATGCCTAAGAAACAAGATGCCAGCAGACTGGTAAAAGCCATGGCTACATGATGTTACATAGATTAATAGAAATGGGCTAATTTAAATGTAAGAACTAGTTAATAATAAGTCTGAACTATAGACCAAGTGGTTTGTAATTGATATTAAGCTTCTTTGTTATTATTTTGAGACTGGCAGTTGGGAAGCAAAAGCACTGCTTCATTTACCTCTGGTGCCCAATGTGGTTTGACTTTCTCACCTATCTATATTCTCTCTTGCTATAGGACAAAGAAGATTTTATTATCAACCAATGAGAGCAACATAGATTCACAGCATACAGAAGGGTTATTCCACAGCATGCAGTATACAAATTTTTCAATTCAGAGTAACATGCAAGACCAAACACAAGTATCAGGAGTCTGCATCAAGAAGTAAGAGGTACATAGAATGCTGACAAGCCCAGTTTTTAATTTCGATCATATCATAGCCTCTTGTCAGTTCTTGGGGGAAATTATCTTCACTATAGAAATAGAGAAAATGAGACAAGATCGTTTGTTAATGTCGAAATGCTCTGCCAGGTCTTCAACAATAATGGCCATTATCTTGCTACTCTATAGAAGTATTGTGGCCTCTGACTTTGAAAAAACATCAAGGGATGGATAAGGATTCGGGGACTAGACTCTTAGATTGACTTCAATAACAGTAGCATTACTATCCTTCATGCTATTTGACTTTCACTGAAGCTTTTCATTGCACATCTACATAATACCTTTAAATAAAGAGTAAGCATTTCTAAAAACAAAAATTATTGATAAGAGCTGGAGATGACAATTATTTTATGTAAAATAAATATTAAGAAGGAAACCCTAAAACTTTTTAATCTTTCTTATCTAGCATATCTTCAGGATCTTAGAGTATTCAGAAATGAAAATATCTGCATTAGTGTGGTAGTCCATTGGGGAGGACTTCCCACATGACATAAGGCTAACAGAGAAGGAAGAAATATTACATTTATTAAGTATTATTAATACTTGAAATGCATTTGTGTAAGGTTGCCTAGGTATTGAACTCTTAGTATTTACCTTTACTCATAGTAAGTAATAGTAAACTGTGAGATTTTCATCAGCAAAATGAGGATGATCATAGATTCTACCTTGTGGATTTGCCATGCTGGTATATAAAGATGTATGGAGATGCTTGTTACATGCTTTCTACACTTCTCAATATAATCATTTACTAGGTGTGGTTCATTGAAGTGGGCATTTCCCTGAGACTCTGTCACTAGGCTTAAACAGATGAGGCAGTTTGCCTCATAACAATATGATATTGTTTAGCTTTTTCTTTCTGTTAATGTATACTGATAGTGAATAACTTATGATGCAGAAAAATAAAAAATAATCAAAATGCAAAAATATTTTTTGTGAATTATTATGGATGTCTTAAGAAAAAATTATTAATGATTGAAATCAAAGTGTGAACTAGCTCTGTCTTATGGGGACACTTTTTGTATTTAAAACTAAGACAAATTGTTGCAAGATATTTGATCACAATGTGACACTCCTAGATTGTGTTAATAAAGTTAACATTGAATTGGGGGTGGAGTCAGCAATTAGCTGACTGGAATTAGCCATAGAGAAGTAAGGAATATGGATAGGAGAAATAAATAGGAAGGAAAAGGGAGAAGCTTGGAATTTCTCACTCTCTTTGGTCTTTTTGAGAGAAGAGGAGCTGGATGAGTCTTAGGTAAGAAAGCGAAGGTCAACTGGTCCCGCCTCCTCCTCTCTTTTATCCATAAAGTTTCACCCCAAAATTGGCATCCAGTGTTTGGCAGAAGATCTCTTAGTACCTTCTGAAGCTGCCGTTACTCCTGGCTGCCCTAGCCACTGCTTGGTGGCTTTTCTGGCTGTGTCCATGGTCCATTTCCATGTCAGTCCCCCATGTCGACTCGGCAACTGCCTGAGTCATGGCCATTCACGACAGTATTTATCTTTATGTTGGATCCTGTGCCCTCACTTACTCTTCCTACATTCTCGCCACGCAGACTTCTTATACTGGACTCTTCAGGCAGCTTACGGGCTTGCGCTCCCCACAGGTTACAGGCTGTCCCGGTCGTAGTCCCCTTGGGTCTGCTGGCTGCCTCAACACCTGCTCACATTCATTTATGCTTCTGGTGCTGCTGCTACTACCTCAGCACACCCTGCCTCCCAACTTCACAGCCGCCATTATTGTGGACAAATGGAAAAGTCAGCATATCTAGTGAGAGACCTGGGAATTCTTATGGAGAGAATTATGTTATATTTAAAAAAATCTTTTCTATGTTAAGAATGGTGAATAGTACAATGCAGGGAGTTAGAATTCTGTATAATGAAACTATGGATGGTTTAAAAATGGAAAAAAATAAATGGATAACCGATTTAACTGAGATTGACATAATGTCGATTATAATTGCTATCAGCTTGTTAATTCATGTTTTATCCTTAAAAAGTAGTTTGATAGAAATTAACTGACAAGATACAAGCTTTAGAAAGATTTACTATTGAGAAGATACAAGCCTTAAAAGACCTACTAATGGAAATTTTAAAAAAAAATATTAAAATACCATTTAGACAAGAACCACTGCTTAATAAAACCAAAGAGGAACAGCTCAATGTTATAGGAAAAGCAACCTTCAGTTATGCAGTTACTATACAAAAATAATCAGATGATAGACAGCCCCAAGTTTAAGCAGAAGTTAAATGGAATTGTGCAGAAATGTTAGATTTCAGGGGACTTAAGGAGGTGGTAATTTCATATGGTATGCATTCACTCTCTGTGAAACAGATGGTAAATTAATGGGCAACTCAGAACAGAATTGTTCAAAAGTCCGGAAAGATTTAGCAACAACAGTATTGGAAGGTGGTTCTCAGTAATAACGGAGAACGTGGTGTACAGAGGAAGCGAGGACCATAGAGCAATGAATTAGGGGTGGAGGTGTGAATATTTTTCAAGAATAGTTTTTGAGTGAAGATCCACCTGCTGAATTGGGAAGACAGTGTGAATTCAATGACTACATCTTGGCTCTATGTCTTTAGTAACTTTGACTGTTTGGGACAAGACTAGAGAAACAGGAAAGAGGTCTGAATCTTTTACTAAAATTGCACAGGGCACAAACGAAGCACCTACTGATTTTTTTTTTCAGAATTTATTTCAGATAGTAGTATCAGATCCAGAAGTCAGACAATTATTAATTGATTCTATGACTTTTGAAAATGCTAATTTAAAAGTGCAAAAATGGTGAGTAGACCTTTAAAGGAAGATCAGTACCGATAGATGAATGAATTAAAAATGCAGCTGATATTGGATCTCATGATTATGATGCTACTTTGACAGAAATGATTTCTAAATATTTTAAGAAAAATCAAAATATCAGATGTTTTAGTTGGTGTAAACAAGGTCATCTGAAAAGGAATTGTAGGCAAGGCATTCCTAGAAATAATGTTTCTTCAGTAGATAAGTCCCAGCCTGCTGGAGTATGCAGAAAATATGTCAAAGGCAAGCTATGGACTAATGACTGCAGATCAACAAGAGACTGGCAAAGTAATCCCTTGCCATCAAGAAATGTCTTAGTGGCCTCACTCAGGCCCCAATAGCAAATTTGGTTCAACCTTTCCCTGTCATCATTGGGGAAATTCATTCACAAAGCAATTAAAAGACTTAATGCCTGTCACCAAAAGCCACAATACTCTGAATTTGATCAAGGAGAGAACAGCGTCAGAGGATAAAACAAACAAACAAACAAAAAAAATAAACCAGGAGATACTGTAAAACAAGTATTTTGGCAAACTTCTATAAAATAATCAAAGACAAAAGCTAAAAATGCTATTAAATGGGCATTGTAATTGAAGGTTTGGTAAGCATGGGACACATGTAAAAATAATTACACAAAAATAATTACATAAAAATTTACCTCTTCAGGAGGTAAATATTCAACTTCTAGAAATTGCAACTTTATTTATTTTATACATGTGAAACAAAGTACATGGCGGGGTTCATAGGGCCAGAAGAACAGATAGAAAAACTAAACTCATATGTGACTAAGATGGCAATGAATTTATGGGCATGCGATTTGTTATAGCTCTGGAAAAAGCAGATTCACATTTCTCCAGTTTTAGAAGCAACCCATAAAATAATGTTTCTGAGAGAAATTTTAAAAGGTACTATCTAGAAAGGCCCCTGACTGTTCAGGTTGTACAGAAGCAGGTCACATGAGCTGCTGGTCTTTCACAGCCATCGGCAGGCCTACCTTTAAAATGGTGAACGTGTACAGGTGGAACAATGACCTTGGACATGATGAAAATTACAGGACTGGAACAATTGGGGCAAGAGCAGCAAAATGCTCAACATATTGAAGAGTCAACCAGTTCTTGAAATTCTTCAATATTTGTCATTAAAACAAAATCTGTAAAATGAAGAATAGTAGCAGGTCTAAGAGCTGTAATAAGGTGATCCAGCCAAAGGGCTGTTTATATCCTTTGACTTCCTTATTACATAAGCTATGGTCTATGATGGTGATTGATTTAAAAGACTATATTTTACTCTACCTTTATAAAAACAGAACAGGGAAATTTGCCTTCGGGGTGCCCACTTATAATCATTCTCAACCTTTTGGAAGATGCCATTGGAGGATCTTGCCATAGGAATGTGAAACTGCCCCACTTTGTATCAATATTTTGTACAACACCTGCTAGAAAAAAGAACTGTAAATAGTTTCCTCTATCTATAATTTACCAGTATATAGATGATCTCTTACTGGCTGATTTAGATGCAGATAACTTCTAAAAAATGTTGTGATGAGGTAAAGAGAATTTTGTCTTGTTGGGGATTACAACTTGCTCCGAAAAAAATGCAAAAAGGATATTAATTGTCTAGGATATAAATAAGAAAGGTTTACAGAAAATTCAATCACAGAAGGTACAAGTCAGAAGAGATCAATTATAAACCCTTAATGATTTTCAAAAATTGCTGGAAGATAATAACTGGCTATGGCCCACAATTGGGTTAACTATTCAAGAACAAAGTCATTTATTTCAAACTGAACTAGGTGATAAAGGCTTAAATAGTCCAAGAAAATTATCAGCTGAGGCTGAGAGAGAGAGAATTGGCTTTGTTAAGAAAAGAAATTACAGGATGTACATGTGGATGGCTTGTTTCCAGAGCTTGATCTTCTACTCATTCTCCTACAGTAACTCCTTTGCAGAGAGAAGATAATATCTTAGAAAGGATATTTTTACCCCATAAACAGTGTAAAAAATGAAAAATCTAGTTAGAAAAGATTTCTGAATTGATTCTGAAAGGAAAATTGAGACTTTTTCAATTAGTAGGAATAGACCCAGCAGAAATTGTGGTCCCTTTTACTAATGCCGAAATTTTCTCATTATGGGCAAAAAGTGAACAATGACAAAAAAAAAAACAGCACAAAACTTGCAGTAATTTGTTGGGAGGGATTAGCAACAACATCCCAACAGAAACAGACTTCAGTTTATAAAAAGAATTAATGGATTTCATCTCACCTGGTTTGAGGAATACTAATTTCTGGAACCTGTAATTCTATACTTTTGCAAATAAATCAAGAAAGGTAGGTTATAAGACAGAAAAGAATAAGCAAGGTAGTTCTGAGCTCTTATGATTCAGTTCAAGAGTCAGAATTGTATGTTATTCTCATGGTATTATTAAATTTTTCCAGAATTTATTAGTATAGTTAATAATTCTCAATATGCCGAAAGAGCTGATTTACATATTGAAGTCACTGAACTTATTTCATATGATTCAGAATTAATTTTGTTACTTATTCAACTATGATAAGTAATCAGAAATAGAAATCATCCATTTTATATAACACATATTGGATCCCATATGGGTCTACCAGGCCTTCTAGTACAAGGTAAAGATGAAATTGATCAGCTATTGGTAAGAAATATGCCGAAAGTGTCAAAGAAAGAATTTTCTATTACTTGGCAACAAGTCATTTAAATTATAAAGAAATGTCCTACTTGTTCTTTGAATAACAAAACTCCATTATCTGTAGGAAGTAACCGGGAGGGTACTCAAATAAAATTTGACAAAAGGATGTGTCTTATTTTTTGGAGTCTGGAAAATTAATATATGTGCACAATACTATAGATATAAATTCAAGATTTCAATGAGCAAGTACTTTAAGTTCTGAATAGATGTAAAAGGAGCAGGGGGCTGCATCATTCCCAATGCAGAAGATTCTGAATAGTAGGAAAGAAAGCTAAAAAGCAGCAGGAAGGCTGTGTGACTGCATTTGTTTTTCTCTGTTCTTGACAGTAAATGTTCTGTGAGAAGTTATTGAATTCCTTTCTGCCTTTTATGCCCGTAGTCATGGACTGTGATGCTTTGAAAGATAATGGCCTCCATAAGTTTATATGTTTGAATACTTGGTCCCTAGTTGGTGGAACTTTAGTAGAAGAATTAGGGGGTGTGACCTTATTGAAGGGGTGTGTCATTGGGAGTAAGCATTGAGGTTTCAGAAGACTAGGCCAGACCCAATGTTTTCCCCACCTCTAACATGTTCCTCTAATGTGTTCTTAGCTATATTGTTCCAACACAATGCCTGACTGCCTGTTTCGATGCTCACCAGCATTTTGGTCATAGATTTACCCAATAGCTGTAAGCAAGGCCCCAATTATTTATAAGTTGCCTTGCGAATGGTCTTTTTGTAGCAATAAAAAGTCACTAAGTTTTGGAATTAACCTGGAATTATAAGCACAAAATTTTTCTTCCTCCTCTAAGTTGACATTTGGTCAGGGTGACTTTTCACAGCAACGTAAATGAAACTAAAGCTAATAAAATGATTTAAGTGCTACAAATAATTCCATAAACTATTATTTCTGTGGGGGCGTCTATGACCATCAAGGCCAGCAGAGTTACAATCTACAGGAGGGAAGGTAATTTAATTCAGTGTGACTAAGCAGAAGATATTGGTTCAAATTTTGGGAGTCTAACCCTGAATAGCTTTAGACATATTTAAGCACAGCACAAATGGGTAAAAGCTTTCCTGGTGATAATTAACACAATCCTGTCTACATAAATCTTGAGGAACAAACTAAACAAAAAAAGACTGAGTGTGGCTTTATTGAAACTCCTTGGTAAGTCCATCTGAAATCTTCCAAAAGGTGGGTTCACAAGCTCATGATAAGGGCCTTGGGGATGATATGGTGTGTTCTTGGCCACAAAGATAATGAAAGTCATTAGGCTATTAACCACACTTGCTACCAGCCTTGTGGGAAGATGAGGTAATGCATTTCTTTATTTGAAGGAATAACCCCGTGCTTTTAACATCCCAGGTTCTCCTAATGCTTATCTGTGAGCACAAGAACCTTTGCAATACCCATAATTTTACAAATGATTAAAATCATACTATAATGAAAATGTTCTTTAAAGTACAGGGGAGACCAAGATTCTTTAAAATAACAGAATATGAAAAGTTCATGAATTCGACACTGGTTCTATTTTTGTTACTAAACTTTAAATAGCTGTCATTCACTAAGTTTGGGTTTACAGCTAAAAATAAAAATTCACAATTATATAAATGGCTTAAAAATTATTTTTCTTTTCTACACACACGTTTGAGTGAAGCTTGGTTTTCTTTACATACTAAAAACATGGTGCAGCATATTGAACATCGAGATTGATGCCAGTGTCTAGATTTTTTATTATATTAGATTTCAAAGAGATTCTCAAGTATATAATAATGCCACTCTTAGAACATAATTTTCTTGAAAAAATTAGCGATTTTTCATAAAATATGTCACCAAGGGTAAGATTTTAAAAATGTATTTATTTTATGTGTATACATACATGAGCCTGCAGGAGTTTGTGTGCACCACATGTATGCAGGTGTCTGAGGAGGCTAGAAGAGCATATTGACATCTATTGGCTCTGGAGTTACAGGTGAGCCACCCATTATGGGTTCTGGTAGTCAAATCTGGGGCTCCACAAGAGCAGAGCATGCTTTTAACCATTAAGTCATCTTTCCAGCCCTTACAGAATAAGCTTTTAATGGATTTTGTTCAGACATTTAAAAATAAATCTGCTCATAAATATAGCAATTCCATTCATAGATTATAGTTTTAATATTAAATGAAGTAACATCAGTAGAGCAATTTACGTAAAAGCTTTTTAAGGTCCTTGATACTTCCTGACCAAGAGTTACTGGGAAAGTAATTGAAGACTGAAGTTCTACTTCAGAGGCATTTTTAAACCCTTTTGGCAGCTACTGTTGTCTATCAAGGAACATGCAGCTTATACTTTTTAGATAATAGCTATCAGCCATATGGGGCTCAAATGATCAGACACTCAAACACAGAGATGATTCATTTTAGAGATGAAAGTTTACAGTGTTCCTTAAATTAAAGTACTTCAGCTGTCCCAACTCTGTTGTTCACACCAGCATGTCCTGCTTTTTGATGAGCTAGGATGGAAATGCAGTTTATTTTGGATACAATGCAACCTTTGAAACTCTTTTTTTTTGTACATACAAAATAGAAAGTTCTAGGAGACATTTAGAAACAACCACAGTTATGCCAGAATAATTTAGAGAATTATATACTCCATAAATCAGCACACATTTACAGGGATCTAGATGCTGGCTGGCGTCCCTATAAATATTTAGGGAATACTAAGGATGTGACATGTGACTTTGGATACTGAGTTGATTGTTAGTGGAGTAATGGTCCTAATAAAAACAGCTGTGAACACATTGCTATTTTCCTGTATGTCTCTTTTAGTATATTTTAAAGCAAGTATGAAATTTCTAAATCCTTTTAGTGAGCAAGATGGTTTGAGTGAGAGACTTTTTGAGAGGACACGTAGAGCAGAGCTCAAATGCATCAGTGCACTCTACCAGCTCTGAGTTTCAACGCCGAGCAAAGCACCTACCTTAGAATCCATATAAATATTGAGTTGACTCATTCATGCAACATCATCACCACATAGTAGGTGCTCTACACGTAGGAGTTCTTTTTCTTCCAGTGAAATTTGATGCTGAACTAGTTTCCCTCATAGGGAAAGTTATTACTTATATAATCACTTTCCATTCTAGATGAGGAACAAATAAACCATTCCTCATATTTCTGCATATATTGTATAGATAGAAATTTACTTCAATTTACCCTTTGCAACATTTCTTCATATAGAAAAGTATTTTTTTTTTCCTCTAGGGCTGAAAGTAAATGTCATATACTAATCTTTGTAAACTTTAGTGAGCTCTTTAAATAGATAAATTACATTTTAACTGACTAGCTAAATATACTTGACTTTTTATATACCCTTTAAGATATGAAATCATACCATTCTCAGAAAACAAGATAAGAATGAATAAAATACAACAAAATGGACAAAGTTTAATGAGGTGTAATTTTTATTTTATGTATACAACTCATAATTTACAATTTGGAGCATAGAGTATAAAACAGTCATCTCAGGTGAAGGATTTCATTAAAATTAACATAAATGAAACGAAATTAGACGGGATATTTCTGTTTGTTTTCATTGCCTATTTTTACCTCACTTCTGATGGAGATATTTGTAATCTTAAAATATACTGGATTAGAAGTTTCTGCTTTAAACTGTAACATGTCATTATATCTGACGAGTGTTTTATGTGTGAGTGTATGTGTTGTGAGATTCCTCTCCCATTGTAGACATGAACAATGTCTACCAACTTATCTTAAGGTTCCCCAAACAAAGCAAGTGTGATTTCACCAAGTTCACACAGGAAGTCAATGAGTTTATTGTGTTTAATTACCTTTCACAGGTGAGGATTTATTGATAGGAGAGGGAGTGACCATACAGCAGCTGCTTGGAAGATGCGTACAAGCACCAGCAAGGATGATGTCTTCTCCATGGCCACATAGATGGAGCCTTCTTCCCTGTGAGCCTTCCAAGCCTATATACTCTGTCAACTTCTACTTCCTGAGACGCCCTAATCACAAGCAATTAGGGTGGAATTACACACAAATGGCCTGGAAAAGTGGGTGGAAACATAGATGAGGGTCAACTTCTTATTCCATTTTCTATAAAACAATGTCAGCACACAGAACCAGATGGTGATGGACCTTATAAATAGGCACTAGTGATATCATCAAGATGTTAGCTGCTTGACTTGGAGAGCACATTCTATAACTGTATATATGTATGTATGCATGTTCATGTTGCTGCACATGGAATGTGTAAATATGCATGAAGAGACTAGAAGTCTCCATCAGCGTCGTCAATTGTTCTCTGCCTTATTTACTCACTGTCTCTTGATGAGCCTGAAGCTCACTGATTTGCTTAGATAGGTTTGTTCAGAAAGCCTGCAGGAAACCTCTGTCTCCACCTCCCCAACACAGGATTGCAGGCACATGCTGCCCAAACCAGCATTTTACATCGGTGCTTGGGATCCAAATTTAAGCCTTTGTATTTGTGTACAAATATATTACTCACTTCAATATTTTTCCTAATCACTGAACTAGTACTTTTGATTTCAAAGTTATAAGGCTACATATGTGTATGAGATAATTATTTTCAAATATTATATATAAGGCAGCTCACATACATGATTCTACAATAGGAAAAAATATATGAGACCAGGCTGATGACTATTATATATGCTCAAAAATGTGCCATTTACAAAGTGTGCCATATATACAAGAGCTACTAAAAATGCAGAACTAACCCTATGAAACCCTTAACCAGAAATGCCTGGGAGTCTCAATACCAGAGACTCTAAGATGAACCAATGTTAGCACACTTAGATGGATACTTTAAAAATTGTGCAGTCAATACATTGAATCAGTTAGTAAAATGGAGTCATAATGAACCAAAAAGAAGTCTTTAAGTTTAAATAAGAAGAGAGGAAATTATAAAAATAAATGAAATAGAAAACCTATAAAATGTAACAAGAGAAAATTTAAATTTGAAAACTGACATGCTTGAAAAATTACAGTTTTGAAAGACTGACTGCTTCTGCTTATGAATTGAGATAAGTGTTTAGCTTTTTCCTACGTATTGAAAGAAATACATCAAATGAGTTTTCAGAGGTTAATTATTCTGGGGATGGTCCCTGAGAAACTGGAAGCAAATGAGATTTGAGAGTTACAGTCTGCCTGCACAGAAGGAGGCAGAAGAAGGGCATTTGCAAAATTAGGAGACCATTAGGTTAGAACATCCTTTTGGGTCCGGGTGTTAGAGAAAAGACCTGTGCAGAGCCAGCGTGACGGAGATGTACAGAAAGTCCACACAAGTCCTCGGCTGGCCATGGTCAATCACATCCATACCATGTCAGAGAAGGAGCACTGAAAACAGGAGGAGCAGCATGTGCAGCTTGTGGAGACCCTCAACGGCATCACTTATTAATTATACCAGAGAAACGTCCAAAGACATGGCAACTCAGAGTGTTACGGAGCTACAAGTGGAACCACCGGCTCTTGACTTATAGCACCCTTTTCTAAGGCTTCTAGGCTCACAAACTTGTCTTGAAAGATAAAATTTTGCAAAAGTCTTAATTTAATTCACAATTATTCTGTAATCAAGGACAACTTTGCTATACTAGATTGGCTAATGAACATCATACAAAACATCCACCACAGTGTCTCGTTTGGTATAGCAAGCTAAAAATAATGTAATCTACTTCATACATTAAGATGGCCACTTTAAAAAAATCCTAGAGGATAACAAGTTCCTGTGAAGAAGTGGAGACGTGGAGGTACTAAGTCACTGCTGGAGGGATGTCAAACGATGCAACTGTTACAGAAAATAGAGAAATTCTAAATCTAAATACAGAACAGCTTGGGGATTCAGTAATTTCATTTCTTGGTATATGCCCAGAAGGAATGAAATCAAGCTCTTGAAAATATTTTATATAGTCATGCTCTTAGCAACATTGTTCACATAACTGAATGGCAAAAGCAGCCCCGGTGCCCATTGTTTAGTAATGGCAAAACAAAGATAGCATGTACAAATGTCACAAGTTGTTAAAAAGGCAAGAAAACTTGAGGCATGTTACAGCAGAGATGAAACATCAGGAAGATATTCAAAGTGAAAGAAAGTATCATAAGAAAACAAGTATTGTCTGATTGCAGGAGATACATAGACTAGCCAAAATCATAGAAACAGAAAGTCCAATGGCAGCTGCCAGGACCTGCGAAGAAAACAGAAGAGAGGGAGCTTTGATGGGTACAGTATCTGTTTTGTAAGATCAAAGACTTCTGGGGAATGGCTGCATATGATGTACTTGACACCGCTGAACTGTGTACAGGGAAAATGGTAAATTTTATGGTAGGTTTACTTTTCATTTAAAAATTATTTTGAAACAAAAAAGATTTATTTTGGATTTTGAGATATGGTTTCTCTGTGTAGTCGTGGCTGCTCTGGAATTATATTTGTAGACCAGGCTGGTCATGAACTCACAGACATCCTCCTGCCTCTGCCTCCCAAGTGCTGGGATTAAAGGTGTGCACCACCACTGCCTGGCAAAAAACAAATAAAAAGATTTGCTTTTCAATGTGTTTGTATTTGTGCACATCTCAAATGTGCCCATGTACGAAAGAATGTATGTGTGCATAAAGGAGTTGAATCCTTTAGAAATGGAACTATAGGCAGTTGTGGGTTCCATGAAGTGAATGACAGAAACTGAATTTGAGACCTTTGCACTAGCAGTATGTGCTCTTAACCACTGAGCCATCTCTCCAGCACCTCAAAGGGATTCATTTTAAGTATCAAAGCTGTTACATATAAAGGACATAAAATAAAAGACAAATATAGCAAGTGAACCATGACTGAAATAGAATTATCAGTTCCACATAAAATTTACTTATTACCCAGTTTTTACCTGACACAAAGAAAACCCGAAGATGCAAACAGCTTTGAATTCATTAAAGAAATACCGCTGATATGCAGTATGCTCTCAAAAATGAGGTTGGAATGTCAGTTGTAGGATGTGGTGAATTCATTCAGTTGTTCAACGACATTCCCATAGCCTCAGTTTTCAGAAGCTGGAACAGGGTAAGGATGGCCCATGTAGGGTTAAAAGGAAGGTATGGACATGATCCCAACACATTCTATACATACATAAAATTCTCAAAAAAATAAGTAAAATAAAATTTAAAATGGTAACAAAGTATTTTTTATAAAAAGAAAAAGTGGTGTAGGTGAATACAGTTCCCCAATTTTTTGAGACTTGCATAATAGAATATTCTAAAAAACTGATGAAGATAAAATTGCCAGCAATTATTTTTCATGAACACTGAACAATATTTAAAAAATATTGACAATATTCTTTCCTTGTACTATCAAGCAGTAGTATTTATTTCCTAGGGGCTTTCGTCGTGGTTACATTAAAAGTCAAGGATGGGCACGGTTTGCACTTATTAAATACAGTTTGGTTTCTCTGATTTCCCTAGACTATAATTGTGTAAATAAATATCAGCTACTTTCTTCCATAAACACAAATATTTTACCTGAATTGCTTCCTACTTGGTGGGCTAAGACACAGAAATTTGCCTTTGGTCTTAGCCAAAAGGCCAAGAAGCAACCAGAAAGACCTGGAGAAAGTTAAGATAAGCAAGAATAAAGTGTGGTTTACAAGGGTGCCAAGGATTCAATGAGCCTGTTGATGTACCTGAAACCATGTGGATAGTTACCAGGTGAAGGCAGGTCCAGAGCAGCAGTATAGGCTGTGTGAGCATATTGGTTCCCTAAGTAAAACCTCAGAAGCAGTGTATTTTCACGTGAAGATAAACCTCTAGCAGCCATTAACGTTTCCGGTGGCATACCCAGAGACTGGAACAGGAAACAGAGTCTGAAGCCACACTAATATTCTCCAAGGTCTAAGTGAAAACTTGAGACTTCACGTTGTGGGAATGTCCATTTAAAATTTATAAGTGATAGAGCTAATTTTAGTTTAAGTATGTGTCTATATAAAGTATTTACAGCTCACGAAATTCTAAGTATTCTAAACATGTCTTATTTAATGCATGAACTATGAACAAGGTTATCTCTATATCTATAGTTTATAGGCAATTGAAACAAGATTCAAATAATTTTTCTGAAGTCGCACAACAGATGAGGTAGGATTCTGAACCATTCTGATGGTGAACTCCCGTTCTTACCTGCCTGCTCTATTGCCACTAACATCTCTGAATCTGGCTTCATTGTTGGAAGTATGTGCATTAAAATTCCATTAGCAAGAGAGACAGTTGAAAGAAAATATTTCAATTTACTACTGGAAATACATATTACATAATCTTAAAATTGTAATTAGATAGAATAAATTAAAACAAATAAGAAAGCTAGAATAATTCATCAATAATGGTTTGATTTTGATCTTTAAGGATTATTTAATATTTTATGTACATTTTAGCTTTGTGAAACTGAATTTGCTACTTGTTAAAATAATTCTTACTTATTTTATTAGAACTTTATTTGTGGAGTGAGAGCTAGTACCTTTTTTCTTAAGTTAATGTCATCACATGAGAATATATCCCAAGGATTTCCATACTGTGACAAGTGCAGGTGGGAAATTTTGACAAAGTTTCATTCTCATGTTTTTTTACAAGGGAGCATTAAATAGATTTTATACCAGAGGAAAGGATAAAGCTTTAAACAGAAGGATGATTAATACATCATGGTGACCACAGCTGTCTATGTCATTAAAAAGGATTAAACATAAACAGAGAGCCAGTTCACTAGATCAGGGTAGATTGTTTTTAGAATCTAAAATCTCTCTCTCTCTCTCTCTCTCTCTCTCTCTCTCTCTCTCTCTCTCTCACACACACACACACACACACACACACAGAGAACTTAACTTTCAGAATATAAAATAATTCTAATATTTCCCACACAAGTAGGCCATTTTTCCTCATTTTAAATGCTTTGTTTCCCATGTTTCACCCCAGAAAAAGGTAGGCTTAGGGCTGACTCTAGCCACACCCAGAATAGCGGTGTACTCTGACCAGACTCCAGAGGTTGCTTCTGTGTCTGTGCACGCACTGAGTCTGATCCCTATCACAGAGGGACACATAAACACCTTAGGCCTTAGGTAAATAAAGGAGACACCAGAGGACATCCCAGGAGTCACCAGAAGGATGCTTGAATGTAAATAAAAACCCAGTGCTAAGTAATTAAACATATTGTCTCTTTAAAAGAAATTAAATATTTCAAGCAACTAATTTCATTTATATGATTTTATTTTAATATGGTATTCCACTATCAGTTACATGGAGCAATTAAGCAATTTTCATTTAGATTTGCCACCCTCTTCCCTAAGCTTGAACAATTCAATACCAGAAGAATGATGACTCCTTTTGGGTTGGATACAGGGAATAATATACATATCCAAAGTCTCTGTCTTTTCAGTATATCACCAAGTAACTAGCTTTTGTCTTGTTTCACATGAACAGTGGACAGAGATGCAGAGTCTTGGCACCAGGGTTAAGTGGAGAGATGGCATGTCATATGCTTAATGTGGATTTGAGAGACCCGATGAAGGTACGGGTGTACATTTTCCCCAGGGAGGAGAGACAGAACATCCTCTGCTTCCTCCAGCCTTTGTGAGCTCTCCAATTAGCACTGCAGAAATTGTTCTAACCCACATGTCTGGATCAGTTCTGTGAAGCTTCTAGTAGGTGGGTAACTGGGGCCAAACTAAAGGATGGCATATGTCAAGTCTGTACAAATCTCTACACAAAAGGCTGAAACTCGAGGCCTCTTCTTTCAAGATGGAAAACAAAGCAAGTATGTACATCCTTACAAATCCTGTAAATACAGGAGATGTGTACACATCCTTATAACTCCCATAAATACAGGAGATGTGTGCGCAACCTTACAACTCCCATAAATACGGATGTGTGCACATGCATACAACTCCTGTAAATACAGGAGATGAGTGCACATCCTTACAATCCCATTAAATACAGAAGAGACGTTTACTAGACCAATTTGGAATGGGAGAAAATGTCATGCAAAATGGAAAGAAAAAAAAGTAAAATTATCTCTTTCTACATGGAATAATCTTACATGTAGTTAATCACTGAGACTCTATCAAATACAGTCTAAAATGAAAGAAAATAAAACAAAAATCTGTCAGAAATAATGAATTAAGTCAATAATGTGACAGACTATAAACCCAACATGCAAAAATCAGTTTCATTTCTATACACTAGCAATAGACACCCCAGTGGGTATTTTTAAACTTTTATCTGTATTAGCATGGAAAAGAACAGTTTGTCACAAAGAGATAAAACATTATATATTGAGGACTACACAGTACCAATGACGGAAATTAAGATACAAGCAAATACAATGACGTTCCATAAGATTGAATTGGAAAACTGAGTGTGGTCCATGTATCCACAACTACCCAGATGCAGTTTCTGATTGGGTACCATTCCTATCAAAACCCAACAGTATAATTTGCAGTAAGTACCCCAATCTCAGAGAAGCAGAAAGTGCCATGCCCTTGGGGAGAGCAAGGTCATTCCATCTCTTTCACATTGACCTCAATAAAATCTAATATCTCACAAAGAGAATCAGTGTGTTCTTATTGTAGCCATCAGTGTTGTGGACTGCAGGGTTTGCTCTTGTCTCTGCCTGAGACATCACTTTTGTGTTGTAGAAGAAGACTCAGGGTCAGGGGCCTGATCACAGAACTAACACTGATTTTCTAGAATAAAAAAAGATGTGTAATGATTAGGGAAGTGAGCTAGAGTGAATTTCGGTACAGGTGAAATTTGATGTAGTTAAATTTCATTAGATGCTGAAAAAGCATTTGACAAAATCCAAAATCCCTTTATGATAAAAGTATTGGAGAGATTAGGGATACAAGGGTCATACCTAAATATAATGAAAGCAATATACAGCAAGCCGACAGCTAACATAAAATTAAACGGAAACTCAAAGCCATCCCACTAAACTCAGGAACACGACAAGGCTGTCCACTCTCGCCATACCTCTTCAATATAGTGCTTGAAGTTCTAGCAATAGCAATAAGACAACATAATGGGATCAAAAAGATTCAAATTGGAAAGGAAGAAGTTAAACTTTCATTATTTGCAGATGATATGATAGTCTACATAAGCAACCCCCCAAACTCCACCAAAGAACTTTTACAGCTGATAAACACCTTTAGTAATGTGGCAGGATACAAGATCAACTCCAAAAAATCAGTTGCCCTCTTATACACAAAGGATATGGAAGCAGAGAGGGAAATCAGAGAAGCTTCACCTTTCACAATAGCCACAAACAGCATAAAATATATTGGGGTAACTCTAACCAAGGAAGTGAAAGATCTATTTGACAAGAACTTTAAGGCGTTGAAGAAAGAAATTGAAGAGGATACTAGAAAATGGAAGAACCTCCCTTGCTCTTGGATTGGGAAGATCAACATAGTAAAAATGGCAATTCTACCAAAGGCAATTTATAGATTCAATGCAATCCCCATCAAGGTCCCATCAAAATTCTTCACAGATCTGGAGAGGACAATAATCAACTTTATATGGAAAAACAAAAAACCCAGGATAGCCAAAACAATCCTATACAATAAAGGATCTTCTGGAGGCATTACCATCCCTGACTTCAAACTCTGTTACAGAGCTACAGTAATGAAAACAGTGTGGTACTGGCATAAAAACAGAGAAGCCGAACAATGGAATCGTATAGAAGACCCGGATTTTAACCCACAAACCTATGAACACCTCATTTTCGATAAAGGAGCTAAAAGTATACAATGGAAGAAAGAAAGCATCTTTAACAAATGGTGCTGGCATAACTGGATGTCAACCTGTAGAAAAATGAAAATAGACCCATATCTATCACCGTGCACAAAACTCAAGTCCAAATGGATTAAAGACCTCAATATCAGTCCGAACACACTGAACCTGATAGAAGAGAAAGTGGGAAGTACCCTACAACAGATGGGCACAGGAGATCGCTTCCTATGTATAACCCGAGCAGCACAGACATTAAGGGCAACATTGAATAAATGGGACCTACTAAAACTGAGAAGCTTCTGTAAAGCAAAGGACACTGTCACTAAGACAAAAAGGCAACCTACTGACTGGGAGAAGATCTTTACCAACCCTGCAACAGACAAAGGTCTGATCTCCAAAATATATAGAGAACTCAAGAGACTAGACTTTAAAATGCTAATTAACCCAATTAAAAAATGGGGCACTGAACTGAACAGAGAATTCTCAAAAGAAGAAGTTCAAATGGCCAAAAGACACTTAAGGTCATGCTCAACCTCCTTAGCAATCAGGGAAATGCAAATCAAAACAACTTTGAGATATCATCTTACACCTGTCAGAATGGCTAAAATCAAAAACACCAATGATAGCCTTTGCTGGAGAGGTTGTGGAGGAAGGGGTACACTCATCCATTGCTGGTGGGAATGCAATCTTGTGCAACCACTTTGGAAATCAGTGTTTCGGTTTCTCAAGAAATTCGGGATCAACCTACCTCTGGACCCAGCCATACCACTCTTGGGAATATACCCAAGAGATGCCCGATCATATGACAAAAGCATTTGTTCAACTATATTCATAGCAGTATTATTTGTAATAGCCAGAACCTGGAAACAACCTAGATGTCCTTCAATGGAAGAATGGATGAAGAAAGTGTGGAATATATACACACTAGAGTACTATGCTGCGGTAAAAAAACAATGACTTCTCGAATTTTGCATGAAAATGGATGGAAATAGAAAACACTTTCCTGAGTGAGGTAACCCAGACCCAAAAAGATGAACATGGGATGTACTCACTCATAATTGGTTTCTAGCCATAAATAAGGGTCACGGAGTCTAGAATTGGTGAGCCGAAAGAAGCTAAATAAGAAGGTGAACCCAAGGAAAAACATATAGTTATCCTCTTGCCTATGAGAAGTAGACAAAATTGCCGGGGAGGAAAGTGGGATCTTGGGGGTGGGGTGGGATGGGGGTAAGGGGAGATGGGGAGAGAAAAGGGAGAAGGGGAGGATGGGTGGAACTTGGGGAAACAGGATGATTGGGGTAAAGGAAGGCTGGATAGGGGAGCACGGAAGCACAATTCTTAGTTAAGGGAGCCACCTTAGGGTTGGCAAGAGACTTGAACCTAGAGTGGCTCCCAGGAGCCCATGGCGATGTCCCCAGTTAGTTCCTTGGGCAGATGAGGATAGGGAACCTGAAACGACCCTATCCTATAGCAATATTGAAGAATATCTTGCATATCATCATAGAATCTTCATCTGGTAATGGATGGAGATAGAGACAGAGACCCACACTGGAGCACTGGACTGAGTTCTCAAGGTCCCAATGAGGAGCAGAAGGAGGGAGAAGATGAGCAAGGAAGTCAGGACCACGAGGGGTGCACCCACCCACTGAGACAATGGGGCTGATCTATTGGGAGCTCACCAAGGCCAGCTGGACTGTGACTGAAAAAGCATGGGATAAAACCAGTCTCTCTGAACATGGCGAACAATGAGGGATGATGAGAAGCCAAGGACAATGGCAAGGGGTTTTGTTCCTACTTCATGTTCTGGCTTTGTGGGAGCCTAGCCAGTTTGGATGTTCACCTTCCTAGACATGGGCAGAGGGGGGCGGACCTTGGAATTTCCACAGGGCAGGGAACCCTGACTGCTCTTTGGACTGGAGAGGGAGGGGGAGAGGAGTGGGGGGAGGAGGAGAAGGGTGGGAGGAGGGGGAGGGAAATGGGAGGCTGGGAGGAGGAAGAAACTTTTTTTCCTTTTCTCAATAAAAAAAAAAAAAAATGGGACTCAAGAGATCGACATAGGCCAGGTCTTAAAGTTGGTTCTAAATGCTGGGATTTATCTTAAATGCTATCAAAATTTATTGATGGACTTTAGTGTGACAGTAATCCAACACATACTTTGAGTGTAGTATGGAGAATAGTTTGGATTGTGATGGTGGAAAGCAGAGGGGAAGAGAAACAGGTTGCTGTTCTTGTAGTACATGGTGTAGGCCGGCACAGTGGTAGTGCAAACAGTCAATACAACCTCTCACACATGTGAATGACAATTACTTTCCAAGGGAGTGACTTAGGAATGCTTCTGTCTCAAAGGAAACTAATCCTTTTCTATCGTGGAAACTTATTTTACCAGAAACTTTAAAAAAGTTTGCAATTCTCTTGCCCCAAACCAAAACTTTGTCTAGTGAATATTTTCTTAATACTCTGCTATATCTTTGCTTATATTTCTAAGTATTGTTAGACAGTTTAGAAACTTGATATACTCTAAACATTTTTCTTTACGTATTTTAAGTGCTTATATTTATCTGATGATTAGTGAAAGTCTTAAACAATATAGTAGATCTATGAATATGACTAGTAATAAAAAGTATTTTAAACTAAATATGACAAAGAAATTATTTCATGAATTTAAATTTTTAATTGATTGGGGATAGTATAAAATGCAAGATATTTTTCAGAGAACAAGTGTTATGTGATTATTTGCTCATTAGATTAGTAGGCTCAATTTTAATCTTTTACCACTCTTTAAATCATTATTTACTTTAAACTAAACATTAAAGAATAAATATAGTTGGTCAAATTAATAGCACCCTCTAGGGAATATTTAAGTGTTAATTATAAGAAAACTAATTTTAATTTATCATGATAGTAAATAGTAGGAAAATGAATTTTTGATAATTTTGTTGGCAGCTCATATATCAGATATTAAAGAATGAGGTTTGCCTCTGCAAATGAGAAAAATTTATCAGAATGAACTTTGTCAAATATTTTCTCAATTTAATCTTGTCCTGCTAAACATATCATTGCTTCTGCATTTTGTGTTTATAGCATGATAAGACTGCATTTTGAAATTCACTGAGGCATAGTCTAAGGCAAGTGAGAAGCAAACAGTTGGTCACTTTAGGACAGTAAAAACAAACTGGCATTTGGTAAACAGGTCCCTGAAGTTTAGATGCACGGGAAATAGATCCGGTGGGAATTGGGTAGTTCTGTACTACTCAGCTGCACACAGGTGCTTCTACTGTCTTTTCCCCTATTAAATGGTCTTGAGACAAAACAACAAGGCTGTAAGTGTAAGGAAGAAGATACACCTGACCTGTGGGAAGTCCAAGGACCGCCCACCTCCATCCAGGTCTAGTAAGGTGAGCGTCCAAAGTGCCTAGGCTCCCCCAAAGCCAGTACGTGCAGTAGGATCAAAAACCCATTGCCATTGTTCTTGAGGGAACCCTGATTGCTCTTCGAGCTGATGAGGGAGGGGGACTTGATCGGGGGAGGGGGAGGGAAATGGGAGGTGGTGGCAGGGAGGAGGCAGAAATCCTTAATAAATAAATTAATTAATTAAAAAAAAGAAGATACACCTGAACTGTATCTAATGACTTTGAGTCTGTGATGGTGTATTCTAAATACCTAGCTGAGGAAAGATTGCCTACTCTAATGATTTCATCGTTAGGTTTCTGTTCAATACTCAATCAGATCTAAAATAGTTATTTTATTTTATTTCTAAATATTTAATAATTAATTTAAACTTTTCTTTTAATTACAATTTTCTCATAATTTTTATAATATATTCTCTTAAAGAATATATACATGTGTATAACTCTTTTATAGCATGTTTATAAGTAAGCTGTAGAAAATGGAGAATGATCATCCTTTGCAGGTAAAATCTGCAAAGAAGAGACATTGTTATGACTTAAAACACTAAGCCAACCATCTCAATTTTTTAAGTAGGAAATAACAATATTATGAGCCACTAGACTGGAGTCACACAGGTCTGCTGAGTTTATGTTCAGTGATTTTTTACATGACTTTATGTCCTAAATTTTATTAGTGTGATTATTTTCTCATTAGATTGGTAGGCTAAATTTTAATCGTTTCCTACTCTTTAAGTCATTATTTTAAAGTGAACATTAAAGATTGAAATCTAGTTTAACCTGATATTAAAGGCAAGATCCATATGTTTAAAAGATTCCTGTTTTGCTTATGTATATGTGGGTGAATTTGCACATGTGTATTGGTTCCCATCAGAGGTCAGAAAAGGGCATCAGAGCACCTGGATCTGGGATTTCACACATCTGTGGGCTGCATCAATTGGGTGCTGAGAATTTAATTCTGGACTTCAAGAGAAACAACCAGTGCTTTTAACTGTGGAGGTATGCTCTAATCAAGATGTAATTTTAAAACAAACAAGCAAACAGACAGTATCTATCAGACTGGAGAACCAATACAAGGATATTTTAGTTAGCTTGCTACTGCTTTGGGTAATTCATATGATCCCATTTTGCTGTCAAGAAGATCTTGGAATACTTTTTATAACCTATACTAGAAAAAACAGTCATTTGTTCAATGGGTTCCATTCACCAGGGTCAAAGGCAGCTTTAGGGGCCCTTAATTATTCTGTGTTGAAGTTACTCTGAATATCCCAATCTTCCCACCAGAAACATACCAAGAAGAACAAAGGCTTATGCAAATTCAGACATTACTCAGATGCCTCTGCATGAACTTGGACATCTAGTGCAGAACTGCACTGGTTAAAATAAATGTGGACTAAGAAAACCTACACGACACTAGAATGCCTTCTTACCTACAGCACAGCATTAAATGGATAATGATCAGGCACTAGGAAACCTTAGCTGCCCTGAGTCACATGCTAGAACAGGGGAGAGCCGAGTTTTCTTGTTTATACAGGCACACACTGAGGCCGGAGTGTGATGCTTTCAGACCTGTATCTCATCAAGGAAGACTTACAGTCACATAACAAAGTTGTTCAGAGTGATATAAGTGCAGTTCTGGTTTTTATATTGTTTGTAAAGCATGATTGGGGCCAGGATATGGGTTAGTGTCAAACAGCAAGACAATAGCAGCAGCAGCAGGATTTCCGATGACACCCACTTAGATATGCCACTGAGAGGACAGTTTTCTCTAGAAGACCTTAGGACTAACTTCTTCATCAAAAGTCAGAAATAAGATTATCTTTTACCAGCTTCCAAGAAGGAAAAGACCATTTCATGAGTAAGTCACATCTATCTATTTACTTTTAAAATACTATCTTTTCTCATTTTACATGCCAATCCCAGTTTTCAGTCCTTGCCCTCCTCCTGCTCCCTCCAACTCCTCTACTCCAGTCTTACCTTTATCCACTCTTCAGAAGGGGAAAGGCTTCCCATGGAGAATCAACAAAGTCTAGCATACTTCTTTGAGGCAGGATCAAGGTCCTCCCCACTATATCTAGGCTGAGCAAGTATCCCTCCAAAGAGAATGGGTTCCAAAAAGCAAGTACAACAGGTAGAGATAAATCCTGGTCCCACTGCCAGTGGTCCCAAAGTCTACTTCAATCATACAACTGTAATTCACATTCAGAGGGCTTAATTTGGTCCTATGCTGGTTCCCTTGGTGTCAGGTCCCACTAGCTCAGGTATGCTTCAGGGAGTATGCCAATCAAGGTCTTGAACTTTTTGCTTACATTCTCATTCCTCCCATTCTTTGACTGGATATTGAGAGCTCAGCTCAGTGTTCTAATGAGGATGTCTGCATCTACTTCCATCAGTTTCTGGATTAAGGTTCTATGATGACATTTAAGTTATCTTTAACATCCTTAGCCATTAGGGAAATGCAAATCAAAATGACTCTGAGATAGTATTTTACATCAGTCAGATTGGCTAAGATGAAAAACACCAATGATAGCTTATGCTGGAGAGGATGCGGAGTATGGGAACACTCCTCCATTGCTGGTGGGAATGAAAATTTATACAACCCCTTTAGAAATCAGTATGATGGTTTCTCAGAAAATTGGTACTCAACCTACCTCAAGACCCAGCAATTCCACTCTTGGACATATATCCAAAGAATGCTCAATTATACTATAGGGATGTTTGCCCAACTACGTTCATAGCAACATTATTTGTAATAGCCAGAACCTGGAAACAACCAGATGCCCTTCAACAAAGAATGGACAAAGAAAATAAGGTAAGTTTACAGACTGGAGTACTACTCAGAGACAAAAAACAATGACATCTTGAAATTTGTATGTGAATGGATGGATCTAGAAAATAACATTCTGAGTTTTTACTTGATATATATTTTATTAGTTTTTACAGTGAAACCATATATGTCTTGAAAAACCAACAACAAAAAAATCCCTGAAATGACACACTTGTGTATTCTTCTACTTTTCCTTTCCTCTTTTTCTCTTTCTTTTTTGATACTTTCACATATTTACTCATAAAAAGCTATAACCCTTCAAAGACAACTATACAGCAATTCCTCAGACAGCTAGATAAAACTGCCACCACATGAAGTCCATTATAAAGACACTGACTTTATCTAGGTGTTAATTACAATGTCTCTTTCACTTGGGTGATGGGTTGATTCCTGTGATTACCTGCGTGTACAGAGAACAGGAATCAACCCATCACCCAAGTGAAAGAGACATTGACACGGGGACTTTTTATTAATTATGAACACTTGGCCTTACCTAGGCTACTTTCTCCATGTCTAGATGGTAAATCTCACCTCTCTTCTTCTCAGAGATTCTCTTTCCAGAAGTCCTTTTTACGGTGCTCTCCTGCTTAGCTATTGATTGTCCAGATTTTTATTAAACCAATTAGAAAGTGCCTTGGTAGAGACACATCTTCACAGTGTATAAAGTGATAATCCCACAGCAACAGCCTACGTTTCCCAGATATCTTGTCATCAGAATGAACCCTGATACTCACGAACTGACTATTTCTGGATTTTTGCATGTCATTACGTTGTTCATTGGGATGTCAAAAGTATTAACTGTAATGATGAATGTATTATCATTGTCTAAGGAGATTTACTTAACTTATGGTTCAATGTTAATTTTTATTAGGTATTTATCATTTTCCTACTAAAATCTTTTGGTCTAAAACAGAAAAATAAATATATAGTTATACATATATAAATAGATAAAGAGAAGATGGGTTTTATTTCTCAAGGAAAGACAAGAATTTAATTTCTATTCTTTATCCATTTATTAGTGGCAGGAGATTACCTTGAAAGAAAAGCCAAGCCTTACAGGTTGGTATCATGTTGAACTTCCCAAGAGCTAGCATGAAACTGTTGGGAATAACAATTGTTATGTTCAAAAGCATTTGTTCAACTATGTTTATAGCGGCATTATTTGTAATAGCCAGAACCTGGAAACAACCTAGATGCCCTTCAATGGAAGAATGGATGAAGAAAGTGTGGAATATATACACACTAGAGTACTATGCTGCGGTAAAAAACAATGACTTCTCGAATTTTGCATGCAAATGGATGGAAATAGAAAACACTATTCTGTGTGAGGTATCCCAGACTCAAAAAGATGAACATGGGATGTACTCACTCATAATTGGTTTCTAGCCATAAACAAAGGACATTGAGCAAATAATTTGTGATCCTAGAGAAGCTAAATAAGAAGTTGAACCAAAAGGAAAACATATAGTCATCTGCCTGGATATGGGAAGTAGACAAGATTGCAGGGCAAAAACTGGGAACTTGGGGGTGAGGTGGCATGGGGCTAAGGGGAATTGGGGTGAGAAACGTGAGAAGGGGAGGATTGGGGGAGCTTGGGGGAATGGGATGTTTGGGATAAAGGAAGGGTGGACACGGGAGCAGAGAAATATATAGCCTAATTAAGGGAGCCACCTTAGGTTTGGCAAGAGACTTGACTCTAGAGGGGCTCGCAGGTGTCCAGGGAGATGTCCCCAGATAGTACCTTGGGCAACTGAGGAGAGGGAACCTGAAATGATCCTATCCTATAGCCATACTGATGAATATCTTGCATATCACCATAGAACCTTCATCTGGCAATGGATCGAGATAGAGACAGAGACCCAAATAGGAGCACCAGACTGAGCTCTTAAGATCCAAATGAGGAGCAGAAGGAGGGAGAACATGAGCAAGGAAGCCAGGACCATGAGGGGTGCACCCACCCACTGTGACAGTGGAACTGATCTATTGGGAGCTCACCAAGGCTAGCGAGACTGAGACTGAATAAGCATGGGATGAAACTGGACTTTCTGAACATGGCGGACAATGAAGGCTGATGAGAAGCCAAGGACAATGGCACTAGGTTTCGATCCTAATACATGAACTGGCTTTGTGGGAGCCTAGCCTGTTTGGATGCTCACCCTCCTGGAACTGGATAGAAGTGTGAGGACCTTGGACTTCCCGCAGGGCAGGGAATCTGGACTGCTCTACATTCTCGAGAGGGAGGGGAAATGGAGTGGGGGGAGGGGGAGGGGCGAAGGGGAGTGGGGGGAGGGGACAACATGTGGGAGGAGGGGGAGGGAAATGGGAAATGGGGAGGAGGTGGAAATTTTTTTCAACAACTAAAAAAAATAAAAATAAAAAATAAATAAAAAGAGGAACAGAAAGAGTTTTCTTTAGCAGCTACTGCAGATGCATGGAATGAGCCTGACCTTTAAGGCACTTTTAAGTGACTTTGGTGACTCTTCCCTTTTATGTTACTATGACTTTCATTCTTGGTTCCTTTGATACATCTGTTTTCAATTTGCTACTTGAAGCAGAAATATATTTGTAATAAAGAAGCATGTAGATTGCAGTGGACATGAACTTTAATTTAGATGAATACCGGTCCATTGGAAATGCAAATCCTCTCCTGATACTGAAATTATGAATTATATTTAATTTCTTTAGACTCTTCTGGGTCGTTCAAGTTTCTGAAGTCAGCATATTTAATTTGTAGAATAAAACAAGAACAAAAAACAATCGCTATGAAAGATAATTAACTGGGAGGATTAATCCAACTCTTGGGAAAGCTCTTTTGATATAGTAACATCCCATAATTTTGAATGCAAACAGAAAGTTAACTTGAGGTTCATTTTCATCAATTCCCACTGAAATGGTTTTTATGTTGTTAAAGTTAGGATACATAGAATGCATCCATTTTATAGGTTTTCTTATATATACATAGAATGTAACCAAAAGGCCCTGCTGGGATTTGTTGTGGATGTTAACAGTTAGATATAAAAACAAACAAACAAAAAGGAAAGAGATTTTTAAGTCTAGGACTCCTAAGTGATTATAAAGATAGTGGAAAAACGACAAGCATTGTGTAATGGATACAGATCCCAAAATAAGAAAATAAATGTAAAAATTAACATAGGCTTTGAATGTACATCTATTTCCAAGAATAGTGGAAACCTATTATAGGGTGATAGACTTAATTATATGTGCATGTTTAGGTGTATACTATGCTAATCATGGATCTGACTTAGTGATAAGTGTGAGGATTATTTCTCCATGGGTCCTTCTTGCTAACTGCTCATAAACTGTTGGGTTCAGTGAGTACATTGGCTTGTGTGTACATTTATTGGGCTATCACCTTTCTGGTTAATTGATTATGTACTTAACAAGATCAAACATGTTCAGCTCCATTAAATGCAATATCACTCTTTTCCTGGGGAAGGAGGCTGTGTATTTCAGTGTCAGTGAGACCTGTTTTAAAAAAAAGGCAAAAGAGAAACAGAAATGCTCTGTCTATCAGCTTTTGCTTTAGTATGGCATACAAGTTTCAAAATAAAAAAATACATAATTTGGATAGTAGGGAAAGCTTTTCGAACTTTGGCAGTAAGCTCATTTGTCATGAGGAGAGACAAACAGAATCCCAGGAGCACATTGTCATAGATGTACGAAATAAATAATAAAAGACATTATATTATCAAGACATATAAAAGTAGGAAATAACTGTAGAAGGTTGAGATTGTCCATGAAAGAAAAGTTGAACATGCACGCAAATGATTAATAAGCATATTTTTAGTTAAAGATGTTTTATTTTTATCAGTATCAATATTTTACCTGCATGTGTGTCTGGGAACCGCTTGTCTGCCCGATAATTGCTGCCCACAGAAGGAGGCATCAAATCCCTTGAATTTGAGTTACTGACAGCTGTTTACAGCCAGGAGGGTTGGAAATTGAACCCGTGCTCTTAACCACTTAGCCATCTCTCCAGCTCCAACAAAAACAATAAAAATGAGGAGCTTGGAAGCATTTGATTTTTTACTTTGAATACCTTCATGATTGTAATACATCATTTGCAATGAAGTATATGACAAAGCTGTGTCCCTATCAGTATTTCTACTTTGTTTGATTATTTTTTATCTTACTAATTTACAAAGTAAGAAATCAAATCTATATTGAGATGTACACTCCTGTTTTATGCTTTGGGTGTGATTCCTTAAAGACTGTGCTTCCGGTGAGTCCTTTGCTGGGATTCTTATCCTTCTAGCTTATATTTTTCTGGAAAAAAAAAAGTTTCCTAAGAATTTAAATTGAATGTTTACACCTTCTAAATCAAAAATTCAATCATCCTTTTAATTTTATAGCAAGACCCTAGGATATAAGAAAGCTGGTTTAACGTTCAGAAGATTATGAACACAATGCTCATGTTTGTTTTCCAGCTCCTGACCCCTCTTGATTAGGCCACATAGAGCTGTATGGAGGTCAGCTAGATACAGTCCTATAAATCCAACTGGTCTCTATGTGAGAAGGAATGCCAGTGGGAAAAGACGACCATCACTGGCGGGCATGTCCTATAATGAGATTTCTATAGAAGTGGAGAGGATTATATAGCAGGTGTATGTGTGTGTGTGTGTGTTTGTGTGATTGTGTGTGCACATGTGTAAAGACAGTGTGGTTGAGTTGGGATGGAGAATGTATTAGAGGAAATACATCAAAGAACAATTAGGGAAAAGTGGCAACGATATAGAGACTATACCAAAGCTAAAATAGAAACATCAGAAAATGATACTATAGTATTATAATACTATAAGGGGAAATTATAATTCTTAAATTATTTATTTTTCATTCATAAAGACAAATATTTTCATGTTTTTATTAGTCTTGATTTTTCTGCTTTCCACAGCGATCTTAAAGATAAATACTATTTACTCATTAAGATGCTGCATGCTATGGCTGATAATATTTATATAGAAAATGGTTTTTCTTTTACTCTTTAGCATAGAGGAATTTTCACATCATCCAAAGAAGAAAAAAATCAGTAAATTTCTCACATTTTACAGCTGCCATGTCAATGCAGCACACTTTTCTATCAAAGGATGCACCACACTGTGATTATGTATAATCCCTGCAAAAGTTCTCAAAGCAAAAAGCATATGGTTCTCTCTTTAAAACAAGGGAATAGGGCGAGTTTTGATGATTGGCAAGAGAGGAAAGCTCTATATCCAGGGACGGGCAGTTTCAGAATTTTAAAAGCTTGCAAGGAAATGTCCCAATAGATTTTGGGAGGTGAAAATCATGACAATTTACGTTCCTGGGTGTCACTTATATGTTCCTATTATTTGTATCATAAGACATGAATTAGTTTACATCCACGTGTGCAATCAGAAGCCATTTCACAATCTAGATTAGCAACTGCCTTGAATCTTGTAATGTCCCTAATTCTTAGCAATTCAAACATACAAAGGATTTACAAACATGCACTCAAGGACTTATTATTACAATGTCTAAAAAAGGATATCAACTAATCATAGTCTAAAGCTAAAAAGCAGTTTTAATATGTGGGGCTCCCTTTGTTATTCAACAAAAGTCAGATTAAAAACACCATGAATATGCTCCTTACCTCCAATTAGATCTTGCTCTTCCTCACGCTGTCATATGCATCCTGGTGTCTAGATATATGTAGATTGATTATCTCAGACCCATAGCAGTATAAACTTCCATTAGTGGTGTGTATGGAAAGCAAGTGATTCCCACGTCTTAACACATACAGTGCATTAGTTTTGTGCTAGAAGAGTCACCCAGGAAAAAAGCTACAGTAAGAAAATGGACTTCCCACAGGACAGGGAACCCTGATTGCTTTTCGGGCTGGGGGAAGACTTAATTGGGGGAGGGGGAGGGAAATGGGAGGCGGTGGCGGGGAAGAGACAGAAATCTTTAATAAATAAATAAATTAAAAAAAAAAGAATTTAAAAAAAAAAAAAGAAAATGGACTTCAGGGTACTTTGTGGTTTAACTGTGTCCCATCTGACTGATCATGTGGTTTAGTGCCATCTCTTGTACAATATTAATTGTATGTGTTAGCATTATATTGGCAATTCTTTTACTAACTGACAAGTAAATGAATAGAAATGATCATTTTAAGGGATAAAAATTTTCACTAGGTCCTGAATACAATTATAACACTACCATGCAGTACACACGAGAAACCAACAATTTTGCTGATTTTTCATATACTATTAGTGTTTTTGCAAACTGGTAGTTTATTTTGCTTTCTCTTTTGAAAGCAACTATCAACATATTAATGTGTAACTTCTCATCCACTGCCATCTCACCTGGGCAAACTAGATTTTCCCTGTTTTTTTTTTTTTTTTTTTTTTTTACCATTGCCCTCTGGTTTTCTTATAGCAAACAAGTGGGCAGAAAAGTAAGTTAATTCCACTTACTGTGTTTCTTTCTTCACAACGGAAGAAAGAACCTATTCCTAGTCCTTCTTTTTTGAACCTGCAGATATAACTTTTCCCGTGAGTGCAACACAGCACACTCTTCTACCTCTTTAGAGTCACTCTGTGTGAAAATTGCTTGCTTTCCTGCAGTCTTGGATCACTTCCACACATAGTGTTAAAGGGGTGGGCATACCCCCCTGGATGGAGGCTGAAGTTAGTTTGCATGTCTGGTTGATCATGCTGTCTCCCTAAGGTGAGACAAGGAAAATGTGACAGAGATGAGGGTGGTAAGCGACAGAGTGACTAACATGCTCCAAGTTCTTGCTGAGCTGTTTCTTAAAGTGCTTTAACGTATTTGTGACATAGCTGTAGAAGACTGGAAATCATTTTAGGGAAGGAAACCTTCAGACTACTGAGCATGAGAAATACCTTAAGGTGAAGATGGGGATCCAGTTCAGCACACCAGCTGTATCACTGTGCAGGTCTGCCTGCTATGATCCAAGGACATGGGTAAGGCACTGTAAACATGGGAACACATACTCGACAGCTCATGCTACACCTCTCTGAACTTATTTCGGGCATTGGTTCTCTGAGATTTGAAGATGCTATGCTCCCAGGCACACACCAATAATGAATCTAATTAGTGGAGGGGCAGGTGTAAATTCAACAATGCGTGGGCTGTTCCAAGACAAAAGTATTATTCTGTGTTATGTTGATGTTTATTTTCAACCTGGTATACTGAAAAAAAGAGCTCATATAAGCTAAACTCAAAGGCAGTGGCCAATTTTCAGCCTTATTTCAATGATGAAGTTTATTTCTAGGTAAAAGGAAGACCTTTTACATGGTATAGAGGCAGTAAGCAGCCCCACTGTGCTCTTCTACATTACTTCAAAACCTGGTGAAGATGTGAGATACATATTACTTAAAAGGCACATCAGCATAGCTGACCATATTCCTAGAAAGCATACCAGGGAAATAGGCGCTGAATCATTATTTTGTGGGCTATGGCAATAGGACTAAGGAAGTTTAAGGTCTGATATCTACACAGATTATGATCTGACAGTTTTGAGCAGATAGCCGAAACAGTAGTTAAATGGAAGAAATAGCAGGTGAACACATGCACGCACACACACACACACACACACACACACACACACACACACAGGATCATTCTGATCTTTCCCTTCTTGGTGCATTGCTATTTGGCAGATTGTCATCAGGTGAACTCTAAACAGGCTAAGAGAAGAACTGGCATCATGCCTAATATTTATTACAGGGATCACAAAAAACAGGTGCTTAATAACATTCCAAAGCCACGTGTTTATGTGGCTGTGTGGTTTTTTTGGAAACCAAGATATTTCTGTTCTCTCCAGAAGATATAAGAACAATAGTGAATCACTTAAAAATAAGCAAATCTCTTATTTTTGTGACAACTGTAATATATTCTTTGCAAAGTTATGTCATTATCAACCGATTCTTTTCTCCTTTAAGATAATAAAATCTATGTTGCTAAATCTGTCACCTTTGTGTTGAGTCACATTTTATGCATGCTTAAGTGTCTTTATTTTGACTTTTTTATGTATCCTTATAGAATTTCATCCTCTTGTATTATCAACGTCTAAGCAACAAATTTTAAAAAGAGAAACGCCTCAGGGCCAGTTGTTACAGCAATTATCAATTATATTTGGCTACATTTAATTGTTTGCAAAATTAGCTTTTAAAGTACCATTTAATTCAGTTACCAATCTTCTCAAGAAGGTAATTAATGAGCTAACTATAATTACATGTGAATGATAAAACACAAGGAACTTTTAAATTAAATCTGTATTGAACTTATGTTGTACTCTGCTATCTTGTACTCCAAGTACTCTAGGGTTTCAACACATTAAAATACCAGTAAACCTCTTTTTAAGCCTCATGCTATGTAACAAAATTCCAGTTAAAATATTCCTTTTCTAAGGAAGACTCCTTAAGGTTTAGGAGGCTTTAAGCAAAGACATTTCTTTCAGACAGGTACACAAGACTTACAAGTCAACTCGGAAGTTTCAAGAAGACCCTGAAACTAACAAGATTCAGAGGCTCCTTCTCTGATTGTGTTACTTATATTTTGGGTTTATGGGTGCTTGGCAAGAGAGTCTCCAAATTTGTTTTGTGGAAAAAACAAAGGTTTGAACAACTAAGAAAGGTAGAAGAAAATGTGGAAGGAGCATTATCAAAATTTTAAAGGAACAATTGAAGAGAGCTCTGATCTCTAGACTTGTGTGTCTCAAAAGTCTACTGTTTCCAACAATATCCAAGTGATAGCTAGGAAGGGAGGGATACAGACATGATGGAAACAAGAGAAAGGAGAATGGAAAAGTCAAACTATTAGAGGAGAAAACAGCCCAGAGTTGGCCCTTCTTCATGGAAGGGGATGGGTTCTGGGTCCAATAATTTATAAAATCCCAGGACCTTCCTCTTTCTAGCCTCTTCCCCTTCTTCCAAAGTCATTGGAGGCTATTCTGGTCTCCCTTAATCAGGCTTTTTTTATCTCTTGCCAGCTGGTAACAATTTGTAACTGTTGCAAAGTCTTGGGCAGGATCAGTGCAGTCTTGCAAGCATGAAGCTTTCCTAATCTCCATACATTCCTTCAACTCTCCTTTAGTTGGGTTATGGACTTGGAGGTCCTGTTCCTTCCATGGTCCTCAGCTGGAGGCTGCTTTTCACACTTCTTGTCATATAACTCTGTCAATATCAAAACACTTGAAACTTCCCTGTATTGTCTTCTTGTCCTGACATTACCAACTTCATGGACTGAGTGGCTTCAATGATGATAATTCCTTTTCTACAACTCTGAACACTTGAAGTCCATTGTGAAAGCACTGTCTTGGGGGTTCTGTTAAAATTTCTCTTCTTGGCTATAGATGACTGCCTTCTTGTGGTGTCTTCTCATGACTTATCCTAGGAGCTCTCTTGAAGACAAGGTATTTCTTCTTCTTATAAACATACCCTTTGGACTGTATTTGGGCCCTTAACTTATGATTCCACTTGAGCTTTGTTATATGTTTTAGGACATAGTCCCAAATATAATTGTAATAGCAGAGCTTCAATTAATACATTTCAGCAAAAGTACTTCACTTCCTATCACTTCGCTGCGTCTATCTCTCCTTCTGCATTGAAGCCCTCAGTAAGAAACGTCAAGCCATTTTTAAGGTATTCCTGTGTTTGCTTGCTTGTGTGAGGGCACATGTGTGTGCATGCTTTTGGATTGTCAGTCTTAGGAATGTTGTCCATCTCTTTTAAGAGACGGTCTCTCATAAGCCTGCCAAGTAAGCTAGACTGACTGGCGAGTGGGCCCTGTGGCTCCTTTACTCTCTGTACCACCAGCCTTGAAATTAAACAAAGCATCACACCTGGGATTTTTTTTTTTATGTGGGGTCTGGGAACTGAACTCAGCTTTTCTTGATTTTGACGCAAACAGTACAAACTGAGTCATCTCCCTAGCACTTTTCTATCCCCACTTCTCTTAAGGACTTGCCTGAGTCAGACGCACACTGAGGTGACCTTCCCACTTTCTTGCTCACGGACCCTACAAACACTTGGGAACAGCCTCCCTGCAGCACATCAGCAGCATTTGAATGAAGAATTATTAAAAGGTAGTTTACCCAGGACTGACAATTCTGGGTCATCTCTGAATCAAGGTTATGAAACATGTTATGGCCTGGAGGAGCAAGTGTGCCACCTCGGATGGAGAAAATCACATTGTCTCTTTAGCTGATTGTTCGAATCACACGACGCCTCTAACCAACTGTGCAAAGTCCATCTCTCTCCTATTGACTGTGAAGATCATGTCATATCTCTAAAATTAGTCTAAAGCAAGCCTAAGCGCCTGCGTGATTTTCTGACCCTGTGGGTGACGGTGTTGGGGTGGCTTGCCAGGTTCTTTCTTTAGCACTCTGCCTGCACTGTCTTTTATTACTGTGTACTGTCAGCAGCTACAATTTCCTAAAAGTTTAAAATAACGAAACTGTGCAAAGGTGGAACAAAATACAAAGCTTAATTCTCCCCTCTAAGAAGCCCCATGGTGTGAAATTCCAGGTACTTCAGATCTCCTCTGGACCTGTAATGTGTCCCTGTATTTTCTTTGGACTGTAGAAGCTCCAGCATCTATGAAGTTGTATTTCAAGACGGGATGACAGGCATTTGTGAGAGTTTAATGTTTTTACTGCTGCTTTTGTCCTTTAATGGCTCCTCCAAAAGTGGCACTCAGCATGGTGGTGCTGACTTCTGTGCTGGGAATGTCTGATCTCTTGCCTTCACACTGAATGACTGCTCCATCCCTCCAGGGACCATGGTGTTCTGCTCCTCAGCACCACCCTGGCTTTTCTCTGAAGTGCTGCCACAACCCTGCAGTGCTCACCAAGCACTGTAAAGAGTCTTTTTTGAGTGTACACAGGCACCGCTGCTATCCTGGCTGCCTGCAGAAAAAAAAAAAAAAGGAGCTTCAGCCCCATCCTCCTTCCTCATCTGATGGTGTTTATTTCTGCTAAAACAAAACCCTTCAGCTTTTCAAACAAACGAAGCTTGCAATATTACAGTGTGTCTTAGTATGTGGTCCAACATTTCTGTGAGCTCCTTTAGGGACGTGGACCTTTAAAACCCATTTCAATGTATCCCAAGACATTTGCCACATGAGAGATAACTATGCTTCACTGCAATGCAGAGAGAAATGGTCCTCCTACTTGACTGGCTGTATCTTTTGAGGTGCAAAATTGGTTGCTCTGGTTCACAGTAATGAATTCCATCTTAAAATTTGTCTTTTAGTCATAGCTTCATCAGCCTAGTGTAGCAGGGGACAACAAATGATACATAGTGTCCTGTAACATGTATTTATATGGGTATTAATTAATGGACTACATTTTTCATATACTACCTCATTTATACTAAATAAAATCATGCTCAATCAGCAGTAGCATTCAACTTCGCAAATGGCAAACTTAGTCCATGGAATCCCTGTAACTGATCAGTTCACAGAAAAAAAACTAGAGGCATGCAACTCTGCCATATGAAATGCTCTAATTTTTACAGATTTTGCTATTTTGCATAGAAAGATAATGCTGACAGAAGAAAAGCTTTGAGTCTAATAGAATTACATTCACTTTCTATTCACTCACTCAATGTTCTTGTTCTTTATTAAACCAATCACAATGACTTATATTCACATAGTATAATGGAATATTCCATAGCATATATATGTAGTGGAATTTCATTTGGCATACACCTTTAATCCCAGTAGCTACACTAGCTTGCCGTAGAAGCTAGGCAGTAGTGGTGTACGCCCTTAATCCTAGAACTAGAGAGTATTATAAAATGGGAGATGACAGCACTCAGCCTCAGTATGATTCTGAGGTTTCCTGGAAGCAGGATCACCATTTTTGGATTGAGGTCAAGGAAAGAGCCAATGGCTGGCTACTTTACTTTTCTGGTCTTCAGGTTGAACCCCAATATCTGTCATCTGTCTCTGAATTTTTATTAATAATGTTCCATGTGTGTGTGTGTGAAATATATATATATATATATATATATATATATATATATATATATATATATATATTTGACATAAAATGAATCTTTTGGGAATGGAAATAGGAAAAAGGAAGTAATGAGGAAAAATATAAACAAAGAGCAACGAAATATTTGGCAAGAAAATGTAATGAAAACCATTATTTTGTGATACAACTATAATTAATGACTATAATAAGTAAAGAGATTGAGATAGATGTCTCAAGCCAGAGAAATAAGCAAGTGATGACAGGGATTGATGGCAGATACTTGTAAGTCAAGGGTAAAGGACTCAGAATTAAATCAATCCTTACAAACATCTTAACTTAGATGTCCAACCTCCAAAATAATGAGAAAATAGGTTTCTTTTATGTTGCTTCAATATAACTGAATACAAAATAAACAAACAAGTACCTTTCCTTAAAAGGTAGTACATTGTCACCAGACTAGCTTGCCTAAGTTTTAGGTCCTAATTAAAAAATAATGTGATTAGACACTCTTCTTCCCCTTTATTTTTTATTATCTCTTTACTTTCTGCTTTTTCTTAAACAGAAGAAACACTTCTAAAATTTATTTTAGACCTTGCCTGTAGGATTAGAGAGAAAAATGCAAACAATATACATGACCTTAAACCATTTTCACCAAGCACTTCTTTCCACTGACTTTTGAGGAAAAGTAAAGTTATGACTGTTGCCATCATGGAAAGTTTCCTTAGGCACTTGGAGACAGTAAATGGAAGGGGTCACTACAGACTCATTGCAATCTTGTGAGTTGCCCCTTCCCAATTCTGAGGTTTATAAGTGTACCCAGACTATAGTATGAATAGAATTCCAATAAAGATAATGTGAATTGATGCAAAGGTAAGATCCATCTGAACTGGCATCAAAGAGCATCCCACTGATGCGGTGTTTAAAGAATAAAAACACTCATTCAAGCAGTTTGGATAGCTCTGATGTGGGATTCCCCTCTGTATGCTGTGAATACCATTTAGTTAATACAGAATCTGCTTTTGGCCAATGGCTTAACAAAATATAGCCAGGCTGAAAGAGATACATAGAGAGAGTAGGCAGAGTCAGAAAGAAACCGTGTAGCTGCTGCCAGTGACAGACGCACAGCAACCTTGCCAGTAAGCCACAACCACGTGGTGATACACAAAATAATGAAAATGGGTTAATTTAAGATAAAAGTTACCCAGAAATATGCTTAAGCTATTGGCCAAACAGTGTTGCAATAACACAGATTTCTGCGTGGTTATTTTGGGTCTGAGCTGCTGAGAATGAGTAAGTGACCTCCCCCAACATAGTTCCTGTTCATTTTTAGGGTAGAATCAATTTATTTTTATAAGCTTCATTTCTGATGCTTGGAGATGCTTTGGGGCACTCAAAGAGCAGGATAAATATATGAGTAGCCACATATATTTCCATTCTAAGTTAATTAATTTTTCTCCATTCTGACAAAATGTCTGGCAAATACCACATAAGGGAACAAGGCTTTACATTTGGTTCATGTTTTAAGCAGATTCAGTAGATGTGGAACGTGTGATGGGAGGGAGTTCCAAGGCAGCATGGAAAAGCAGGTGCCAGGCACCAGTCACGTGTTATCCACAGTAAGGAAGCAGGGAATTTAAATCTGGTTTTGTTTGCTTTTAAGTTGTGATTTAGTCTAACCTATCAGACAATGCTAGTTGTTCTGTAGAGAGAACGTGCGAAAAATTGCTGGGTGTCAAAAGCTTACCTGTTTTAATTTCCACCATAAAATCAGAGAGAATACATGGCCAAATGAATGACTAGTACCTAAGTGAACCTATAGGGAAACGGAACTTATTGAGAATACAAGGTACCTTGTATTCATTCATATTGCTAATCTTGCATTATAAATTACATTTAATCACGTGTCAGTGCTGCTTACTTTTAATGTCAACAGTATATAAATCAGAGTTCCCTGGAGCTATAGATCCTCAACTGAAGAACTGCTTCCATCACAGCGGCTTGTGGCCATGAGTATGGGAACATTTTTTCCTGATTTCTAAGTGACTAAGGATATACGCTGGCCAGTTGTGGCATTATATTCCCAGGCAGCTGGGTCAGGGTTGTATAATGGAAGAAAATTAGATGAGCTTGTGCCACTGAAAGGAGAGCAAGTTGGTGAAGAGTGTTCAAATGTGATCCCTGCCTCCAAGTCCCTGCCCTGACTCTTTCTTTAACAATTGATTGTAACCTGAATACTAAAAAAAAAAAAAAATTTCCTAAATTACTTTTAGTGAGCATGTTGAGGACTACGTGTTTGAAACATTGAACTAGAAAAACTATTGTGTGCTCAAATTTTAGTCATTGGTCAGCTGAGGCTGAAGCCTAATTTAGAGTTAATAAGATCTCAGTATCCTTGAGGTAAATCTGGGAATCTTTCCTCAGGCTCAGTATACAAGTTTACACACTGAGGTGGCAGCAGAGCTTGGCAACTTGTGAGAGTCTCTACCCCGATCCTAGTTGTGAAGGCATAAGAAAAGTGAGATTGATGAGTCGTCTTGGGTGTCTGAGACCCTGAATTGTGTTGCAAGGTGTCCTTGAGAGAGACAAGGATCAGCAGCTTGTGAAAGTGCAGCCTCACCTGCAGTGAAGACCCCAGGATACTGGAAATACTAAGACCAAGGCAGATCTGCCGACAAGAGTATCAGGTGTGGAATGAAACCTGGCTTGGGTCTAAGAGACAAGCTGTAAGTGCTGTGAATGGCAGGGCTCTAGAAGTAAGGCTGCTCGAGCATTTCGGAGCACAGATCGTGAGTGAGTCCCAGACACAATAGAACTACTGGATTTCTTTATACTTCTAGGTATTGGATTTTGCTTTGATCTGATTGTTTTTATGCCCTGTTTTTTTTCTTTTGAAACATGAAAGTATTTAATGTGTTTTTGAGTTATGTAATTTCAATTTTTTTAAAATAAAGTTTTTCAATCTTCAGTAATAGTATCTTATCAGTATCTTGATTACTATATAACTTGAAACACCATTTGTCTAGAGTGTGGGTTATAACTTTTTAGACCTCAGTTCTTACATATGTGATACCATAGTCTCCTAATTACTCATAGTTTAGTGTCAGGTTATTACAGATCGATGTCCTTGTTTTGATATTCCTTTTTCTTGTTACTTTGGTCAGTAAGCACAATGTCCTCATGACTCGCAGTGGCTCCTTTTAATCTACAGGGCCGTAGCACATTTACTGGGTTGATTCAGATTAAAATATCAGAATATTCTTTAAGATTCGGCTCAGAAAGAAAGCAGAGTAATTTTGTATACCTTACAGGAAGACCAGAGGTAATAAGGTGCAGGCCTCTGATAAAAAGTACTTTGATGTCCTGGCTACAGTCCCACAATTTTCTCCCCACTCCTGTGCTTTCTACTCTATTATTCCCGAAGATCAGCTGTGCTTTTTGATATTAGTTTTAGCTTCTATGTAAAATATAGGGATGAGTGAATGACTTTGCCTTATCTTTTTTTTATTAAGATGGATTGATTTTGTAACAAATTTTACATACAGTAGTTGTGCCATAAGTACACATAGCTCCATGTAACTCTAAGGATAATGTGAGCTTTATTGGGAACCTTTTGTCCCAATAAAATCCCAGTTAAAAATAAGGAATGCATCATAGATGAGAAGCATTGGGCAACTCAAATGGTCTGCCCCTTTTGTGAGAATTAGGCAGTATTACAGAGCAAAGTCTGGACAAGCATTCTGTGCAGAGTGAGCACCCAGTATAGTGAACTGTCTTTGCTATCTAATCATGACTCTTCTACAGGTCAAGGTGTCATATATCTAATATGGATATTTAATATTAGATATATGAAATTACATTATTATTCATATCAAATAAGTGTAATGTACACTTCCCATACCTGGTTGAAGTGTGATCAGTCATACTTGAGTGACATGTATTGCTTCTATGTGTCAACTGTAAGCTGATGTGTCATTTACCATGATCTCCTTCCCTTTCATTCCAGAGGGAAAAAAAACTATTGTATCTGTGTCCTGGACAGAAGATGCCGTGAAGCACCAGGACCAGTTTTGTGCCAAAATGCCCCTAGATCATGAGTGTGAAATAGCTTGTGTATTAAGCGATTCGTGTGTGTGTGTGTGTGTGAGTGCGTGTGCGTGTGCACACATGCGTGTATGCATGTACATGTTTGGTGGGGGGAGAGGGGTAGCTGTTTACTTTCCGTAGTTTTAACCATCACAGAGCATAGCTGGCCTATTCTGACTGACACTTATATTTCATTAAGTTCATTTTACTAAACAGATCTGGCTTTTACTGACTTTCCTGTGAGTTTATGGAGAGCCAGAGGTTAATAATCCACCTTGTGCCACACAGCTAGCGAGTGGTAGAATAGAGATTTTTCACCCTGATTCCACGTGCTCACAGGTCATGTGGTGAGTACTTTTGGTTGACTCCAGTACAGTAATTGAAATGAAAAAGATGTCTTTTTAGTAGGTGAATTATCTTTCGGTTTCCTTTTAGGAGATTCTCATCAGTCCTGACTTAATGTTTCATTTCCTTGTGGGAAATTTTATGATGAAAAGGACCTTTAATACTGAAGAGTAAGATAAAAAATGATGAAAGATAGGCCAGCTTCGGGTTTATTACTATTTTAATGTTGTTCAAACCATTTCTATTATGTTTTTATCTGTATATTAATGCCTCCACTTATTGTGTTTTCTTTGTTTAGTTTTATGTGTGTAGGTCATCATGTTTTCTCTGTGTTCTGGATGTATGTTTTCTCTTGTACATGTATGCATGTAGAAGCCTGATATTGATGCTGGAAATCATCTTTGGTTGCTCTCCCACCACATTAAGAAGCCATGGGTAAGATGGTCAGCATCATGGAAATAGGTTCTTAACCGTGACTCCCTCTTCCAGGAATATCTAGGTTTGTGTTGGGTTTACAAAAGCCAGTGTGCCCACTGCCACTCTCACCTGGCATGTAAGGGGTTTCTGGCATTTGAACTTGGTCCTCATGCTTATACTGCAAGTATTTCAACTGCTGAACCAAATGTCCAGCCCATATACTTCTTCATATTATTTCACGAGGCACTTCATGTACACCACATTAATAATTACAGTAGATAAACTATTTTACATTTATTCATTTCAATTTTGAAGTTATACCAAATCATTAACCAGCACAAATCAAGCCATTATAATTTGCATAATATTTGATGTAGTAGTACGAGTGGTGGGGCTGTGTCCCCGGCACCCGGCCGCCCCCACGGCTAGCTCTAGGTTATGCCCTGAAATAATTACACGGAAACTGTATTCTTTTAAACACTGCCTGACCCATTAGTTTCAGCCTTTTAACCCATTTCTATTAATCTATGTAGCACCACGAGGTGCGCTTACCAGGGAGATTCTAGCCTACGTCTGTCTGGAGTGCGAGAATCACGGCGACTCCTGACTCAGCTTCTTTCTCCCAGCCTTCTGTTCTGTTTACTCCTCCCACCTATGTTTTAACCTATGAGGACCAAGCAGTTTCTTTATTGCTTAACCAATGAAATCAACAGATTGATATATGACACTCCCACATTAATTTGAAATTATTTTTTTTTCTTCTATAAGCATAGCGAGTCAAGAAACCAAATGTTAAGTGGAATATTTACTTCCTAGCTAGTTTATTTCACATAGAAAGAGTTAGAACATGACAGGGAATGAATGCCATTAATTTGTTCCAAGTATAAATTTGCTTTCCCAGTTGAATGTTTATGTTACATTCAAAAGATAAAGGTTTTGTATATTATATTTGATTCAAGAAGTAGCATCTAGTTTCAATCCAGAATCAGTATGAACATACTTAGTGCCCCTTCAAAAAATAATTATGATTTTTTTTGTTGTATTGATTATAAAATATCACTACTTGAACAAGATTTCCCAAGGGGTAAAGGGTAATGATCACTTATTTAAGAAATACTGCTTAGAGTTTTCCATGTGTTAAGAATTATCAAAGATATATGGACAAAAATATGAACTTGCTGATGATGTCAGAGTAGGTGAAACCTATCAGTAAACAATATAATATAAAAGATCATAGCTGAATATACTGAAAAAAAATATTCAGTTAGGCTTGGCTGTGTCATTGGAGGCTTTGCAAGAGAAAGAATGAACCAGAATTTCTAGAATGTGTGCAGATCAAATATGTGAATCAAAGATATTTAGGAAGATGTCATAGGCCATGGACAGAACAGGTATTAAAAATCCATGCACATGAAAAGTTTAAGAAGCTGGTTTTGGCCAGATCTTAACATTCTAGCAGAGCACTCATTAGTGATGAGAGCTGAAAGCAAGACTTTAGCTGAATTAGATGATCAGACTAGAAAATACAGATCTTGTAGGCTGCTACATGGGAGTGGGCTCAATGTGTATTAGAGATTCATGTTTTTGTATAATGTTCCCCTGAAGAGATTATCTTTCATAAAGTTTGCTAATACATTGTAGTTCTGTTGAACATTTAAAGAGCAGGGACTAGATTCTGTAGGACAGTCTGAACTCTATTGTAGACACTGGTGGAATCTCATGAGGCTAGAAACAGTAACTAGAGGGAGGAAACTTGGGTTAATAACATTTATAGAAATACAAGCAGGATATTTGGCATATATGTCCTAGGAAATAGAGCAAGACGTGATAAGGATGAATTCCACGCTCTAGACTTAGAAGCAGGCTTAGGTTTTGTGTTAGTCTACTACTCCTGGGCAGGGGTCCTGCCCATAAGTGTGGCTAGCATATGGAGTATCACTCCATTGGAGAAAAGTGATTTTTTTCTTTGCCCGTGGATATCAATTTCAGATGGCTTCTTGGTTAGGAGTGGGGAGCTATGTTCACTCCCTGCCCCGTTTGTGCTGGGGCATGCTCTGGCTTGAACTTGTCCAAGCCTTGTGCATGCTGCCACCATCTGAGTCCATATGTGCACCCATCTTGTCTTATCAGGAAAATACCTTTTCCGGGGAGTCATCTATCCATATTTCATATTCTTCCTGGGAAAATACATCAGGGTCTTGGGGATACAGATCTGATTGTGAAAGTCTGGGTTGAACATTTGCATAGACATTGATGTTATCAGGAGAATTCTTGCTTTCAAGGAAAGTCACCAGTACCCTATCTAGAATAAGACAAACTTCGGGACATGCCTGCTCAGTCATAGTGAAGAGATGAAAGAGGGACTAGGGACAGCTAAACTAAAGAGAAACCCCAGCAGGACAGATGCAGCCCAGCATAAGAGATATATAGTGTGAAGGGCTCTACAGCAGAACACGGGAAGGAGGCAGCAAGGCAAACAACAGCACATGAGTCAAATACAAATACTGAGAGTAGGAGCAGATTTCATATAGTGAGTGGAGAGAAACCTGGCAGTGGTGGTTTGCAGTGAAGGAACAAATAATTTCTCCAAGAGAATGCTTTTGTAGGGAATGAGGAAAAACAGTGCAGGGTAAATAGAATTTACATATGTTTTAAAATGTGTATTGTTATTTTAAATAGGAGAGAACTGAATTTGTATGTGCCTGAAGAAAGTCTGAGTAACCCTGCTGGTGGTGGGTGGATGCACATATCTTTGGTCCTAGCACTTGGGTGGTAGAGGGAGGAGGGTATCAGTGAGTTTGAGGCCAGCCTGGTCTACAAAGCACTTTCCAGGATGGTCAGGGCTGTTACAAAAAGACCCTGTCTTCACAAAACAAAACAAAGCAAAACAACAGCAACAACAACAACAAAAAACCAACAAAAACCAAAAAGGAAGGAAGGAAGGAAGGAAGGAAGGAAGGAAGGAAGGAAGGAAGGAAGGAAGGAAGGAAGGAAGAAAGGAAGGAAGGAAGGAAGATGTCTGAAGAGTGTTGCTGTAGTTGACCTACCAAGAGGTTAATGACCCCTGAGGTATGAAGGCTGAAGCTTGAGGCAAGGATGTGAGAAGCAGAGGAGGTAGAATGGGTATTAAAAGAAGTAAGTTTGCTCTCAGGACATTTAAGATGGAAATATTACTATCCTCGTGTGTTCTATACATAGGAGAAAAAAGATTAATGTACAAATATTCTTTTGAAGTGTAATAGACAGATTTCAAGTTAAGTCTTTAAACTATAAAAATTCTGGAAATGCATATGAGAGAAAGTCCTTTTGATTTTAGTTTAGTCAGAAACTTCACGCGTGCAGCTCCCAAAGCTCCATCCTGAAAAGGACAGGTTGAAAACTTGACTTAAATGAAATTTTCTGTTCTATGAACAGCTCAGTAAGAAAATGTGTAGACAGAGTAAAAGAACATATTTTAAGATGACGTATTTTATGTAGAACTTGTATTTAGAATATGAAGAGTTCTCAAAACTTAGTAATAAGAAGGCAAATAACCAATATAAAATCAGACCATTTGAGCTCACATTTTTACAACAGAGATACATTCTAGAATATGAGCACATGTAGAGAATCCCAATAGCACTGTGTTAATAAAGTACAAGATAAAAACACAAATGACTGCAAATACATCAAATCTAAAATTGAAAATGACTGACCATGCCAATCTGTGGTAGGAGTATAGAGCAACTGTCATTCAAAGAGTTTAAGTGGGTGTGTAAAATGATACAATTTTGGAAAATAGCTGAGCATTTTTTTAAAACTTTAATCTATTATACAAACTATTCCTTAAGATACTAGATAATTACCCAAGGAAAATAGAACATATGTTCACAAGAGACTGGTAAATAAACATCCATAGGAGCTGCATTTGTAAAAACCCCAAGAAGCAAGCAACTTGTCATAGCAATTTTCCCCTTCTGTGACAGAATTCTTGTTAAGAAGCCATTTCAAGAAAGAATGCATTCTGGCTTCCAGTTTTGGGGGATGCATCCCATCATAAAGTGGAAGTCATGGAAACAGAGGAGAAACTGCCTGGTCACACTGCATTGACAATCAGGAAGCAGAATTCACAGGAAAACGAACCAGACCAGGAAACCTCAGGATTTTGGGCCCTGTCTTGCAGCAATGCTCCACCTCTAAAGGTTTCCAACCTTCAAATAGCATCCCCACCTAGGGAAAGCATTCAATCACAGGGGATGCTTCACACCCAAATTCCAACCTCACCTAAATGTGCAGGACAGATAAAACGAACTAACGAATAAACTGTGAGGAACACTTTAGCCAATGTGACTCGGTAACGAACAGTGACGAACGAATACTGCAGTGACACAAAGGGATCCTAAATAAATTACACTGGCCGGGTGGTGGTGGCACACGCCTTTAATCCCAGCACTCCAAAAACAGAGGCAGGTGGATCTCTGTGATTTCGAGGCCAACCTGGTCTACAAGAGCTAGTTTCAGGGCAGGCTCCAAAACTACAGAGAAACCCTGTCTCAAAAAACCAAAATAAATAAATTACACTGAATGAAACAAGTTAGGTCTAAAGTAGGGAATTTGTGTAAACTTCCAGAAATTGCAATCTGAGCTCTAGTGACAGAGAGGGGGCCAGAGGTGATTTGGCATATAGTGTGTTAGATCTGTTCCCCAAGAATGTTGCTGACTGATAGCTCAAATAACAGAAAATTTCTCACATATCTGGAGGCTCAGAGCCAGAAATCAGCTAGAGCAGAGTTAATTTCATCCCCAGGTGTCTTCCCTGGCTTGCTGAGGACTATCTTCTCACTGCCTTTTCCACATGGACACCCCTGATGTCTCCTTCGGTATCTAATATTCCTCTTAAAGGGACTGGGATGATCAGGCTCACTCCAATGGCTTCAATATTATTTAGTTACCTCTTTAAAAGCTACCCCCAAATTCATAGTCTAGGTTTTGAAACCTGGAGATAGATGAATTTAGGAGAAAAACTGAATCCATAACTTTGGGGAATAGGTCTGCAGATTCAGACACTGTAAGCATTGAAGAAATCTATGGCAAGGACAGACAAGTTTATTTGCTTCCATTAGGACAATAATCCCTAGGGATATGTGGTCAACATGACCTCAAGAACTGTATGGATGCATTTAGTTTATTGCAGACTGGCCGCTGGTAAAATCCTTGCCGCAGCACACTGGTAAGTAATATTAGGAAAACTTGAATATAACAAAATAAAATCCAAACAAAATTCCAGGTAACAGCCCTTTTGGGAATAATGTTTGTGGGCAAGTGTTTTCCAACAAAATATATGAATCAGTGTATGTTTAAATCAATGGCCATATAATCCAGTTGACATTTCATAATGCATTAAAAAATCCATGTGATTATTTTTAGTTATCCACACTTAAATATTTATTTTATGCCTAATCAGTGAAAATAATCAATGGACTGAGTTTTAGGAGAGAGAAATTGAAAGCAGAGTTCTGAGATCCTGATGCGCAAGCATTACAGGTACCAAACCTCATTTAAGTTTACATTAAATTACAGAGACAAAGAGCTTCCTAAAGCAGTTCAATCCAATTTTGGGACATGTCAATTTTTCAATGTAACAAAAGGGGGTAAAACGCAAGAATCAATGACAATAAACTTACTGTAGATGCTGCCAACAGAGCCAAATATTGCTGATGGTAATAAAGATAATCAAGCAGGGAGGCGTTGCAGACACCCCTCCTTTTCCATACTGCCAAGATCACAGACAGCACCTGAGCCACAGATATTAGTGATGACCGTGTAGGCTGTCCCTGTGTGCACACTCCCATGATAAAGCTTCATTTATGAATTAGAAGACTAAGAGACATGGCAATGATAATAAAATACAATAACTATGGCAACATGTGGTACTCAGACACAAACATTGCAGTAGCACATGGCTGGCTCTGAGAGCAGATATGGCTCAGTAACTGACACAGAGCTAGGTGACATTACTGCATAGAGAGTCTGAACAAAGAGCTGTGTCTCCTCTTTACTAGATAGGACGTGATGGCCTGATATCTTATCATACTACATAGAACAGAGTGGAATTGAGGAATATTTCACTGAATAGTTTAGGAATGTGCTTGATTAGAAATAATAGAAATCAGAGAGTGACATTATTGATAATGGGGTACTTTGGGGTTGTGGGTTGACATTCTCTCTGCTAGTCAGGTCACAAGACATATTGCTTAGTAACCTCTATGCAATTATTGTGGGTTAACAGCAAAGTAGGGCAAATTATTTTTAAGGAGACAGATCTATTTTCAACAATATTGTGCAGAACTATTTTCACAAAAACAAAAGGGAAAAAGTAGGAAGTATTTACTGCTAGATGACATTTCCTTCTCAAATCATTAAGAGAGGCAACACAGGCATTGTTCCTTTACCTTCTCTGCATTGCTCGAGTCTCCCACCCCTCCTCAGTAGACACTGTGTGAGGTCAACACTAGATGGTGTTGTGCTCCTTCTGTTCAGTTGGATTTGCAGTGAAGGCACTTTTTGCCTAGGCAGTCTGTGTGCTTTAGGTGTTTTAATGGGATATCAGCACTTGTTAGAAAAAGAAAAAAATGGTTCTGCTTATGAAATATGTTTAGGTAGCTGTAGGTACAAGCAAGCTCCTTTCCAGTTTTAAGCTTAAGCAAATGTGTTTGTGATTAGCGTGACCTGTAGTCTCAGATTCCAAGACTTTATTTTATATTTTGCTGATTGTCAGCTTCCATGTTGGTTCTGAGAACAAAATCTGGGTCTTCTTTGGAGCATCAAATGCTCCATCTTTCTCTCTAACCACGGATGTTGTATTTATTTAAAATCTTTTAGAAATAGACTTTATTTTTTAGAAAATACATCATGGAAAGAAAAATTGTCTGTTTTTTTCCTCTTAAAACTTCATTTAGATCTTCAAACCAGAATTTTGCTTTTCAGAATGAGTATCAGTATTTAAGAATAATGCTGAGGTTTGAATTCAAGACTGGTTGTGATTTTGTTCCAGACTACACTGTACTTCGTAATAACATTTCAGACGGATCCCATTAGGCAGTTAGTGACGCCAGAGAGACTGAGCTCCAGTCTTGTCCATATGGAGGAAATGTTTACAAATGTTAGCACAAGAAACTGAACCTAGAAAGACCTCAATGAGTTAACAGGGAAAGTGATGTTTCCTGGTCCTGGAAATATGAGCAGGCATTTTCTGAAGTAGAAAGGAAAGAGAAGAGATATCTAGGCAAGAGGTTAGATTTTCTTCAAGAATCCTATATATTTCTGCATTGAACAGTTTGTTCTTTTCTGAATAGGTCTTTCTCCCAAGCAATTACAAGCCTAAGTTATTTTCCACGTGTTACTAGAATAAGTTATAGGACAGACAGTTAGGGAACTAATTAAGCTTTGGGTGTAAATTAGTTCAGGCAGCTCAGTCTGAAGGAAAAAGGGAGGATGGCTCTGCCATTTTTAAATGAACAGAAATGGGAATGGCAATTGTCCTTATTTGTTGAGAGAGCTCAAGGGAAGAAGGGTCAGGAGGATGAGCTCAAGTCCACAGACAGCTACTGTGATAACCACAAACACTGGCCTTTGAAGACAAATAGGAATTTAAAGTTAACTCTAGTCTAATACGACTAGAATGTGGGCCATTAAAGTTTCAATGAAAATCTGTAAAAAAGTAAAGATTAGTAAAGATTTTTCTTACACATAGTTTTGCCCACACTGTAAAATTACATCACTATTGAAACATAGCTATAAAGGGCAAACAAATGGTCACCAAATTGGGAAACTGGATTATAGTTTGCTAATTTTGAGCTATAAATAAAAATGTGCAATATATAGCAAATCCTTAACAAAATAGGCATTATGGAACAGGATATTAGTTTAACTGGGTAAACATGTGCTGCCTTTGTTTATGCTGCATTTAACTAGGTAAAAAATGTGCTGCTGTTTCACCGTGCCTGCCTAAGAAACCTGATAGATCTAATAAGATCTGAATGGCCAATATCTAGGAAGAGGAGGGATAGGTGGGGCAAGTGGGCAGAGAGAAAAGGGGAGTCAACCAGGGAGTAGTCAGGGATGACGCTGCCAGGCAGGGGCCATATATCCAGATCTGGAGGAAGCAGTAAGGTAGGACATATAAAATGAAAGAATGGTAAAAAGTCCAGAGGCGAAATGTAGATGAAGGGAAACTGGTAAAAGTTATAAGAGCTAGTGAGACAAGCTTAAAGTGAGACTGAGCATTCATAACTAATAATAACTCTCTGTTCTGAATCATGATTTTGGGGTTGGCAGTCCAAGAAAGTCTGCTATAAGTAGGTGTTGAATATGTTGCTAGGTACTAAATTTTAGAATGTGACTGAATTTAAGTATATGTGGTATGTTGTACATCTATTTAAAATAGAAGAAAGACTTCTAAAACTTTCCAGATTGGATTAGCATATTTACATCTCTCTGAACTTTATCAGGCGCTGTTGTTACAACAGGATATATGCTCAGTATAAAGATTTCCCTTCAGTAAAATTTAAGCTCCTTGAAATCACAGCTTGCTTATAATTCATCTTTACTTCAAAACTTGGATGAAAATGACAATTTTAATATCAAAATACATGTCTCATTCCAGATAAATATAATAGTCTTATCATCCATTCACTAAAGAGGCTATGACAAAAAAGCTGTAAATTCTTTAAACAAATTGTATGTAATTGCTTATAATATCTGCAATAATTGAAAACAAAACAGAATAATTGCCTGAGAGTTATTACTTGCTTAGTTTATAAATATTTGCTGCAATTATGGATTATGATGATTGGCAAAATTCTACAGCTCCAGGGGGATAAATCAGACAATCAGATTTACTCTCTCTCATCATAACTTTGAGTAAATTGTTCTCTACAATATGATGGTAGGGGAGTCCTTTTCTGTGAAATGAGATACAATATTTGTATCGAGAGAAACATCATTATACATGCTTACATATTATTATCTAACCAAGAGTAGAGTAAACAGATATGAAGCTATGAAGTTACAAAAATATTTCTAATGGTAATGATTGTAATATTAGAAACAATGGCTAGCACAATGACTGTAGAGAATCAAGTACAAAAGCTGCAGCATTAAATAGGAATAAATGCAGAGTCAAAAATCTGATTGAAGGGGAAAAATAAAACAATAATTAAAATATAACAAATCATGTTGGATAGTGTGATTCCTATTCTTGGTTGCCAACCTGACTGCCTTAAGGATGTACCACACTCCTGAAATGGAAGGAACAAATCTGAGAGTTCTTTTTTGCTGCATTTGAAGGCGGTGAACACACTCCTAGTCTGGAATATTGAGGTGGGAAGACACATACACCTTTGGTTCAGATCAAAGGTCCTGTTTCAAGATCTTGAAATAAGAAGATCTGCCTTTAATCTGGGCTCTACTTTCTCATGGAAGTTTATATAAGAACATAGAATAAGGAAGCTTTTGCTGTTAACCTGATTTCCATGATCTTGCTAGTACATCCTTTCTTTTCACTGTTATTAGAGACTACTTTTTTGGCACTCCAGCATACACCGAAGACCAGATGAGATATCTAGCCTTGTGGAGTAAGCTGCTACTGGATTATTAGACTTTTCATTCATAACCAGTAATTGTCAAATCAGTTGGACAGCAGCCTATAAATCATATCAGTAAATTCCTATATCCATCTCTGTCTATATATATAGAGATATTTATTCCATAAGTTCTGTTGTTACTCTAGAGGGTACTGACAAATACAAATATACGTGACCAAGGAGATCATAGCAGCAGCAGCAACAAAAGAAGAGAAAGAAGGAGGAGGAGGAGGAGGAGAACAACAACAACAACAGCCACAACAAGAACCACCACAACAACATCAATGCAAAAACAACAAAACAAAAGCAAAAAAGAAAAAATATTTTTTATAGTATTGGTAGATTTATAGAAGAACATTCAAAATAACCATGTGCTTAACCTTACACTGTAAAGAATAATTGGATAGTTGTGATCTACATATGTTATAGCCACAAATAAATTTATTGCTGATTTCACTCATCATTTGGTTGCATATATTTTGCTCTGTCAAGGGAAGGGCATCTGAAATAGACAACGAGGAACTTCGTCTGTGTTTATGGTCCCACATCCTGGACATCCAAGGAACCATGGGCAATACTAACAGATTCAGAAGTTGATGGCTCTGAGTTCTAAGCTCTAGAGGACAAAGTACTGTACGTCTTAGGTGCTCAGGTCAGAGCTTACATGGTTCTAGTCCTTGCCAGTGGCCTTACTCTGACTGATCAATGACCCATGAATTATAACAGCAGCTACATTGGTGGTTAATGTTACTGTTTAAGTCTTAAATGTCAAGATTCACAACTTCTGACAGTGTCTTAATGGTGTCAGAAAGTCTTGGACCTTGCATGTGTTTGGATTTAGGGTTACAACTTAGCGTAACTCCAAGGAGAATCAGTTAGGAGTCTCTCACATCTTATCCTTCATGGCTTCCTTCCTTTTTTGCTTTCTGCCTTCATTTATACTACTACTATCCTTCATTGTCTCAGCTGCTTTGACCTCTGTTGAATACACTGTGGCCTGGTTTTTGACTAGTGTTTGTGATGTGGGATTCCCCTCTGTATGCTATGAAACTATGTTTTATTACTATTGGTTAATAAAGAAGCTTCATAGGAAACTCCTTGGGGGGGCCTCTCGCAGGCCCCAATTTCAAACAAGGCCCAGTCGTTCCCAGTCACTGTGGAGTACATGTCTCACCAGGAAAATTAATCAACTCAGTGCCTACTGTAAAAAGCCATACTGTTCTGGATGAAGGAATAGACCTGGAAAATGAGTCAAAAACTACAGTAGGAAATAGAAAACATATATTTTGATAGAATTCTATAAATGATCAAAGACCAAAGCTAAGAGTACATATAAATGACATTGTAATTGAGGGATTTTTAGACACAGGTGTAGAGGTGACTATCACTATTCCAGAATCTTGGCATCCAAATTGGCCTCTTCAAGAGGCAGATATTCAATTCCTAGGAACTGGAACTCTATCTCAAGTAAAACAAAGCATGAGATGGGTTGAATGCATAGGGCCAGAACAACTGTCCTCTTATGGTCTAGCCAAGCCTTTTGAAATACAAGGCTTAGACTTCTTAGGATAGAATATTTATTAAAACATCTAGCATTCATTCCTTGTTTAATACTGTTTATTCTGGTTATAATTCTAATCTTATACTTGATATCTGTTCCTAGTATTATAGTTTTGTATTGGGTTTGGAACTCTCTTATTTAAACAATAGGGGAGATGCTGTGGGAGCTTCTTATGCTCCTTCAACCAATAGCCTTTAAGATACCATCCGACTTGGGCGTGATCTCTTGTACTATAAATGCTGCTATAAAGCTTGCATACACTCTCTCTTGCTTCCAGCTCTTCTTTCCAGCTGCTAGACTCTGTTCCTCTTCCCTGTTCGTGCAAAGGATTGTGATTGAGGACAGTGATCTATGAGTCTCCTAAAAATAAATAACCCTTTATTATACATAATTCTGAACTAATGTGAGATTATTTTGTATCTTCAGAAATCAGTCAGCCATTTGTGTGTAACTCATCTGGTGGTCAGACAGTTTTTCTTCTGGTGATGTCTCTTCCTGTCTCAAAACCTGAATCCAGCTACAGTAAGACCACCACATATCTCCCTATTTTCTGCTTTTATTCACCCTCTGCAGCTATTCACCCTCCTTCTCATGGCTACTGTTTTGGTCACTGTTAACACTACTACTGTATCCTCTGCAGTTTTTATAGCCCCCGAAGACATGGTGATTGTCTTGACTGCAGTCTTGATGATCTCCTCTTCTTGTTACCAAGTCAGTCTACTTTTCACATGATAAAGATCACAAACAGTCAAGAAGAGATCTCCTGATAGAAACTTTTGTAGGGTCTAGTATGACAACATCAAGGAATGATTGGAAAGGTCAACTGGACATCTGATTTACAGACAGAAAGAAGTGTGGCCAATTAGTGCGACCAGCAATGCACTGATAAATTTTAGCACACTATCTAGAATTAACCAGTTCTACCAATCATAGTCTCTGAATGGAAAGTAAACATATTTTCATTCATCATACAATAACCAGCTTTCTTCTGAGCCATCTGGCCTGAGTGAGAATAACTATAGTTGTTAAGGGCTGTCTAGAGACTGAGGTTTGTCTCAGAGTTTTCCAACATAAGACTATCTGAAGTAGTTTGTAGTGTTCCTTGCAACTAAAGTGTCACCCCTTAGGGAATCCACAGAATCATCAAGCATTATGACTACGACAGTCCTCAGTAAATTAGCTTATTTATAGGGAAGTACATATCAAAGAGTCTAACAACAAAAACTCATCAAGTAACCTTAACCATATTTTAATGGTGCTTAACTAAGTCAAATATTCTGTGAGAATTGGGTCACTCTGTTTGACTCATATTTACCTGTGGGTGGGGTAGGAACTGAACACCATTGCTTAAGTATTAAAATAGTCTTAGTTCACATGAGATGTTGGATTATTTAACTATGTGAACATCCCTGAAAGGTAAATATTTGAGTACAGAGTTGGGATGACAAAGTCAATATTAATATGACATAAATTTTACCTGCATTTTACAGTGTCTTCTGAGAGATTTTAGCATATTAGCTACAAATGGAAAGTTAAAATGTAATTAAGATTAAATTTTTAAGTTAGAAAAAATGAGATGAATACATGAGTAATTTTTAACTGTGAAAAGAGGAGTCATATTTCTATTTTATTCTAGAAAAAATTATAAGATTGAATTTTAAAAGTGAAGAATTTTATATATCCACAAAATGTTGCCTATCTATCTATCTATCTATCTATCTATCTATCTATCTATCTATCTATTCCTATCATCTGTTAAACATGTATTATCTATTTGTGTGTGTGCTGGTCCTAACAGAACATTTGAATATAAGGTGCTATCTCATTAGCACATATAACTAAAGTCCTGAGTGCAATAGGCAGACATTTACAATATTAATATTTGTTTTGGTATGTGGTACTTTACATAAGTGATAATGTTTTATATTCACTATGACATTAACAAAAGCCATATTAGGATCTACACATTATTTGTAGAGTTTACTCCAAATATTTTCTAATAAAGTATTTAGTAAACTGAAAACAAGACTAACATATCACATTGAATATGGATGAATAGCCTGCCTTCTTTTAACTCAAAACCAACATGAAGCATATGTGTGTGTGTGTATGTGTGTATATAAATATGCATGCATTTGAAACAATGTCATCTTTGATACTCTTTGCTTGCCTCAAATTTGCTATGTAGATTAGACAGACCTCCTCAAACTTAAAAGGATCTATCTGTCTCTGTCTCCCAAGTACTAGGATTATAGGTTTGTGCCACTACACTCAGCCAGAGTAAATATGACATTGGTAAGAACAGATTATGGCAATCACTTTGCCCCCCTTCAGTTCACTTCTAGACCCCATTTAAAAAAATAAGGAAAAAAATACTATAACTGCTTGGCATTCATGTAAATATAAAAACCTATGGGTAAGTTTGTATGTTATAACCCAATCATCTTTAAAATAGATTGTAAGCAGCACACAAAGGAAGAGAAACTGTGTAGTTCTATAAATAAAGGTGATAAATAGCCATTGTGTGTTTCCTTTGAACCAGAATAAGAATTTTCGAGCCATCCATCAACAAGTGTTTATTGAATGTCCAGAGTTCCCTTACAAATGTAAGAAAGAAAAGTCAATAATGTCACCTCGCCTGCTATTGTGGCAGTATGAAGAGAAACGCTCTGAGGATATATGCTTTGTTGTATGATTTTTAGCCAGAAAGTTGCTACTTCTTCCCAAAGATCAATTCCACTTAAAAACTCTCCAGAGTGAGCACCAATCATGGCACCAATGATTTCTATTAAAAATAATTGAAACTGAATGTATATATTTCTTCGTAGAAAATGAGGAGGGGAAATTAACTGTGACTATTGCAAAGCATAAGTGGGTAGGTTTGCCCAAGCCCACCCAGAAGGGTCTAAGCAGGATGCTTTATCAACTGTGTTTTTGCCTTTGCACTGCAAAGCACTGCTCAAAAATTAATGTAAATTTGATCATGAGATGGAGTTCATGTCACAAGACCTGTTTTAAATAGAGGTTATGTTTTGACAAATAATGCATTTTGTAAATGGAGATAAAACATAAAAACCTCCAGATCCCAGCATGGGTCATTTCAGCAGAAAAGATAGAATGGCAATTTTCGGTAGTGTGTACGTGTTCCATTTTGTTGACTAAAAAACTACCTCACAAAATGTTAGGTACTTCAGTAAGTAAAACCATTAAGATGGTCCAGAACCATAACTTGAACTCAAATCTTCATAAGCTATATTTTTTTATGTGTGTGTGTTGGCGGCCAGAGGGCCATGTTGGGTCCCCTGAAGCTGGAGTTACAAGTGTTTGTGAACTGGTAGATATGGGTGTTAGGAACCGAATTTGGCTCATCTGAAAGAGTAGTAAGTGCTCTTAACTGCTGAGCTGTCCTTCCAGGTGCCTGAAATCTTCAAATCTGAACCAACTGTCCTTTGCATTATTACCAAAAGATATCAATATATTGAAAATAATAACTTGATAGTCCGAAGTTAATGCACACACAGTTTTCAAGATCTATAGTAAACTGCAGAGCTAAGCAAGTCTTACTTGGGTACACAGCTTCCACTTTATTCAGCTGCTCATTACAGTGGTAAACTCTATAGGAGACATGAGAACCCTCTTCAGTCACACCCACCATCATTTATCTGTCAGGAGAAGGACGAGTAATAAATACTGATTATATTGACAATAAACATTTTCTAGGTAAGCATGTATTGTTTTGCTTTATTTCTGGTGTACTATGAGGCTGAAATGAGCCTGCTGCATTTACAATTTGTATTCTGCCATTCCCCAAGTTGTGGCCATAAACTTTTCCATTTGAAATCCTCCCCATTGCAATGATTAACGTCCAAATGCTGTCCAGTCCAGCAAGGGATGGATGAGCCACTGCACTGTGCTCACTCCCTCATCGCTTCCTGTCAGGTCTGGGATCTCCCTTTCACTTTCTCTTCATCTTTGTCTGGAGTTACCTTGCTTCCCATATTCATTCTGGTGAATTATATGTTCTAAATAAATATTTTCAGCGTCAAGGTTTCATGTCCTTGATTGGATTCTAAACAAAATCTGGAAAAAAAAAAAGGAGGACAACAGGTTAAATAATCTGAGGATGACTGCAGAATGTACTGAGATCGATTCAAACAAAGCAGCAGGAGCTACAAGCAATTATCAGCCAGGCATTCATGGTATTAAATCATTGTTTAAATAATGGGTGCTAAACAAGAAACGGGCATGCAGTTCTTGCAGAGGAAAACAAGGCTGTTTGAGGATTGGGGTTTTGGAGTCTGTGCTTGCTTGTCAGATGAAGAGCAGAAGGGAGGAGTCACAGGCAGACAGTGTCAGCACCAAACAGATAGGCCATGTTCTGTTTACCAGGACACACAGCACTAGGCAGGAAGCCACCAGCAACCACCAGCAACCCTTCAGGCTCAAGCCAGCTTATCTATGCCACACATAGGTGCACATAAACACATATACAGACCGGAACTTAGAGACAGATACACACAGGAAGCCTGGTGAAGGTGAAGAATTAGGGTAAGGTCCATAGTTTGAAGGCCATATTCTTGCAGATTCACACAAAAGAGGCACTCTGTCAAGAAGAGTTATATGTTGCTATTTACCATGGGACTCCTTGAAATCCAGTGCCCACTATTTTGTGACAAGTCACACCATATATAACTATGCCGTGAAGTCTGCACCATAAACCAGCACAGTGGCCTTCTGTTCCCAGCAAGTAGAAGCTGCTTCAGCACAGAACAGGTTTGCATTGTTTGTGTAGAACACAGGCGCAGGCGCTGTTGGGATGGAGCCAGAAGAAAAGGGTTTCACTCGGTTACGTGAGCCTGCCACATTTATCTGGAAACGTTTGTTTAAGAAGAGCAGTCTGAAATAGAAGATAGAGACAGAAATATCTGCTGTCAGGTATTTTACATAATTTATTGTCAAAGATAGTTTTGGCACTTCTGTATGAATTGTTTTACCTGCTATTATCTTTTATAGATGATAGATTATGAAAGAAATGACCTAACATTGCATTTAGGGAATACAATAATTCAGGAGAAAATTACAATTCTGACATATTATGCCACATGAAAACAATACCTCAAACAGATTAAATAGACTTGGGATGTGATTTCTTTCATCGTTGCTTTAATACACCGAACAAAGTATTTTATTAGGGAAGAAAATCTCAAATAATCAATATTTCATTTTAAATGCTGCAGACATGTGAAATATATGTAATATATTTTTTCAGTTGAAATTCTCATTGTACATAAAAGCTAGCTTCATATCATTTGTGAAATAAGAAGGGGAAATGAGATTAATGCTTATGATTCTAGCGTTACTGATGACAGAATCATATTAATCCTGTAAAGTTTGAGTTGTGTGTGTGCATGTGGGTGTGCACGCTATGGTTGCCTATGTGTAAACACACATGTGTTTTTATGTCAAATATTATGTTAGTTCCTCTGGGAGTAAACATTTTATTAGACTTTTTATATGAGTTATTATTTTATATTGTGAACTATTTTGACAATTTTGGGGCAACTGTGATGAAAATGGGCTCAGGCTGTACAGTTATTTTGTCTGAACTGTTTATATAAAAAATGACAGGAGATAAACTCTTCTTTCTATTGTATCTAAATGCAAGTTTAATCATGGCTTACTTGGTACTGATGCTCATTCATTTTAGGTTCAATATTAACCAAAATTCTTTACCACGTTGTGAGTACATCTTGGTTCCAAGCTGTTCAAGGTTAGTTTAGTCCTTTTGAAGTTCTCTTTAATCCCTCTATAATAGGACTCTCAACCTGCCGCTCACAACTCAGGGCAGAAAAATCATGTTATTTTATAGAAATAATTTAAGGCAGGGTACTTAAAAAAACAAATATTTGACATACAAACCAGTAACAGAGAGAGTGTCTTCATTTTATTTCTATTGTTGTGATAAAATACCATGGCAAAAAGAAATTTAGGTTCTGTTTTTGCTGACAGTTTCAATAAAGTCCATTACTGTAGAAAAGTAATGGAGACAGCCTATCACAGCAGAAGAACAGCTGTTGTCTTGGTCACTTACGCTTTTCTCTTAAGGTCTCTTCATGATTATATTGTGGAGGCTCAGTCTATGAAATGATGCTGTCCATGGTGGGCTGGGCCTTACGTCAGTTATGACAAACTGTAGGCTATTTCATAGGCCAATCCAGTGAAGACAATCCCTCATTGAGATTCTTATGAAGGCACTCATCTACTGACTAGACAGGATATAATACTTCCAGTTGTGCTTTTTCCTTAGAATAGCTTTGGCTATTCATGGTCTTTTGTGGTTCCATATTAATTCTTTGATGTTTTTCCACCACTAGTTCTGTGAAGAATGGCATCAGAATTTTGATGGCGATTTCATTGAATTTGTAGATTATGTTTGATAATATAGCCATTTCATTACATTAATCCTGCATATCCAGGAACATGGGAGGTCTTTTAATTTTCCAGTATCGTTTTTTCCCCAAAAAGTATACATTTATTTTCATTGAAGTGTATGTGTGAGCTCCTGAATGTGTGTATGTCTATCAGGTGCATGCCTACTTCCTGCAGAAGCCAGAAAATGACATCAAACAACCTGGAATAGGAATTAGAGATGTTTGTGAGCCTCTACGTGGGTTGACACAGAATCAGTTCCTCTGTAAGAGCAGCAAGAGCCATCTTTTTTTTTTCAGTGGCATGAATGTTTTATTTTTGGTGACTTTTATTTCTTAAGTACTTAGCTTTGTTGTTGTTGTTTATTTTTTTAGCTATTGAATGAGATATTCTTCCTAATTTCTTCTTCTGCAAGTTTATTTGCTGCTACATTTGAAGGTTACTGAATCTGATTTTCTTTTTTAATCTTGCAACTTTACATGATATGGTTATTGAACCCAAGAGTTTTCTGGCAGCATCTCCAAGGTTATTTACATATAGAATCATGTCATTTGCAAAAAGGGAGAGTTTAACTTATTTCTTTTCTATTCTGCCCTTCCGTATCTTTCTCTTGTCTTATTGCTACAGTTAAGACTTCAAGTATCTTAGTAAGAGCAATATCATTCAATCTTAACAATAATCTTGTGACATATGCACATGGAAATGCTAACTAATGTTCACACTGCTGTTCTGCAAAGACACCCATGTGCTACTGACTTGGTCTCTGCTGTAGAGTCTGTGAGAAGTGGCAGAATGTGGTAGAAATGGGGTCCTAGGGAGGGAAGTTTGCTTTCCAGGCATTTATACTTTCTCTCTTTGCTCTTTTTATTGGTGCTGTGAACTGTGTGTTTTTACTTTTGGGCTTCTACTAAGATGAACTGCTGGGTGTCACGGGCCCTGAGGCAACACAGTCACTATGACCAATAAAACAAACAAAGAAATAAACAAATAAAACAAAAAACCGAAGAGCAAATAAAATTTTGGGTCAAAATAGTCTTCTATATGAATTTTTAATTTTTCTCTAACAGTAGCAGAAAACTGCCTAGCCCACATTAAATTTAAAGATACTGTCAATCTATAAGTAAAGATATGGCTTCTCATAAAAGAAAACAACACTAGAAAGCAAAGCGCTACAATAATACCAGAAAAGCAACCAATAGCTTGTTTCTATTAGTTGGGGGATGACAGAAATGTGCATTGCATAACTTGTGTATATGTGAGTGGGCAGCTAGCGAGAGGGGTAGGAATTAAAGTGCTAGGAGGCAGAATATTAGGTTGAGGCCAAGTGAAGTCATTCAGAAAAGAAACCTCAAGAGAAGATAAAGTGAATGAAGGTTACAATTTTAAATGTTTAGAAGAACATTCCTTTCACTGTATACAATTTTCACACAATAAGTTTTTCTCTGAGTATCTTATAATCATTATCTATTGATTCAACAATTTTCTTTAAGGTATAATGGATGTTCATACGATAGAATAGCTCTTCAGTCTGTGTCACACAAGAAAGAACAGTGGGAATGGGCTCTCATGATGTTGAAATGGAAGTAAAATCAGGATGTTTAGTTCATCAGTGGGAGAAATTGTTATCTCTGAGACTTGTCTGAGGATGGGTAAGGCAAGGGGCTGTATTAACGGATGTTTTCATGAACAATTTAGTAAAAATAGAATAATTAAACAATGGATTGAAAGCAAGGCAGTACAATGAACATTGAAAAATAGTAAATGGATGTCAACTTTTTATTGTAAAACAAAAGATAAGACAGAAAACAAGAAAACAAACCATTTTGTAGTGACAAAATTGCTCATTTTCCATGGAAACCATCTATCTGATTACAGGGTTAAAATGAAAAAAGCAGTGGCTTAGAAAAAAAGACAAAAGATACATATATGCCTTTGTTGTTCAAGATATAATTCCAGTGAAGCTTGCTTAGTTACTTTACTTTTTCTTCGTGCATCATTCACAAGAAATTGGTCATTTCATATGTAGTATCTGTTGAGAAGTGACAATATAGTATCTGTTGAGAACTGAGAACTGAGGGATGGAGAAAGGGTTTCTCTGTGAAGGATTGTTTTCATGCTTTGCTTTACTTTAGACATCTTCTAAGGTCCCCTATATTTTAAAGATATTTGCCATATAATCATGGTAGTTGTATTTGCTTTGTTTGCTGATTTATAAATCATGGAATGAAGCCTATAAAAGTAAATACATTGATGAGTTTAAGCTTGCTGTGGGACAACGGTCTTGTACCCTGTAAAGATTTGTCACTTGCATTAGTTTAAAGATTTGTCAATTGTATGCTGATTGGCCAGTAGCCAGGTAGGAAATATAGGTGGTGTGACCGTAACAAGAGAATTCTGGGAAGTGGAAAAGCTCAGTCCCCAGCTGTCACCCAGAGGCAGGGGAAGCAAGATGAGAATGCCTCACTGATAAAAGGTACCAAGCTATTTTGCTAACACAGACAAGAATTATGGGTTAATTTAAGATGCAAGAGTTAGCTAAAAATATGCCTAAGTTATTGGCCAAATATTGTTGTGATTGATATATTTTCTGTATTATTATTCAGATCTGGGCAACCAGGAAACAAACAGTCTTCCCTTACATAAACTTTGCTTCATTAGTCTATGTAAAATTTGATTATTTTCATGAACTTTTCTTCTTAAAATGGAAACATGATCTATTATCTAGTTGTCTCATTTTCAATGTAATTTCTGCAAATGTATTTACACTGTTGCTAATTTTAATTTCTAATGAACTATTTACTTTAATTTAAAGATAATTTTGTTTTTCTTAACTTTACAACCACATGCTGATTCACTTTTCAGTATTTTAATCTTAATTTTACTATACTATAACTTATTTTAGCACAGTAGACATATTGCTTAAAAAGCATAAATATTAATTATTAAAATATTCAATTAGAATGCAGTAGAACACTGACCACCTTTCATTTCTGATAAGAACCCTCCTACCATTACTAAATCAGGTTCATAAGATAATTAGAAACTTTACAACATGTTCAAATTTATGAAGAAGGATAACCCATTCTTTCTACATGTTCTAGATTAAAAATATGGTGAAAATATATTTTTCCTTTTTAAGTAAAACTGAAAAAACTTTCAAGAACAACAAATTTCAATGGTAACTTTCAAAGAGATAGTATAATTTTTACAAGGATCAAATACATTATCCCAGGGTATTTGCTGTATACTCCTATATACTCACTGAAAAATTAATAACATCTGTCCTGCACTAGCAGATAGATGTTGAGTATGTTGATCACCTAGGATGTAGGCTCAGTGAGAGTAGAACTCAGTCATCTTTCACCTTCATATCCCTCAGATGTCTATTGTGTGTCTTTTGCAGTGAAAATGCTCACTGTTTGTTTCCATAGTGGAAGCATGTATAAGTTTAGTGTACACAGAATGTTTTACCCACACACAGATGCTGGTGCCTCTCATCTTTTCTCTGAAACTTGTTCTTCATCATGGACTGAGAGGATTAGATAATGGGATTTTCATGTGACACTTAACTCTTTGATCTTGAGAAGTGGATGGAACTTTCTGAATCTAAGGATCTCTCTATTACAGGGGACATTTATCTATGCTCCCTTTACTTTCACTTTCTTAATTCCTTTAACAGTTTTCTCCAGTGACTTGATCATATATTTCTCCATCCCCCAAAACTTCCTAGCTCCACTTTTTCTTCTCAACCAACATATCTTTTATTTACACCATCGAGGCAAATTTGTGCTGTCCAAATATTCTTGTATATCTGCTCTTCTAGTGGAGTGTGACTATGCTCTTAGAGAAAAATAACCTTCCCAACTTGTATAGGTATCCATAGTTATCATCATTCAGTTAGGAAATAGGCATTGGAATAATGAATCTTTATATTTTAAAAGGTTTTTCTTTTATTTGAAATTACTTTTATTAAAATTCCTTTTCTATGTCACTTAGGTTTATTAGTATGATAAATGTACTTGTTCATTGATCTATGGTATGATTTCTTTTTACATATGTTACTGTGTATCTCTCAGTGCTTTCTATACTTCTTAGGATGGCTTATGGTACTTAAGAAGCTAAAGAATAATGATTTATTTGTGGATGCATTCCCAATTGCATTTGTAATTTGAAATACCTGTAATTTCCATCTTTATTGTCTTTTCCTGCCTTTCCATCACTGTTTTAGTTTGAGCATCTTTATGAATGTGGTTATACTTCTGATGTCTGATTTACTGTTGACATGCAATCATTTGCAAATGAACCAGTTAGTCCCACCTCCCATCTCTCCACCTCCACTGTGCCACATAGCTGCAGGTCCCTTTAAAGCATAATCTATTTCTCTGAGATTCTGTTCTGAATTTGTCCACATGAAAACTTAATTAGCATAATTGAGATGCTCTGTAAAGAGGTCAATGTATAAGAATGATTTGTAGAACTTCAGAGAAAAATAAATCAAAAAACCCTAAAGATCCACTTTTAGACCAAGTGTTCTTCTTAGTCATTACATTGTAATTTTCTTCTCTCACCATTGTAAACCAGCTAGAATATACACAGCACATCATTAGCAGAGGAAAAGTAAGCAGGTGTAAAATGGGATATTTTTCTCTAAATAATCTATAAGGTTGAGAACTTGAAAACATAATACAATATAGATTGAAGACAAAAACAAATGCAACTCTCTTTTAGTTGCAGTTATCTACTGATCATTGTGCTGAGCATTTTCTATTACTAGTGGGTGAAACTATCTTCATTTTATAGGCAATAAAGCTAATATTAAGAGGTGTGAAATAACCTGCCAATATCACACATCATTTACATGGCAGAATGTAGACAAGGCCTAAACCATTTATTAAAAATATAGTCTCTGGTTCTAATCAGGTTGATTGACTGGATGTGGACCTTGTATATTGTAGAGGGAAGTTTGTTTTACTTAAAGTCCATCAATTTCATTGCTAACCTCAATTTTAAAAATGGTCTAAGAAACATTTGGAATAGTGTAGGCAATTTTGCAAATCACTATGGCACTTAAATCACAATTTGTCTGCTTTCTATCCTGCCATACTATCTCTTTGGGCCATGTGGTATTATATAGTAATGGTAACTGTTAATAAAAAACAATCACTGAAGTTCCATGTGTTGCCTTATTCCATATCTACCATGTAGCAAGATAAAATCTCACATCTCATCTGTTTGACCGCAAAGCTTATTTCTTGAGTCATAGGACATACTCCTCTTATCACAAGACCTTTCAGGAAATTTGCTTCTACACTCAATAAGGAAAATCTTTCCCCATCTCTGTAAACATCAAACAGTAGTGCAATACAGCAGAATGCAGAATTTTGTTTGATTCTTTTAACTACTGTTGAAATTTGCACACATGAAAGATAAGAAGTTAAAAGTCCACAAATTTCCGTAGGTTCTCTGTATCAGGCCTTGTCTATATTCAGAGTTAAAGAATACAAAAATATTTCAGAATTCTGTATCCCAAGTGGCACAGGCTTGTAATAACAGAAATTATCTACAACTACACACCTGTCTGTAGTAATAGGGGGAGCGGCGGCGGGGCTGCATCTCCAACACCCCAGCCGCCTGCCCGGCTAGCTTATGCCCTGAAATAATTACACAGACACTGTATTCATTTAAACACTGCTTTGGCCCATTCCTATCTAGCCTCTTCTAGGCTAATTCTCACATATTAATTTAGCCCATTTCTAATCATCTGCGTAGCGCCGGTCTTACCGGGAAGATTCTAGCCTAAGTCCATCCTGGGTCGGAGCTTCATAGCGTGCGTCTTCCCTGGAGCAGGTAGCATGGCGTCTCTCCTGCGTCTGCTCCGGAGAGGAGAGCTGCGGAGTCTGACCTCACTTCCTCTTCCTCCCAGCGTTTTGTTCTGTTTACTCCTCCCACCTATCTCCTAACCAATGAGAGCCAAGCAGCTTCTTTTTATTTAACCAATGACCTTCCTCCATCACCTGTCTTGGGTGATCTTCGGAGCCTCAAAAGAAACAAATAAAAGTAATTGAAAAGAAATTACTTTTTTTCTCGAATCATTTCGAGAGTTGATTCTTTTTCTACTCCAGATAAGTTGGAAATATTGATATCTTAGGCTATCTCTAATCATGAGAGATATAAATGAGGATATTTAAGGACCAGAAAATTTATTGTCATCTCATTGTTTGACAATGAAAGTGTATGGTACTTTCTTTGATTATTAAATGAGCATTTCATACATGATAATGTATATATAATATATGAATATTCTTTGTATAAATATAGTTATGTATATAATATGCCTGTGAATACACCACTCTAATAAAACCAAGCTGTCTGTTCAATATAGTTTAGTTTTCTTATTTTTATTTAAATTATTTAGTTTTCTTTTCTTTACTTAATCAGTATGGTGGTTTCTCGGAAAACTGGGACACAATCTACCTCAAGAACTGTGAAACCTCTCTTGGGCACATACCCAAAGGATACTCAATCATACCACAAGAACACTTGCTCAAAAATCTCAGTACTCAGAGGCAGAGCAAGGCAGATCTCCGAGTTTGAGGCCACCTTCTTGGTCTACAGGTGAGTTCCAGGAGAATCAGGACTACACAGAGAAACCTTGTCTTGGGAAAAAGAACACGAAAGAAAGATAGATAGATAGATAGATAGATAGATAGATAGATAGATAGATAGATAGAAAGAGAGGAAGGAAGGAAGAAAGAAAAGAAGAAAGAAAGAAAGAAAGTCAAAAAAGAAAGGAAGAAATTCCAAAACCTAGTCTAGGCTTTGGTTTCTCTTCAGATTGTATAACTCTTTCACCTTTTAAAATTATTTTAATTGCTGGCTGTGTCAATGTTTTTCCTGAGTATATATCTTTTCATCATTTGTATGCCCGGTGCCTATAGAGGCCAATCAGGGTTGGTTCCCCTGAGAATGGAGTTACAAAAGGTTGTGAGCTGCCATAGAAGTTCTAGAAATCAAACTCAGGTCCTGTACAAGGGCTTCTCAGGTTCTTAACCACTGAGCTGTTTCCAGTATCTACTTTCCATGTTTAAAACAAAAGTGTTAAAGAAATGTATGTATGATAGCTGATATTAGCAAGTAATTATCTGTCATATTTTGGAAATGACTGAGAGGCTCTGACCATAATTATGCTTCATACACATGTTATTGTGGAGTTTTCCTCCACTAACATGTCTGAAAAGACAGTATTTGAGATCCAGCACAAACAGCCTTAGGTAAGTTTAAATGTGAGGGTATTGTCAAGAATATACTCATTTTTCTTCTGAATCTAGGGACATTTTCCATGTGGTCTCATTAGAAAATCTTATCAAAGCGCTTTAGGTGATGACTGAACTACTTATTTTTAAAAAGTTTCCTAACAAAACACTCCAGCAAAAAGCAGATTCCACGTGCTTATGATTTTTTTAACTAAGACAGATAACAAGGAAATGCTATATCTAAAAGTTTGCATAAGAAAGATCACATATAACTAACAATTGAACATTGTCTCTGTTGTGGAAGAAAAAAAATCCAGAGTGAAATAAGAAGTGAACACTTGGAAACAGAGAATTACAACAATTACTAGTCAGATAGATTATAGAAATTCCACTAGGTCTGTCTCACCCTCTATTCATTTAAAAATTCACTTCTACTTACAACATATTACCAGATTTTACTGGTGTTTTCTTCTGGTATAGAAGTGTAAATAATGAATGAAATCTGAATTTTGAGAAAGGCCAGTGTCTATTAGTTTTGGAAATGACTCTAATACTGTGGTTGTAATAGCCATTAGTATGATTAATTCAGAGGTGTGGGAGGAGACTGGGACAGTGGGATGGAAGTCAAGTTCATCTACTTAGGCCGTGGTGAGGCCAGCTGCTTTTTTTTGTCCTTTAAATCCCCCCAAATACACATTATATCAAAAGAAAAGTGCACTGTTACAGCTGTGCAGTCTTTGTCCTAAAAGATGCTCTGTGATATTCAGAACCCCGATAACATCCTTGTGTATTTTCTATAAACCTCAAATTCAAAGCCATCTTCAATATAGTATTTTACATTTACGATTAATGGAGAATATCATACCGTTATGCTCACTGGACTCATTACACATTCATAACTTTTAATCACAGTCTGGCCTTTGATGTGCAGCTTTCTGTGTCTGTCTGTTAATAACCCCCTTTCTTTTTCCCCACATTAGGTTTTCCAAACTTTGATGACTAAGTACAGTGATCTTATGTGCTTTCCATTTGTGGAAGTGGAGATGCTTTGCAAACACGTGTCACCTTTTACACGGTCGTTGTTTTCTTTCCCCAATGACTAACCTTTAACTACACACAGTCTCTCCCTGCTTGAGTATGTGTGAACCATGGAAGCAAAATCCCAGTCCATGGATTCTCGTGTCACATGTACTTTGGCCTAGCCCAAGTCAGGTACCATATGACAGCTGTCAGACATCGCTTCTGTCCCCTGTGATAGAAAATGTCTGCATACCAGGCAGCCCTGCCTCTCCTGGGCACATGTGTCACAACCACTTGTGCACTACCGGAGTGGCCAGATGTCAGTCCAATTGCTTGGCATTTATGCTGCTTTCATAGCTGCCAAGCCCTCCTGGCACTGCCTGCTGGGCACCACGCTGGACCATCTGGCACTGTGGTTTCTGCTTTCTCTTTCTGTGAGCTTCTGGGAAAGGTGGCATAGAGCATAAGCTTGGAATCTGACCCTAGTCATGCATGGGAAGGATGACCCTACTCCACTGTGTCCTTTAATGTAATACTTTCGTTATTATATTAATATGAATATATTATAATATATTAGACAAACAAGACTAAATGACAATGCCTCTTACTGTGATTTCCTGAAATCTGATCTTTTCTTAACCACGGTTCTGTTTTGGCATAGGATTGAGATATGAGTACTTGGGATTTGGAGATGGTTTGGAGTGAGAAGTGAAACCTATAAAGATTACTGATGTGTGGAATGCTATGGGAAAAGAGCAAATAAATCATTTCAGCGCCTATTTGGGGTCAGGGTTCCTTAGCAGCCCCTGAGGTAACCTAAGTCATTTATTAAATGTTCCAGAAAACAAACAATAAGAAAGTACAGAAGACATAACCAGGAACCCAAGATCTAGGTTCCAGTCTGATCTAGAAGGAGCTATGATGTATACATTATATCTTGTACTTTCCTCTAAAGGGAACTGAATGATAATTGCAAATTTAAAAAAAAGAGACTTGTATGACTTTATGATACTTCTTCTGTTGTTCTTGCTTCGGAATAGATCTATGTTCACTGTATAGCCCATCTGTTCTTGACCTCTGTCCTCGGCCTCAGCTTCCAAGGTTGTGAGAGGTGTAGACCAGCAGGTCTAAGTTTGTTTGATGTTTTGATGATGCATGTATTCATTGTGAGATGGCTTAATGGAGCCAACCACCATGCACATGCCTGGTACTTCCTGTAATGAGTTGGCTAGGCTAGCACTGGATAGAAAGTACTTAAGAACTTTCAGTTTCTAAAGCATTCTTGTGAGGACCTTCATGGGGGTCTCAGTGAAAGGAACACTGTTTGGCCCTGAAACTGGAGTTCTTCCCTTGTGGAGTTCTTCCCTTGACCAACTAAACCAATCAATCCCTGAACAGAAAACCAACCAATCCCTGAGCAGAAAACCTTCTCCCTAGAAAACTCTACTGCTATGACGCACTATGTAAGCCCCTCTGTCTCTGTTCCATTATCGGCTGTCTTTCCCCACCCTAGCAGAGGCAGCCACTCTCCTGGATTCCTTCTTCCCAAATAAATCTTTCTTTGAAGACTTTTGGGTGAAGATCTTATTGCATGGAGCTTCTTTTATACTGGCATAGTGCAGAGAAGCATTGCTGAGAAGTTTCCTTAGGGGGACTGAGCAGAAAAAATAAAAGGTTTGACTGGGATGTTCCCTTATGGGGACTGAGCAGAAAAAAAATAGCAGCCCTATGGCTGAGATGTTTTATTATCGGGTCGGGGGTAGGAGGGAAGGGGATTGAGGGGGTGCTGAGCAGAAAAAAGTAACAAGTTGTCTTCTGAGGCAGAGAAGATTGCTACATTTCTGGAGGGGTTTTGCCTTTAGCGGAGTGAAACAGAAGTAACATCTTTGGTCCTCTGCTGGGAAGCCCCCAGACACAGAAAGACAAATATAATATATACTCACTCATAAGGGGCTTTTAGACATAATTCATAACCTCAGAAAACACAGACAACAAAGAGGACCCTAAAAGAGACACACATGGATCAAATCTACATGACAAGTAGAAAAAGACAAGATCCCCTGAGTAAATTTGGAGTGTGAGGATCATGAGAGAAAGTAGAAGAGGAGAGGAGAGGAAGGGAGGGTAGCAGAGAAAAAAAAAGTAACTCAATAAAAACAATAAAAATAAATAAAGGTGTGAGACGTAAAAGTAGAAAAATAAATAAAACACACATACCAAAAGATAAGATACCCCTTTTCTTTTAAGTTAACCTTTTTTTAAAAACAATAGATTCAACAGATTTTAACCAAATACAGTAAATTGAACTTTAAATCTTGAGGTATAGAATGTTTACATAGACCAACTCTAATTTTTGGGCTGTTCTTTTTTTTTTTTTTTTTTTTTTTTTTTTTTTTTTTTTTTTTTTTGCTCTGTGCCAGGTAAAATCAACGCATAGAGAAAGCTTTTAAGTAGGCTTGCATCTAGAGAAACGGAACAGGAATCCAACTCTAGAGACAACTTTTTAATAAACTAGAACTCCAAAACACTCACAAAACAACCAAAAAAACCCCCAACATTGACAACAACAACAACAACAACAACATCTAAACTTCTGTTAACCAAAATCTAGTGACCAGAAATCTCAGAGGTGTATTTTGACACTGGTCGTAGTGACAGCCATGTGGCAGATTCCTGGTGGCTATAGAGACAACATGTTTGACCTATTTTTGTCTTGTGTCATACATAAAGAACATCAGAGTGCACAAACAGAGAAACCTTTACACGACACAGGCAGACATAATTTCTCAGGAAACAAATGAACTAAACTTCCCATGGGAAAGACATTTCATTACGAATTATATAGATTTTAAAACACGTCTGGTGGGAAATTTACAATTCCTGAGAGAAGAGTTTATAGCCTAATCTTAAGACACAGAGAAGAGATTTTTAGGAGGTCTTTCTGGGTGCTGAAGGCAGGAGAGAGCAGAGAGGGGAGAGGAGATAACCCTGTGGGCGCTGCAGATTGCAGGAGACAGACATCACACGCGTGCCTTGTGGAGAGTACTGTAGGGGACAGAAAAGCACAGTGCCCAGGTGGAGTGTAGAAGCAGGACAGAGAAAAACAGCAGCTGCAGGACTGCAGGTGGGGACGGAGAGATAGCATGTAACTGGCTAGTTTTGGAGCAAAGGGAAAATAAAGAGCAGAGAATTCTTTCTCATTCCCTGATTGCTCAATAAGCAAGTGGAAGCTGTCTTGTTGCACATAGATTAACAGGAAAGGACTCTTATGGGTGCCTTTGAGGTCCTAGGCCACTGCTTCTGAGTAAACTGGGGACAGTTGTTTCCAGTATCTCTGAGATTACAGACCTTCAGCCAATACCAGAGAGTTGCCTTGACCAAGAGGCTTCAGCTGTCTGAGAACCATCATCTGGACCAGCAGGAAGGCACAAAGTGAAAGTGAATCAGAGGAAAGGAAAGAGAGAAAGGAGACTGAGACTACCTACCAGGTGAAAAAACGCTGCTACTGGGGGGTGGGGCGGGGTGATCACCAACTCCTGTGCTTTCCGGAAGTCCCTGTTCAAGGTACCAGTTGTGGAGGTCCCCTTTTTCCTCGCAGTCCACTGGCCATCAGTTCCCGAGGACAAACAGGCAGAAATGGGGACAGAAAGCTTTGTATGTGGCCTGTGAACCAAGCAGAGATAGCTCTCCAGGAGGTATCTTCAGGGAGTCAACTTTATTCCAGAGTATAGGAAATACATAGACTTGGGGACAGTAGCTGGGAAACCACCCAAATTGTTTTAAACAGCAAGGCCCTATCACAAAGTACAACTCTTAGCTATCATATGTGGAAACTCCTAGCAAGATGTCTAATTACCATGTGTGCAGCGGGAGGAAAGCATCTGCAGGAAACTGTGTCAATGGTTATACTAGAGATAAGTCCGGCATCTAGGCTTGGCTACAGTCTCCAAATAAGGTCAAGTAGAGAACATGGCATTTTCTTCCAGGAGGAGGGAGTCCTCCATGTTCCTGAGCTCTCAGAGAGCTGAGAAGCCACGATAGACCTCAACCCTCCACACTCTGACCAGAAAGACCTCCTGGAAGTGGTAGCGACATTGTACAAGTGAGAGAACCAGAAAATCTTCTGAAGATTGTATCTTCTAGAAATGTCAAGGAAACTACATCCAAGGAACCTCAACAAATGGCTGATTTAATAAGTATAACATCATTAGATGGGGTTACATGGCAGGGGGGAAGCAAACTGGGCACTAAGCCCAGGCAGTACTATAGACAAGCAAGGTATTTTGAGAGCTGGAGAAACAGCCTTTCCAAGGAAGATCCCTGTGTGGATTATCTAATATTGAGTGGTCAATTCTGAACTCATACTCATTCAAGAAGCATTATACAGATAGAGCACAGGGACTTGCATTGATATTTTTAGGAACATAGATAAATTCATGTAAAATAGGTAGCAGTACTTAAAGAAAAAGGGGATACTAGTCTGAGAGAAGGCAAGGGGTCAGACACATGGGGGTGGAAGGGAGGAAAAGAAAAGAAATGGTATGGTTAATATACTAAACATATTTTAATTTCAAAAAATAAAAAATTGAAAAACAAACTCATTTAAATAAAACTTGTAAAAGAAATGGCTATTCTAATTTGTCTTTGTACCTTTCTGAGTGAAACATCATTGTTAATAAAAAGTAAATACTGGGAAGGCCTGGATTTAATATAAGGGGAATGAATTTTTGAATTTATTATATCAAGACAACAGCAGATACTTTATTTTCCTTTCTAAATTATTAAACATAAGTTTGTTAATATTAAGTATGGTGAGCATCTAGTTGCTCTTGTACCAGCTGTTTTAAAGCCTGCAGCTTTTCTTTGGTTAGAAGCCACTGTTTAACCCATATTGGTTTCTCAGTTAGTCATTTTAATAGCAGGGCCATTAGTATCTCTGAATGTTTGTCAATTGCTTTGTGTCTTTGTACAGCCTGAATGGCCAGTGACCTTTGCCTATAATATCTTTTAATATCTTCCACAGAAATATAAGTTTTGGGGGCTATAGGAATACTAATCTGGGTATTTCATTGTTGCAATAGGTCACAAGCCCACAAATTCACTGCAATATTAGCTACATATGGCCTCAGCCTTCCTCCTATCTGTTTAGCCCTATGTATTTGACCCATCTCGTATTTTGTTTCACTTGAGATAGGGTTCCAATTCCTAGGAACTGAACATCTACCTCTTGAAGAGGTCCATTTGGATGTCAAGATACTAGGGTATTAATACTTACATCCACATCTGTGTTTAGAAAGCCTTTAATAAAAATGTTATTTATACACTCTCCTGGCTTTGGCCTTTGACAATTTATAGACGTTTGCAAGAATATTTATTTTCTTTGTCCAACTGGAATGTTTGGTTCATCCTCCACATCTATTTCATCATCCAGACCAATATGGTTTTATAATAGGTACTGGATTTTTAAATTTTTCTGGTGAGACACATTATCCACAGTAACTGGGAATGATTGGACCATGTTCATCATGGGGGCCTGCAAGAGACCTCACAAGGAGTTCCCCGATGGTATTTGTTTGCCTTGTCTGTCTTTTGTTGACATACATTCATTGGTTCAATGTCAGCCTTTGTCATACCTCCTACATATATTTGAAGGCTGAGTCCTCCTATTCTTGCCATTCCCAGAGGAGACATTATTTCTAGGAATTCCTTGTCTACAATCCATTCTCAGATGTCCAATTTTACCACAATTAAAACATTTTGTATTTTGATGTCTCCTCATACCATTGAAAATTGCTTCTTCTACACAAATTTTAGTACTATAGTCAAGTGTCTCAACATTAATTGTATGCAAGACCCATTTATCCATTGGTGCTGATCTGGCCTTTAAAGGCCCAAGGATCTTTTTGCGTTTTAAGTTGGCATTCTCAAAAGCCAAAGAATTAATTAGTACATGTCTAGCTTTTGGGTCTGCACCCCGATCTGTACAGCCTAGTTAATCTTTGTAAAAAGTCACTAAAGGGTTCTCTCTGACCCAGTTTAACCCTAATATGTAATTTAATTCTCTTTTCTAGTTCCTGAATCCTTTCCCAAGCATTTAAAGCTGCTGTGCTACATCAAGGGACAAGGAACAAGTGGCGTTCATCGTAAAAAGCCTGATATTAAGGATGAGAGTAATGTCCCTTGCCTAGAAAGTGATCTTGAGAAATCTCAAGTCCTTTTGCTTTTCCCTGTTGCTCTAAAATTTTTGCTTCTTTTCTTCAGTAACACTTACAAAGCAACTGAGGTCCATTTTTTAGGACCACTGAGGTTAACTGAATCCAGTCTTGTGGTGTTGCTTTGTTGCTTGAAGTTTTGACCATTTCCCTAATGAAGGATGAATGTATTCCATAAGCTACAATTGCTTGCTTACTTTTCTTTAGATCAGTCATATGTATGGGCTCCCATGTATATTCTTTGACCACCTTAGGGTATTTGGTGCCAGATGCTCTTTCTGATGATATCACTGGAAAAGAAGGTAAAACTCTGGGTTAGATATATCGGAGTTTGGAATGTACTGATGAGGCTAAATTTTGTCTTTGGACCTTTTGTCTCTGGTTATTGATTTGATAAATTTCTCAGTCTTTTTAGTTTTTTTTACAACTGCCTTTTGTAGAGTCTGGATCTCCTGTCCAGTGTTCTGTTCTAATGTCCTCATTGAGGATTCCAAGGTGTGAAGTCTGTCTAGTAAAGATAACGTCTCATCCTTGGACATAATTTTTATAGCATGCATATTACCTTCCTGGAGAGACATTCTATCAGGCAATCTATCATAACCCTTCAACAGAGTCCGATTAATACAATTAACAGTACAGATTCTCTCAGACAATGTCTCAGCACCCTCTCTCATTGACTGGGTTTTGTTTGTCAAATTTGTGGTGTTCTTCTCCAGAGTGTTGAATTTTTATTTTAGTTGGTCATTATCAATCTGTAAAGACTGTATCATTTATAAAAGTGCCTTATTTTTGGCCCTATTATCAAACCATGTTTTTAAGAAGAAAATATGAAGGACAAAGCTAATCCCTAGAATCAATAGAGGGATGTAGGGGGAAATCATATGAACGTTGCATAACATCATACATGGTATAAGTAAAAAGGCTATTAAATTCCTGGATTGTTAAATTGTACATGATTCTGTCCTTATAATTTATATTTTTAAATTATAAATCTTACCTGTGGTTGAGTTTGAACTGGAGTAGGTGAAATAACTGTTACCTGCCAGTAGGTGGTACAGCGCACTTGTAGCCACGTGGTTGGTTTTAATCGAATTTTAGCATTAAAAGCTCAAAGATATGCTCAGATTAAAAACAGTAATTTAGTGTAAATCACAGATTGTGTGCTGCACAAAAGTCCCTGACAGGTCTGAAGCTGCAAGAGCACAAAGTGAGTAACAAAGCAAGTAGCCCACATCCCATACTAGACCCAAAAGCCAGCCGCACATTCTTGGGTGGCAAAGGATTTCTAAGATAGTTAATGAGAAAATATGAAGGGCCATGACTAATGGCTAGTCAGGGCTGCTGCATAGGAATTCTAAACCCAAATGAATGGCGTGTAGTCTGATGGTGGCTAGCTAGAGCTGCTGGGGACCTGAGCCCCACAATTCAGGCACCGACTGTAGAAGTTAACTTAAATTGGGAAATAACCAGGCCAGCTAAAAAATAAAGCGATTATATTTTTACTTATTATAAGGGAAAAACTCATGAAACAGGAATGAGAAGAAACAGGAAGGTCAGCTGTGCTGTATGGGAACCACAAAGAGAGAACATCTGGGCCATCTGTGTCTGTTGGTTTTTCTCCAGGTCCCAGAAGCCACACCCTAACTTGGTCTCACCTCTTTAAGATAATTGGTTAACAAAGCTTCCCCATCATAGCTCCATTTCTGTTCCTGGTGCCCCCTTTTCTCCTCAAATTGTATATTTTGTGTACATGGAAAAATGGGCAGTATCAAATGTATTGTAAAATTTACAATACGTGTTTCTTTTTGTGGTCCCAGAAAGTCATTAAAGTCAAGCAATGTTATATAGGGTCAGATTCCCCAAAAGCATACTGAGAGGATATCATTTAAGGCTGGGAAGGTGAGGCCCAAGTTGCAATGGTGACCCTAGGCTGTTGCACAAATCAGGGTCATGGTATCCTAATGAGGCAAATGTCTGGTAAGGAGAACAAGCAGCCTAGTTAAAAAGAAGTGTATGTTGCAGGCAACAGAGCTGGAGGAGCAGAGCTGAAGAAATACCTTAGAACTCAGATGAAACCATCAGAAGACCCAGGCACCTGACATATGCTCAGAGTTTTATGTGTACCCTTACGGATTTTGGTCTCACTTTCATACAGTATTCCCTTGATAAGCCCCCATTATTCTTTTCTGTAATAGAAACAATTATTCTGCACCAATTGTACATTGGAAGCATTTTACTCGCTCTTTTATTTCACATAAGCTCATAATGAAGAAATTGCCTTGATTTTCCAAAAAAAAGTCTTTGTACTTTTGAACAATATTTAGATTGTTAAAGGCCATTGTGACTTTTTGAGATTGACTAAAGGTTTTCTGCATTACCATATGAAAAGGAAACTTTAGGGATCAACAATGGGATGTTGTGATTTAATATGATATATTTGGTTGTCAAGTTGGCTAAGAATGAAATAGTGATAACTTTTTATTGTCAACATGACATGTTTAAAATCAACATGGAATGACACATGTGTGTGTTTATAGTTTGTTTTAGTATAGTATGTTTCTAAAAAAGTTTAATTGAGAAGGGAAATCCTGAATAAAAAATAGAAAAAAAATTCTAGCTGAGTATTAGTATTCTTTGTTCTCTATTTTCTGACCTGGTCCATATTATCCCATCAGCTAAGGTCCAATACTAAATAAGAAAGATAAAGTCCATTGGGCACCAGCATTATCCTCTCTATTTTTAGAATACAGAAGCAGGGTTACCAAAAGGCCCATAGCTTTGTTGCCATTACTTCCCTGGAATGGTGGGTTGAATCCATTCTTAAATGGTGATTCCTAAACAAGTCCTTTATTAATTTGTTGTTCTTTTTTCAGGCAATTTTGTCATCATAGTGATGAAAGAAACCAAAACTAAACCAAACCAAAACAAAACAAAAAAACCCCTGAGATATATGGTGTGTACCTCTTTGGTTCAAAAGTCTGTGTTCTGAGTACTGCTGGGGTCAGAATCTGGGTTTTACATGTACCTTTAGTGAATCTTCTAGACCACAAGGCTACTATAAGCTTTCTTTAGTATGTATTCTTTTACACATAATTATCACATATCTCTGCTGAGAGAATTAACTCTCCTTCTTGTGTGAGTCCACTGTTGGAGGGTACATAAAGTTTATTCTTGCTTTCATAATATGTACACTTTCCATTTGTAGTTTTAATCTATATACTTTCACTGTAATAAAAATTTAGCATCAGTTGAGCACATCTCCTGAGTAATGTGAGTCACTGAAGCTAGAAGAATGTCCTTACCAAAATTAACATTACTACTACCTTTTAAAAAGTACTTGGTTTTTATAGCTTAATAATTTGCTTAGTATTAATTTATGGCTTGTTTTTGGATATTTGCCTATTGTGTGAAGATGTATTGATATGAATGGTGTAATAAAAAGCTGAATGGTCAACAGCTAGGCAGGAGGTATGGGTGCAATATGCAGAGAGAGAAAAAACAAGAAGAGGAGGAATCTAGGCACACAGGACAATCCAGAAGACATGGAGAGGAACCAGTAGGTAGAAGACAGAACACAGGTTACATAACATAATAGAATGTAGATTAAAGCCAGGTTGTACTGGTTCTTGCCTTTAATCCCAGCATTTGGGAGGCAGAGGCAGGCAGATACATGTGAGTTTGAGGCCAGCCTGGTCTACAAGAGCTAGTTCCTGGACAGGCTCCAAAACTACAGAAAACCCCTGTCTCAAAACAGAAGGTAGATTAATGTAAATGGAATAATTTAAATTATAAGAGTTATTTAAGAACAAGACTAAGCTATAGGCAAAGCTTTCATATTTAATGAGAAATCTCCCCATGTTGTTAATTATGAGCTGGTGGCCCGAAGAAAAGTACAGCTATACATGGCATACAACATTGAGGCTTGAATATCTACAGAGAGCCTGAGAAAGTGGTCTCTTGGGTTGGCTCAGAGTACAAAGTCACAGCTCTTTTAGGAGATCCTGCTGTGCGGTTGAGCACTATTGTGGCTGATACTGGGTAAAAACTCCTGTTGTAGGCATACACAATAATTTCTCAGAGCTGTGGCTAACCTCTCACAGGATTTTCTTCTTGGGTCTCTGATGGACTTGAAGATGGGATAGTTATAGTTACAATTTTCCTTATTATCAAATTCAGAAAAGAAACTTACAGAAGAGATAAAAAGTTTATGATGTTGAGAAACATAAAAGTTTAAGTTGTTTATATAAAAACATGCTTTAAGGTCAAAAATGATTTTTTTAGGATGGTAATAGAAGTTATGATAGAAAGTGGCTTAGGCATAAAACTTTGAACTCACTAAGATAGAATTGATAATACAGTACTTTCTCCAAATTCACCAAACAGAAATAGACTGGGCATTGTGAATGCACTTCTTACCTGATAATTAATTGTTCTTATTGCATGTTGATTACTAGTTCAGAGGTAAAGCCATTCCTTTTTATTTAGACAAAGAGAAGAAAATGTTGTTGGATATTTGTACACAGGGTGAAGATGTATTGCTGTGATTGGAGTAGTCAAAAGCTGAACAGTCAATAGGTAGGCAGGAGGAATTGGTGGTATTTCCAGGGCACAAAAGAGGAGGAGGTATCTATGCAAGCAGGAGAAACCAGAAGACATAGAAAGGAAACAGGAGGTACAAAATGGAAGAAAGATAAATATCATGTGATAGAAAACAGATTAATATAAATGGGTAAAGTTAAGTTATAAGTGCTATTTAAAAACAAGCCTAAGAAATAGGCTGGGCTTTTGTAATTAATAAGTCTCCATGTCATTACTTGTGAGCTGGTAGCAAAAAGAAAAATCTGAGGACAATGAGTAGAGTGCCCATTAGGATCTAGTCTCTGTTCTATGATTAGAACACAACAATGAAACTGTGAACACACTTCCCATGTCTTGAAACACTACAGAGGAGAGAAATTAGAGAAAAGGAATAATATATACTCAACAATTTTTATACAGGATGGAGTCATTTCAGAAGTTTTTTTTTCCATATGGATCAATACTTTCCAAAAAGAACATGATAATAAAAATTAGCATCAAATTCAAAGGTTTTAATGACACACATGAATTTTGATATTTCTTTTTGACTGGAAAAAATTGATGTATAAAACGAATAAGTAAAGAAGTTTTTAAAATTTGAACTCAATACGTAGATTATATAATGTGTATGTAAGTCCAGTTTTTTTAATTATATTTGTTTGTTTACTGTGAACATTTTATGTGTGAGTATATGTGTCTATATTCACGGGTATGTGCATTTGTGTATTTGAGTATGTATATGTTTGTTCATGTATGTGTACATTTGTATATGTATTTTGTTGATTGATTAGTTTTTATTTACTATTTATTTATCTTATTTCCCAGTAACTTGGATTTAGAATAATCAAGAACAACATACTTTTGGGTATATAACTGATTGCATTTCTAGAAATATTTAGTGTGAGAGGGAAGACCTACCTTGAATATGGGGTGAAACCATTCCATGGCATGAGTTTCTGGACTGGAGAGGGAGAGGGAAAAAGAGAGGGAGAGGGAGAGGGAGAGGGAGAGGGAGAGAGAGAGAGAGAGAGAGAGAGAGAGAGAGAGAGAGAGAGAATAGGAGAAAATCTGCTGAGAACCATGGCAATTTTTTACTTTACATTTCTTTACAATCATTGTGGATTGTGGCTTCAATTATGCTTATGAACTACTAATCAGTGATATCATATTAACATGAATACCTTTCTTAGGGCTGCATAGCAGACTTAGTGGTTAAGAGCACTGTCTGGTCTCCTAGATGACCAGTGTTTCATTCCTAGCACCCACATGAGGGCTTAGAACGACCCATAATTCCATTTCCAGGGGATCTGACTTCCTCTGCTAGCCTCTAAGGGCATCAAGCATAAATGTGTTGCACACATTTTCATGCAGTAAAACACCCACATGCATTTTAAAAAATTTTAAAACAGATATCTTTCTTAGTATTTGATCCAAAAGATGTTAACATGAAGATTGTAGCACATTTAAATTATTTCTTTTTTAATTAATTCATTAATTTTATTAACTTATTCTTTCACAGTTTGTCCTCCTCCCCTCCCAGTCCCTTCCCTCACATCCTCACTCCCCCAGTCCACACTTCTTCTGATTCCCTTCAGAAAAGAGAAGTCCTCCCAGGATATCAATTGAACATGTCATATAAGTTAAAATAATTAAACACAACTGGCAAAAAAGGGGAAATGATTCCTAATGATATTCTGCTTTACTTGTGATATATTTCTTACTATATATTTTTATAGAAACAAATATGACTTGAGTTTATATTATTCCATAGAATTACAATAATAATTTTCAAAATCTCTATGGCAAACACTTTCTATCCAATTAAAAGCAATTAAAGGATGTATAAATAGTACACACAAAATCATCCGAAAGCTTTTCACATTGAGTTACTGTCTTGTTTAAATACTTCTTGATATAGACACCCATTAATGACATTCCTCTCTCCTCAAGCACCTGTTCCTGGTAAAAACATGGGCTGTATTGATTTGCTGCAATTTATCTTCTCCCAGGATTTTTGTCTTGACAGTGCGAGAAGATTAATTGGAATTAATGGCATTTGCACAGCTAATTAAAGTCACTCTTTCTAAAGTCAAATCAATTCCTTTAATCAGGGGAGTGACAGCGCTTTGCTTCCTTGTGCTACTCTGCATGTCCAACGTTCCCTGGATGCGTCGGAAGCTGTGAACTCATTTCGCAGAGAGCACAGAAACTCTTGGAGCTTGCCAGGAAGCTTTCTGGTGCATAGTAATTTACAAAATATCATTTACTCATATACATCTATAATGTTTTCATTAAACACAATAAATTCAATTTATAGATATTTCTTAGACATTCCATTTCATTCTACAGTTCCTCACAGTAGTTGAAATGCATGTGCAAATACTCAAGTTAATTCTTAGATAATGTTCAAGTGATAAAAGAATAGGGTTAAACATTACTTGTCAATGTAGGCATAAAAGATGTTCTGTTTATATTCTCAAAATTTGTTATATATATGCATAGGAAATTTCTCATTAAACACTGCTTAAACCAGTCAAAACAATATTGTAAGAAAAAATTGAACATGTACAATTTTGTCCATATTGGTTTCACTGTTAACAAAATGGTAACGAAAGGATTCCAGACTTCACATTCTCAAGGTGGGTGGGTAAGGATTATTTCAGGTTACAGCTTGTAGTCTATCACTGAGAGAAGTCAGGCCTGGTACTTGGGGGCAGGAACTAAAGCAGAGATCATGGAGAAGTACTGTTTACTGGCTTGCTCAGCCTGCTTTCCTAGACACCCAGGGATCATCTGTCCAGGCTGACACCACCCATGGTAGTCTGAGCTATCCCATGTCAATCGTGAAACCTTGACTTTTCTCCATGACCACTTCACGACTTCAAAAACAGTGCAAAAATAATCGGGTGACTCTTACACTACCAAGTTTGGCTGCCACCTGCGATGCAGCCTTGGCTCTCTAGTGTTGACCAAGAGGAAACACTCCAAGAAGATGTCACCTCATTGATGTTGGTCTCATCCTAACTGCAACTGATTTCTCAGCTCAGCCAACCAGCAGCAACTGTTCCAGAAAAGAAAAAGTCTCACGTTAGTGCTTCTGATCTCTTCTAGTCACAGCGATTTTTCTGTCCCAGATGACCTGACTCACAGCAAAACATTGTTCAAATGGCCTTCTTAGAGCCTTTACTTTCTTCTGAGACTCTGCAAGCCATTCTTCAAACATTTGCATTACTCTTACCATTCCTATATTCCAAGATCCCACATTTGCCCATTATGTTCTGAGTACTGTTTGCAGGCCAGAGTTCAAATGCCACTGCAGTCCTCAAAACCATGGTCTGATCTGTCTGAGCGAATACTGCACCCTGGAACCAATTTCTCTAAAACACCATGAAAAAAAAAAAAGCAATTTGAGGAAGAAAGTCTTATTGAAGCTCACACTTCCAGGCAACAGGCCATTGCTGAGGGAAATCAAGGTAGGAATTCAAGACAGGAAACTGGAATCCAGAGCTGATGCAGACCATGGAGGAACAATGCTTACCGGCTTGTACCGCATCGCGTGCTCAGCCTGTTTTCTTATACATACCAGGAGCACCTGCCCAGGGATGGACCATCCTGTGTCTGGGCATTCCCCCACCAATCCTCAATCATGGAAACACTTTAAAGAATTTTCTACAAGCCAATCCTATGGAGACGTTTTCTGGATTAGGTTTCTTCTTCCCACATGACTGTGCCTTGTATCAGGCTAACGCAAATCTAGCAGCAGAAACATTAAGAACAACCTTCAACAGCATAGGTTTGAAGACAATTGACAAAATATATTCAGATGTGTAAATAAATTTCAGATATGTTTTTTAACTAGGTCCAAGAAACAAAACATACTTCTTTGTGATTTGAATAGACAATTTTTAGTTACATAAACCACAAGGATACAGTTTGTAAAAACTCCTCAGCATGAGTACGATTATGCATTGACTCCTGGGTTTTAGCAGGATTCCTGAAACTATCTCTGTGTCCTTTCCTGATTTCTTGTTTTTACTTAATCTATAAAAGAAATGGCTGTCTTACCACTTAGAAAAGTAATTTGACTTGGGTATTTTATTTTACAACTGTAATACACATTTTTCAATTAGGTAAGATTATACACATTTATCATGTAAAATATATTTTGAAGGGTACATGTGAATGTTTATAATTGTCCAACTGAGAGCTTAAATGTTCCATCATTATCATCAGATTTTGCTATCCATTCTTTCTTTTATTAAAATTATTTGTAATTCTTCACTATGCTTGCAAACACATGTTTTACTGCTCTTGGCATATTATTATGTAAATTCACTAGAGTGAAGTTATATATTCAATTATTGAATTTTTACTTTTCCCTATTATGTAGTTTATTTTTTTCTCTTTTTAGATTTTACCATCAGTATATTACATTTTGTAATATATTTTTCTTTTATTTATTCATAGAGATTTTAAATTATTCATCAATAACTGTTGTTTTGCCTGTAGATTGGCAAAAGGATACTAGAGTTACTCACACATTAGGAGTTTGAAGATGTCAAGGAATGTTCATCTCAGGGTTCAAGAACTGAATAAAGAGGTGCCAAGTACTAATTGACTCAAATCCTGAAGCATATGATTATAAGAGTGGTTCTGTAGCAGAGATACTGGCAAAACCCCAACTGAAGGAAGAACACACGAAATTACAGGCTCAATGCATTGGCCACAGCCATGTTAATGTCAAGGACAAGCTCCAATGGACACTTGATTTTCAAGGGAATAATGTGGGTTTTGGTGGTTACACTGGGCACTTAGATCCTGAGGAATGAGCAGGGTTGGGAGCTTGGAGGTATTTGCTGCTCAGTTACCAATCTTCAGTTGATAAGAATTATGAAATGGCAGGATTTAGGCTCAGGAAACTGCTGGTGCCTGACCACTAAGGCACCGAATCATAAATTTTGAAAGGGATTTAGATGTATCCTTCATGAGTACTTATGTGTAATAGAATCTGGAGAATTACATCCTGGATACCCATGCAGAAACCTAGGAAAGGCAGAAATGGTAGTAAGGCTCTTCATTTACAGTTCTTGAAAGCAATGGTGACTGGAAGGCCCTTTGGGAGGACTGTTTTACATTTATCAATAAAATTATAAGACTGCAACCCTAATCAAGATATCAAAGCTAGGAGTAGAGGTCGAAAAAAGACAGCTTTAGCTTTATTTAAGCTTGCTAGTGGTTGTTGCTCAATGGTTAAGCGCTTGCTAATTATTTGCTTAGCCCTTGCATTGATCTCTAACACTCCAAAGTAAACAGAGAGATTGGAAATTTAAAATGCAGTTAAATTTAAATACATGCATTTTTTTCTGTTTGTAAGAAAAAAAAACTTACTCATAAAACTTCACTCACTTAAATGTAACACTTCTCATCTTGTCTGAGTTCTAAATACCAGAGCGAAATTTAGCACCATTTATTTCTGTTGCTTTGTGAGTTTTTGGGTAAGAAGCCCAAGTATCACCCTCAGATAGCAAACTAGAAAGATCAAGCGTATGCTTTTCTAAAGGTCCCACATCATGTCTATTTGGCAGAGGAGGTTTTTTTCCATGCTTTACTTCTGACATGTTGAGGGGATAGGCGAGAATTTGCTTCACCATAACTGTGACTTGGCTGTGGCTCTTCATTTGTAGGAAACATTGTTTCAGAACCAAGCGTATACAGCAATTTAAGCATTCTTGATACACTTAACCACAAATAATCTCTGCAATGCCTCTTCACATGAAAACCCATTTGCTTAATGATGTGGTTTTGCATGCCTGGTTAACTATTGCATCTATTTGTGTTTTATTACTGGAAATTATAATCCCTAAAAGAGATGCATAAATGACGTCAGAAAGAACTCTCTGCAGAGCTTTGGGGAATCTAGACTCTCTCCATTTTCTAGTACAAGGGAACAGAATGTTCTCACTGTATTAGCATGTCACAGGCTGGGGCTGAGTATGGAGCACCTCTTACTTTACTTAATGTCCTGAGATAAAGTGTGAATACTTTATTAGTGGAAATCATTCCAGAAATCTTAAAGATGATGCTACAGTGATAATATTTTTTTTATAAAATGTATTTTTCTAAGATAGGATGCTCCGGTCTATTTAGGGAAGCACTGGAGTTTAACGTACATTCTTATGGAACCAGAGAACTGCTACCCCTGCAGCCTTCATTCCTGTTTCTGGTCTAAACACATCACCACTTGAATTCCATTCACACTGGGTACATGGAACAATACAGACAAGAATAATGGAACCATTGGGTTAGGGAGTTGGTCAGTCAGTAACATGCAGACATGAAGACCTGAGTTCATGACTCCAGGGTCCATGTGAAAGGCCATACGTAATGGCATGAACTTGTAATCTCACAGTCTGTAAACAAACTGATCTTTGGGGCTGCTTGGCCAGTCAATTAAGGTGAATCAATTCAATATTCTCAGTTCAACGAGAGACTCTGTCTCAAATTTAAGGTAGAGAGTGATTGCGAAGAGATTCTTCAATCAATTCTGGCCTTCACACACACGTGCACACAAGTTCAGCAATGTGAACATATACATCAATGGGCGCACAGATCATGGAGCTAAGAGTCAGGACTGAAACTAAACTGAATGAAAGCAGATCAACTTTCTAATTTCCTAACTACCTAGTAAGTACTCCAATGTTGAAACAGACTTGGCACTGAGGCGATGGTTTGACTGAAAGGAGAGTATGAAAATATTCAGAGTTCTCAAAATCATGCTCTAGTGGTTTCACAAGCTTTGGTTCTTATTATTAAAAATATTGATCCTCCCAGGGTTGTGAACTAATAAACACAAGCAAATATCAAGGTGTAGTCATGGTAGGAATATGGATTTTACAGTCAGAATGCCCTGTGATAAAATAGCTTTTTAGCCCCTCGGGGAATGTGATCATTCCTTTCAAGAAGTGGGAGAATAATATCCATCTTCAACTCCAATGTACTTAAAAATAATGTATGTAAGTATGTAGGTGTGCATGTTCCAATACTGAACATATCAGAATCAGCATTTATATTGCATTTTCTTTATTAAGGAAAGTAATTGGGAGCTACTAACAAATTGGTGGAAGAGAATAAATTAAAGCTGGTCTTGAAATTGAAGTTTGAAAATATTAATACCAAACATAGTAAGCAGAAAATGCTGCAATCAGTGGCTTAGGTGGTGTATATTGGATGGCAAAAATGAGTAAAAGAAGATCCTAAATGTTGGAATTGGAATACTTCACTAAGACAAGCAAAACTATCAGTTTTTCTTACTTTTCTCAATCTTAACCCAGAGCCCAATATTGGCATATTTATAATGATCTCAACTCCCATTGTGAAATAACTTTAATGACAACATTGAATTTTCATCTGGTTTCTATCATTTATATACACTGCAAAGAATTTTTCTCTCAGAAAATAGTAACACATAATTTTCCTGGTAAAATAATATTGCCTACTTACATATTTTAAGGACATTTATATATCAAATTATCAGCAGATTCCGTGAAAGAAGTAGTATCTCCTTCCTTGTAAAGCCAAACTGTTCTTGGTAAGGAAGCTTCCTAGGAGTCTCCACAGGAACTGTCTGCTAATTTTATTCTGTTTGATTCTTCTTCTGCTTCTTTTGAACAGAGTGGTTTTTATTGTTCCTCACTGAAATGGTGTTCTCTAAACACAGTTTTTTTTTTCTAGTTCCTCTCAGCCTCTCCTATTAAGGGACTCCAAGTGGGAGATTTCCACCTACAGGCACCACTCTTTGTAATTCCTGTTTCAATACCAGTCCACATTTAATTTGCTTCCTATTAATGTTGGGGGAAGGGTTGATTGTTCATCCCAGCTGCCCAGCCATGAAATAACCACTCAGAAAACCATATTATTTGCAATACTGTTTGGCCAATAGCTTAAGCGTATTTCTGGCTAAACTCATATCCTAAACTACCCATCTCTATTATTCTGTATATCGCTACGTGGTTGTGGCTTACCAGCTAAAGTTTTGGCTTGTCTGACTCTGGCAGCTCCATGGCTTCTCTCTGACTCTGCCTTCTTCCTCCCAGCATTCCATTTAGTTTCCTTTCACCTAGCTCTGTTCCCCTAAAGCTCTGCTACAGGCCCAAAGAAGTTCCTTTCTTCAGTAACCAATAAAAGCAACACATAGAAGAACCTACCACACTGTGTTAACACTTCCAGAAATTGTTCAGGGATAATGTTTTCTGTCTCCTCTGATTATTGAGTGTCCATTACCATTTGTGTGTACCTAGAGATATCCTAGTTTTTGCTTTTTTAAGTAGAATTACATTTTGTCATTTTTTTAAAATTTATTTATTTATTAAAGATTTCTGCCTCCTCCCCGCCACCGCCTCCCATTTCCCTTAAAAAATTTAGAGTTATGAGAGTTTTATAACTATTTCATCTATATTTGTCTCAATCACAATATTCTGGGTTTCGGATTTAGTATTGTTTGAGGATTTCAAATGCACGCCAAATATTCACTGAATAAGTACATACAACCTGCATGCTTTTTTTCTAGATTTATTACTATAATTCTCATCACCTTTGTAGTCATTAAGTGTATTAGGTAAGAGTGGTTTCTACTTGAACATTACATTAACAGAAATTGAATAATCCATAGCAGATAAAAGGGTAAGAAACAGTGTAGACCCCGCGGAAGGTAGTATTGGTGATAGAAGGTTACAAGACCGCCACAGGTTCACTGCCAGTTACACGTGTAAAGTGTTACTTAAGGAAGACAATACCTCTATGGCTTACTCATCCTCAATATCGAAGGAATATTTATTGAACTTCTGAGATGTTCAGTAATTTCTCTAAGGTCACAGATAATCTGTTATTTTTAAATCAGTGGGATGTCATTCTATCAGTGTGCTGTATATTTTTACTACCACTCACAATTCAATTCACATTCTGGGAAAAATAAGAAAAAGAACTTATAACATATATCCCAGGATGATATCATGTTGTTGGGCATGGTATGCTGTTTACCAAACCCAAAATAAAAACCTAGTATTATTTTTCTAAGTTTAACAATTGTCTCTGGGCTCTCCTTCCCTCTTAGATTGTGGATTTTTATCTTTCCTGACAACAAACTCCATTTTGCAGGTTTTAATTCAAAATGTTATTTACAATTAGTACACCACACTGATCTTCTTAATGATGCCATTAAGGATGTATACAAAGTTTTATGAATAAGAAAATGTTTGATGGCTCATTTATTACAATATAGCAATCATAAATGGCAAGATACATTTCTTATATTCCCGAATATGAATATAAATTCAACTGAATGAGAATTTTATTACAATTTAACATTTATGAAACTCAATAAACTTTCCATTTATTCCTCTTTTTGGAACATTCTATCTGTTCTGTAGGGGGTACGTAAACAACTCTACAGGTAATACATCATGTTTTGAGTGGTTGCTAAGGCAAGGCTGGGGTAGTTATAACAGATAAGAGAAACACAAATTGTTCACTAACATTTTGCGATATTTCTCCTAGTTTGTTAAGAAATATAGTTCACAATAATACACATAAGGACTTCTCCTATAACTGTCAATATTTCGCATCTATAGGACAATAATAGCTCAAGAAATGAACACCCGTTGGAAGAGAAGCAGTACAGTTTATGAGCACGAAGTGGAATTAGATTATTTCGCATCTGGGCAGATGCCAGCTACTGATTATCAACATCAAATGCCTTTAGTTTCTTTGTGATCGCTCTCATTTTTAACCAGTTTTATACTCAGTTTTGTGATTTACCAAAGTAGACAAGCATGAAATGGATTTTTCATAAAAAAGAGAGATGCTCAAGGAATAGCAATGTGGAAAAATGGTGTCATTTTGCTGATTTTCTTTTTAACTTTTCTTTGGGCAACCTCCTGTGACAGAGGTGTATATTTCTTGATATTTTTTCTTTTTTTCTGTGCTTAAAAGGTACCTCTTCTTCAGTCACTTGATGTCAAGTGGAGACATAGAGCTGAGCATGGCCCAGGGAAAATGTGTTCCTCTCTAAAAAGTGACCTCCATAAGTTTCTACTTTATTTTCCCTTCTGTAGAGCTCTTGAAATAAAGCACAATAAATGGTGGATCAGGGACTCAAAGCATCAATCAATGTCTATGGCATGACATGAAAATAAAGACAACAATCTTATCCTGAGCAACACATGGAGAATTATTGAAGAAATAAAATATATGTGGAACTTAACTAATTTCAATTCTGAGGTAGGCATAACTACTGAGTAGGTAGGGTGTGAGATATTTCATTTTTAATTAGAATTTTTTAGCTGATTATGTGGAAAATAATTTAACCTCTTTTTATGTGTCTGATCTTCCACTTGAAAAATGAGGTTGCTAGTAGTTACTCAATAGACTGATTTTAAGCAATGAACAATTGTTACGTAAGGCACTAATATTTGAGATTATTTTTTAAAGTCTTATTGTAGATTTAGGGTTATTTTAGTTAGACTCTATGCTAAAAAGATGTATTCTAAACTATGTTATAGTTTCCTATACCTTCTGAGTAGTGTTTTTTTTTATTACAATGCTTCAGAAAAGAGACTTTAATAATTAAAACTCTTCATTTGGAAGGATTGTATTCATGTGCCTCTTTGGCAACAGAAATACATCCCATCTGAGAGTCTGGAAAGCTCGCAGGAAGCTGACTCCTCTGTCGTTGCAGGCATACTTCAGATCTGTAGCTTCCCCACACAGACCTAAATATTCCTTGATCTCTCTGCCTGGGGCTGAAACTCAGATCTACTTTAATCCAGAGACATTTTCAGGATTTTCACCAAGGGGAAGACCACATTTCAGAGAGTAGTGTCTGGAGTCTCTCTTGGCCATCTGTCACCCTTATTTTGCTGGGGGTGCTGTTTTCAGCTCAGTAGGGATACTGTGGTTCTCATAGCTATTGCTGACATGGACACGGTTATTCATTCGGGAGCTTCTGAAAGTCAAGACAATCACTCAACAAGATGTATTATATAACTTCTTTCATGTTACACAAATAATGACAAGACATTTTAAAGAGACACAGGTTGTGTAGAGACCACTGAATTCCTCAGGGTTCCCCAGGGTTCTCTTGTATTATATCCATCAAATGCAGGTCTCTTGTGGTTTCTAATTGTGGAAAACAGCCAGGCTCCCCTCCTTTTTTTCCTTTACTTTTTCTTTAATCTAGAGGACAAACTCAGCATATCATATATGAGAATAAAGTAATCCATTTCAATAAGACCTACAAATTCCCATCATTTCATTTTGCCCATGTGAATCACCCTATGCCACATAAAAATTGCATTTGACACTATTAAAGCTGATTGACTATAAATCTTGAGATGAGAATTTGCTTGTCTTAGGAAATGTGAACAATTAAATATTCCTGGCACTGAATATACAGAGAAAACCAGGAGTGTTGTTTGCTAGCAGGAGATTAGGAGCAATCCCCATGGGGCATTTCTGCTGTTTATAAAGCATTCAGAACAACATTAACATGAGATGTGCTCAAATACTATATGAAGGTTTTTTTTTTTTTAAAAAAAGATTTATTTGTTGGTCTTATGTGTATAGGTGTTTGGCCTACATTCATGTGTGTGCACCATGTGTGTGCAGAGCCCACAGAAGACATAATATGGAATCAGAGCCCCTGGAATTAGAGTAAGAGATGCTTGATTAGTTGCCATGTGGATGCTCAGAACTAATATCATTTGGCTTCACCCACTTATAGTTTGCCCACTGTGTTCTCTGGTCGCTGTGTTGGTTAGGATCTCAGAATCTTATTTTGAGCACAGACTAAAAGAACGAATTAAGTGTAAAGTTTGATTTTGAGTATAAGGAATTACTAATTCGTATATTTATTTATTTTTATACAATGGACTCTCAGGATATTATTATAGGATGTCCATGTTTCAGGAGAGACTCTCTCTTGAGGTCTTATTCTGTTTTAGGGGTGATTGTGCACTGGGTTTTAAAACATAAAATTTTAACAGTATCTCTTGGAGAATATTCGAGTGATTTTTGTTTCTCAGAGTTCAGGAGTGGGAGTCAGCTGTGTGAGTGCTGTCTGGACGAGCACTCGGACTTATTCTTTAGGAAAGTCACTGCTTCTCTGTGAACAGTTTTGAATTTCCATCTGGGTTTGGAGGATATCAGCCTATATTCCTAACAAGTAAAGCCTCCTAGGATCCATTTTGAGAACTGATATGGGGCCTTCCACCTGATTTACTCACCTGAAAACAGATGAGAAATGGTGATAATAGAAACCCTTTAACTGCTGATTGTTTTGAATGAAACATTGTGTGTTTTGGTATAGAATGCCCTAAATGAATGATAACTATTATGATTTCCCAGACACCTCTGTCCTGAGGTTGGATGTCTATAGGCACATAGCAAAGTATATTGTAATAGAAATAATAGATTTTATTTCTGAGCAACCTCAGGAAATCTTACCACTTCATCAAGATCTTCATATGTTTTCACCATTTATTATGTGTAGCTAAAACTGCTATTGTAATTTTATAAATTGAGTAATATAATTACATAACCCGGGAGTTATATCTATAGAATTTGTGTACAGGAAAGCACTGCTCCTATCCTGGTTTTGTTTATAATTGGAGCTAGCTATATTTTCTAATGTTTTGTTATATTTCCATGTTTCTTCAGGAAAATTCAATTAAATGTATGTCAATGATATTACATATGTCACTTCTTAACATGGCAAGACATTGTATAGAGTATTCTCTTAAGAGGTCTGATGACTCTTGAACATTGTATAGAGTATTTTCTTAAGAGGTCTGAATACCCATGCTGTTGATTTCAGGGGTAGGAAAATGGAGAAAGGTGTAGTTCATCACTCAATTTTCCTCTTTGGTAATGCTCCACATTATTGTTCATCTCCAAGATGAGACTCTCTCTGTTTCTTATGCTGATATATAGGCTTTTCCCTTACATATTTTGGTATGGTATACATTTAGGAAGTAAGTGCTAATTCAGTGAAGACCATAGAAAGTTGCTAAATGTTCTTACTGAAGAAGTAACGATCTACTGAGGAAGCACCCATAGCCTGACCTAGAATGCCATGACATGAGATACCACAGCACTTGTGCGAAAGCAGCTCTCCCTGCTGCAATTTAATACCTGTCAAGAATTTTAGTATCTCTTAGGACAGGATTTAGTGCATCAGTAATGTATTACAAATGTATTTTTCCTGCATTGTGGCAATTTCAGGTGCTTGTTATTATACCGGGAACTTGGTCAATTTTCAAATATATTTAAACATGATTCACGATAAGTTAGGCAAAGAACATTATGCAAATAATATACCTAAAAATAATTTTATCTCAAAACTCAATCCTTCCCACATTTTAAGTATTAATCATTTGGTTCAAATGTCTGATTTCATGGTTTTAAAAACCAGACTAAAAAACTGATTTTTCCACTATCCAATGTATCCTAATGCTTTTCAAATGCGTAGTATTAGAGAGATACTAGGTTATTTCACAGAATAGAACTTGGAATTTATGAAGAAAATTAATAAAATTTCCATCAAAGAAAAACTGAAGGAAAATTTAATCACTTCATCAAAATGATAATTGTCCATTTAGTGTTTGAAATGCTGAAATTACATGATGGTACATTTACATTTTTTACACCCAATTCTGCTGGAAGTTAAAGCAATAGGATTTAGTAACTGCAAATCCTTCTACAGCAAACACATAATACAGTTTTAAATTATATCTTATGAAAAATAAGTGCAGAAAACTGTCCTATGATGGCATAAGAACAGATGTGAGTAAACTCTGCTTTGGTATAAAAAAAGTATTTTTTAATTTTACAACACAAACTGGGAATATGTTATCTTTTATTGTATGGTCACAAAACAACTTTGTATTAGCAGGTAATTCAGATACTGAAAGGTCACTGCTTTTCAATAACAGTCGCCATAAAAATCTAAAATATTAAAAATAGAAGCACATGTACAAGCTTGCATTCACAAAAGACACAACACTTTGAACAACTATGAAAAGTCCAGAAGCACCTAAACTTATAAGTGTCTTTAGTGTTAAGAGAAAGGGTAGAATAAAATGAGAGACACTGTGGACTATTATCAATGTTACAGGAGGTAACATTGATACACATGGAGCTGGTCCCTAGTATTTAGATTTTCTTGAAATAAGGTATATGTATGCCAGGTAACAACATAGATTTGACCATTCCATATATCACTCAAGGGATATTGACATGCATGAAATACAAGAAAACATAGGAATTTACTTACTTTCATAGAGCTCTGTGGAGTATACCTAAAATAATTTAATTAAGGAAAATAGGATATATAAGATGTACAATGATTTGGGCATAAGCAATATTAAAGTGTGTCCTCAATTAATTTTTTAAAATGCAGCGCAGACTGACTTCCATATTAACACAAGTATGAATACTATAAACAAACATAATTTAGCACAATTGGCTATATGAAATTCCACTGTTCTGAAATTAGCACGTTGTTCCATCAATGAAATAGAAATCAGAGTCTTTGATAGTTTGGCCTTGAGCAAATGGCACTGAGCTTCTTTCTGTATCAGCCTCTCCACGTGAAACTAAGCCTGAACTCCAACATGGCTGACCTTTCAGATCCAGTGCATCGCTGACCCTGAAGGTCTAGCAGCACCCCTGGTCTTCAGGTCTAGCTTCTGCTGGTGATGGCACATAAAGATAATCTTCCCTCCACACTCCCCATGGGATAGCTCTGTTACAGTATTTCATTCTCCCAAGTTTTTGAGAGAAATATAAGCTGCCCCTTTATGAGGAATCTATTTTAATCCTCCAAACCACTGAAGACAGGACTTCTTCCTTCTGATAAAGAGAAAATCCTTTTGGTAAGCTTACTGGAGATGCCTATCAGAATAAATGACACCGGTAGCTGTTTCTTTCCCTGTTCTCTGTTGCTGGAAATACTGAGGTGGCACCTTCTTTACACACATGCCAAATCTTTAGCCCTCTCAGCTGCTTTCCCTTCCAAGACTCTTCCACCAATGATTTCACATGATATTAAATTAAAACAATAGTTAAGAACAAGACAACCCTTTCTGTGTTTTCTTCTTCAATGAATGATACTACTGTATAAAAATCATAAAAACACAGAATGTTAAAGTCTGCAGGTTTAAAAGCCATTTATTTTCTCTTTCACCTTTCTGGGTAGTATATTCTAGTGTAGGTCTTCAGGAAACTGTTAGAAGGGGCAGAATTTTATTATATCAAGACAAATTTAAAGACCTCATTTCAGAAAAACAATTCTGTATTGGATAAGTTCTGGGTCATATTAGTCAAAAACAACAACAACAAACAAACAAAACAAAACAAAACAAAACCTTTGCAAACAGAATCTTCAAGATTTCCTGAAAAGTAAAGTAATGGGATGTGAACAGCTCTAAAGAAACTCCACCATCTCTCTGACTGCTAAGATGTCTGCACCATCATTATGTGTCCATTAGTTTGCAAGGATACTGTGAACCAAGGAGATTTGGGAGGAACTCCGGCAGTTAAAACAATACAATTCATGTATAGTATTCTAAATATAATACCACTATTATCTTGAATGATCACTTTCCAGTGTTTGAACATATGTCTTTCCTCCCTCCCTTCCCCCTCTCTTCCTGCTTCCTATCCCCTAACCAGTGTAAGGATTGCAACAGAGAGAGAGAGCTTTGCACATGCTAGGTTTACAGTCTACTGAGGAGCTGAATCATGAACCTTCATGCTTCACACCCTCATTGCATTTATGGAGAAGAAAGCCTTGGGGAGAGCTAGTCAGCAGTCCTTAGTGACCTCATTCTCCTTTGCATGCTTTCTTATTTTTCTGTGTGATATTTTTGTAACCTTCTTAAAACTACATCCCTTCTCCTTCACAGATGATATAATTCTTTGTTCATGAAATGAATGCCACCCAGAGGAGCTGTCTTGTATTTTCTGCTGTAAATAAACAAATTGCTTATGTCTGTGATTACATTAGCATTTATCTCCTTTTCTAATGGAAGATAAAAATCCCCCTTTTATTGAATTGTCATCTATTTATCTGGGCTGTAAATTCCACCTCTCTTTTCAGACTCCAGGGTTTCATACTTCCAATTTTCTTCTTTCTTTTGAATGATCATTTTTCTGTTATTTATTTTACCACAAGAGACATATGCACTACTTATAACATGGTGTGTGCTGTGTTTAAAACTCTCTTTCCTTAACTAACTGTTTCCCTGGTGCTAAAAGGGTGATTTTCTTCCTCTTGAACCTTATCTCTGATTCACAATATTTTGTGCTAAACACTCAGCATTTTCTTACCTCTAGTATTCAAGAAACTTTCATAGCTAAGCAGTGATCAGATAGGCTCTGATAACAGACACTAGGCTGGACTCAGCTTGTGGTGAAGAGGAGGCAGCTGAAATGTCATTCAGAGCAGGAATTAAAGATGAAGATTTATGTCTAGCAGATGCAAATGCAACAATAACTTGTTGGACATGGCCGTTTTCCTTGGCTCATATAATCTGGAAGTATTTGAAATAAGATGATGTGAAAATGGTGTCATCTCAACCCTCTTCCCTGACTAGATTTCTAACTTGCATTAAACAAGTAACTCGAAGTAGATTGCCTAGAATTTTATTGAATAACTTCTGCATTTCCCCAACAGAATATCTGGGGTCAGGTGTGGGGTGCATCTTGTTGCAGCCATATCTACTACCTCTAGCAACCTAGAAACGGAATGTATTTAGTATGTACAGCACAGAGGAGAAGTTAGTTTATCAATGTAGAATGTGTCTGTAGGCAGGCAGTCTCAGGTTGTAAACCTCTGTGAGGAGGAAGCTGGAGTTGCTAGTTTTATAACAGACTGGTCACATCCTTGGATCCTAAGGAAAACTTTACCTTTTCCCATACAGGGAATAGCTTTGTTAATTATCTATAAGTCCGAAGTCATGGTCTTTGTCATGGTTAAGCCCATGCCAATAATATACATTTGCTCAGGAATTCACACACTTTAAATTTCATCTGCTTCCTTACAAGTTTTCTTCACATAAAAAATTTATCTATTTACTTCATGTGTGTGTGTGTCTGTGTGTTGGCTGTGTGTGTTGATTATGTGTGTCACAAGGCAGGCTTATGAAAGGACAAGCTGTCACAAGACAGCTTCCCCACTTTTTCTAAATTAATTATTTTTAAAATAATCTTTTCTCATTTTACATGCCTATCCCAGTTTCCACTCCCTCCCCTCCTCGTGCTCTCCTCACCTAAGCCACCATCCACTCCTTAGAGAGGGCATGGCTTCTCATGGGTATTCAACAAAGTCTGACATATCTCTTTGAGACAGGACCAAGGCCCTCCCCCACATATTTAGGCTGAGCAAGGTATCCATCCAAAGAGAATGGGCTTCAATAGGGCAGTTCAAGCGCTAGGGATAAATCCAAATCCCACTGCCAATGGCCCCACAGACTCTCCAGGTCACGTGCATTCAGAGGGCCCTAGTTTGATCCTAGGTAGGTTCCCTTGATATCAGTCATGAGTTAGTGAGATCTCTCTAGCTCAGGTCAGCTGTTTCTTTGGTTATCCCAATCATGGTCTTTATGCCTTTGTTCATATTATTGTTCCTCCCTCTCTTTGACTGGTTTCTGGAAGCTTGGCCCAGTGCTTAGCTGTGAATCTCTGCAACTGCTTTTATCAGTTGCTGGATGAATGTTCTATGACGACAATTAAGGTAGTCATCAATCTGATTATAGAGGAAGGCCAGTTCAGATACCCTTCCCACTATTGCTTGGGGTATTAGCTGAGGTCATCCTTATGGATTCCTAGGAATTTTCCTGGTATCGGATTCCACGATAGCCCCATAATGGCTCCCACAATCAAGATATCTCTTTCTTTGCTCTCCCTCTCTATCCTTCCTTCTTCTCAACCATCCCATTCCCTCATGTTCTCCTCCTCCCTGCCTTTCTCCCCTGCCCCTCCCCTTCCCCTCTTCCTTCTCCCTGCCCTGTGATCCCAATTTTCTCCAGAGATCTTGATTATTTACTCTTCCTAGGGAGATCCAACTATGTCTCTCTTAGGGTTTTCCTAGTTTCCTAGCTTCTCTGGGTTCATGTATGATAGGCTTTCTTTGCTTTACATCTAATATCCATTTATGAGTGAGTACATACTGAGTTCGTCTTTCTGATTCTGTGTTACCTCACTCAAAATGGGTTTTTCTAGTTTCATCCATTTGGATGCAAATTTCAAAATGTTGATTTATTTATTTATTTACTTATTTATTTTACCAGCGAGCAATACTCCATTGTGTAAATTTAGGGATGGTTCAACATACAAATTCTGTCAATGTAATCCACCATATAAATAAACTGAAAGAAAAATACCATATGAACATTTCATTAGATGCTGAAAAAGCCTTTGACAAAATACAACACCCTTTCATGATAAAAGATCTTAGAGAGATCAGGGATATAGGGAACATATTTAAACATTCTAAAAACCGCCGCGCACCGCGCCCTCGTGTCTGTGCTCTGTGCTCTGGCACCCAGTTCGCGAGCTTTGGGCAAGGGGGCTGGAGGTTAAATTACACAGACACACTCAGACAGAGAGACAGCGACATGGGTCATCCTTGAATTCCCCAAGAATGCCCCCTTTATTGTGTTCAGGGGCAGATTATATAGAGATAGCCACGCCCCAGCCAAACCCACCAGAAACCACTCTCCTGCCATCAGGAACTCCTGAAGGTCTTGTGCTCAGAGCAGCTGTAGGCACTCAGATCAGCAGATCACAAGAAATTCAGGATCTGGGGTCTCACTGCTCCAACAAAAAACAATATACAGCAAGTTGACAGCCAACATCAAATTAAATGGAGACAAACTGAAAACAATTCCACTAAAATCAGGAATAAGACAAGGCTGTTGACTCTCTCCATATTTATTCAATATAGTACTCAAAGAAAGGAACTTCCAGAGGTATCACCATTCCTGACTTCAAGCTCCACTATAGAGCTATTGTAATGAAAACATCTTGGTACTACTACAAAAACAGACAGGTGGACCAATGGAATCAAATAAAAGACCATGATGTTAATCCACACATTTATGAACACCTGATTTTTTACAAAGAACCTAAAATTATACAATGAAAAAAGAAAGCATCTTCAACAAACGGTACTGGAATAACTGGATGCAAACATGTAGAAGAGTTTAAATAGATCCATATCTATCCCCATACACAAAACTCAAGTCTAAATAGATAACAGACCTCAACATAAATCCAGCAACACTGAACTTCATAGAAGAAAAAGTGGGAAGCAGCCTTCAATGTACAGGCACAGGAGACCACTTCCTAAATATAATACCAGTGGCACAGACTGAGAGAAAAACAATTAATAAATGGGACCTCCTGAAACTGAGAAGCTTCTGCAAGGCAAAGGTCACAGTCAATAAGATAAAACTGCAGCCTATAGAATGGGAAAAGACCTTCATCAACCCCACTTCAGACAGAGAACTGATCTCCAAAATATATAAAGAAATCAAGAAACTAGATAATAAAATACCAAAGAATCCATTAAAAATGGGGTACAGATCTGAACAGAGAATTCCAAACAGAAGAATCTGAAATGACTGAAAGACACTTAAGGAATAGCTTTTCCCCTTTTACCATGGGGCAAGTTCTCTCCAGTCCTTTCTGCTCCTGCAATGTTTACTCCAGGCTCACTGCTCAGAGAGCTTCAGGGTGAGCCTCACGAATAAAATTTTAAGGAATTGTAGCTTGCAGTCTTAAATTCATTAGCATATTCGCCATTTACATTCAGAAGATACTGTTTTAGGACTGATGTCTAACCATGTTTTGTTAAGCACCTAAATGTAGCTTCTTAAAGAATGTGTTATAGTGTGTGTGTTCTGTAAAGCAGAGCAAAACTATTGCTACAATGTTAGAATTCTTGGTGTTTCTTCCTAAATGTTGATAAATGATTAACTATTTCTTAAATTATTTTATCATCATGGGGTGTTAATTTAATTTGTGTTCTATATATAAGTTCCAAAATGATCACTGTTATTCAAGGAGTTATAATTTGATTTATTTGTGACAACATTAACTACTACCTCCCCCTGTTCTCAGAAGTGCAGAAGTTATTACTTCCTAATATTTTTGCGGTATAATAGAAAAAAAAAAACAATCACCAGCCTGATTGTACGAGGAGGAATGGAACAGTCACAGCCCTGAGTGTAGTACTATGGAGCGGCGGGGCTGCATCCCCGGCACCCTGCCGCCCGCACAGCTAGCTTTACCCGAAATAATTACACGGAAACTGTATTCTTTTAAACACCGCTTGGCCCATTTCTATCTAGCCTCTTCTAGGCTAGCTCTCGCACCTGGACTAGCTCATTTCTAATAATCTGCTGTAGCCCACGAGCTGGCTTACCAGTAATGATCTTAACCTGCATCTACCTGGAGTGGGAAAATCATGGCGACTCCCTGACTCAGCTTCTTTCTCCTCGCTTTCTGTTCTGTTTACTCCTCCCACCTATGTTTTAACCTATGAGGCCAAAGCAGTTTCTTTATTGCTTAACCAATGAAATCAACAGATTGATATATGGCACTCCCACACCACCTGAGCATACATTGGATGCTCTGTAAAAATGGAGGCCATGTTATATTCCCCAGTGTGCATGTGTATAAACAAACAGTTGTTACCAGCCCCCTGATTACTATTTGTCTGTCTGCTCCTAGAAAAGAGCACATTTGCAGTATGTTTGTTTTTTAAGTTCAAATATTTTCAGAGAGAAGATCAGATGGAAAAGAAAGAAACACATTTTGAAGTTTTTATCTGACCCTGATCCATTTAATCTTGAGATGAGCTACCCAGCAGTACTTTTTACCTCAAACTTGATTATCAGTAGGAAAACACTTCTTGCCAGACTTCATAGACAATCTTTCTAAATCCAGATTCCTGTGAGGTCTCTGGTTTTCAGTAAGTCACAGAAGTGGTGTGGGGAATTTGTTTGGTTTCAAGTTGAGCTGTGGATTCTGCTGCTGTTCCTGTTCACATTAGGCTTATTTTCCAAAAAATACAAGTTTTTCTGTCATAACATAATCTTAATGGAGATTTTTATTTTGAAGAGTTTAACTTTGGTTAAATAATCCTATTCTTTGTATAGAATAATTTTGTGTCATGTTTTTGGATGACGTTGATATATTTGTGGGAGTGGATGTTCTATCTGGGGGCCATAATTTCTTAAAAAATTGGATGCTTATTTTTAGAACAGCTGGAGTTTCAGGCCAGTCATCTGCCTTGAGAAGGGGTGGGATGTGCAGAGAGAAGTAAGTACATTCCTTTCTTACTTAGTTAAAGGGCCCAGTCTTTCCCATGAGTCTCTCAGAGCAAAAGTTCTTCTAACTTAAGTGTGGAATCCAAAACTGGTTGCTTATTTCTGTTAAATAATCCACTCACAAAACATTTGATCCTTGGTACATATATACATACATGTATGTAGTACATTTAAAGAAAAAGGGACCATAATTTGAAAGAGAGCAAGCAGAATGCATGAATCATGTTAGAGGGAACAATGGGAAGGGGAAATGATATAAAAGTATTATAATTTCAAAAATAAAAAGACGATTATGAACGTACTTGATTGAAATAAAATACTAAAAATTGATATTTTAGCAGCCATTGTTTAAATGTAAATTACCCACAAAAAGGCTATGTGTTAAAGGTTTAATTCTTTGACCTTAACACAATTGAGAGTTGGTGAAATTTTTAGGTGATGGGACATTGTACAAGGACATTAGCTAACTGGGGATATGCCTTCATAAAGGGGAAGAAGGCTTTGGATGTCTGGCCAGGTTGTTTGTGTTTCCTTGCTTCTTCCCCCGAGGAGGTAAGAAACTGATTCAAGCCACAAGCTTCCTTCATGAAGTGCTACTTTGCCATGCACTGAAATCTCTAAAACCATTTATTAGTCTCTTTTCTTTTTATAAGTTGATCACCCTATGTGCTTTTGATAGTAACATTTATCGGTTTTAACTGAAACAACCCTGGTGCCCTGTTTGTAATATAGGACCCCAAATCTAAACTTTCCCATTTAGATTTACTCCTTGACCAAACTTAAATTCTACTTCTAAAACCCCTTACCCCCTGCTCCCATGCGGCTGTGAACTGGGTTCATTGCCCCAGTCAGGCTTACAAAATGCTGTCATGAAAAATAGTGCTGAACCAGATTAAGTAATTTGCACAGGGGCTTGGGATTGAGAGGGTTTCTTCCCTTTTACCAAAGGGAGATCTGCCTGGTTTCCTGAACTTGTTTTTTTTAAGCACTGCACTTGGTTGGTGTCCTGGAGGTGATCCTTTCAGCACCTAGATGAAAGTAAAGGTGCCAATCTGGGTGCAACTCGTCATTTCCACAACTTCTACAAATGGGCTGTTTCCACTTCAGATGGGAAAAAAAAATATCTGTCCTGCACTCAACAGTTTTTTTCCCCCTGTTCCTCCTGTGAATCTTTTACTGCATTCCTAGAAATATCATCCCACTTGACAGGTTTGCATTAAACAAGGGCGAGCATTTGTCAGTGTGCTCACAGGGAGCTGTATTTTTATCGGTGTTGCTTTGACAGTCCACATGTTCTCGACAGCCTAAGAAAACATCAGTTTCTAGTGCTTCTTGCCTATTAAGCTTTAAAGGGGTTAGGGAAGCCCTTGGTTCCAGCTGAAGCATTTTATTAGAAAAAAAGCAGATGATTAAGAGGAAAGTAAATCAATCTGTTATTTCTTTGATGAGTTTACTTATTAGAAAAGCTAACATTGTTTCTCAGTTATTTACTAAAGTGTTCTCGGCCGAAATCAGTGCTTATTGCTTTGAGGCTTAAGAAGATGATTTACCGTGCTAAGGTTCCACCAGTGCTTGCTCCTTTGTTGTCAACACTTGCTAACACTACTGATCAGCATGGTGAAGCTGTTGTCAAGTTCAAGTTTCCAGAAGTGATGGGGATGATCACATGTTTCAATTTGCTGTCTTTTTTGAAGTAAGGTGTCCTTCTGTATATGTGTTGCTTTTATTGGTTAATGAATAAAGCTGTTTTGACCGTTGGCTTAGCAGAGTAAAGCTAGGTGGGAAATTTGAACAGTCATAGAGAGAAAGAACAGGCAGAGTCAAAGGAGACGGACACCATGTAGCTGCTAAAGGAGAAAGATGCCAGAATACTATGGGCAAGTCACATTCTCATGGTTATACATAGATTAATAAAAATGGGTTCATTTATGATGTAAAAGCTAACAAAAATTATGTCTGAGCCATTGCCTAAATATTGTTGTAATTAATATAGTTTCTGTGTGATATTGGGGTCTGGGTGGCTGGGAAACAAAAGCAAAGTCTCTGTTTATACTTTTTTGTGTTTTATTTATTTATTTGCAAAAATTTATTCCTATATTATATGCATAAATATTTTGCCCAAGAGTGTACCACGTGAATGCCTGCTACCTATGGAGAGAGCCTAGAGATGGCATTATGTCTCATGGAACCTGAGTTGCAGATGTTTGTAGGCCGCCATATTCAGGCCATCTTCAAGAGCAGTAAGTGCTCTTAACCACTAAGCATGCTTTCCCACTTTGGATAGACCCTGCCAAGTATATTTCCAAAAAGACATTGACCAGAGGCAGTGTGTACCTGCCTCAGGAAGGGTCTGATGAGATGTTGACAAGTATTTCCCCAGACTGCTGGTTATTTTCCATCAAGGTATGCATTACTCTTCATCACAGCTTTTCTTTCATATTTGTTAGTTCACCAGTCTACACTGAGTGGATTTGTTAACTGCTAATTCCTCTGATTAGCAATTCAGAAGCAGCAAAGTCAGCATTAGGAAGAGACGTTTGCATTCTCAGGGAGAGTGCTGTGTTATGTAGTCAGAGGCCATTACAAGTGTAACATTGAACTCATAAAGAACTCAAAGATGGAAAAAAAAAAGAAAGAAAAATCCAGAGGGATACTTCCAACAGTGGTTTGCCAGCGATAACCTCAAAACTTCCTTCATCTCTGAGTACATTGTTCCTCATCAACACAGCTTATTAAATGAATGAGAAGCTCACAGCTTGCATTGAGAATTCCAAACAACATCCAACATACACTTTAATAAAATTAACAAAAAGCAAAACAGAATGTTGTCATTTCCACATACTTCTAGAGAGAAATGTGCCATACCAAGACCTTGCCTCTCTGTCAAGGTAAGCTTTCAGCTCTTTTGTCCTTCTGTGTTGTTCTAGCAACTTACTTGACAGGAATGATTTATGGCTTCCCATTCATTGTTGTTAATATGCAGATAGACTGAAATACAGCAATAGAAAACTAGAACCCATCCCCACCAAATGAATCATATGTCCTCTGGGACTCTGTATCATTTATTTCTGCTATACAAAACTCAGTATTACATGGCATGTACATAGTCAGTTCAAAAGGGAATTTTCCGGGTCAAAAAATGGGAAAAAACAGTGAGCACTTCTGCCTAGTAGCTCTGGCACTCCTCCACTTCAAAGGAAGCACTTCTGCCCTCCACCACCCTAAAGGGAGGACTTCTCATCTGGAGAAGAAATAAAGGAATCATAGTTAATATTTAAATCTCAAACAAACCTGTGAATGCTTATTTGTTCTACTTTTATATAGTGTGGGAGGTTAAAATTTTGCATGCAAATGGATGGAAATAGAAAATAGTATCCTGAGTGAGGTAACCCAGACCCAAAAAGATGAACAAGGGATATACTCACTCATAATTGGGTTCTAGCCATAAATAAAGAACCTTCATCTGGCGATGGATGGAGATAGAGACAGAGACCCACACTGGAGCACTGGACTGAGCTCCCAAAGTCCCAATGAGGAACACAAGGAGGGAGAACATGAGCAAAGAAGTCAGAACCACAAGGGGTGCACCCACCCACTGAGACAGTGGGGCTGATCTATTGGAGCTCACCAAGGCCAGCTGGACTGTGACTGAAAAAGCATGGGATAAAACCGGACTCTCTGAATATGGCGGACAATGAGGGCTGCTGAGAAGCCAAGGGCAATGGCACTGGGTTTTGATCCTACTTCATGTCCTGGCTTTGTGGGAGCCTAGCCAGTTTGGATGTTCACCTTCCTAGACCTGGATGGAGGGGGGAGGACTTTGGACTTTCCACAGGGCAGGAAACCCTGACTGCTCTTCAGACTGGAGAGGGAGGGGGAGAGGAGTGGGGGGAGGGGGAGGAGTGGGGAGAGGGGGGAGGAGTGGGAGACTGGGAGGAGGCAGAAATTTTTTTTCTCAATAATAATAATAAAAAAAGACATTCGGGAAAGAGCTGTGTAGATGGAACAAACTCATGCTAACATGTTTCCATGACACTAACTGCAATGACAGACAATGCTGGAGCCAATGTGGTAGGTAACAAGGAGGACAACGTCATGGGATAGCAGTTACAGTGGCTAATACTTTAGGAATCAATTGACAGCTATGCTATAGGCATTTTAGATGTAAAAGACTTATGAACTATTGCTTATTTTGCTAAGTAAATATAGAGAACCTTAGTAGTAAATTTGTATGTGATTACAGATAACCTCACTCAGGCTTCAGTCATCACAGAATGGGGTATCTTTAGAGACAACCTGTTTCCCTTGAATGAAGAATTTTAGAAACAAGAGGCACAAGAGTGGTTTAGACCCTTGAGATCACAACAATTTCCTCATTCCCAAGCCCCTCACTCTGCTAAACGGCTACAGGCAGCTTACTCTCTCCCTGGTAGACCCCTTAATTTCCTGCTGAAGAGATGCTGCCCCTCACTGTGCGTGCTAATAAACACAGTCTCATCTGTGGAGGCTCAGATTCTTGTCTTTTTCTGCTTTCTATCTCTATGCTGCCTCAAAAATCTAACAAGTAGTACAACAACCTAGGTATTGCCATTATCTTCATCCCACTACATTGCCAAAGTTGCATAGTTAAACATAGCAGTAGAATTTAAACTCTAGAGCTGAACGTGCTAATGAAGTGGGAAATCCTTGTGCTTATGTTTTAAACTCATATCTAATTTGAACTCATAGAGCACACAATGTCCTTATTAGCAGCAGCAAGAAAGTAATTAAGATTGCTGAGGTCACAATAAGTGTCACAAGTCTAGTTTTATCGCGTTTGCTGTCACCTACCCTCTGTGCATCTTGAGCCTTCAAAGGTGCACTTCAGCAAGTCATACATTCATGCCTGTAGAAGCGTTCACCTCTGAAAAGGACACTTGAATAATAGGCGGGCTCTACCACATGATGCATAGTACGTGCATCTATACACCTACTGGCATGTATGCCATTTAAAGAATAAGTGTAATTTAAACAAGCCCGAGCAGAGTTCAGAAAGCTTCCAAAGTTGGCTAAGAGAGATTTGATTAGATCAAAATCAGACCTGTGCTGGGCATATCTGCTTTTGGAGCTACTAGAGTCAAGAGTTGAGAACAAAGCTGCCTACCTTGGCTCTGAAAAGAAGGTCCAGACTGGGTTAGAAGAGGGATCTGGCAGGTTCAGGTCTGTCCTGAACAGTAGTGGAGTAGGGCATAGCAACAGGAGGAGAGCTAGCTGAGTTGACATACCAGACACAGTATCCTGCTTGCTGCCCCTTGATACACACAGCAGGCCCACCCTGTTGCAGTGATGGGGAATGTTGCATTGTGGAATCCAAGACACACAGAGAGAAACACCTTTTCTTCCAGCTGGTGTGCCTCATAAATTTGTGGGCCTGGTTTTCCTGTTAGGATTTTAACATGCCCAGGTGCCCCCACTGTTTCAATTCATCCCAACAAACTATTCCCAGGAATATGTTCTTTTTTTTTTAAATATTTATTTATTTATTATGTATACAATGTTCTGTGTGTATCCCTGCAGGCCAGGAGAGGGCACCAGACCTCATTACAGATGGTTGTGAGCCACCATGTGGTTGCTGGGAATTGAACTCAGGACCTTTGGAAGAGCAGGCAATGCTCTTAACCGCTGAGCCATCTCTCCAGCCCCAGGAATATGTTCTTTACCTGTCTGTGTTGGATGGGTGGTTCCTGAAACACGGTGACATTGTCAGCTACATCCAGACACTGAAATCATCCTTATCCCTTTAAATGGAGTAAAAAGCTTCCTGTAAAATGGAATTTCCTAGTGATGTTTGTCTTTGAGAATAGTATCTTTATACGAACACAAGCCTTCTGCGTCATCCTCAATACTTGGCACTTGGGCACAAAGTAGAATCTCTATAGTATATGTGAAATGAAGGAAAGAATGATTAGTCTACCATTTTAGGATAATTTTTCTCAGAACACATAAGACAAATGAAAGCCTCTCTTCAATCATAAGCTTCGCTCCAAATCATCATCATTAGATGAATCACCACTTTCCCGTGTTACTCAGCCCAAGGAGTACAGACACCAGGAAGCAGGAAGTCTGACTCAAGGTCCTATAACCATAATTATATACTTATATGTATATATATATTTATAATTACATAATTTTATACCTCTATATAAACTGTCAGGATAACTATAGTCACTCTATGCCAATAAAATAATCATTTTATTGGTTGAAAATGATGTCATAAAAGATATTTCTTTTTTTACCCATCAAAACATTCAAAAGAGCCCCAAATAATCTTGAAATCTCTGTATTTGATTTAAGAAATTGTGATTGAAACCTCAAGTTTTCTTGATGTCTAATCTCCCTTTAAGAGCAAAAGCCTAGTAGGACCGTTTGAGAGCTTTCTTCTCCTTTCCACAGCACTGCGTAAGAGTGGAATCCTGTCAAAGGCAGAGGAAGGCTGACTGACACGAGCTCTCTAACTCAACAACTAAGTTTTCCATGCTCCTGCAGAGAAAGAAAGCTATATTGAGGCTGATTTGGGTATTAAAGCACATTTGCCTGGAGTGAACTCACTTAGGATTCAGTCACAGCTGCTAGAAAGAAAATGAGTGAAATGAAGCCATATGTGTTGTGTAATTGTTTCGAATACTACTTGACAAAATTCAGTTTCCTTTTACTTAAATATTGTTTATCTAATGTCTTTATATGGGCTCCAGTCCTCAGAGTCCTTTTATTATATAACCGGGATGCAAAGTGGGGATGATTTTTTTTTCTTGGCCTCTAACAATGTCTGTTTATATGCAGTTTGCTGTAGACATAGTTCCTAGATGATTGAATTTTTCTTCAGATCTAGAGGAAACTAATATGCTTGCTTCTTTTTGATATCTCGTGTGTGTGTGTGTGTGTGTGTGTGTGTGTGTGTGTGTGTGTCTGGGTGTGTGTGTGTATTCAGGGATATGAAACACTGGCTAACTAGAATACTGTGCAGAAAATAATGATAATCTATTGGAAAAATAAATTGTAGGTAATTCAAAAGGTTAACAACTGGCCTCACATGTTATCGAGTAAAATAACAAAACTTCATGATAAAAAAGTACCAATAACTATATAGGGAAATTAACAATTCACTTCTAAAGCAACATCAAGGCTGGAGTGATGGCTCAGTTGTTGAGAGTACTTAGTACTTAGTGTTCTTACATAGGATGCGGGTTTGGATCTCATCACTCACATTCGTCTCTTTCCTGCTATCTGCAGGCACAGGCACACACGTGTTACACATCCCGACTTACAGGAACACATACACATGAAAGAAAAGGCAATGAGTCTGGTGCAGCATCTACTCAACATTAGTGGAGTACTTACAAAATAGAAAAAGCAGAAGGCTGAGCAAATTCCAAAGTGTCTCTCCTATGTTCTTCCACAGTTCAACTCTGAGCCCCGCTTCTGTCAGTACGCATGCACTGCACCCCAGAAGTGACATTCATAGCTTTCCAAGGGTCCCTTCTTTGAGCTCAGTCCTGGAAACTTGGCCTACACCCATGAAAAATCCAATTTTGAACATATTGATTCTCTCGATGCTTCTGACCTTTTAGCTATCAATTATGTAAGAAATTGGAGGGATTTAAACTCTGGATAATTAAGGGTGCACTGAGAAATTTTGGCCTTAAGTTGTATATGTGGCTTTATGTATAAATCCCTGTTCTTTGGATCAACCTAAGGAAAAAGCAATGGGGAAAGTCAAGGTAAGGAACAGACATACTTTTTATCCTGTGGGTTCCTGTCCCTGACTGTCCTTCATTTCTTGCATGTCCACTGATGGGTCAGAGAGTCTCCATGTACTTTGATGGCTTTTTTTTTTCACAGTAAGACTTTGAGCTGAAATCCTTTTCACATTCAATTGATACAGTGAGATTCTGTGCCAGTCTTAGGCCATACTCTGCAGAGTGGATTTTTTTTTTGGTGGGAATTAAACCATTTATAACTCTGTTCATAAAAACTCTGTCTGTCCTTTACACAGTGACCTGGATGTATATTTCTTTTACAGTACTGTTGCAATGATAACGGGAAGAAGCAACTGAATGAGATAAAGAAAGGTTCTACTGCTTCATGGTTGAACAGGACTTCAGTGTGTTATGGTAGGGAAGTCATGGCCAAGCAGCTTCAGTTCATGACAACAGCAATGTCCACATCATGGAAGACCAGGAAGATCATGGCAGCAGGAACTACCAATACAACTAATCGCTAAACGTTCACCCACTGAAAGATCAATTTCTACCATCTATGCCCTACCTCCTACAAGTTTGACAGACTTGATAAAAGTGCCACCTTTTGAGGAACAAGTATTAAAAAATAAGACTGTTTGAAATATTTTATATTCAAACCACAACGATAAACCCCTGACCCTCAATGGCCAATGGATGTCTCCTGGCACAAAATGCATTAAACCCATCTTCAAGAATTCCCTAGTTTTAACTCTTCTGACACTGTTCAAACATCCCAAATTCACGATCTCTTCTGAAAACAAAAAAGCCATCTCTTTACTGTGAACTCCTGAGAATACAAGAATCCATATTATCCTGATATCTAAAGGAACACAATATACATTATGATTTTAATGGGGAGAAGTGAGGGCATATACAGCAGGTATGAGGACAAAGAAAGACTGAATCCAGAAAGGTATGAAAAAAGCCCTTCGTGTTCATGCTAGGATACAGGGCATGTGGTCATGTGGTCGCATAATATGAGCTCCCTCAGGTGTGTGTATTCCCTCTTGTATGGCCCTGCTGCTTTTAGAATTTACCCTACCTCTCTCTCTCTCTGCTTGATTCCACTTGGTACTTATGGCTTTCTTTGACAAATGTCCCATTTTCTCAGCATTTCACTAACATTCTGAGGTCTCCATTGCAACCTAAGAATATCCTCCTAGATTACCACAAACTCCTCTCAAGGACTCATTGCTGGGAATCCAACTATTATACAATACTTGGCATCACAAGCTTTGCTCCAAATCTTGGACGTCACATTCACAACCCTGTTTTTGTCTGTCTACTATCAGACTCACATAAATAATACTAAGTTTTGCTGTTGGCTTGAACAATTAGCTATGCCACTTTTGACCACAGTTGTCCCAGCTTCTGAGTTCTTGGGTAGATAAGCCCAGAAAAGAGCTCTTATCTGCAGGGGTTCTCTGTGCATGGGTGGTTCAGGCACTCACCCTTCAAAGGAACGTCTTTCACGTGAGTACTCACTTTTATTCCCAAGATGTATTGACAGGTGATGTCTGGACAATTTCTAAAATGTCCTCAGGATACATCTTCTGTTGTTCCAGAGAAAGGTATCCTGGAGCTTCTTTTAATTTTAGTAGCTTCTGCTTGATTGTTTCTTTAAATCCCTTCCATTTGTGGAAAACTGTTTTTGATATCTTTCTGTCTTGTTTACTTAAAATTATCACCATAAGCATGAGTAAAGCAGCTAATGTTAATTATGCCCCTAACAGAAAACTATGATATTTTGAATTTTTTCCACCAAATTAATCAATCAATTATTTTTAAGTTTATCTTCACTCATTTTTTTTTTCAGGGAATGGGCAAAGTGTAGTGAAAATCTTTATCAGAATATAAAATAGTCTCTATTCCAAAATGGTCTCTATTCCAAAATCCTTATCAGAATATAAAAATGATCTCAGAATATCAGAATATAAAATGGTCTCAGAATATCAGAATAAAAATGGTCTCAGAATATCACAATGTAAAAATGGTCTCAGAATATTAAAATGGTCTCTATTCGAATTTACAATATAACCTGTGTTTTCTATTTCATATTTTTTCATATTTATTTTTTTAGTGGAAACATTTTGCCTGTGTGCATGTATGTTCTTGGTGTGTGTGCCTGGAGTCCACAAAGTTTAAAAGATGATATCAGATTTCTGGGAACTAACGTTAAAGTAGTTGTGAGCTGTCATGTGAATGTTAGGAACCAGAGCCTGGTCCTTTGCCAGTTCAGGAAGTGCTCTTAATCACTGAATCATTTCTCTAGCCCTACCCTGCATCCCTTCAAACTCAGCATGTTTCTCAGCATCCCACAAGAAATTTCTCATTAAGCTTTTGATAACATTATAGGACTTCTCTAATTCTTATTTCCTTACTCTTTCAAGTTTTTCAACCAAAATATCCTAAAGTCCTATAAGTATCAGGGTAGTGTGAATCCTGTTATTAGTCTAATTCTTTGGTATCAATTTTCCTGATTAATTTTTAGTTCCTACAATATTGACAGAAAAAAATTAAGAGAATAAAAAATTGTATTGGTTCACGATTTCAGTGAGCAGGCATGGTGGAATAGGTTAGCTCAAGGTGACAGGATTAACATAGTTCATATCATTATATTCCAGGACATAGACACAGGACAGGAATCAGGGGCCACATATGTCCTTCAATGACTCTCCCCTACTGACTTATTCCTTTTGGATGTCTACTGTCACTAAAAATTTTACAACTTCCTAAAACAGTGCCCTAAGCTGGGAAATAAGCATTCAAAACATGATTCTGTGTTGGACATTTCAGAGTCTAACTATACTGGGTGGAGAGCAGAGCTATCTTTGGTCATCTTTGAAATTCGTCAAATTCAAATGAAGCAGTAGTCAAGCCCAGAAGACTTCAGTGGAATCTGTATACCACAGGCTAATGCTAGTCCACATTTTATCATACAAAATTCTGATTGTTAAATTTGACAAACTCCATTAGAATATGATAGTCTAGATCTATGACATAGCTGAGTCACATGTGAATGTTGTCAAGGTTGAAGCTTGGGACATGAGTTTGTCCACTTATTAATATTATCCTCATATTAGCACATAATTTATGGCAACATATATATATATATATACATATATATATATGGCAATATATATACACACACACACACACACACACACACACACACACACACACACACGTGAAAAACAAAAGAGACATAGCTGGAGTCTCTCAATTCCCTAGAACTCTATTAGAATCTAACTTGATTGGAACCCTAAGACCTTGGAGTAGCTGCTTATTCTAATACAAATGATCTTTGGCGCAGCAAGGGCATCTCTGACATATGCCTTCCTCATGACCATCTTTATGGTTAAATCTGGATTCTTGCTACACAGTTCAACCCATGTAGGAGTTCTCAATGGGGGCCTGGGTTTGAGCTGTCTTAGAGATGGCAACAATTTCAGTTGCATATGTTTTAATTCAATTGTATGTCTAATATAGGACTTGATTAAATTGGGGAATTCCAAATTAAGATTCCCTAGCTTTTTGGATATTCTTCAGCACATGAAATAAATAACATCCATGTTCAATCAGAAGCTAGTGAACTTGATTATTATTTAGAGGCATTTGATATGCAGCTGCTAGTTTTTCCCTTTGAAGTAGGAAGTGTAGTATTTCTCAGGTGTGGGAGGGGAGAAATCTGTCATTGAGTCAGGCAGGAGAAGACTTGCTAGAGCTCTCCAGAAGGACAACAGTAATATTGCCTCACTGATGACTCAACACCAACATGTCCCATTCATATGGAACAAGAGAAGTCAGAGATGGAGAAATTTTGACCCTAGCAAGTTCATTTGTAGCCTGGTGTAAGGGAATTTACACCTTAGTACCTATTGTCTGGCTGTGTCATATTGGATTGATCTGCCATGCATGATTACACGCGTCATTCATTGCCAAAGTCCTCTTATTCTAGAAGATCAGCTAGTGATCTTCTCATAAAGGAATTCACATCTTTCTACCTGAAAATAAGAAAGAATTTTCTGTTTAAAATTTTGATTTCATTTGATGTTGTGACTGTGTGATATGAGTACTTTCTTGGCATATATGTCTGTGTACCATGTGCTGGTTTCCTGGTAACAATGGAGGGCAGAAGAAGGGGTTAGATCCCCTGGAAGTGGAGTTCTGGTATAGATGGTTGTGAACCTCTGTGGGTACTGGCAATTGAACTTCAGTCTTCTGGGAAAGCAGCCATTGCTGTCAATGGGTGAGCCATCTCTCCAACTTCATAGAAACCCTTCTTTTGATTTCCATAAAGGCACAGTATCTCATATGTCCTGAAGGTGTAGATTAAAGTCTGAGTTTGACCTCTTTAACGTAGCATTGACTTTGTGAGGTTGTTGTTAGGATTATAGATATGGTAGAAGACATTTCAACACCACACACACCTCACACACCTCATTGGTGGCTTTTAGAATCACAGCATTCTTTTTTAACACGAGTCCTGGGTGTACTAGTATGGGGGAAGTATGGAGGAATATGATACTTTGTGATATCTTCTGGGAAAACACAAAATTTACATATTTACCATTATTAATGTAAAGACACCACAGGCACACACATACACACAAATAAAAACCAAAAACCAGAAAACAACTAACAGCATCGTCAAAAGAATCAAGTAAAAATACATAGCACAGCCTGTGGCATTTCACTGTCAGTAAAATAGACCTCCTTGAAGAAAAATTTGAAAGAACTCTAATTTAATAAATGCATATTCATTAGGATTATTAATATAAAAATGGCTCTGGAAAAGAAGTTGGGATAAAATGTTAACATGTTGCTAGCAGAAAGCAAGCACAGCACAGAGGGCTTTGCCTGCAGAAATCGCTCTGTTTAGTCTTCTGTATTAAATCCAAATAAGTATAACCTAAAGAGCTTGCAAACAAAAATCTTCAAAAAATTATTTTACATAGGCACTCAAACTGTGGGAGCATGCACAAGGCCTTCATAGGTTCCAGCCACACAAGGTCTTGTCACTGACAGGGGAAAATGGGAATTGGCTCTCCTACTCCTAACCTAGACGCTATCTCCAACTGATACACTCCGGCAAAGAAAAAAGATTTTATTCAAAGAAGTCTTGTTTATTCTACTAACCCGACTTCATGGCCAGCCTACACATGCCTAGGTGTAGTCAGATGAGTCAGTCTATTTTTGTAGACTTTCTGTTTCACTTTGCTTTGCTTCCCCCTATTGTTTTTTTACTTGTTTATTTTGATTTCCCATTTGTGGTCTATTTCTTGTTTTAAGCTTCTTTGTTTTTGGTTTGTTTGTTTGTTTTAAAGAAAGAAATAAAGAGAATACCAAGTTAGTTATGTAGGAAGGATCTGGGAAGAATTAGGAAAAGGTAAAAACAATCAAGATAGATATTATGGGAAAATATTACAATTAAAAAAGAAAGAAAAGGCAAGTACTTCATACATATCATGATATGCACAGTGACCACAGTTTGAGCACTGTGATGAAGTGCAAGCTATCACCAGCTGCCTTGTCACGGGTTAGTATTGTGCCTGGAGATTAGTCATTCTTCTCCGTGGGTTTTGTCCTGTACTCACTTTTCACCCTAAATCTCTTTATGTCTTTCATGCTTACTCAAGAAATGCAGGGTCTTTAAAATTGACTTCAAGAACAAATATTCTATTAATTCTTTCATATAATTTAAACATTAAATTCATTATCAAAATTCATGTAACATAAAAGAAAAAAGGAGAAACAGAGCCACTCTAAGAAGCACTTTCCAGATCCAAAGGCTATATGTTGCAGTGAACTTCTACACTGTTAGAATAGCCGTTCTGAGGCTGGAGAGGTTCACTTTGGAATCTGCTTTATTCAGTATCAGCTACATGTTTGTGCTCTTATTCATCCCAGTCCCTCCCCCAATTAAAAGTTATCTGCTACTGACTTATAAAACTTATAGAACTAGAACAACTATTAGCTTTATATGCTTTTTCATGACACGAGGTTCACGGTCTACACTATCCTCTTCCTCAACACCTGTTACTGCCTTTTCTTTTTCTTCCAACATGTTTCACTTTACCTGTGCTTATAGATGTCTATGCAGATACATTTATTTGAGGTGAGGATCTAGATATGCTCTGTGTTTTATATGCTTTATGCTATTTTTTAAAAATTTACTCATGATAAGTTGGTCTTTTATTCAGTTATTTTTCACTGCAGATATTCAGTGTACAGGGTACCATGTGACATAGGAACAGTTTCATACAAGTATATAAAGATACTGAGCTTCTTCCCTGTACTCTGCCGTTCTGCTTCTAATGGCTGCCTCTCCCCTGATCACTTTTCCCTAGACAATTTTTACTTCTACCTTCCTGTCCTATATGCCTCCCTAGAATTTATAATATAAACCATCTTATTCTTTAAGCATTTATATGATATGATAGTACTGTAAATAATGGCAACCCTATACATCTATGCATGTATATTTTATATTATTTTATAGTTATCCATATCATATGTTCTTGCTAATATACTGAGGCAAGGCTTGTTTTTGTACAGCTGCATATTTAAACAGCCAAAGAATTATCAGTGTTAGAAATTACATGCAGGAAGCACTGATATTACGAGGATTCCAATTAATTGTTTGGAGATTGCCATAGGAAAAGAAGGAAACATGTTCCTCTTCTGTTTCTCTGTTCAATGTTTTCTCACCGTAAAGGAAAATGTGGATTAAGAGCCATTCCGCTTCAATTAATTATTATAGCTTCTTGAACATCCCTTCAAATATCTTATGAGGAAATGTTTTGTAAAAGATTTTACAAATGATTATGTAGGATTACTAACATCTAATATTTCAGATTTATAACCAACACCTTAGGGGAAAAAATCAAGCTCCTTATAGGTGACTAGGAAAGTGACTTAGCATATACTTGTGTATGAGAGAATTTGCCTCTTGCTGTATCTTGTGTAAAAGAACATTTTAAGACAGTTAATAATGAATCCAATGTGACACCATATCACTTTGCAGCTTCCCTTTGAACCATCTGCCAAGTTAGGTAGTTTCTACCCCGTTCTGCTTCACATATGTGTCCTACTTCGAACACATCACCATTTTTTTTTTTGGTTTTGTTCACTAGTGACACTAAATTCAAAGAGTTAAATGTGTGAATGCGAATGCTCCACATTTTTGTGTAAATGTATGAAAAAATCCATCTCCTTGGTACTTGACAACCAGTGTTCAGGAGCTTGTTTCGTTTTATGTTTCCTTCTTGACAACAAAACCACAATATTTCTGTTTTGTTTCATGGCCATGAGCTATTATCCACAAAATGAGATTTCTACGATTTTTCTTTAACATTAGATTATACTTCAGCAATAGATGCCTTTACCCTCTGCTGATAGGTCAGATCCACAAAGATATCATCAGGCAATAAACAAGATAAAGGCATTTTCCAACAGGTACGTATAAGCAGAGACTAGTGGAATATATATATATATATATATATATATATATAATCCTAATGTTTATTGAGTACCAGTGGTATGGGGGAGCATTTCCACCTCACAGAGGATACGTTCACAAATTTATTGTTTGGAAGTCAGAAACACAATATGTCAGCATTCACCAGAGGCTAGAAGAGGGAAGATATAGAAATTTGAGTTCCAAGAGGTATCATGGAGACTGAAACTGACAGAGAATCTCTAGCCCTCAAACTTTTAAAAATGCTTCTGTTTTTCAAACTGTGCTTGATGAATTTTTACATTACTTCAGATATTCTTAAGTATTTATACCTTGAGAAAGTTACCTTTTCCTTAATTTCTTCCAAAAATAAGAGGAAAGGCAGTGTATAAAAGCCATTAGCCAAAAGCAGTTTCTTTAGTAACCAATAAAAGCATCACGTATACAGAAAAACTTCTCATATCAGGCCTGGGCTATTTTTCATTGGCAACTTTTAGTGACTTCTATTTCACTATGTGTTATAGGTCTGTTTAAACTTTTTCTCTGGTCCTGATATAACTTCAGTAAGTAGATTTTCATATCTCCTTCCATTTCTCCAATTCCAATCCTCCTTTCTCATCAACAGCTCTGAAGCAGAACACCTCTGGCAATGTTCATCAACCCTAGTGGATTCTGTAGTTCATCCTCCCACAACCCATTCCATTCACTAATTCTTTATCCTAGATCCCAATTCTAACAAGTACTCCTTGCTAACCAAACCCTACCCAGGGTCACTTTTGAGAGTGAAACAGGTAGGCTGACTGACAATCTTCACCTCTCCCTCTGTTACACCAGACTCAATTTCCTAGTCTCACTCCCAACCTTTTGGACAGGAAACATGATATACATCGTTTTTCTTTGAAAGGATAACCTTTCCCAAGTGCTACCTATGAGTGCAAGATTCTTCGTGCTTTCAGCATCTCCTTTCCTAACTTTCCTCCCCCAGCTTGTTGCCTTACAGCCCTCAACTCCAGGAGCCACTTTAGGAGACCTTCTGGGGTGACCTCTCTTCACTCTCTGCCCACATTCCAAGGACACTAAATAAGTTGACCCTGATGGAACACTTTGTTTTCCTCCCTACTATGAAAACCCCCATACCCTTAGCCCGTGGATATTCCTACATGATGGTTCCCAATACTTTAAAACACTTTTTACCTGGAGTCCATTCCCCGCCTGCCACATCACACCTGTCAGGTTCACCAAAAATTCCCTATCAGGCAACACATAGCTAGAATATTCTCCCAATATCCAGAGAGGAAACAAAAACCAAGGAAGAAAACACCCACCCAACAAAGACAAAACCAAATATCATTACCAAGAACTATAATCTTCCCAACCCCTGATGCCTAGATGCTAGCACAAAATCACAATCAGTAATAGTCAGGAGAGCTTGTCTCCACTAGAGCCCAGCAACACTACCCCAGCAGACCCAGAGTATTGCAACATAGTCAAAGCTCAAGCAAAGACCTCAAAACACATAAATATACATTTAAAAAGATTTCTATGTAATAATTGAGAATACAGAGGACCATATTTTTGCCTAAAGTACATTCAGTCATTTGGTATGGAAAAATAAGTTCACTCATATATCTTTTAAATACCTCATCTTTTCCCCCACCATAGTGGTAGTGATTTTCACACAAAGCTGAATAATCAATTCAAAAGGTTTCCAAACGTACTGTGATCTAACACCAAAAACAACAAACAAACATCAAGTAATACTAATACTTCATTTTGGCAGTCAATCCATATCATTTCCATCTCAGCCTTCTCCATAAACTGCCAAAAATGGATTATTAAGTATTATTCCTGCTTCCTGTTTGTTTATCTGTTATATAAGTAGCCAATTTTCATCTTATGTTGTATAAACAATATTAAAACTAAGAAAGGAGTCAGGCAGTGGTGTGTGCCTTTAATCCCAACACATGGGAGGCAAAGTCAGGTGGATCTCTGTGAGTTTGAGGCCAACCTGGTCTACAGAATGAGTTCTAAGACAGTCAAAGATACACAAAATAACCCTGTCTCAAAAAAAGAAAAGAAAAAAAAGATAAAATTTTCTTTATTTCTCTATCTCTTTTATTTTACCTATAGTACACCAGAACATATTCAAATTTGGATCTGGTTTTGTTAAAAATATCTATCATATTAAATTTGACAAAGAGTTAAGTTTTTCTAGATTAAAAGTCTGTTCTTCCTATAAGTCTTCCCTCCAGCTTCAGGTGGGGTCCCAAATCATTAAACTAAGCACTATGATTTATCATTTAAAGGTTGTTTTTAGAACATTGACAAAATTAGTAGTGAATTCTCAGTTCAGGTAAATCTGCAACAATTACAGCAGAGATTATTTTATTATATAAAATATAAAATCATTAATTTAAAGAGAATGGACCTACTAGAAAGAATGTAAAAATAAATGTAAAATTTATGATTCATATATTATGGTTTATTCACATGAATATAAACACTTGTAAATAACTAACATTTGTCCTTGTATCCAAAGGTGAATCTTGTCATTTCTGTGGACAATGCTGTACCCTCGTTTTTCTGCACATCCTGATTCAACTCCTCCTCTGTTTTAAAGTCCATAGGATCTTATTGTGCAATTTCCTGTTGAGACACTGTTTTCCCACTCCACCACCTGAATAGTAATTTCAAGGTCCTTTGTGCAGAACCTGTGACAGTTTAGAGTTCACTTTGTGTAGAGCCATTGTGGGCCTGGCTCATCCTCCTGCACAGAGTATGTGCTAGTTCTGCCTCTTCACTCAGTGAGGTCTTTTTTTCAGTCTTTGTCTTGGTAGCTTTATCTACATCTGGGATAGTCTGACTTGATCCATCACTGTCCTGTGCTCTGTTACTGCTTTAGCAATCATGAGTATTTTATTTTGAGAAGAAACTTTATTTTTATTTAAAATTATAGTCTATGATAAAACTGCATGGTTCGTGGCTCATGCTTACATATCTTTGGTGAAGCTGTCTTCTCACCCATGAGCAACAATATATAATAAAATGCATACTTCTTTCTACTTTTTTATTGACTTTTATTGAGCTCTACATTTTTCTCTGCTCCCTTCCCTGCCTCTCCCCTCCCTGCTTCAACCCTCCCCTAAGGTCCCCTTCCTCCCAATTTGCTCAGGAGATCTTGTCTTTTTCTACTTCCCATGTAGATTAGATCTATGTAAGTCTCTCTTAGTGTCTGCACTGTTGTCTACATTCTCTGGGATTGTGGTTTGCAGGCTGGCTTTCTTTGCTTTATGTTTAAAAACCACCTATGAGTGAGTACATGTAATAATTGTCTTTCTGTGCCTGGGTTACCTCACTCAAAATAATGTTTTCTAACTCCATCCATTTTCCTGCAAAATTCAAGCTGTCATTTTTTCTGCTGTGTAGTACTCCATTTTGTAAATATACCTCATTTTCCTTATCTATTATTCAGTTGAGGGGCGTTTAGGTTGTTTCCAGGTTCTGGCTATAACAAACAATGCTGCTATGAACATAGTTGAGCACATGTCCTTGTGGCACGATTGAGCATCCTTTGGATATATACCTAAAAGTGGTATTACTGGGTCTTGAGGAAGGTTGTTTCCCAATTTTCTTAGAAATCGCCACTCTGATATCCAAAGGGGCGGTACCAGCTTGCATTCCCACCAGCAATGCAGAAGTGTTCCCTTTTCTCCACAACCTCTCCAGCATAAGTTGCTATCAGTGTTTTTATTCTTGGCCATTCTTGCAGTTGTAAGATGGAATCTCAGAGTTGTTTTGATTTGCATTTCTCTGATGACTAAGGACTTTGAATGTTTCCTTAAGTGTCTTTCAGTCATTTTAGATTACTCTGTTGAGAGTTCTCTGCTTAGGTCTGTACTCAATTTTTTTTTATTGGCACAGGAGACCACTTCCTAAATATTACCCTAGTAGCACAGACACTGAGAGAAACAATAAACGGGACCTCCTGAAACTGAAAAGCTTCTGTAAAGCAAAGGACACGGTCAACAAGACAAAACGACAGCCTACAGAATGGGAAAAGATCTTTATCAACCCCATGTCAGAGTGCTGATCTCCAAAATATATGAAGAATTCAAGAAATTGGTCATCAAAATGCATGCTTCTTAAGTTCATAGCAAGGCAATTGTCAATCTCAACCTATGGCTTATTCCAACAACACTTTTCCCTCAGTCCAACAGCTTCTCCAGCTGTCACTCTTTTTCATTCTAACACATTTGTTACTGTTTCCTAGACTAGTACTTCACATAAAGGGAAACCTGTCTCATGGATGATGAATGCCTGCATCACAGATCTGAATCTTTTTCATATGTAGTAATATGATGTTTTTGACAATAATCTATGTTGTTTCAATATAGTTGATACTTCTATAAGCTGATCACTATCCCTCATGTTTTATCAACATCTTCTTCTGACTCACTTTTGACGCAAACTAGGTCAAACACAAGCAAGTACAGGGCTAATCTGCTAAAATCAAGTAAATAGCTTCTTCTTTAAGGTGTTCCTGACATACTAGTTAGGGTTACTATTACTGTGATAAACACCCTGGCAAAAGTAACTTGGGTATGAAAGGTTTACTTGCTTTACACTTTCACATTATAGTTCATCATTGAAGGAAATCAAGGCAGGAACTCAAGCAGGACAGGAACCTGGAGGCAGGAGCTGATGCAGAGGCAATGGAAGGATGCTTATTACTGTCTTGCTCTTCCTAGCTTGCTTGCCTGTTTTCTTATAGAACCCAGGACTACCAGTCCAGGTATGGCACTACTAACATGATTTGGGCCCGCCCTGATCAAACACTAATTGAGAAAATGTTCTACAGTCTTGCCAGCAGCCTGATATTATCAAAACATTTTTTTTTAGTTAAGGTTCCCTCCTTCCAGATAACTTTAGGTTGTATCAAATTGACATAAAACTAGGCATAAAGCATGTTAATAGCTAATAATCAAATCTTTATTTCAACAGATGCGCTTCCATCAAAATAATTGAGGAAGCTGATTAAATTTCTTATTTTTGTTATTTTGACAGGTAACTAGTTTTAAAAGTGCCTATAGTTTCTTCATTTCACCTATTAGGGGAAAATAAAAAGGTTTATTTTTGAGTCCATACAGCCTTGGTTACTCTTATGAAATAGGGGGGATCCATGATAGATTGATTGGCTGCGTTGGCTGAGGTTGCCTGGATGGAACAACTTGAACTATTTTTTTTCTTTTTTTTATTGAAAAAAAATTCCGCCTCCTCCCAGCCTCCCATTTCCCTCCCCCTCCTCCCACTCCTCTCCCGCTCCCCCCACTCCTCTCCCCCTCCCTCTCCAGTCTGAAGAGCAGTCAGGGTTCCCTGCCCTGTAGAAAGTCCAAAGTTCTCCCCCCTCCATCCTGGTCTAGGAAGGAGAACTGGCTAGGCTCCCACAAAGCCAGAACATGAAGTAGGATCAAAACCCCTTGCCATTGTCCTTGGCTTCTCATCAGCCCTCATTGTCCCCCATATTCAGAGAATCTGGTTTTATCCCATGCTTTTTCAGTCACAGTCCAGCTGGGCTTGGTGAGCTCCCAATAGATCAACCCCACTGTCTCCGTGGGTGAGTGTACCCCTTGTGGTCCTGACTTCTTTGCTCATGTTCTCCCTCCTTCTGCTCCTCATTGGCACATTGGGAGCTCAGTCTAGTGCTCCAGTGTGGGTCTCTGTCTCTATCTCCATCCATCGCCAGATGAAGGTTTTATGGTGATATGCAAGATATTCATCAGTATGGCTATAGGATAGGGTCATTTCAGGTTCCCTATCCTCAGCTGCCCCAGGAACTAACTGGGGACATGGCCCTTGGCACCTGGGAGCCCCTCTAGGTTCAAATCTCTTGCCAACCCTAAGATGGCTCCCTTAATTAAGATATGTGCTTCCCTGCTCCCCCATCCAACCTTCCTTTATCCCAATCATCCCGTTTCCCCAAGTTTCCCCTATCCTCCCCTTCTCACTTTTCTCTCCCCATCTCCTCTTACCCCCCGCCCACCCCATCCCCAAGATCCCATAACCAGGAGGATAGCTATATGTTTTTCTTTGGGTTCACCTTCTTATTTAGCTTCTTTAGGATATCAAATTATAGACTCACTGACCTTTATTTATGGCTAGAAACCAATTTTGAGTGAGTACATCCCATGTTCATCTTTTTGGGTCTGGGTTACCTCATTCAGGATAGTGTTTTCTATTCCCATCCATTTACACGCAAAATTCGAGAAGTCATTGTTTTTTACCGCTGAGTAGTACTCTAAAGTGTATATATTCCACACTTTCTTCATCCATTCTTCCATTGAAGGACATCTAGGTTGTTTCCAGGTTCTGGCTATTACAAATAATGCTGCTATGAACATAGTTGAACAAATGCCCTTGTCATATGATTGGACATCTCTTGGGTATATTCCCAAGAGTGGCATTGCTGGGTCCAGAGGTAGGTTGATCCCGAATTTCCCGAGAAACCACCACACTGCTTTCCAAAGTGGTTGCACAAGTTTGCATTCCCACCAGCAATGGATGAGGGTACCCCTTCCTCCACAACCTCTCCAGCAAAGGCTATCATTGGTGTTTTTGATTTTAGCCATTCTGACAGGTGTAAGATGATATCTCAAAGTTCTTTTGATTTGCATTTCCCTGATTGCTAAGGAGGTTGAGCATGACCTTGAACTATTTTTTAAGTAGATAGAACAACTGAAATGAACCTAAGATGTAAAATTTATTTGCTACTATGATTTGAGAAAGTGTCCACTCCTTCTACATTAACTGTAGAATGGTAGGGTACATTTAGAGGGGAATGCACTGTTTTAGGCAGTAAGATTACCTAATAAAGCCTTGGGAATCAAAAGAATAAGAAAAATGGTATTCAGTCCAGTGCATATACACCACATTCTCCTAAGATTTTGAATATCCCAGGTATCATATGGCAGTTAATATCGAAATGTGACATATTTGGGTATAAATATCTTGCTTTCTTCAAACCTCCCAAAGCTAGTAATTCTAGAGTCTTACATGGCTTTAAGGAGTGGAATGATCCGCTGCAAGATGACTAAAGTGCATTTAGTCAAACTTTAGAAGTCCCCATAGTCTATCACGGTCTTAACAATGTTTTGAGTCCAAAGTTGAAAGTCCCTTTTGGTTATAAACTCTCTTAACTGTAATATCCCATAAAATCAAATAAAAAATAGATCGCATACTTCCAAAATACAATGGAGCAGACTATACACTACCATTCTAATACATAGAGAAAGAGCATAGCAAGGAAATACTGGACCAAAACAAGACTGAAAACCAGCTGGGTAAACTCCAAACTCTGCATCTCCATGTTTGATGTTATAAAGCTCTTCAAGTTTCCAAATTAGATATGGAAGCATAACTATTCTTATTCCAGACACTATGAAGTCTAAATGCCAAGGACCTAGTAGTAGCCTTAGCAATGCAGTTCTCGCTGCTACTCTTGTTAATATCTGCATTATTGTTCCCTCTTATTATTCAATTTTATTCTAGATTCATAATATTACTATTTTTATTTAAAAAAGAAATTGTGGTTATTTACATTAGGATGACATTCTTTTCTGATCATTCAATGAACTCACTGAAGGTTTGGTTGAGTGATGGCTACTTCATTAGATGCCCCTGGAAAATTATAAGAAAGAAGTGTTCAACATCAGGGATTCTTTCTGCTTTACTGTACTAGCATGCAAAATGGTGACCAGTTTAATCAGCTTGCAGACATTCATCTGAATTAAGAAGGTAAATAGTATAGACTGAAAGGAGCTAATACTAAAACAAGAGCGATTGTAGTATTTAATAATTTAAAAAGGTACTTTTGATGGCTATCACTTATCCAAGTCTTGCTGCTTATAGAATAAAAGTTAGATATAGAAAATTGACCTTCTTATAGAAATATTCAAGGGTTGTTTTAGGCATGCATAAGGGGTATAAAAATTTGTAAAATGTTGAGATGAGGAGTGGAATAGAATGAATAGGAATTGAAAACAAATGTTTTTTTAAAAAAGCATTGGGTAAATCCAATTCATATTAGCCTGTTTTAGCATAATTAAGCCATATTTTAATAATTAGTTTCCCATTAGTGCAGGACATTTTATTAGGTATATGACAATTATGAGAAAATATATTCTGCAGATTGGTATAAGTAAAACTTTGTTATACATCTCTAGAGATTGAAAAATTTTCAAGTTCTGCTGGCTCTTTTGCATCTTAACTACAAAGGCACAATAGTACCTGCCTGTCTAGGAATGTCTCCCACCTATTTCTTTTCTTAAAATAATCTGGTTGAGAATTGAAAACACTCAGACTGGAATCTACAGTCCAACCCCCAATCTACTTGCCCTTTCTTCAGTTCCCCTTGGTCTGTAACAAGAATTCTCCTTTAATCAAAAACAGATGCACTTTGCTATGGGTCGAAACAATTTGCTTCATGAGAAATTCTTGTTTGTTGTTCCCACAACTTATTTGAACCACATCACCCTTCCACTCTTCATCCAGAGTATTGGCAGCTACTTTTGTGGCCAGGTAGCGTCTTATGAAAAGAAAAAGTTCACGTTCCTCATCTGCTTCAATGAGTTTCTGACAGCTGGTGGCTGAGAAGCTGCTATTCAGGTTCATCTTGCCTGACACCTATGATGCACCAAGAAAAGGAGTCTGCTTGTTTTACTTAACACGATGATCACTAGTCCTGTCCATTTTCCTGAAAATGGCATAAATTTATTTTTTTTTATGAAATGAGAAGGACATTCTTAGGGACAATGGAGTAGAAATAAGAGAAAAAGGATAAGAGTGCATAATAGGGGTAAGTAGAATCAAAGTGCATTATACTATGTATGCACTTTGATTTATATATGGATAGAAATTTTATTTATTTTATTTATATATTTGATTTGATATATATATATATATATATATATATATATATATATATATATATATGGATAGAAATTTCATCACAACCATCTACTAGCATGCTAGTCAAAATCATTTGAAATCAAATGAACATGATACCACTATTTTGTTCTTTGAACACTGACTAGGTAGAATAGACTAACAACCATAAGACATTATTGTAGACAGAAGTTTCTGTCCCGACTGATCTTGCAGCCATTCAGGCCCAAATGAACACATAAACTGTTTGGTCTCTTAGTTCAGGCTTATTATTAACTAGCTCTTACAACATAAATTAACCCATAATTCTTGTCTATGTTTAGCTGTATAGCTTGGTAACTTTTTTCAGTGAGGCATTCTCATCTTGATTCCTCTGCATCTTGATGGTGACTGATCTCTAACTTTCTGCTTCCCACAATTCTCTCACTCTTGTTGCCCCACCTATACTTCCTGCCTGACTATTGGTCAGTCAGCATTTTATTAAACTAATACAAGTGGCAAATCCTTACAGTGTACAAGAGCATTATTTCACAGTAGGGTATGTCTGTGCTTCACAACCCTATATAAAACACTGAGGTTTTTGCCTTTGTTTTTCAAGACAGGATTTCTCTCTGTAACCCTGATTGTTCTGAAACTTGGTGACCAAGTTGGACTCAAATTCAGAGCTCCTCTTGTTTCTGTCTCCAAAGTGATGGGATTAAAGCCATGCCTGACTCAAATTGCTATTTTTAATCAACACATTCTATAGGTTGATGTGCTAGGAATCCCAAGACAGATTTAAGAAGATTAAAACTGTGGGGTTAAATAACAGCAATTATGCAACTAAGAGATAATACCTTGTTTAAAATACCTTGAAACAGTTTAGATGTTCAAATTACAAATTATATGAGTTTAATATTTTGTATAAACATACTAATTCTATCAATTAAGTGTGAAATTACTAATATAAATGCTAAACTTTATTAAACCACTTTGATCTTGTTGAATTAATTACTTATGTGACTTAAAAATTAATGTTTCTTAGTTTTATGACTTAATATGAAAAATCTGATTGCTGTCAATATATTATTATATAAAGACAAAGATTAGCAACTAAAATAATTAAGCATAAAGCATAGAATGAATAAAATTGAGGAATATCCACATAGCAGTTCTATTTGATTATGAAATCTATTTTCATAAAAGTAACATTGCATAATAAAGGTAAGATTAGTAACCTTTCTCCTCACTGTGACAACTTAGCTGATGGAAGTAACTGAAGGGAGAAATGATTTAGAATTTCAGACCACCCCTGCAGAAAAGACACAACAGGGGGATGGCTTAGTGGGTGTGGACGGGATCATGAGGCAGTTTTAATTTGTAAACTGTTACATCTTCAATTTAGGAAATAAAATGCAGTTAATCCAGATTAATCCAGATCATGACAGGTTAGAAGCAAAGATTCCGGCTCTTAAGGACTTCCCCAGTAACCTATGTTTACCAGCTAAACTTTACACAGGATCTATAATCTCCTAAGGCAGTGCCAAGCTAGAAAGCTTGTGTTCAAACACTGCGTCCAGTCTGTGATGAACATTCCACATCCGAGTAACAGCAGGAGCTAGCAAAATTAGTATATTTGTAATAGCTCTGAAATATGGTTTAATGTGGACATCTATGGTGATGTTAACTGTGCGCATATTTGCTTTCTTTTCTTACTCTGCGGGTAGGAAAAATTCAAATGATATGAAATGTATCAGAACAAAGTTTAAAAAGAAATATCACTGATGGATATAGTGGTTTAGTGGATTGATATATGTTTGTAATCATCCTCTGTCAAATTCTGGTATGGAGGTTACACATGAATGAAGCTCAACAAGATGTGATGAAAACTCCATCAGATTCTCATACAGGGACTATGCATGAATGAAAGCTTAAGAAACATTGTGATAAAAGTATGTTTGGAATAATAAAGACAGGTATTTTATGCCTAAGAACATTTATATAAGTGATGTCTATAGACCCGTGAATATACCCTCTGATTATTGTTTCTTCATCTTTAATATACTGTTAGCTTGTTTAATAGTCTACAAAAAAGATAGAATGGATGACATCTTTTGTGTTGCAAGTACCCCCAAGTGGGTAAACACTTAAGTTTTATTGTATGATAGCATGTGTATACCAGATCATTATAATACCTGTAAACAGTCTTTCTGCAGGAACAAAGGGATATCATTGAATTTGGGCAACTGTGAGCTGTACACTTGTATGAAATACCAAGATAATGAACACAATTAAAACAACCTTTGAGTTAATGAGTAATATGCTAATGTGGTCCCTTGGATAAGGGAATAAGCCAACTATGAGCTATTACATTTGTTCTAAGACATGTTGCTAAGACTGCTAAATGGGTATTTGAGTGGTGACTATTTCAAAGAAAGGTGTAAATGAGTTGATTCTTGTAGTATAAAACAAATTTATGGCACTTCAATTTTGTTGTGAAAACCAAGAGTAACTGTCCTTGCCCATAGTAAAATGGCCATTTCAAGCTGCAATTCAAGCTAACAGTTTGCAGAGACTTTAAATTAGTTTCACCTCCTGAATGTGCCTTCTTGACAATCATCCATGCCAGCTTTTCCACAATAGCTCAAGCATGGATGAGAATGTAAAAGCACTATGTCTAGTTTTCTTTCTCTTTAAAACCTAACTTTTCTTTGCTTCCTGCATAACCAGTGGCCATTCTTTCTCTACATATATCTCTGTTTATAATTCTCATTTTTTGTCATTGCCCAAATCAAATTAATTTGTATGGAGGTCATCTCTATAATTTTTCTTTCTATTTCCATTCCTTATATAGTATTTATAATTTAGTTCTTAAGTATTTACTGCACATTTAATATTAACTAAAATTAATTCACAAACAGACCACATATGCTTAAGTAATTGAAACCATCTGAGGCATTTTTCCTTTAATTATTTTAATACATTTTTGTTCTTAAATTGTTGAGTTATTTAATTATAAAACAATAACACATCTCCAAGTAAAAAAAGAGAATAAAAATAAATTTAGAATAATATAGAGCATGAAGGTTTTCATTTTCATTCAGACTTAATAACCTAAATAATTATATTTATTCTAATGAACATTCTTATTTTCCCTATTAGCTGATGATCTGAACAATGGCCTCACTATTAAAAGGTTCCATAAATTTCCCCTTTCTACATAGAAGTAGTTGCTTTTGTGTCATATTAGGGTAAAATTATGACTTGTTATTAAAAATGTCCAAAAGATCCATTTAACAGGATTACTTAGATGGCTTTTTAAGGCAGCTGTTTTCCTTTCCTGAATCTGGTTTGCTATTTCATGTCTGTAACACCAGCATTCAGAAGAATGAGAAGGACTGACATTAGCTTTAGGCCAGTCTCCATCACTGTTTCGACCTTGTCTAAAATGAATTACTTTTTCTGAATGATATATTAAAATAGACAGAATCATTCTAGATTATATATACTCCAGAATATTCATCCAAATACAATAAATTTTGATATTAACTTGGACTTATGATTGATGTTAGGTAAAAAATGTGAATACATTGTGTTTTATTAACAGTAATTTCTTTATGGTTATATAAAAATTTGTGATGCTGATCTTAAGGGAATCATTAATATAGGCTCAGGAAATACTTTCTCTTCTCATCTAAAAGGTTATCTTATATAAATTAATTTCATAGATAATATAGATAAAATGAAGACAACTAGAACTAATGCAGCCTTGTTAGTGAAGAATAAACGATTCTAATAAATCTTCAGGTTCCATGCTGCTGGCAAGTGGACAGAACATGGCTACTTCTCTTCATGTTAGGTTACAGTTGTTGACTGAAGCAAAAAAAAGATATAGTGGAAATAATCAAAACAACTTTATAGTATAGAGAGTATAGGCGTTTATCACTAATGGCCTTACTGAGTTTCAAAATCTTGTAATAATGACAATGTTATAGTAAAGAAAATTATGATTAAGACACAGACATTACTAGGAGTCCTCACTAAAGTTATCTTTGTAGATTCCAGGGAGTTTATAATCAGTATGTTTCTACCTTGTTCCCGAAATCCCCCCCCCCAATTCCAGTTGTCTTCCCTAGTACTCTCTTCCCTCCCTCTATCCCTCTACTTACCTGATTTCTTTTGTTCCAATCCCCACCTGCTTCCAGTCCACTTGAAAACTCTATTCTATTTTACCTCCCTGGGAGATCTATGTGTCCCCTCTTGATCCCTCCTTGTTACTTCTCTGCGTTTGTGGATTGTAGCAGGAGAATCTTTTACATCACAGCTAATATCTACTTATAAGTGAATACCTATCATGTTTGTCCTTGTGGAGCTCGGTTATCTTACTCAGGATGATTTTTTTCTTGTTTCAACCATTGGCCTGCAAATATTAAGATGTTATTTTTTCAAATAGTTGAGTAATATACCTTTGAGTAAATGTTCAGCACATTTTCTTTATCAGTTCTTAGGTTGAAAGATATCTAGGTTGTCTCTAGTTTCTGGCTATTATGAATAAAGTCACTATGGACATAGTTGAGCAAAGTATCCTTGTGGTAGAATTAATTTTTCCTTGGGGAAAATGCCAGAAGTAGTATAGCTGGGTCTTGAGGTCAATTAATTCCCAGTTTTCTAAGGAAGCACTATATTGATTTCCAAAGTGGATGCAAACGTTTGCTATTCCACCAGCAATGCTGGAGTGTTCTTGTTGCTCCACATCCTTGCTATCATGGGCTATCACTTCTGTTTTTGATCTTAGCCATTCTAACATGTTTATGTTGGAATCTAAAAAAATGTTTTAATTTGCATTTCCTTGATGCTAAGAAAGTTGAACAATTTTACAAGGTATTTCTCAATATTTTGAGATTCTTTTATTGATAATTCTCTTTTTAGATCTTTACCACATTTTTAATTGGATTATTTGGTTTGCTTGAGTTCCTTACATATTTTGGATATTAACCCTCTATCAGATGTGGAGTTGGTAAACTTGTGGGAGTGGCCAACCAAGGACTGTTCCAACCTGGCTTCCATGCCTGACACTGCCTGGCTGACCAGGAGCCACAGGCTGGATAACCCAGACATCTAGGACAGAAACTAACAATTGTTTAAAAAGTCAATAAAATGATTCCTAATGAGATTTTGTTATACTCATAGAAAGGAGCCTACCACAATCATCAGAGAGGCTTCCTCCAGCAACTTATAGGAACAGATGCAGAGAGCAACAAACATTCAGTAGAACTTGGGGAATCATGTGGAAGAGTGCGAGGTGTTGTGGAATATTATTTTAAGGTTTGCTACAATTCTTCCTACTGCTTTTATTTACAATGCAAAAATCCATGTTCCATTTGTTTGGCTAAATAAAACTAACCTGTGGTTAGGAGGCTGTGCCAGCAACTAGCTGACAGGAAGTGGTAGGGAGGAGTCAGGTGTAGCAAGTGTTCTTAAAATGGGAGCAAAGCAGAAGCTCTGGCAGATTTTTTTTTTTTTTTGAGAAATTCAAGGAAGGAATGAAGGTTAGCTACTTGTGATTCAGCCTCTCTGAGCAAGCAAAATTTCACCTCACCCTTTGAATCCTGGGTTCTATAGAGGGGTAGAGATCTAGATAAAGTTTCCTTTAGTGGCTTTGAGAGGTCCCGTGCATGAGTGAACAGATTCCCTGTGAGCTGCAGCTATTGCAGCACAAACGCTGCTGCTTAGGACAGCAGTAGTTTAAGGGGAAGTCAATGAAATGAGTGAATAACAGCAGGGAGAAGCCAAAGGCATTGTGGACACCACAAGAAAACCCACAGAATCAACTAACCTAGGCTTCTAAGACCTTACAGAGACTGACTGGCATTCAGGGATCCTGCATGTTTCTGACCTATGTCCTCTGCGTATATCCTTCCATTTCTCCTACTGGGTTGTCTCATCCCCAGCCCTGAGGAGCATATGTGTCTAGTCTTCTTGTAACTTGGTATGCCTCATGTAGTTGATATCCATAAAAGGCCTCTTTTTATTTGAAAGGAAATTGAGAAGCAGTGGATCTGGGAGAGAGAGAGGAGGGAGGAGAAACTGCAGCCAGGATGTTATATATGAAAGAAGAATAAACAAATTATTTTAAAGACACTGATAAAAAGAATTACAATCTAATATAATAGATATAATTGTATAAGTATTCTTATAGTATAAAATATTATAAATCTAATCCGCCAAGGGAAAAAACTGGTTGATTAATGCCAAACTGAATTAGTAGGGATAGGAATGTCTCCACTGTTCTAATTTAAGCATGAAGCATATTACATGGTGGTGAGCATCTTGTAATCTATTGAGAAAGGTGAGGAGTAGATGAGTCTGTGCAAAATACCGTAGATCAAGTACAAGGGCAAACTATCAGTGATCACTCTACTAAATTAGTTGGATTAATTTGTGTATTAAACTGCCATGTTAAAGAAACATTGCAAACTACAGCTGGGCTGCCTGTTTTCCCCCAAAATGGATCAAATCCAATAATACTATAGAGTTATCTGTCAATATAAATAACATACGTGTGAACACATGTAATCCTTATCAAACATCACAGTACAAATGCTTGTCCAATCACATTCGGCACTTGTGTTACTGCTCAAATTGTAGCTTGATGAGAGATACAATGCTAGATACATGATACATACATACAATGCTTTATAGACACTTGTCTGTTCTTGGTTAAAATGTACTACGGCCATGTTTAGACGTTTAGATGTCAACCCAGATTCAGGAGCATAATCCATACCACAATATGTATTCTAATTGATTCCATTAAAGTCAAGATAAATCTTTTATGGATAATTTTCTGACATCTGCCCTTAGATGGGGTCATCCATGTGGCTGTGGTAGCTGGTTCCTTTAGAAATTCAGTGTGACCTAAATTAAATCTTTTCCTCCATTATGTTAAGAAGGCCTAAGTTAATAGCAGAGGGGAAATTAGTAATTACTAGTTAAAAAGAAATAAGCATGTATGAAAAACTATGGCACTCAGAAAAGAAAGTTTTAAATTTACATTATTATTGTTTGTGTTGCCTCAGTGAGTTCTACAGGCTTAAAGCACTTTAAATAATTTATTGTATTTATATAGCCATCCACTGGCTATTACAGGCTTCATTTGAACTTGTTTCACATCTTTTCATATTATATAACATGATTATAAGAATATACAAATGGAATTATTTTGATATGAATTCAGATTTCAAAGAATTTAAACTGGACCAAAATACTAATTATACCTTGTAAACTTTTTATTTGTCTTGAGGGGAGGGGACACACATGCCTGAAGTACATGTGGAAGTCATAATAACAACTTTTGGTAGTCAGTTTTTCTTCTACCTTTGTGTCCTGGGGATCAAACTCCAGTCTCCAGGCTTGGCAGGATGTGTTTTTCCCTGCTGAATCATCTTACCTGATGAACTTTAGTATTTGTGGATGCTAGGATAAAATTGTAAACTTTATTGTTGCTTTATATCCAAAGTATCATTCAATGTTTTCACTTGAAATATATGTTCTGATGGTTTTTAAATCCTTACCTTTTGGACACAGCAGTGCAGCTGCATATATGAACTCAATTAATTGTCACAAACTACACAAAAACTATGTCAGGCAATCTCAACACGGAGAGGGGAGTGGGACCCCCTCCCTCCTTGTGGGAGACCCCTAAGAGAGCCATCACTTCTTTGCAATGGAGCTATCGGCAATTGGTAGCTACTCACAGAGGGAAATAGTTTTTCTCTCTTAGTAAAACTATTAAGTTGATCGTGCTACAATGAAACACCATACATTCAAGGGCTTTGGGGACTCACAAATTATTCTTGAAGTGTTTTTTCTTAAAATACACAAAGTAGGGTGGGTAGGGAAGGATGCCTTTGATTTTGGAATAGCTGTAGAGTATTGTCAAAGAACAACTAAAATAAACCTGGTCTAAAACAAAAACAAAGGAAAAACAACTGAGAAAATAAAATAGTTACATATTCAAAGGTTAGTACCTTTGAAGACAAAGTTTAAATATGTGTTGGCTTTTTATGATGAGATAAACAGAGCTGTAATGATGAATTTGGGTCATATTGTTTAGTAACATATAATAAAATTTCATATCTAGTCAATAAAATTTTATGGATTTTATAGCAGATAGAGGGACAGTTTAGTGCTTATTACAGTTCCCACTTTTTTTCTATGCATTAAGGCTTTAGGTTAATAGCATACTAAACAAAAGCATTTCTATTTTTCTTTTACACTTACCTATTCATTATCAGTAGTTTACCCATGTAGATAAGAACTTAGGTAGAAAAATAGCTGTTATTCTTCCATGATTCTTCTTGAATGTTCAGGCTAAGACAATATAAGAGGTGGTGTTACAAGCATTTATTTATCGGGTGCTGGAGTTGATATATAAGTGACATTGCTCTTAAGCAAATTATAATTTTACATATCATTAGTCTCATCTCTGTTTTCTGCTTCTGCTTTCATAAACTGATAGAAGAAGCTTCTCTGATAGACCCTAAGGGTTTGAAGACACCAGAACAAAGACAGAAGATGAAATCTCGCAGCCTGCATGGATCTGGGCTAGGTTCTCTGCATACATGTCATGGTTATGTAGCTTGGTGTTCCTGTGGAACTCCTAACATTGGGGGTGGGCATGTCTCTGACTCTCTTTCCTGTTGTTGGTACCCTTTCTTTATACTGGGTTGTGTCATCCAGCCTTGATATGAGGGTTGTGCCTAGTTTTATTGCATCTTGTTATGCCATAATGGGTTGTTATCACTGGGAGACCTGATCTTTTCTGGAATAGAGGAACAGTGGATCTGGGAGATAGGTTAGATGGTGGGAAACTGCTAAGAGTGGAGGGAATACAGGGTGTGGTTGGGATGTGTTATATGAGAAAATACTAAGTAAAAATAAAAAGAATGAATTATTCATAAGTTATGTCTAATTTTAATGTTCTCTGTGCAAGTCTGTTTACTATGTTTGTCTTAATTTCTTGTGAAAAAGGTAAACAGTTTTATTTTTAGTTTTTTTGTTTTCTTTTTTAAATATTTAAATATTTCTTTTTATTTTTTCTTTTCTTTTCCTTCAAACTGAAGCACACCTTCCTAGAGACATGAGGGTGGCTCTTAGCATCCACAAAGTCTGTTTATCTCAAAGTGGTTCAACACTCAAAATAAACAGAGTAAAATAATCAGGCATCTGTACCAGCCACACTAAGACTAGAGGACATTGTGTAAAAGGACCTGAAAACTGTGGGAGATGGAAGTAGGGCTAGAGTTTTATCTAACTATTTCTCCTGAATTGAAACATTCTCTCCTGGAGGAAGGATGGAAGCTTGTGTGACTCAGGAAATCAATGAAACTGGTGACCTTTGTGAAGTTCAGAAAAGTTAGAATATTCAAGAAACTCAGAAAATTGAAAGACTTACAGTGATCCACCACGAGGCTACACAGGTAATACTCAGATTATTCCCCTGCGAGGTTACACAGGTAACACTCACAGTCCTCCTCCAGAAGGCTACACAGATAATAAAGAATTGCTTGATAAGAGGATATTCTTCAACAGAATTGCCTGAAGTTGGCCGATGAGTTCCAAGAAATCAGCCTTTGTGAGTTGCCATCCATCCTGATGTGGGCTTTACAATGGTACAGCTACCTCAAAGTCACTTATGTTCTTGTGAGTGACTCCAGTAATTCTCACTGGTTCCAAAAGCAAACTGGATTTGGGCAGAATCCTTCCCTTTGTTACTGGTATTCTTTTTATCAAGGGTCAAGAACCAAATTGTTATGATTCTGAAGGAAAAGTAATAGAACTTAGCTAGGGAATCTTGGGCTTTGAGTATGGTAGGACTACACCCTATCACATAGTTACATATTTAGTTCCTAAGTTTCATTATTTTTAATATTTTAATGGCATCACTTTTTCATTGTTTGGCTATATCTCATTATTTTGCCCATAAATTAGACATTTATTTTTCCTATAATATTATTTTTTATTTCAGTTTAATTATTAGTAATAAATAGTTGCTTTTCATTATTGGTTCTTGTTATGTTTTGTTGAACAAGAATTGCAATTCTTTCATATGACTTCACATTTTGCTTATATTCCTATCTGCATGGTTACTTCTTTTAAATGGAAGCTTAAATAAAGTCTAAATAAAACACGTTCAAGTGGCTTTTCTATATTCTTATTGTGTTATATAACAAAAGTTTATGACTTAGCACTTCATATTATATTTGGATAAATTTGAGGAAGAAGAGCTTTATGCACAATTCATGGTCTAATTCAATTTGCATTTTTATTGCTGACTTATTTATATATCTCAACTATATTTTTGAAATTGCATAATTGTATATATACATGATGTTATCTGTGATATTCTGATATATGCATACACTTTAACCTCACATGCTCCTAGAATTTCTGTTAGTGTATTGAAACTTCAGAAACTATGTTGTGAACTAAAATACTTGAAATTTTTGTCATTTTTAAAAATTTGCTAAAATGACCTGTACCAAAATGTACCAGATTAGCAAGTGGTAGCAAAATCTAATGAGGGTTCTCTATGACAGCTTACATCCATGTCCTGTTCATCCGAATATCCTTGATCAATAGTGTGGATTAATCTACTGTTTCTCATAGAAACCTTCCAGTGCAAGAGCAGCCACACATGTTTCTTCTAAAGATAAGATTACAAAGAGTCTGATTCCTATGGAGAGGCACTCTGTACTTTATTTCTTTGTTGCCAGGGATGAAACTCGAGGCCTCTGGCACAACAGGAAAATGCTTCGGCATTGAGTGACGTCCAGAGCCCCGATACTATACTCTCAACTTCCATGCAGCTGTCCTTTAGTCTGTAGTACCACGTGCCTGTGCAGAGAAAGCACCTCGTCTCAAGTCGCCTAATTCACATTCTGTTCAAATCCCCATTGAGTCACTCAATATACTGAGACTCACAGAAAGTATTCAAAAACCTAGAGCATTTCTTTCTAGTTTCAAATCCAGTTCCTGAGAAAGTACAGAAGTCTCACACATTTCCAGATTGGAAGCAATGAGAGGAAACACCTGAAGAAGAGGTCTTTTGATAAGACATTTGAATACCCTCAGTCTTCTCTCACAAGCGGTAAGGCATGTGTTGTGCAGGAGCCTAGGAAGCCCCATTAAGTCTGGGGTAGTTGTCCTCAGCATTGAAAATTGGCAAAGCTTAAGAAACTAACTTTAACACTAACTTTACAATAAAAGGAAAGGCTTCAAAACATATTGATTCAGACCGCTTCACCGATATTCCACACTTTTCTCTATTCACCAGAGGAATCTTCTGTAAACTGATTTTCTGTGTGATTATTCTTGTCTTATATGAGAATTTTTATTTATTAAGGACAGTATGTTCCAGGCACGATGTATATTTAAATTTAGTAGAGAGGGCATTGTTAAACTATGTAACAGGTCCCTCCAAGTAGCAGAAATACTCCATTCTAGAGGGGGACTCTTGTTTTTATCCTGCCCAAATTTCTCATTTTATTAGCAAATACTTGAGGTCAAGATGTCCAGGATCCAACAGCCTCCCCATTAAAAAAAGTTTATTTCTTGTAATTTTTCAAATTGATTTTATTGAGCTATACATTTTTTCTGATCCCCTCTGTGCCTCTCTCTTCTGCTTCAACCCTCTTCCATGGTCCCCATGCTCCCAATTTACTTAGGGGATCTTGTCTTTTACTACTTCCCAAGTAGATTGGATCTATGTAGAGGGGACTATTTATTATTTATTTATTTATTTATTTATTTATTTATTTATTTATTTATTTTCGAGACAGGGTTTCTCCGTAGCTTTTGGTTCCTATCCTGGAACTAGCTCTTGTAGACCAGGCTGGCCTCCAACTCACAGAGATCCGCCTGCCTCTGCCTCCTGAGTGCTGGGATTAAAGACATGTGCCACCACCGCCCAGTTTAGAGGGGACTTTTTAACGCACAGAAAATAGAAAGAAACAGGAAGTTCTGAGAACTTAACAGACTCATAAGGCTTTCCTCAAGACTATATGCAGTAAGAACCTATACAGGTCTCTACAAGCTGTGCAGAGAGTTCCAGGACTGAAACTTTTGTAAGTCATCAACTAAAATAAGGTGCATTGTGGTGATTTCCTTTCCTTTGTTCCATTCATGTTTCCATAACTACCACCCCCACTCCTGTAAATAATACCAATAAACCCACTAGTTCGCCAAATTGGACATTAGTGGAATTGTTCCTTTGCTCTGTTGTCTTTTCTGCTTGTGGAATAAGGAGACATTTATTCACATCTTTCAAGGAAAAGTCTTACACAAGCCAAGGATAAGGGAAGAATATCGACAAGCATATACAGACTTGCACATCCTTCTTAGTTGTGATTAGAAAAGTATGCTACTTCCCCCAGAGAAATGAACTCTTCCCATTTAGATCGTGTTATCAAATGAATAAAATGTAGAAAAATGTCATAAATATACGTATCAAGGGGATATAAAAGACTGCACCAAGAAAGAATGAAATGGCTTGTAAGTGACTTAATGGAACTAAAAAGTAAAAAGGTTTTCTTTATGTTTTGCATTTGACTTTTTTTAAGTCACTGTTACTGTATTAAAGAGCCACATATATGTGTACAAGGATGAAGGAGAGGAAATTATAGATGAAGAGTCGTTGAGAATATAAGTGACATCTTGAGACTCTCACACTAACAACAGCACAGGATGCCGCGAACTGTTTGGTAACCTGTATATAGAACTAGACATGGGCAGTGAGAAGGTGAAAAATGAGTCTAGAGGTTCACTGCTGGAAGCTGACAGTTTGGCCTTTGTGTTCCAAACTACACATAAACAACTTTCTCACAATGCTGTCAGTACTAAGACAAGGCCACTCTGTGATCGCAATAACGGAGGACAGAGAAGGACACTTTGAAACAACAGAAGTGACTCAATAGCTCCTTCTGCAAGCTAGAATCACTGCCTTTTTTTTCAAGCAGTGATAATTCTAGCTTCACTTTAAATCTCTTTCTCCTGGATGTTTTAAAACAAAAGAAAGAAGCAAAAGCAAAAGCAGGGATAGTCTGATTTGTCGCTATCACCTGACAGCACCCATCTCAGAACTGTCTATACTCCTCTAAGTCTTCTCAACAATCACTCAGCATAAATCTAAATACTGTAATTATCCCCCTTTACAAATGTTTACAAAGATGCAACCGTGTTTCCTTGACTCATGCTGTTTTTTGATGCAAGATTCTAAGTGAAACCCTAAGTATGTTTGGGTACAGGTGAGAGGAAGACAGGTTAACTAGATTTATCATCAGTATAGATCATGTGTGAACGAAAATATTAGACACACTTCTTTTTCAGGAATCTAAGCTGTGGGACAGGAAATTCCACGTAAAGAATTTTCAGATAAGTCTCTCAGGTCTAATGACTCCCCAAGACTGACAATTGTAGGGAACACATAAAAAGATGTGTAAGGAGATAATTTTTCTATGAAATGAGTCTGAAGTTTAATTTTCCAGAGCACATTACATATGTGGATGTCCCAATGTTTAATAATGCCCTGTCAATCTCTGTAGACAAGAGAACTTTTGCAATTCATACTCAGGAGCTTCAGCAATGTACCATTAGCCCATTCACTCCATGTAGAAGAATTTTTTGCAAAAATAGTAAAGATTGAGAGCTCGACATTTCACTTGATGTAAAATATGATAGACAGCTTTTTTATTATCATTCCCCTGATTCTTGCACCATAGTAGTTGAAGACCACAAGCATATTTTTGTTTAAGATGATACCTTCGTTGTTTTCTTTTCTTCTTCCTCCTCCTACTTATCCTCTTCCTTCCCTTTCCCCACTCCTCTTATACAGAGTCCCACCACACACTAAGAAATGATCTATCAGTAAGTTGCATGTCTAGCTCTTTATTTATTTATTCTTGTACTATACTCCTAGGAGGTATCATGAGAGACAAATCCAGATGCCCTTTGGTTTGTTGGCGAGTTTTCACAAAACACTAGACATAATGAATTTATAAGAGTTGATAAATTGAATTTCATTAAAATTGCTGCAGTTAGTAAATATTAGAATTAACTTCAGAAACGAAACTCTTGGATACCACATTTTTATTTATATCATGCAAAAATACCATGTAGTGTGGTCTTAAAATTAAAAAGAGAGAGAGAGAAAAAGAGCCAGGCCGAGGTGGTGCATACCTCTAATTCCAGCACTCAGGAGGCAGAGACAGGTTGATCTCTGTGAGTTTTAGGTCAGTCTGGTCTACAGGATGAGCTCCAGGACAGCCAGAGCTACACAGAGAAAGAGAAACCCTGTCTTGAACCCAATAATAATAATAATAATAATAATAATAATAATAATAATAATAATAATAATAATAATAGAGATATTAACAGCTGGTCACTATGTCACTTTTACTCATGAGCCCTTTCAATCATGAATTAATTTAGATTTTGGTTAATTGAAAAATACCATCTTATCTTCAAAATTGATGCTGCCTTAGTTAAATTGAGATATTTTAGAAAGTGTTTTGGCCTATTGCTCAGTGCAGATTATAGTGAGCCTCCATAAAACATGGACTATTTTACTATGATAGTTAATTCCCATCCTTCTCAGATACACTCTCCTGAACAACCAAAAGCCCTGAAACCGACATATTCACCTTCCCACCTCTACTATTTATTTGGTTTCAACCCCCAAAGCTTGAGGAGAGTTTGCCTCTGCTCATCACAGCAAAGTCTTAGGTCAGAGTTCAAATTCTTTCTGCAGACCTCAGCACACTAATTTTAAACCCACTCTTTCTTATAGTACCTCACATCTACTAAATCTGAGTCAATAGGATGAGATTTGTAAATCTATAATTTTATCAAAGGTTCTAAGTAAGATTAGCACATTCTAGTTTGACAACCATAGCTCCAGAAAACTTTGACTGAATGTAATTCTCAGTGTTTTCCAGAGCTGCTGATCTCTCACTCTATGTTGAAATTAACACAAAATTCGCTTTTTATTCTCTGAAATTGCAAATAATATATTATCACTTCATGTGTCTTACAGTTTTTGCTTGATATTTCTGGTAGCACATGATTAACAAATTGGTATAATCGTACACAACAATCTTGAATGTGAAAAGATGCATTTCAGTTAACAAATAATTCAGTGCTAGAATTCACAAATACGATTTAACACTTTAATGAAGAATGAAGAGGACTTATGGTAATAAAAAAAGATGGAGCAAGTTCTATGTGGAAAGAGTGAGAGGCAAAATCCCAGATATTTCCCATTACATTTTTCATAAATTTGTAGGTATTTTTCCTCTACAGCCATTCCAATGTACAGCAGGAAAAAGAGTAAGCAGCTACATAAACCAAGACTTAATTGTCACCCACTTAATACCGTCTATTTGTCATTACAAGTTAGTAGCTATTGGTAGTAGTATTAGCACAAACTGTGAATTATGAAAACTCCATTGCTGTACCTTCATTCTCTTCAGTCCTTCAAGGACATGGTGTCTCCTGCTTCCTTAACTCTTTGGCCTAAACTATATAAAAGTACTAGTATGAGTCATAATACCACATTCCCTTGCCAATCAGCATTAATACTCTTTTAAGTATGATAGGAAAACTAACCCAAAAATTATTTTTAAAAGGTTGCCTTCTAGGATGTACTCACAAAATTAAAAGTCCTTTCAAAGACCTTCCTCATCCAATATAGTTGTGTGGAGTAATTAATGAAGTAAAGATAAAACTGCATTTTAAAAGTGAAAATGTAGTTCAGCTTTATGAAATAGGAATAGAACTGTCTTCAACACAGTAATTTTTATTGTCTGTCTGGTTTTGTCTTTATAAATAGTGATGTTAATCTAAACTCAGGCATTCATTTGTCACCTACTTATTATTGATCTTTTGTCAATATCTTTCTTCTTCTGTATGTATATATCTGCTTTTTTCTCAAAATTATTGACTGCATATTAATTGCATATGAGTAATGCTGCCTAGCAATCTCAAAATTGTTTCCTGAAGAAAACTAATTCTTTAATTCAATGCTTCTTAAAGAAATACTACATGAAGATATGTGAGACACTTGTTAAAATTGTAAGTTACTGTGCCAATACCTACAGAATTATCATTACCATATATAAAGTTCAGACTATGTACTTTTAAGTTTGTCCTTTTCTGTAAAAAAGGGAATTACTCTTTGAGGCTGTATTCTTTCTTTAACTTTTGTATATATTTCTCATTATGGAAGAGAGCATTACTGTTATTGAAAGTTTGTGCTCAAATGAGTCTCTATGTGGTAAAGAGGAGGGAAACTGTAAAATAACTTTCAAACAAGTGCAGACAGATCACCAGAGCGATTCCCAGGATCAGGTGCACATCCGGGTTCCACCAACACTACCCAAAGTTCTTGCTTAAAAGTTACATTTAGAACTTTGTGGGAATGTCTTTTTTAGAGCACATTCCATTAGGCAGCAGACGGCATTTGAGACATATCAAAATACTTGTTAACACTGAGATCAGTTTAAACACCAGTCTAAGCTTCTCTGCAATTGCAATAATTGCTGAATAATAATTAGTTGCTGTTATTTGTGGATTGCTAAAGCATATGGTACAGCCATCTTGGCTCAGAGTAAATCTTCCCTTGAGACACAAATTTCTAGTGGAGGAAACCACAAAGACCATAAGCAAAGGGAGCCACCATTTGCATCTGTGTCTGAGCTTTGAGCTTTTGTTAGTAGAGACAGAAACTCATCTTTTGCGCTTGTACATTACTTTTCAAACTGGAATTCATATTAAGAGCCATGAATAAAAGACAGTGGGAACACAGTTCAAAGTTTTTCTGGAGGACGAGATTTTGAGTCCTAAGAATATAGACACATAAATGTGAATTTAAAAAGCTGGAAAAATCAAGTAAAAGAAATATGTTATCAGCTGTTTAAGAACTGGTAATGTTAAATATTAATAATGTTGATATATATGTTAAAGTGACAACTTCAATATCTGGATATTTTCAATAAACATAATCGAAAATCTTCATAAACACAGATTAAGTCTATATTTTAATGAACTTATTAATTACACAACTGTAGATGAATAGTCAGTCCATCTATTGGAAGGTCAATAGGGGGATAAATGGTGAAACCTTGTCATTTGGACTCCATGCTCTGAATCGATAGGTAAAAGTTTCTTCTTTACTTTAGGAGTTCTGAGAAAATCATTAGTTCTAGGGTTTTCAGCACGGCTCTTGATGTATAGCGTCACCTGGAAGATAATTACCACAAGCGGTGCATATATTTAACTAAAGTTATTCACACTATTGCTTTAGGAAATAATTAGATAATATTGACCGAGGCTGTTGGGGATATTGATGAAGGAAATATCCAAGTCAAATTAATATATTCTACTGTTGTAATAGGAGCGGCGGGGCTGTGTCCCCAGCACTGGGCTGCCTGCATGGCTAGCTTATGCCCCAAAATAATTACACAGAAACTGTATTCTTTTGAACACTGCCTGGCCCATTAGTTCCAGTCTCTTTTTGGCTAGCTCTTACATATTGATCTAACCCATTTCTAATATCCCTGTAACACCACGAGGTGTCTTACTAGGGAAGATCTTAACCTGCATCTGTGTCCGGTGGGAGAATCATGGTGACTCACTGACTCGGCTTCGTTCTCCCAACATTTTGTTTTGTCTACTCTGCCTACCTAATTTTCTGTCCTATCAGGCCAAGCAGTTTTCTTTATTAGTTAACCAATGAAAGCAACAGATAAGATACAAGACCCACCTCCATCATTCTACTCCTCCCATCTATGATATTTCCAGATACACACAAAAAGATATTCAGTTAAGACCAACAAATACTGTATAGCCTTAGATCTATTGCAGACAAGTCTGGACAAAAACACAAGACAATCGATGTGTTGTTTGTTATGGGAGGTCCTCCCACTCCTCCAGCCTATCACTGCTGAGATACCAGCCCATTGGGGCATGGTCTCTCTCCCTTTAAAAAAAGTGGCCACTTCCCTCTCCTCTCTCTCTTCACTTCCTGCTCCGCCAGCGACTAGACTTCCTTCCTGGTTGCGCAGAGGGCTGACGGTGATCTGTAAGTTTTTTCCCCTTTAAATAAATACCACCCTATTAATCATAATTCCAAACTGGTGTGGCATTGTTTATGACTTACGCCTTCAATTGGCACCCAACGTTTGGTTTTAGAAACTCTCCTTTCCCTGCTCGGCTGCCGGCCGCAAGTTCGGCTTGGCGGGAGCCATCCCTTCCTCAGCCTCTGCCTGTGCCTTGCAGCAGTGGCCTTGGCCTCCCCACTTGGATTTAAACTCCACAGGCCCACGTAGTCTCTGCCCACGTGGTTTGCTCTTTTCTGAGTCGTTTTTAAATCTCCCTTGCAAGCACAGCTCTTAAGTGGCGCCAACCAGAGCACGCAGTTGCTGAAAGTTGCAACCCCTCAGGGTGACTCTGTCACGTGGAGGCATAAGCGGCTTCCAGGTTGCTCTTCTCTACCCCTGGATTCTGGTTTCTGGTTCCATCTCTGGAATTGATTTAATTACATTTACTTTGTTGAGCAACTTACATTTTCCAGTTTTTAACAAATACTAGGCGGACTCTGAAACAGGACCCTGTTTTCGTTGGGACTTGGCAACAGCGCCACCTGCTGGATAATAGGTAATATGGCAGTTTTCGTTTCCAACGCGAATTTTACTGTTCTGGTTACCAATACAATGGGTTATATCATGCAAGGTTTATATGACTATGGGGATAACTTAATTTACTGGTTACTAGGTTTCAGTATTATTTTGCATATTATATCATTTAGGAAGATCATGGCACTCCTAAGAACCATACAATCTTTACTAGAAACTCATGCAGGTCGGGAGATTCAGGATTCAAAAGAGACAATAATAAAGACAATAATAAAAAGACTTGAAATGATTGAAGAAATGATTGGAGCTGGTGAACAGAGTAATAAGGCACAAGGACAGGATACAATGCCAACACCAGCTATTAGAACTGGCTTACCCAAGGTTTTAGCAGCATACCCTATACTTAATTCTGACAAAGCGTCAACTTCTAAAGGCTCAAAGGGAGTCAGAGAAGCTAGATGGACGCCAATAGCAATGAATGATCTAAAAGAAATTAAGCAAGCTATTGTTAATTTTGGCTTGCACTCTGCATACGTAAAGGAAATGATAAGGACTTGGGCTTCTAATGCTAGAGCTACCCCACATGATTTCCAACAGTTAGTGTCTGCAGTTTTAGATAATGGACCTTCCTTGATGTTTTGAATTTATTTCAGAGAAGAATCCAAACATATGGAACAGCAAGGAAGAGCAAAAGGTGTCGAGGTTTCCCAAGGTCAAATTCTTGGTGCAGGAGAATATGCTGATCCAGAGGTCCAAGCTCTTTATGATGATGAAGTACTGTGTCTATGTCACCAAGCAGCTTTAAATGCTTGGAATAGGATACAAGATCCAGCAAAAAGGGTTGAATCATATACCAGAATTAGGCAGGGACAGAGAGAACCCTTTATTGGCTTTTTGCAAAGATTAATTAAGGCTCTGGACATAGGGGTAACAGACCCAGAAGCTAGACGAATACTTCTTGAATCTCTAGCTTTTGAGAATGCAAACATAGAATGCAAAAAAGATAATTGGGCCTTTAAAGTCTAGATCAGCACCTATGGATGAATGGATTCAGCATACGATGAATGTTGAGACATTTAGCTATAATGATGAATCTTGGGTAGGAGAAGCGATTTCCACAGCAATGAGGAGACATCAAACTGCCAGGTGTTTTAATTGTGGTAAATTAGGACACCTGAAAAGGGATTGCAGGCATAGATTTTCTAGGAATAATATCTCCTTTGGGAATGACAAAAATAGGAGACCTAGGCCTTCAGGTATATGTAGGAGATGTGGTAAAGGCTGACATTGGTCCAACAAATGCAGGTCAACAACAGACAAACAATGCAACCTGATACCATCGGGAAACTCCTTGAGGGGCTTCTCGCAGGCCCCCAAGCCAACAGTGGCCCAGTCATTCCCAGTCACAGTGGAGAATGTGCCTCACCAAGAAAATTAAAAGCTCCAATTTCTGCTGTAAAAAGTAATACTGGTCTAAATGATGAAATACGTGTGGAGGATGAGTCAAAAAACCCAGTAGGACAGAGTAAACGTATATTTTGGCAGACTTCTATTAATGATCAAAAACCAAAGCTAAGAGTCTGTATAAATGGCACATTTATTGAAGGCTTATTAGACACAGGTGCAGATGTATGTATCATTACGCCAGAATCTTGGCATCCGAATTGGCCTCTTCAAGAGGTAGATGTTTAGTTCCTGGGAATTGGAACCCTATCTCGTGTAAAACAAAGCACAAGATGGGTTGGATGCATGGGGCCCGAAGGGCAAATAGGAAGACTAACGCCATATATAAGCAATATTGCCATAAATTTATGGGGCCGTGACCTGCTACAGCAGTGGAATACCCAGATTAACATCCCTGTAGTTCCAGGAACTCATAATCCTGGGAAGGATATGATGAGGTATTATGGAAAAAGGTCACCAGCCATTCAGGCTGTACAAGAACATACAGCAAATACCAAACCTTTAGAGGTACCAACAGCCCTACCTTTAAAATGGCTAACTGAGAAGCCAATATGGATCAAACAGTGACCTCTAGCTGAAGATAAACTACAGGCATTGGAACAGCTGCTGCAGGAGCAACTAGATGCTCACCACATTGAAGAATCAACCAGCCCTTGGAATTCTCCTGTGTTTGTTGTAAAAAAGAAATCTGGTAAATGGAGAATGGTGACAGATCTAAGAGCTGTCAACAAAGTAATTCAACCTATGGGCCCACTACAATCTGGAATTCCTTTGCCTTCTCTGTTACCAAAAGGATGGCCTCTTATAGTTATTGATTTGAAAGATTGTTTTTTCACTATACCATTACAAGAAAAAGATAGAGAAAAATTTGCCTTCACAGTGCCTAATTATAATAATTCTCAGCCTAATAGGAAATATCAATGGACTGTCCTCCCATAGGGTATGCTCAATAGTCCTACTTTGTGCCAATATTTTGTAAGTAAGCCATTGGAAATAATTCGTAAACAATTCCCCAAATCCATAATTTATCATTACATGGATGACATCTTGTTATCTGATTCAAATAAAGATACTTTAGAAAGGATGTTTGAAGAAGTAAAGAAAGTCTTGCCTAGGTGGGGATTACAAATTGCCCCTGAAAAGATTCAAAGAGGAAATTCTATTAATTACCTAGGTTACAGAATAGGGTTAGAGAAAATTAAAACGCAAAAGGCACATATTAGGAGAGACCGGTTAAAGACTCTTAATGACTTCCAAAGATTGTTAGGAGACATTTCCAGTCTACGAACAGCTGTTAGGATAACACCTGATCTAATAGTTCATTTAAACAAAACCTTAGATGGTGATAAAGATTTGAATAGTCCAAGAGAACTGACAGCTGAAGCAGAAAAGGAACTGACAATGATTGAGGAAAAATTACAGGAGGCACATGTGGATAGGGTGAACCCAAATCTTAGGTGCATCCTAGTCATATTGCCTTCCAGAATTTCTCCTACAGGGATTCTAATGCAGAGGGAAGATATTATTTTAGAGTGGATATTTATACCTAATAAACCAAGTAAAAAATTAAAACTTATGTGGAAAAAGTCTCTGAATTAATTATAAAAGGTAAGCTGAGACTTCGTCAACTAGCAGGTATAGACCCAGCAGAAATTATAGTGCCTTTTACTACTGAAGAAATAAAAAAGTTATGGGAAGACAAGGAACCGTGGCAAAGAGCTTGTGCTAAGTTTTTGGGAGAAATTAATAGCAACTATCCCAAAAGTGGTAGACTTAACTTTATAAAAAGAAGCGTAGGATAAAGGGGAGCTCGGGGGCTTCCTTGTCCCCATAGCCCGCCTGCAGCAAGCAGGGTGGGCCCTTTGTCTGCGAGTGAACCAAGCAGCACGGAGTTTCAATCAGGGCACCTAGTGAGACATCATTGTGGTGAGTGAGTGCTGCGTCACCCGGGAACAGCCCGCCTACACTTCCTGATCAACCTACAGGGCTACACTGCCCGGTACCTCCTCTCTATTCCTATCCCATCCAGCTTACATCCAGATCCCCCCACCCTCTGTTTCTCTTCCCCCTCCCTTCCTTGGTGGCAGAGCGCCTCCCTGCTCTGCCTGCTTGGGCGCTGGGTCCTAACCCAAAGCGTAGGGTAAAGGGGAGCTCGGGGGCTTCTTTGTCCCCATAGCCCGCCTGCAGCAAGCAGGGTGGGCCCTTTGTCTGCGAGCGAACCAAGCAGCAAGGAGTTTCGATCAGGACACCTAGTGAAACATCATTGTGGTGAGTGAGTGCTGAGGCACCTGGGAACAGCCCGCCTACACTTCCTGATCAACCTACAGGGCTACACTGCCCGGTACCTCCTCTCTCTTCCTATCCCATCCAGCTTTCATCCAGATCCCCCTACCCCCTGTCTCCTTCCATCCCTCCCTTCTTGGAGCAGAGCGCCTCCCTGCTCAGCCTGCCTGGGCGCTGGGACTGAACCCGAAGGTGAGTGCAAAGGGGAAGGTGGTAGCTCCTTTGTCTCCATAACCTGCCTGCAGCAAGCAGGGTTGGCCCTTTGTTTGCGAGCTAACCAAGCAGCAAGGAGATCCGAACTGGACTCCAGGAGAAACATCACAGGGGAGTGACATCACTGGGAAGGTACATCAGTTGGCAAGAAGACCTGATCCTGTAAAAGAAGATCCATAGGAGAATATTGGGAGGAAGAGATGGGGAGACGCCAATGCAAGAATTCACCCAACAATCTGAAAAACAACACGAAACCACCAGAAGCCAGTGACCTCACAACAGGAGGACATGAACACCTTAATCAAGAAGAAGGAGAAAAAACTGACTTCATTACAGGGATTGACACCCTTAAACAGCATATAAAAAACGCCCTTACAGAAATGGATGAGAAGTATAACAGAAAGTTCGAGGAATTGAGCAAATCAGTGAATGATACCCTAGGAAAGCAAGGAAAAACAATCAAGCAGATAATGGAAACAGTTCATGATTTGAAAAATGAAATGGAGGCAAAGAAGAAAACACAAACAGAGGGCCGGCTGGACATGGAAAATCTAGGTAAACGAATAGAGACTACAGAAACAAGCATAACCAGCAGAATACAAGAGATAGAAGAAAGAATCTCAGAGTCTGAGGATAACATAGAGAAAATAAACGCACTGATCAAAGAAAACAGCAAGTCCAACAAACTCTCATCACAAAACATTCAGGAAATATGGGACACAATAAAAAGACCAAACCTAAGAATAATTGGAGTAGAAGAAGGAGAAGAAGTGCAGCTCAACGGTCCAGAAAATATACTTAACAAAATTATAGAAGAAAACTTTCCCAACCTGAAGAAGGATGTACCTATGAAGGTTCAAGAGGCATACAGAACCCCAAATAGGCTGGATCAAAAAAAAAAAAAAACATCCCCTTGCCATATAATAATCAAAACACAAAATATACAGAATAAAGAAAGAATATTAAGAGCCACAAAGGAAAAAGGCCAACTTACTTATAAAGGTAAACCTATCAGACTTACACCTGACTTCTCTATGGAAAGCATGAAAGCCAGAAGGTCCTGGATAGATGTACTGCAAAAACTAAGAGACCATGGAAGCAAGCCCAGACTACTATATCCAGCCAAGCTTTCGTTCACCATAAATGGAGAAAACAAAATTTTCCAGGATAAAAACAAATTTAAGCAATACGTAGCCACAAATCCAGCCTTACAGAAAATAATACAAGGAAAATCACTAACAAAGGAGTCCAACAAAGACCTCAATAACTCAGACATCTAGAGACCCTTCACCAGCGCAACTCAAAGAAGGGAAACACACAAACCCTACTACTAAAAAAGTGACCGGAGTTAACAACCACTGGTCATTAATATCACTTAATGTCAATGGGCTCAACTCACCTATAAAAAGGCACAGGCTAAGAGACTGGATACGAAAACAGGATCCAACATTCTGCTGTCTACAAGAAACACACCTCAACCACAAAGACAGGCACCTACTCAGAGTAAAGGGCTGGGAAAAGGCTTATCAAGCAAATGGACCTAAGAAACAAGCAGGTGTGGCCATACTAATTTCTAACAAAGTTGACTTCAAACTTAAATCAATCAGAAGAGATGGAGAGGGACATTTTATACTCATAACAGGAACAATTCATCAGGAAGAAATCTCAATCCTGAATATCTATGCCCCTAATATAAAAGCACCCACATATGTAAAAGAAACATTGCTAAAATTCAAGGCAGCCATCAAACCGCACACACTAATAGTAGAAGACTTCAACACTCCTCTTTCACCAATGGACAGGTCAATCAGACAGAAACCTAACAGAGAAATTAGAGAATTAATGGAGGTAATGAAGCAAATGGACTTAACAGACATCTATAGAATATTCCACCCAAAGAGGAAAGAATATACCTTTTTCTCTGCAGCTCATGGAACCTTCATGAAAATTGACCACATACTTGGTAACAAAGCTAACTTACACAGTTACAAAAAATATTACTAACCACCTGTGTCTTATCAGACCACCATGGATTAAAGTTAGAATTCAACAACAATGCTACCCCCAGAAAGCCTACAAACTCATGGAAACTGAACAGTCAACTACTGAACCATACCTGGATTAAGGAAGAAATAAAGAAAGAAATTAAAGTCTTCCTTGAATTCAATGAAAATAAAGAAACAACATACTCAAACTTATGAGACACTATGAAATCAGTCCTAAGAGGAAAGTTCATAGCACTAAGTGCCCACTGAAAGAAAACAGAGAAAGCTCACATTGGAGACTTAACAGCCCACCTGAAAGCTCTAGAAAAAAAAGAAGCAGACTCACCTAGGAGGAGTAGAAGACTGGAAATAATCAAACTGAGGGCTGAAATCAACAAAATAGAAACACAGAAAACAATCCAAAGAATCAATGAATCAAGAAGCTGGTTCCTGGAGAAAATCAACAAGATTGACAAACCCTTATCCAAACTAATCAAACGGCAGAGAGAAAATTTGCAAATTAATAAGAACAGAAATGAAAAGGGGGACATAACCACAAACACAGAGGAAATTCAGAGAGTCATTAGATCTTACTACAAAAGCTTGTATGCCACTAAACTGGAAAATGTAAAAGAAATGGACACTTTTTTAGATAAATACGATTTACCAAAATTAAATCACGACCAGGTGAACAAGCTAAACAGACCTGTCAGTCGCGAAGAACTAGAAGCTGTTATCAAAAACCTCCCTACCAAAAAAAGCCCAGGGCCAGATGGTTTCAATGCGGAATTCTACCAGAACTTCCAAGAAGACCTAATACCTATACTCCTCAATGTATTCCACAATATAGAAACAGAAGGGTCATTACCAAATTCCTTTTATGAAGCTACAGTCACTCTGATACCAAAACCACACAAAGACTCAACCAGGAAAGAGAATTACAGGCCGATCTCACTCATGAATATCGACGCAAAAATCCTCAACAAAATACTGGCAAACCGAATCCAAGAACACATCTGAAAAATTATCCATTATGATCAAGTAGGCTTCATTCCTGAGATGCAGGGCTGGTTCAACATACGAAAATCTATCAATGTAATCCAGCATATAAATAAACTGAAAGAAAAAAACCATATGATCATTTCATTATATGCTGAAAAAGCATTTGACAAAATTCAACATCCATTTATGTTAAAAGTCTTGGAGAGATTAGGGATACAAGGGTCATACCTAAATATAATAAAAGCTATATACAGCAAGCCGACAGCTAACATCAAATTAAACGGAGAGAAACTCAAAGCCATCCCGCTTAACTCAGGAACACGACAAGGCTGCCCACTTTCGCCATACCTCTTCAATACAGTGCTGGAAGTTCTAGCAATAGCAATAAGACAGCATAATGGGATCAAAAAGATTCAAATTGGAAAGGAAGAAATTAAACTTTCGTTATTCGCAGATGATATGATAGTGTACATAAGCGACCCCCAAAATTCCACCAAAGAACTTTTACAGCTGATAAACAGCTTTAGTAATGTGGCAGGATACAAGATCAACTCCAAAAAATCAGTCACCCTCCTATACTCAAAGGATATGGAAGCAGAGAGGGAAATCAGAGAAGCTTCTCCATTCACGATAGCCACAAACAGCATAAAATATCTTGGGGTAAATCTAACCAAGGAAGTGAAAGATCTATTTGACAAGAACTTTAAGGCATTGAAGAAAGAAATTGAAGAGGATACCAATAAATGGATGGACATCCCTTGCTCTTGGATTGGGAGGATCAACATAGTAAAAATGGCAATTCTACCAAAGGCAATTTATAGATTCAATGCAATCCCCATCAAGATCCCATCAAAATTCTTCACAGATCTGGAGAGGACAATAATCAACTTTATATGGAAAAACAAAAAACCCAGGATAGCCAAAACAATCCTATACAATAAAGGATCTTCTGGAGGCATTACCATCCCTGACTTCAAACTCTATTACTGAGCTACAGTAATGAAAACAGGGTGGTACTGGCATAAAAACAGAGAAGTCGACCAATGGAATCGTATAGAAGACCCGGACTTTATCCCACAAACCTATGAACACCTCATTTTCAATAAAGGAGCTAAAAGTATACATTGGAAGAAAGAAAGCATCTTCAACAAATGGTGCTGGCACAACTGGATGTCAACCTATAGAAGTATGAAAATAGATCCATATCTATCACCGTGCACAAAACTCAAGTCCAAATGGATTAAAGACCTCAATATCAGTCTGAAAACACTGAATCTGATAGAAGAGAAAGTGGGCAATACCCTACAACACATGGGCACAGGCGATTGCTTCTTAGGTATAACCCCAGAAGCACAGACATTAAGGGCAACATTGAATAAATGGGACCTACTAAAACTGAGAAGCTTCTGTAAAGCAAAGGACACTGTCACTAAGACACAAAGGGAACCTACTGACTGGGAGAAGATCTTCACCAACCCCACCACAGACAAAGGTCTGATCTCCAAAATATATAGAGAACTCAAGAAACTAGACTTTAAAATGCTAATTAACCCAATTAAAAAATGGGGCGCTGAACTGAACAGAGAATTCTCAACAGAAGAAGTTCAAATGGCCAAAAGACACTTAAGGTCATGCTCAACCTCCTTAGCGATCAGGGAAATGCAAATCAAAACAACTTTGAGATATCATCTTACACCTGTAAGATTGGCTAAAGTCAAAAACACCAATGATAGCCTTTGCTGGAGAGGCTGTGGAGGAAGAGGTACCCTCATCCATTGCTGGTGGGAATGCAATCTTGTGCAACCACTGTGGAAGTCAGTGTTTCGGTTTCTCAGGAAATTTGGGATCAACCTAGCCCTGGACCCAGCAATACCACTCTTGGGAATTTACCCAAGAGATGCTCTATCACATGTCAAAAGCATTTGTTCAACTATGTTCATAGCAGTATTATTTGTAATAGCCAGAACCTGGAAACAACCTAGATGCCCTTCAATGGAAGAATGGATGAAGAAAATATGGAATATATACACACTAGAGTACTACGCTGCGGTAAAAAACAATGACTTCTCGAATTTTGCATGCAAATGGATGGAAATAGAAAACACTATCCTTAGTGAGGTATCCCAGACCCAAAAAGATGAACATGGGATGTACTCACTCATAATTGGTTTCTAGCCATAAATAGGGTTCACGGAGTCTACAATAGGCGAATCTAAAGAAGCTACGTAAGAAGGTGAACCCAAGGAAAAACATATAGTTATCCTCTTGGATAAGGGAAGTAGACAAAATTGCCGGGGAGAAAATTGGGATCTTGGGGGTGGGGTGGGATGGGGGTTAGGGGAGATGGGGAGAGAAAAGGGAGAAGGGAAGGAGGGGGGACTTGGGGAAACAGGAGGATCGGGATAAAGGAAGGTTGGATAGGGGAGCACGGAACCACAATTCTTAGTTAAGGGACCCACTTTAGGGTGGGCAGGAGAATTGACCCTAGAGGGGCTCCCAGGTGCCCAAGCTGAGGCCCCCAGTTAGTTCCCTGGGCAGCTGAGGATAGGGAACCTGAAATGACCCTACCCTAGAGCAATACTGACGAATATATTGCATATCATCCTAGAACTTGCATTTGGCGATGGATGGAGATAGAGACAGAGACCCACACTGGAGCACTGGACTGAGCTCCCAAGGTCCCAATGAGGAGCAGAAGGAGTGAGAACATGAGCAAAGATGTCGGGACCACGAGGAGTGCACCCACCCACTGAGACAGTGGAGCTGATCTACTGGGAGCTCACCAAGGCCAGCTGGACTGTTACTAGAAAAAGCATGGGATAAAACTGGAGTCTCGGAACATGGTGAACAATGAGGGCTGATGAGACGCCAAGGACAATGGCATGCGGTTTTGATCCTAAGCAATGTGCTGGCTTGGTGGGAGCCTAGCCAGTCTGCATGTTCACCTTCCTAGATATGGATGGAGGGGGGAGGACCTAGGACTTACCACAGGGCAGGGAACCCTGACAGCTCTTTGGACTGGAAAGGGAGGGGGAGAGGAGTGGGGGGGAAGGGGAGAGGGGTGGGAGGAGGGGGAGAGTAGTGGGAGGAGGGGGAGAAGAGTGGGAGGAGGGGGAGGGAAATGGGAGGCTGGTGGGAAGAGGTGGAAATTTGTTTTTTTTCTTTTCTTTATCCTCCTTTTATCAATAAAAAAATTAAAAAAAATTTTTTTTAAAAAAAAGAACTTCTTGGATTCTTTCTAGAATTGTATGTGATGCTCCAATAACTGGAGGCCGTACGTTCTATACTGATGCAAATAAATCAGAAAAAGCAGGTTACAAGTCAGATGAATTGAAACGCTTTTTTGATTATTATAATATAAAACACATTACAGGTATACCAAATAATCCTACAGGTCAGGCAGTTATAGAAAGATCAAATCGTACTATAAAGGATATGCTGAACAAACAGAAAGGGACCGAAAATACCCCCAGAAATAGATTCATAATGCTTTATTAACCTTGAATTTTCTTAATGCTAATGAGAAAGGAATGACAGCAGCAGAAAGACATTGGATAATGGAAAAGTCAGCTGAACTAAATCAACAGATGTATTTCAAAGATGTGCTGACCTCTCAGTGGAAGCCAGGAGATGTGCTACGTTGGGGAAGGGGTTTTGCTCTTGTTTCCACAGGGGAAGAAAAATTGTGGATACCATCAAAATTAATAAAGTTTCGATTTGAAGAGGAGAAACCTCTTGGAAAGGAGAAATGACAACTCATCCACAATGATGATATTCATACAGGTGGTAAGAAAAACATATAGAATGGGGGCAGGGTTCTGTTCTTATCTCCACAGGAAAACACTCATCTTTGAGAAATTCAAGGGGCCCTGGATGTTTGGATACTGACAGATGGAAAAATACCTGCCCAATAGGAAATATCAAGAAAACTGAATGGGTCGTGTAAGTAATATTAAACCATATTTCTAAATTTATAAAGCTGGTTTTGAAGTTGGACTCTGGCTCAGTCCCTCTCCAATTCCAAGCCTGTTAGTAAGAGAAAAACCCAGAGTTTCTGGAGTTTCTGTCTCATGTCAAGAGCCATGATGTGGGACAGAAAGAAATATGAGTTTAGAAAACATCTTTGCTTTTCTTCATATCTATCATACTTTTCATTGTATATATCTATCATGTCTTTCACTGAATATATATATGTCTATATGATTAATGTTTAAGTTTTTCATAATGAGCAATGATTTTTTCCTGAAGTGACATTTGAAGTTTCCAGGAAGAAGATGGGGCCCCATAACAACAACTCCACCTTGTTGATATGACGTCATGATACTGATAGCGCTACTACAAGACCTGCTTTGGGTACCAGCTGCACAAGACAGTTCCAACTTGGTTAGCTGAAATGGTGCACATCTTATACAACATTTTGGCCAGACCTGCACAAAATACTCAGAGACTATTGGCAATTTTAAAAGACATTGATCTTGAAATTTAACCATCATTTTACTTTCACAGGATCCCCCAGAAAGAACGTCGCCCCCATGACAGCTGGAAGTAATTCTAGAGGACGACATCCCCTCTCCCAGTAAAGTTTGCCCTTGGTTTTAGGGACATCATTTAGGGGTTGATTATAATTGGTATACGATTGAGGGTTGGGGGAGGAATTTTATAAGCTCAGGGATCATTTTGAAAAAAAAGAGGGATTATGGGATAATAGATTTGTAATTGTGAGTTACTGTTTTTAGACAAATATATTGGTATAGATTCTTGTATATTGATACAAAGTTAAATTATATTGACTATTGTATGCATGCATGTTTCTACCTCTGTTTAAAACATTTTTATGTATTGACATATATTGTATTGATATATATTGTATATATTTACCATATTGCAGTGTACATTTCTACCTCTGATTAAGATACTTATATAATGTTTGTGTATTGATATACATTTACCTACTGCAATGTATATTTGTACATTCTTTATATTTGGAGGTCATTGTCCTCATTTGTTTCACAGTCGTTTATTGTCTTAGTCTTTAAGTTAGATAAATATTGAGAATTATATAGACTAATAGTCATCTAAGTTTGTCATTTATAATTAGACTAAGCGGGTTCTTTAGATATATAGAGATTATACTCAGTATAGATAGATAATCTTCAACTTCTTCAAAGAGCTGTAGAAAATGGCCTTTAATCTAACTCAGAGTTTTGTGGTAGTGAGACACAATTGCTCCTGGCAATACCACTCTATTCCCGAGAGAATGTTGAGCACCAAAGACACTCCACCTGGAGCCTTTCTTTTTAGCAGAACTGGCCTTTAGGCAAAGAAATGCCCATACCTCAACCACTGACAAAGATACAGAGCATGCATCAATGGATAAAACAGGACTGTCATATCCTGCCAAGACAGGGTAAGATAGTTTTGAAAAGTTGCTTGCCTTTGAAAATGGTATGTCAGTTATGTTAGGCCTTAGCCAAAGTTGGTTGCTTCAACGCTGCTAATGTGACTTTGGGTGATTGCCTAGGTAGCTAGTTGTCTCTGTGATTTGTTGCATGTTTTGGAAGTTGTTTTACTGAACTTCCTAATTAACCAGGTAACATTATTTCCCTTCTCAGATCTTCGATGGGGTTGAAGACTATATAGATGTAGTTACTTTTCTCTCATGACTTGGCCAAGTTATTTATTATACAAGACCTAAGCTAGTTAGAATAGGATATTTGTACTTATTGTATATAATTTCATAGTAGGTTTAGAACTCTCTTATTTAAACAAAAGGGGGAGGTGTTACGGGAGGTCCTCCCACTCCTCCAGCCTATCACTGCTGAGATACCAGCCCATTGGGGCGTGGTCTCTCTCCCTTTAAAAAAGCGGCCACTTCCCTCTCCTCTCTCTCTTCACTTCCTGCTCTGCCAGCGACTAGACTTCCTTCCTGGTTGCGCAGAAGGCTGACGGTGATCTGTAAGTTTTTTCCCCTTTAAATAAATACCACCCTATTAATCACAATTCCAAACTGGTGTGGCATTGTTTATGACTTATGCCTTCAGTTGTTGGTGCACACAGATTTGTATTAATACTGTAAAATATCTCCTATGTAAATAAGAGACATGGACAGAATGGATGTAAATATAAGGAATATTCTAGAAATAATTGTCATAAGAATTAGGGCTATCAGCAATAATTGGCACTTTTGGCAAGAATTCGGATGTGTTATTTTGACTCTGAAGACTTTTTCAGGCATCACCATACAACCGAAGACCTATCTAGAGAGTGTTTGTAGACTTGTTCTGAGAGTTATATTTCATTAGTTCTTCATCTAAATCACAGGTATGTAACAAAACCTGTTTTCAATTTGTGCTCTGCAATTTTATGTCTCTTCATGATCTGAACAAAGAAACAGAAAATCTCTTTACCAATGACTCAAGTATTAGCAGTCATCAGCTGCCTGGATAATCCTAAGTCCAAAAACTTAATGATCACTAAAACTTATTCACTTAAAAGGAAAAAAGATGTTATTCTGATGTGAGAAGTTCTTCTGTATCTGTGTTGCTTTTATTGGCTAATGAATAAAGCTATTTCGGGCAATGACTTAGCAGAATAAAACCAGGCAGGAAATCTAAACAGAGATTCATATATAGAGACTAGACAGAGTAAGAGAGATACCATGTAGCTGACAAAGGAGAAAGATATTGGAAAACCTTACTGGTAGGCCACAGTATTGTGGCAATAAATAGATTAATTTAAGATTTGAGTTAGCCAGGAACATGCCCGAGTCATTGACCAAGCAGTGCTGAACTTAGAGTTTCTCTGTGATTATATGCATCTGGCTAGCTAGGAAATGAAAGAGCAGTTTCTACCTACATTATTCCACACTCCAAAAAATTTTAGAAGATGATTAGACCATCCTTCCATCCTTTTTTCTCTGTAGTTTGGATAACCTTTCATGGGTTATAATGGCTGTGTGATATTCTGCTCAGGCTACAGCCTTGTGGCAAGAGCTTAGTATACTGGCCTGAAGATACAAGCTTGGAAGTAGCTCTACTATTAGAGTTTAATTCTCTATTGTTGTTTTCTTGAAAGTTTTAATGATTTTTTTCACTTTATTTTTTCCAGTGTTTCTCACCTAAATATTTTTCTCTTTCTTTATTCTGCTCTTAAACAATGTATCTCAAGTACATTCTTCTCTATCCTCTATCTTCTCTCCTCCTCTCCTCCCTGCAATCCCACCTCCCCTTTAACCCAGATCTACTTCTCTTCCATTTTGTTGGGAGCAGTGAGACCCCAGATCCTGAATTTCTTGTAAACAACTTGTTTTCTGCTGATCTGAGAGCCTACAGCTGCTCTAAGCACGAGACCTTCAGGAGTTCCTGGTGGCAGGAGAGCGGTTTCTGGTGGGTTTGGCTGGGGTGTGGCTATCTCTATATAATCTGCCCCTGAACACAATAAAGGGGCATTTTTGGGAAATTCAAGGATGACCCGTGTTTCTGTCTCTCTGTCTGTGTGTGTTTGTATATTTTAACCTCCAGGTCCCTTTCCTGAAGCTCGTGAACTGGGTAATAGAGCACCGGGCACAGACACGGGGGCGCCGTGCATGGCACTGTTTCTCCTCAGAAGCAGGCCTCCCAGTGACATTAACTGAACACACCATAACAGAATGCAGTAAGACTAGGTATAAATGTTCATATCAAGGCTTCATGAGGCAACCCAGTAGGACAAAAAGGGTACCATGAGCTAACAAAAGAGTCAGAGACATCTTAACTCCCGCTGTTAAAAGTCAAGCAACTCTCCCCAGCTAAACAACCACAGCATGTATACAGAGGCCAAGTGTAGATCCATGCAAGCTCCATGATTGCAGTTTTAGTCTTTGTGAACCCTGCTTAGTTGATTTTGTAGGTTATGTTTTCTGGTGCCCTTGACCACTCTGGCACCTACAATTCTTCCTCCTTCTCATCTTCTGGGTTTCCTAAGCTCTGTCTAATTAATTTCTGACTGTCTGTCTCTGTATTTCTTTGTTTGTTCCTTCCTTCCTTTCTTTCTTCCTTTTTTTCTTTCTACTCATCCTCCTCCTCATCCTCATCCTTCAACCTTCTCCTCGTAGTCCTTGTTGTTATTGTCCTCCTCCTCCTCTTCGTCCTCCTCCTCCTCTTCTTCTTCTTTTTCTTCTTCTTCTTCTTCTTCTTCTTCTTCTTCTTCTTCTTCTTCTTCTTCTTCTCCTTCTCCTCCTTCTCCTTCCTTCCTCTTCCTCTTCCTCTTTCTCCTCCTCGTCTCTCATTCTTGGTTGTACCCTAGGTCTCTGAATCATCTAGTGTCTAAGTGCTAGCCATCCAGGCAGTGTTTGGGAATGGGATCCCTCTCCTGGCATGGTCCTAATTTAGACCAGACATTAGTTGACCTGTTCCACAAGTTCAGAGCCATCATTGCCCTAGTGCATCTCACAGGCAGGACATAGGTTTTCTGTCTGGGTTTGTATACTGGTTTCACCACTGAGAGCCTATCCTCATAAAGAAAATGTCAACCTCCATAACCTCTATTAGTAGGAGTCCTCACTAGGCTTACCATTATAAGGTTCATAGTTTCCACTGCACTAGGTTTTCACATAGCCCTTAAATGCCCATATATTCCACTTATCTCTCCCTATATTTTATGCCCCTGTCCTTCGCTGAAACTTCCTGTTCCCATTCCCATCATTCCCCAGTCCACCCACAAAATATTTTCTATTCCCCATTTTCAGGGAGACCTATGCATCTCCTTGAGACCTTTTTTTTTGTCTAATTTCTTTGGGTTTGTGGATAGTAGTGTGATTGTCCTTTACTTAACTAATAAGTGAGAACATATGTTTGTCTTTCTGAGTCTGGGTTGTCTCCCTCAGGATGATTTTTTGAACTTTTTATGTTTTTTTCTAACAGCTGAGTAATACTCCTCATCTGCTAGAGGGATAATATCCAAAATACATAAAGAACTTAAGAAATTAGACCTCAAAAAACCCAAAAATTTTATTAAAAATGGTGTGTAGATCTAAATAGAAAATTCTCACCAGAGGAATCTCAAAATGATGAGAAACACTTAAAGAAATGTTCAACATCCTTAACCATAGAGGAAATACAAACCAGAAAGATTTTGAGATTCCATCTTACACCCATCAAAATGACTAAGATCAATAACACAGATAACAATTCATGTTACTGAGGATGTGGACCTAGAGGACACTCCTCCTTTCTTGGTGGGAATGCAAATTTGTACAGCCACTATTGAAATCAATATAGGGGATTCTTCAGAAAATTAGGAATCAATCAATTTCAAGAAGTAGCTATACTTCCATCTTAGCACAAGAATTTATTTTCAGTTATGTTCATAGTGGCTTTATTCATAATATCAGAAACTCTAAACAACCTAGATGTCCTTCACCCAATGAATAGATGAAAAAAAATGTGTTACATATTTCCTTAAATTTTACTTCCTAAGTGAAATACAATTAGGCATCTAAGAGCATCCTGAAACTTGAGACTGACTTGTTTTTTCTTTTCTCCTTTCTGCTACTCACTTCAAGCTTGAGATTTTGACTCTTTTTTTTCAGAGAGAGCTGAAGTTCTTTGCTTTAGAGTATTTTCATATCTTTGCCTGAAACAACATATTCTACTGCCTCATTACTTTCATGAAAACAATAATAAATAGAAAAGAAATCTTTAATAGTATCCCCATGCAGGCATTCAAAGTGTCAAGTTTCAGGAGATGCAGTCATAATTTTAAGAAAGCATTTTTCCAGTCTTCTACTCCTCCTAGATGAGTCTGCTTCTTTTTTTCTAGAGCTTTCAGGTGGGCTGTTAAGTCTCCAATGTGAGCTTTCTCTGTTTTCTTTCAGTGGGCACTTAGTGCTATGAACTTTCCTCTTAGGACTGCCTTCATAGTGTCTCATAAGTTTGAGTATGTTGTTTCTTTATTTTCATTGAATTCAAGGAAGACTTTAATTTCTTTCTTTATTTCTTCCTTAATCCAGGTATGGTTCAGTAGTTGACTGTTCAGTTTCCATGAATTTGTAGGCTTTCTGGGGGTAGCATTGTTGTTGAATTCTAACTTTAATCCATGGTGATCTGATAAGACACAGGTGGTTACTAATATTTTTTGTAACTGTGGATGTTTGCTTTTGTTACCGACTATGTGGTCGATTTGTGAGAAAGTTCCATGAGCTACAGAGAAGAAGGTATATTCTTTCCCTTTGGGTGGAATGTTCTATAGATGTCTGTTAAGTCCATTTGATTCATTACCTCCATTAATTCTCTAATTTCTCTGTTAGGTTTCTGTCTGATTGACCTGTCCATTGGTGAGAGAGGAGTGTTGAAGTCTCCTACTATTAGTGTGTGCGGTTTGATGGCTGCCTTGAGTTTTAGCAATGTTTCTTTTATGTACGTGGGTGCTTTTATATTAGGGGCATAGATGTTCAGGATTGAAACTTCATCCTGATTAACTGTTCCTGTTATGAGTATAAAATGCCCCTCTCCATCTCTTCTGATTGATTTAAGTTTGAAGTCAACTTTGTTAGATATTAGTATGGCCACACCTGCTTGTTTCTTAGGTCCATTTGCTTGATAAGCCTTTTCCCAGCCCTTTACGCTGAGTAGGTCTCGCCATACCTCCTCAATATAGTGCTTGAAGTTCTAGCAATAGCAATAAGACAACATAAGGGGATCAAGGGGATTCGAATTGGAAAGGAAGAAGTGAAACTTTTATTTGCAGACGATATGATAGTGTATATAAGCGTCCCCCAAAACTCCACCAAAGAACTTTTACAGCTGACAAACACCTTTAGTAATGTGGCAGGATACAAGATCAACTCCAAAAAATCAGTCGCCCTCTTATACACAAAGGATATGGAAGCAGAGAGGGAAATCAGAGAAGCTTCACCTTTCACGATAGCCACAAACAGCATAAAATATCTTGAAGTAACTCTAACCAAGGAAGTGAAAGATCTATTTGACAAGAACATTAAGGCATTGAAGAAAGAAATTCAGGAGGATACCAGAAAATGGAAGGACCTCCCTTGCTCTTGGATTGGGAGGATCAACATAGTAAAAATGGCAATTCTACCAAAGGCAATTTATAGATTCAATGCAATCCCCATCAAGATCCCATCAAAATTCTTCACAGATCTGGAGAGGACAATAATCAACTTTATATGGAAAAACAAAAAACCCAGGATAGCCAAAACAATCCTATACAATAAAGGATCTTCTGGAGGCATTACCATCCCTGACTTCAAACTCTATTACAGAGCTACAGTAATGAAAACAGTGTGGTACTGGCATAAAAACAGAGAAGATGACCAATGGAATCGTATAGAAGACCAGAATTTTAACCCACAAACCTATGAACGCCTCATTTTTGATAAAGGAGCCAAAAGTATACAACGGAAAAAAGAGAGCATCTTCAACAAATTGTGCTGACAAAACTGGATGTCAATCTGTAAAAGAATGAAAATAGATCCATATCTATCACCGTGCACAAAACTCAAGTCCAAGTGGATTAAAGACCTCACTATCAGTCAGAACACATTGAACCTAATAGAAGAGAAAGTGGGAAGTACCCTACATCAGATGGGCACAGGAGATCACTTCTTATGTGTAACCCCAACAGCACAGACATTAAGGGCAACATTGAATAAATGGGACCTACTAAAACTGAGAAGCTTCTGTAAAGCAAAGGACACTGTCACCAAGACAAAAAGGCAACCTACTGACTGGGAGAAGATCTTCACCAACCCCGCAACAGACAAAGGTCTGATCTCCAAAATATATAGAGAACTCAAGAAACTAGACTTTAAAATGCTAATTAACCCAATTAAAAAATGGGGCACTGAACTGAACAGAGAATTCTCAGCAGAGGAATTTCAAATGGCCAAAAGACACTTAAGGTCATGCTCAACCTCCTTAGCGATCAGGGAAATGCAAATCAAAACAATTTTGAGATACCATCTTACCCCTGTCAGAATGGCTAAAGTCAAAAACAACAAGGATAGCCTTTGCTGGAGAGGCTGTGGAGGAAGGGGTACCCTCATCAATTGCTGGTGGGAATGCAATCTTGTGCAACCACTTTGGAAATCAGTGTTTCGGTTTCTCAGGAAATTTGGGATCAACCTAGCCCTGGACCCAGCAATACCACTTCTGAGAATATACCCAAGAGATGACCTATCATATGACAAGAGCATTTGTTCAACCATGTTCATAGCAGAATTATTTGTAATAGCCAGAACCTGGAAACAACCTAGATGCCCCTCAATGGAAGAATGGATGAAGAAAGTGTGGAATATCTACACATTAGAGTACTATGCTGCGGTAAAAAACAATGACTTCTCGAATTTTGCATGCAAATAGATGGAAATAGAAAACACTATCCTGAGTGAGGTAACCCAGACCCAAAAAGATGAATATGGGATGTACTCACTCATAATTGGTTTCTAGCCATAAATAAGGGTCACGGAGTCTACAATTGGTGATCCTAAAGAAGCTAAGTAAGAAGGTGAACCAAAGGAAAAACACATAGTTACCCTCTTGGCTATGGGAAGTAGACAAAATTGCCGGGGAGAAAATTGGGATCTTGGGGGTGGGGTGGGATGGGGGTAAGGGGAGATGGGGAGAGAAAAGGGAGAATGGGAGGATGGGGGGAACTTGGGGAAAAAGGAGGATTGGGATAAAGGAAGGTTGGATAGGGGAGCACGGAAGCACAATTCTTAGTTAAGGGAGCCACCTTAGGGTTGGCAAGAGACTTGAACCTAGAGTGGCTCCCAGGAGCCCAAGCCGAGGTCCCCAGTTATTTCCCTGGGCAGCTGAGGATAGGGAATCTGAAATGACCCTATCCTAGAGCAATACTGATGAATATCTTTCATATCATCATAGAACCTTCATCTGGTGATGGATGGAGATAGAGACAGAGACCCACACTGGAGCACTGGACTGAGCTCCCAAGGTCCCAATGAGGAGCAGAAGGAGGGAGAACATGAGCAAATAAGTCGGGACCACGAGGGGTGCACCCACCCACTGAGACAGTGGAGCTGATCTACTGGGAGCTCACCAAGGCCAGCTAGACTGTGACTAAAAAACCATGGGTTAAAACTGGACTCTCTGAACATGGTGAACAATGAGGGCTGATGAGAAGCCAAGGATAATGGCAGGGGGTTTTGATCCTACGTAATGTGCTGGCTTTGTGGGAGCCTAGCCAGTTTGGATGTTCACCTTCCTTGATATGGACAGAGCGGGGAGGACCTAGGACTTACCACAGGGTAGAGAACCCTGACTGCTCTTTGGACTGAAGAGGGAGGGGGAGAAGAGTTGGAGGAGAGGTAGAAGAGTGGGAGGAGGGGGAGGGAAATGGGAGGCTGGGAGGAGGTGGAAACTTGTTTTTTTTTCTTTCTTTTTTCAATGAAAAAATAAATAAATAAAAAACGTGCAACAAAAAAGAAAGCATTTAAAATTAAAAATGATATGATTATTTTACTATCAATTGATTATAAAGACATAATAGCTTATCTTTTTTAGTACCTCCAGGATGTGTGGTTGATCTCCACTCCTATCTTACAAGTCTTCTTTCCCATTCCAGAAGAGGTGCTTATCTTCTCCATCTTCAGACCCTTCTGGATTTTAAATTTTTGCTGCCCTTTTATCTGAAGAAGAACCAAGTAGTACTCACTTTTTTGGCATTTTTTGCAAAAGGTTTCCTATGCATGATCCTAGACTGACAAGAATTAGTCAGATAAAAGGAAGTAAGCTGGAGCTTTTCAGAGCTACACGTCTTTGTTCACCCATATATAATATGGAAAAGACAGCAACCAGAATACAATATGTACATTATGAAATTTCTATTGAATAAAAGATTTTAATAAAAAGTCATTATCAAGATGATTAGATAATCCACTGAATGATAGATTAAAATATGCAATGGTAACTGTAAGTATTGATAATGGTTAAGGAGATAAGTAAGATGTAACAGCCTGTCAGATGTCTGTGTGTATGATGTGTACAGAAATTGAAAAACTAAGCAGCATTAAAAAATGCAGACAAAATTCAAGAAGTCCTTGTTTTTTTACTGCTGAGTAATACTCTAATATGTATATATTCCATACTTTCTTCATCCATTCTTCCGTTGAAGGGCATCTAGGTTGTTTCCAGGTTCTGGCTATTACACACAATGCTGCTATGAACATAGTTGAGCATATACTTTTGTTGTATGATAGGGCCTCTCTTGGGTATATTCCCAAGAGTGGCATTGCTGGATCCAGGGTTAGGTTGATCCCAAATTTCCTGAGAAACCGAAACACTGCTTTCCAGAGTGGTTGCACAAATTTGCATTCCCACCAGCAATGGGTGAGTGTACCCCTTCCTCCACAGCCTCTCCAGCAAAAACTATCATTGGTGTTTTTTATTTTAGCCATCCAAAGACTTCTTGAATTTTGCATACAAATGGATCGAAATAGAAAACACTATCCTGAGTGAGGTAAGCCAGACCCAAAAAGAGGAACATGAGATGTACTCACTCATATTTGGTTTCTAGCCATAAATCAAGGACATTGAGCTTATAATTCATGTTCCTAGAGAAGCTAAATAAGAAGGTGAATCCAAAGACAAACACATAGGCATCCTCCTGAATATTAACCTTCATCAGGCGATGAAAGAAGACAGAGACAGAGACCCACATTGGAGCACCGGACTGAAATCTCAAGGTCCAAATCAGGAGCAGGAGACGAAGCATGAGCAAGGAACTCAGGACCGCGAGGGGTGCACCCACACACTGAGACAATGGGGATGTTCTATCGGGAACTCACCAAGGCCAGCTGGCCTGGGTCTGAAAAAGCATGAGATAAATTTGTACTAGCTGAACATAGCGGACAATGAGGAAGAATGGGAACTCAAGAACAATCGCAGTGGGTTTTTGATCCTACTGCACGTACTGGCATCAGGGAGCCTAGGCAGTTTGGATGCTCACCTTAGGAGACCTGGATAGAGGTGAGCGGTCCTTGGGCTTCCCACAGGTCAGGGAACCCTGATTGCTCTTTGAGCAGATGAGGGAGGCTGACTTGATCGGGGGAGGGGGAGGGAAATGGGAGGCGGTGAGGGGAGGAGGCAGAAATCCTAAATAAATAAATAAATAAAAATAAATAAATAAAAAAAATACCAGCAAAAAAATTGCAGACAACCACATGATAAAGACACAGTTGTTTGAAAGTTATTTGTTAGATATAAACTCATTTTAAAGAAATAAATGATGTGAAAGACAACCCAAATAATTTCGTGGTCAATCCCATTTTATTAATTTTGGAAGATCAGGCTTAGTAAAAATCATTAAACATCATATAAAATTAGTTTAGTCTTGCTATATATAGAAATATCCCTTCTGAAGGGGGAAAGGCAAACTTATAAGAAGAAATAAGTTCCACAAAATATTCTTTAGCCATTTTCTTATTTTCTTCCGAGAATCACTCTAGAATTTAAAGAAATGCTTTGAGTTTTGCCACTGGCTATGTTTCAAAGAAATTGAATATATGTAAAGCATTGCTGTGCGTGCAGTCTTGTTGTGACTAGAGGCCACTTAGATAAAGCAGATTGGGAAGGACTCCATGCTGTATGGGACAGGTGAGGAAACTTATATTGTGGAAATATAGGCTTTGCCAAGGCTGAACTACATAAGAGTAAAAAGGAATACAGATAATAAATTTTGAATAAGGGAATAACAATGATGAAGAAAGATTATGACTTAAGTTCAGTGATTTTAGGTATTTTTGTATTGTGTCTAAGGTATATCTCTCTCCTCTCTTCATAAAAGAAAAAGACACAAGGAATCACACATTGTATATACAACATCATTACTAACATGCTACTGAATATGTGTTTAACAATTTAAAGCATGGTAATAATTTAAATATCATTTGCCTTGAATGGTAGAGGGTAGGAAATAGCATGGACCTTTAAAGTATTCCTGTGGGTGAGTTACATGAAATAATTAAATGTGGAGATTTTTTTTTTTAACTTTTTGTTTGGTTGGTTTTGAAGCAACTTAAAAAAATACTGCCTTTCTGTTGCACGGAAACAACTCTGTAATTGTAGAAATGATTTTTGTTGTCAGTCTGAATTGCATAATTACATAGTCTTATATAAGAGAATAAAATCTGGCTTAAGTTTGCCTGAAAAGGGAAACCCAGGAATTGGTGATTGGGGTATGAACAGGGCTGATAAGTGAGGTTCTCCCTTAGTCTCCCCTTTTCCTGGTTTGGGTAATTGTCAGTTCATAACATTTTACAATATAAAGCAAACCTTAATAATACCTTATAAATGTCTAAATAAAGCCATTCACAAAAATTTTAAAAATAGCAAATGGTGAGAAATTGAGAAGCATCATACCTTCTATTACATTAATTCTTATATAGTAGAAGAGTTTATCTATAATAGACTTGCTTAAAATGAGATATTAGCATGAAACACCTAGTGTAACTGAAAAAAATGAGAGATTTTTAATTCATTGGTCCTTTCAAAGCATACACTCCATTAGAATTAATAAAGGAAATGCCATTATTCACATCAACACTAATGTCATAATTAGTTAAGACATTGAACATTCCATCTTGACCAGAAACGTTAAAAATGGAACAAACGACACATTCTATGCACACTCCACACTTACAGTTAGAACAGAGAGAAGGCTTATGTTATTGTCACAAGGACAATGTAGGGGTAGATGGTGCTCCCGTACTATAGACTCGGCTGAGTGTGTGCTAGAAACATGTGTGGGAGCTGGACCTGCGGTCCTTTCATTTTCACTTTGTGAAGCTCTTTTCTAGATTTCCAGCAGTTTCATGAGGAAGTGCTCTTGTTCTGTATCCACCTACGTTATTCAAGGTGAAGAGCTACAGATTATTAATAGCAATTTGTGTTTTGGAGATGCTCTATTCATCCTCGTGCATTCTGTTTTCCTGAGGCTGCCTTCAGCATTCTGCTCATGTTTCCTTCCTAGCTGTTGGTTTTCTACAATTAAAGCATTGAAGCAGACTTAGATAATAGGGCATGGCTCAAACAGCTTTCTTTCTCCCTAAACCCTGTAAAATTTCACCCATATCTGTGCCCTACTGATTCTGCCTCTCTGAGTGAATCCTAAAGTCATAGCTGCTAATATTCTCACATGTATGATGCCCCTACTTATTACCATTAACTGTTTACCACAGTGAATGTACCCATCATTTACCCAGAATGATATATTTCCATATACATCAATCAAATGTAAATGTCTACGACTCTACTCCTGTATTAGTGAAAGAGGATGTGGAACAGAAATTCAATGATGAAAAAGGAAAGTAAAAAATCCTCTTTCTCTCTTTAACGTAATTTTTTATTAAATTGTTTTTGGAATTTCATATCACGCACCTCAAACCCACTCACCTCCTAATCCCTCCATAACTGCCCCTTACCCTTGGAACACACCCCTCAAGACACCCCCAATTAATTAAAAACTAAACAAAACAAGCAACAACAACAAAAACACCTTGCTACTCATTTTACCAATGCCTCTTCATTCATCCTACTGTCGTTGGTAGCTGCAGGGTGTCACATGGTGTATATACCCTTTTATCCAATCAACTCCACCCACAAAATTTTCGTTGGAATGAGTCATTGGGCTACTTCAAGGTCTCTGTCCCAGCATCATTACTGGGCTCTCACCTAAACTCCTCTTGGATATCCTGCTGTTGCTCTAAGTCATGGAGATCCTGCCATTATCTTCTGGAGGACCAGTCCCTTGATGAACTCCAGCAAATCATAGATGGGTTAGATGCTAGGGAGAGCCAACTCAACACCCAGAATGTGGGTATTGGTGGTAGCTGAGCTGATCAGTCTTGGCTAATGGGACAGTCCTCCTATGGTGAGGGGCACAGAGCCAGGTCTCCAAGGCCTTTGCCTTTGGGGCTCGCTCTCGCATACCAGTGGTGAGGGGTGGAATCATCTCTCTGGAGTGCAGAGGGTCAGCTTTCCCTTGGAATTTTTAACAAGGTCAGCAACCCCATGGCAAGTGTGTGGCAGGAACTGCTCAAAATGACCTTGTCGAATTTCAACATATGTTGTTCCTATGACCCACTGGGGTAACATGAGTCATGAACAGCAAATCAGACCTTGACTGCTGCTTGGCCACAAACACGGGCATGTTATTAGTCTGGTTTTGGTGACCTCATGGCCCCATGTGGTAGCACAGTCCACCCAGGTCTACATGGCCGTGGTATCAGAAATACACTCAGACCAAAATTGAGGATCAAAGCCTATGCATCTGTGTGGCCTTTGATGGTACCGTGGGTCACATCCCTCAACACAGACCTTGGCTGTGGGAGGACCACAGACCCAGTCTGGTCCTCAGTAGTAACCCTGGCACAGTTATCACCATTCTGTTTCTCAAAAGAAATGGTAAAATAAGAACCTAAAAGTAGTATCTATACCTTACTTAGTGCTCATCATTCTTGCTCTCCTCAAAGTATCTAAATATGACAGTGAGTTCTTTGGTTTTTTTCTAGCAAAATCGAAAGATTAAAAATACTTATATGTAAAAACAATTTATGACAGCACTATGATCATTTCTTCTGTATGCCAAGAACAATATTCCTGGAGGTCACGGGTGTCCTACTTGGAGACTAACCTAGACACAGGTATCTTTACATGACAGGAAATCAGCTCTCATGTCTGCATTACTGTTTAGAGAAATGTTATTAGGAAGTGATATGGTCTCAGATAAGGAGATTTCTTTCTTGTGTTCACGTATTTCCTGAACGTTTTCTAGATCGGAAGGTGTCCTATGAATTAAAATGACTTTTTTCTATACATAGATTTTTATTCCTATCAAAGTATGTAAAATCTTTATACTCTCTGGAAGCTCTGGTACTGTTAATAAAAAAAAAACAAAATTTGGTATTTATGAGATTTCTTTTGAAGAAAAGACTACTTTTTTACCCTGTAAGATAGAAAATACTTTAGATATATTTAGACTGTGATGCATAAATCATAAATATTAGAAAGTCTTAACATAGGATATAAAATGGCCCAGTAGTAGAACCAACAATAGCTGGTCCACTTGTTACAAGGCACGAAGTCCTCAAAAACCTCTGCAGAAGCAAAGAATGGTTGTACAGCTTATTGTGATAGAAATCTGAAAAACTGGGTCTCATTTTTTTGTGAATAGCTACACTAAGCTAGACTGTGTCTTCCTATTCACAGTCCACAAAGCCTTCTGCCACCTTTGCTTTGCAAGCAATTGTACTGGCAGAGCTCAATGCAGCACTAATGCAATAAAAGTGAAGCTACTTAAGTAAGAGCAAATGCCTATGATAGTGTGCTGAATGTAAAACCAGGGAAATGCTCTGTTGTCAAGACAACATCAGAATTATTTTATTTCAGTGCAAAAGGCATAGTCCTCATTGATTAAGCAGCCATTTAATCCACTTTCACAAAATATGACAAAAATGGTGTCTCTAAGACATAAAAGTATTCTGCTTGGAATAATTCTATAGATTTAATCTTGGGAAAATCAAGTTGTGATCAAAATACAAGAGGTTGTTTTATTATCAAGAAATGGAACAGATGAATCACAACTAAAATAAAAAGTGGATCCTCATTATTTGCAGGAGTTTTATTTATAGAGTCACCATGGGCATACATTGCAGGCATGGATTTTTAACTATTAATCTGTGGGGAAACACACAATTGGGTTGTGGCTACATGAGTTAACTGAAATGCTAATTGCATTTTAGATCAAGTTGTTGACATTGTTACAAAACAGATTTTTCTCTTGAGCATAGCTCCTTCCCATAGAACACCAACCAAATAGGTATTATTAAAAATCACTTGCAGCTCCCGGATCTCCTATACTTGCAAGTTTGTTTTTCACATGCCATTACTTTGGAAGACTGTAAGCCAGCCCTAGTGGGGAAAGGTTTGACCTTTTCTGTCCCTGGGTGAGAGAATTGAATTCTTTTGCCTTTGTACCATATGATTGATTCATTAGCGTTCAACTTCCAGTCAGCAGCAGTTTATCTCATGCCTGAGCAAAGCTTGTCTAACACATGTAGTTTTTCTCCAGTGCACATCACATTATTCTCTTGTGTACGAACACTAGACAGCATTTTCATATGACTGGGGGACAGTTCTAAACTCCCGATTCCAACAAAATCACACAGGAATAAAAAGTAATATTGACCAAATAGAAAAGGACAGTTGTGCACCTGTCAAGCTGCATTGGGAAGGTGTGCTTATGATGGTTTGGGTTTTGCCTGCTTTGGCTATGATCACAGATAGCAGGATGGGCCAAAATTATACTCAGCAATTAGGGAATAAACAATGGGGTAGAGAGTCATTAAACAGGGATTTGTTGAGCGTGCTTAGCTGTACAGAGGTTTCTACTGTCAGTATTCATCCTTGCAACTGTTTGGGTTTTTTTGTTATTGTTGTCGTTGTTCACTTTGTTTTCTTTTGTTTCTTTTTCTGTGCATGACAGTTCAAATTATTCTGCGGTTTTTCTCATTATTATATAAGGGAAGGTGAAAGATCGATCACTGTAGAAATAGAGAAGCACTCGAAATAATTATTCTTCTTTTACCTTTTGAGAATTTTATTATCTACTCTGTGCCACATGTAACCTTTAGTAAGTGTGGTAACTTGCTTATAGGCATAACCTGGAAACCTGCCAATCTACCAAGCTGAGGAACTAGTGCCTTGGAGGTTTGGGGGCACTTCAAAATTTTCTTAAACAGAAATGGCAACCAAAACGTAAGAGGCAGTAGATACAATGCCTAGCTTATCTTAAAGGCATCCAGTTAGCCTGCAAAATTGTCAAAATCAATTTTCTTCCAGAAATCTGGAATATATTTGACTATTTAAGATCACTGTAGCAAGCTCCTTAGAAAACAAGGTGTTGCTAGATACTCAGAGCCCTGGGTCACCCAAAAATGTTCACCTACCACCTACCTCCACAGCCTAGAGATTTGCATCTTCCAGTGAGGCGGTTGGTATCAAAAGACTATACATTGTGAATGCGGTCAATAAAGGTTCTAAGATGTCTTCCATGTCCACTATAAACTGTTACTCTATTCTACTTAGATCATTCTTTACTGCATTCTTTCAACATTCTTCATTACATTTGATTTTATATAGTTTGACTATAATATATGCCTTGTTTGCATAATGGTGTTGGGGAGTTTGAGTTTGGGAATGTGGGGAACATTTTTTTAAAATATTTTTTCTCCTTTTGCCTCAATAACTGGGCATATGCATTTTAAACAACTATCTCATAATTTTTAAGTCAGAGCTTTTTCTTCTTTCTTTTTGCATGCTTGTGTTGGTACTTTTAAATAAACAAATATCTATTTAAATTAGTTAGTAATTATTTAATTAATTGTAGTAGCTCTACCAGTTAGATGCATCCTTCCCCTCAATAGTTAATAGTAAATAAATCTTCAAGCTTGCTTACTTTTTCTTTGAATGTATCAGTTTCCTGATGAGGTTATAAAGCCCATATATATAGTTTTTCACCAGTTTTTCATTTCTTTTTTTCTTTTCATTTCTTATTTAGTTGTAAAAGTCCCATCTCTTCTTGCTTTATTAATGTGTTTTTGCATGTTGTCTGTTATCCAACAAAGATATTAACTAATCAATCATTGTTCTTTTCAATATTCTGGTTGATTATTTACATACCAATTTCATATTTGTGATAGAGCCCATACTAGTGAAATCCACACATACTTCCTCAGGAAGTGGAGCTGAGAGTCATAGCATTTATGGTAGGCTGATTGTGTTTTCCTACACCTAAATGTGCCAGAGCCAATGCTTCTGTCATCTTTTGTTACTCTCTCTAAACTATGGAGCTCTTTGTGCATCCCCCTGACAGTCTCTTTCTTCAAGTATTGTAGCTAGATGTTTTGAATAGCTAAAATATATATGTTATATCATAGTCCTGTTGGTTGTCTTTCCGAAAAGATAAGAACATCATGCATTCTATATTATTTGACTTTCATCTCAGTGTCTCTGAGTTTGTTTCTGAATAGCCTCCACACATTTTTTTTTCTTGTATAGTACCATGCACTTTAAGAAGAGATATGAAGGTTGAAATGAACTGAAATAGGGAAAATGTGACCACTCTACACCAGGTTCTCGGACAAGGCTGTCATAATATCTTTTCTGCATCAGAGAATGGCAGACTGGGAGAAGTCTCGGGCTATGTTGCAGATGAACCACCTTCTCCTTTTGCCTTGCCATGGGATGTAATGTTCAGATCTCAACCTTGAGAGTCTAGTGTGTTTCCTGAAAGTCACGCTCAGGAAAGAGTCAATTCCAAGACTGTCCAGTCCTCAAGGAGGTCTGCATCACACCTCCACCCCTGCATAATTTCCCCATTTATATTTCCAGTTTATATTTCCAGTTTATTTTTCCTGTAGCTGATGCTTCTGGTTTAGTTCCTTAGGTTTCTAGAACATAATTTTTAATATTAAGATTAATAAAAATAAGCCCATGTGTTATGAAGTGGAGGTGCTTTTTAAAAATAAGGTAGAACTTTGAGTGTTTGCTGCTTTTATACCTTCTAAATATTTGCTGGCTTCCCAAATATTTATTTTTTTATTGATTAGTAGTAGATCTGCTGTACTCTGAGAGATTATAGTGTTATTAGTTATATGAGGTATGAATTATGTTTTATTTTGAGAATGTTTCTATCTTCATGATATTTTATGAGAGTTTGAGAAGAGTATATGTTGGTTTCATTTTATCAGGTGGAACATTCTACAAGTTTAAATGGCTTAAGTCAGTTGTCAAAGCTGTTCTTATCAACCGCACTCCTACTATTAGGAAATACAGGCATCAATAACTGGCAGGTAAATATCCAGTTGTGATGGTGTATCTGTGTTTATTCTTTCAACTCAGTTTTTGAACACACATTATATAAAGAGACATGATAAATTTGAAAGTGAAGTGATATTGAAAGATATACACTGATAGAAGGAATTATAGAAACTTAATTTTAGACAATTATTTAGAAGGGGTGCTATTTTGACTAATCAGAGCAATTAAAATTGATAAAAAAAACTGGCTATCCAATGGATATAACAATTATCGTGATTTATATAATAAACAACACCACACCAAAATATATGGACTTGTTGGAGAATGCGATATAAGTATATCATATTACTTTTTAATGCATGTGTGTGTAATTCTTAAAAATAAACAAAAATATTTGCAGTGTATTAAAATAAAAAAGCAGAGTGCAGATCGTGCTGCCATTGTGCAAGGACAATGTTTCTGCCTTTAGCCTTTCTTCCAAGTCACAGACCAGGGACGTTATAGAACTTGACTTTATGAACATGTCTTTCAAGATCCATGGATATATTTCTCTCCTATATGTTTATTAAAGTATTGGCAAGTGTATTATGCCTCAAGACACTATTTAAAAGCTTGAAAAAATGCAGTATAGTTTGAAATTTTATTGTAAATTATGATATTCTCCTAAAAAGTGTCCCTCTCACATGAAAAAATTAGATAGGTTCTTCATAAGCTATTCAAAATAATTTTCATTGAAAAATCCTTACCATAAAAGTGACACTGCTGCCTCTGAGAATCAGTATATTTGGAAGTGGCAAGATTAGTCACTTGGTTACACGTATTTGATTCTAACTTACAGTTACGAACTGAAGGGTTTATAATAGTAACGGTGGCAAGAGTCTTTGTGTTTGTATTATCACAGGACATTGTTCTAAACAGAAACACGGAATCATACCTGTGAATCTTTTTATTGTAGAGAAAAACGCCTTTGTAAAAGCAGAAGTGCTAGCTAATATAATTTAACTTACATTTTTATTTTATAAAATCAATTTTAATTTTAGAACAAAATATTTAAAAGTAGTTTTACTTCTCTGTGGGAGTAAACCGTGTGTGGATACTAATGATGTGTCCTAAGCTGCTTAGTCCTAAAACTTGAGAGGATGGTGCGGGAATAAAACGGACACACACACACACTCACCTGAAAGAAGGGATCTTTGGGGCTGTCCTTTCTCTGATGGAGAGCACCAACCACAACAATAACACAGAACCTCAGTGAGATACTGATGCACAACACCAGAGAAGAGGCTAAGGATTCCCAGTGGGAAGTCTCTGTAGGTGAGCAGTCTCAGACTCTAAATATCTGGGAGGATGCTGGAATTCCTAGTTTTTACACACTTTGGTTTATCATTCATAAATGCTAATACCTTCCACTGTAAACATTCACACTCATACCTGAGCCTGACCCATATGAAGAAGGTTCTGTCACTCTTATGGGTATGAGGCTTTAGATCCTTCATGGCAGCACCCATGTCACCAATAAGATTTGCTCATGACTTCCTCTGCTCTTTACACATTTCTATGTTCCTCACATAACATGTTTATTTCCAAGTAATGAAACCTTGAGAGACCTACATTCTATTGGAGTATTTACCATTCTGGGGGGATAGTAAAATACAGATTTCTGCCAGAGTTATAAGATCTGGTTTAGAACAAGGATGAAAGATAGATAAGAAGGCAAATATATATCTGGGTGACCAATTAAGACATCAGTTCTCAACCTGTGAGTCTAGACCCTTTGGGAGTCATATATCAGATATCCTGCATATCAGATATTTATGATTCATAACAGTAGAAAAATTACAGTTATAAAGCAGCAATAAAAATAATTTTATACTTGGAGTCACTACAACATGAGGAAATGTATTAAAGGATCGCAGCCTTAGGAAGGTTGGGAATCACTGATTTAAGGGATTATACTGTTATCCGGGGTGGGGGGGCAACAAAACTGTGATGCCAAAAAGCTAGCTATGCAAGGCTGAGCAGATCCTAATGGATAAGAAATAATCCACACCACCCATGTAAAAAGTCTCTCAACCTTAATCTAAGCAGTGATTGAGAAAGAGGGATCTTAGGTGGCTGTAGCATATGACAGAAGATGAGTGGTTTGTCATTCATAGTAATGACAACACAGACAGGAAGATCATGGTGAAGTTATTCGCTCTGCAATCAATAAGGAACAAAAGGATACTTGTGTCGTGTCTAAAAAGATCATAAAACTTTATGCATACCAAGTCATTTCATGGACTACACAAAAGTCTCTTCTACCCTAAAATGCCCAGTGACCTGCTAAACAGTCCTTCAGTCAAGGAGAATGGATAATTATTTAGTTTTGTTTGGACTAAAGAAAAATGAAGTCTTTTCTGGTCTGCTACAAATGGGTATCTTATGATACCATGTCTTATAGAATTTACAAATGTTTAGTGATATGTTTAAGAAATATTTGTGACCAACCTATATAAATTTCATAGAAAAATGCTTTACCACAATCTTCATTCCTAGACAGGTGATGAAATATTGAAAAAAGTTAATATTGACCTAAAAAGGATTAAATTCGATCTTATCTTTTGCATTGTTTAAAGTACCAATGTTATTCTTTTTCTAACATTCTTTTTGATGTAGTTTTTTATTTATGAAATTGTAATTTAGTTACATTTTCCTCTTCCGTATTTTTCTTAAATACTCCCATATACTTCTCTCCACTGTCCTTCAAATCCATATCCTATTTTTTCACTGTTACTGTATTCATATCTGTGTTTTCATACACAAACATATTCCTAAATTTACCTGATAAATTCATAAATGTCACTTATATTCATGTTTCCAAAACTCTTTGCCACTGGACACCCAAAGGCCTGCTCTTCCCTAGGGAGGATCCTGTCTCCCATTCCCAGCTTCACTCAATTGCCTGTAGTTCTTCGTGTAGGGTTGGGACCTTCTGAGATGCTCGCCATGAAATTTTTGTTAGTGTCCTTAATCAGCTCACCTTTGGGCAGTCATGTTGATGAGAATATATGGGTATGACTTTTGATGCTACTAAGAGACAGAATCTTAGAGCAATCACCTTGTTCCTCTGGCTTTTATCATTGTCACACCCATTCTTTTGCAGTGTCCCCTGAATCTTAAATGTGGAAGTATTATGCAGATGTGTCTATTAGAATAGACATGCAGATGTGTCTATTAAAACAGGGATGTGGGAGTATTATGCGGGTGTGTTATTGGAACAGGATTATGTAGATGTATCTATTGAACAGGGTTCTATAATTTTGCATTATGATTGATGATGATTTTCTGTAGTACCCTTGACTGAAGTAACTTCTCTTTGCAACATAAGGAAACCACTACAGAAAACAGCCAATACTACTTAAAATGATATTCTACCCTTATTTCTTATGCATCATAATATGCCTAGAACTAAACAAAAAGATCCCATTGCGAGCTGTTTTGTGAGTTGCTTATAAAAATCACAATAAAAGAAGTAGTACATTATCATTTACTTTTGTGAGTATTTGTATTTATTTGTGAATAATACTCTTCCAACCATCATTTTAAATAGTTAATTTTAAACCACAATGTCTTTACTTAATTCATATAGTATAGAGATATTAATTAAAAACTCAGAAGTAGAAACACTTTTATGGACTTGCTTCAGATTGTTTTCTCAGGATTGTATAGAAACAATCTATTCTAATATATGGTGGTTAACTACAAGATGGAGCTCTGTACATTTTCCCCTGATAAATGAAACTTCTCAGTGAATGCACCGATAGTCATCAGCCATAGCAATAGGAGCAAAAATATGTTGCAGATTTTCAGGCTTCTTTTCTCTGTGTATCTCATGAGGCAAGATAGCTAGATCTGAAGCTTCATCTCGTGCTCCGTCCTTTTATCTGTCTGTAGGCATTTTCCAAGCACACCAGGAAAACATCTGCCCATGCCTCAGAGATCAGCTGCATGGGTAGGGTTTAAATCAGCCTTTAAATGATAACAGTCCTTGCCTTTGGGAAAACACATTTGAAATTTGCTTTCAATAAAAGCATGGAGTGACAAGACATTGACATTTTATTGAGCAATGCTGGAATAGTTCTAAGAACTGAAATATTAATTCTTTTAAGGACAAGGCACTTGTTTCCAGCAGTAAAATATTCAAGTATCCACCAATTTTTTTAAAATGTGAATTGCCACTGGCAGAGAATGGAAAATGCTAGCTTGTGTTACATATACCTTCTAGTTCTGTTCATTGTGTTTGTTTCACTTTGCTTGTTTTTGATGGGATTTGTATGGTAATTATCTCTTCCTAGCTGTGAACCTCCACTGTCTGAGTGCTGAAATTACAGGGATATACCACCATACCTGGGAATTGTTGAGGAAAGCATTTTGGTGAGGAAAGCCATAGATTTAAAGCAGCACATTGAGCCAGAAAAGCAAGTGTTGTAACAACATCAAGCAACACTGAACCACAGCCATGGGACCAGGGGCCCTTGTGATCTATAATTTTGTATTTGTAAATATTAGTTAAAGTGTTGGGAGAGAGCTCTAAGGGAAATAATTAATTTTACTTTGAAATACATGCACACTATAGGCTAAGAGAACCTCATAAATTTCTTATTACATATGTTTTGGTTGATACAATTTTATGAAGATCTGAAAATATTGTTTCCTACATTGTACATATGTACTTAAAGTTTACATGCATGCTATTAATATGCAGTTTTGCTTATCTTTATAGATAAGTGAGAGTCAATTGATAAAGTAACATTTACATCAATAAAACACAAAATCTATATAAATAACCAAGTTATTTTGTGTTTGAAACTTCTGCTCTCATGGAAGGTGATGCTGTGATTTGCAGGAAACTGTCACTGACATTACCTGGAAGATGATATATACTTGTAACTATGTACACATTAGTAAATGCATTTAAACACAGTCGCATGGAAGAAGGATTTCATCCTAATACCAAACAGTTATCTCCTAATGGTTAGAAAAACAAGTTGTACTGAACCAAAATTGAATTGCGTACTTAGAAGATCAGAGGGATGTTGTTAGTAGAATTATTCAAGTAATTGGAGCCTAGCCAGTTTGGATGTTCACCTTCCTAGATATGGACGGAGGGGGGAGGACCTAGGACTTACCACAGGACAGGGAACCCTGACTGCTCTTTGGACTGGAGAGGGAGGGGGAGAGGAGTGGGGGGAAGGGGAGAGGGGTGGGAGGAGGGGGAGAAGAGTGGGAGGAGGGGGAGAAGAGTGTGAGGAGGGGGAGGGAAATGGGAGGCTGGGAGGAGGTGGAAATTTGTTTTATTCTTTCTTTATTGTCCTTTTATCAATAAAAAAATAATGAGAAAAAAAAGTAATTAACTTCTAGATGCTCTTTAGAGAACTGTTACTACAGGTCAATGAAATGAAAATATATTAATTTGAAAATTATAATTTCCAGGTAAGGTGGACACATCTATGCAATGATGCCACGAATCAGACCTCCCTCTGATTGGATTTGGGGCTTTTGCACAGAGGGGAATCCATGCCTTATACTATAAGACTGGCCCATAACCCACTCCTCGGAAGGTGACAAACGAAACCAGGTCCTTACCACTGTTGTTAACTGAACTGACATAGCATCAGATTGCCTTCAGAGGATCTCTATTTCTATCCATAAACAAGTGATACTCCAAGCCTCTATCGGTGGGGGGGGGGGGCTGCTATCTAAAGTCAACAGGGGTAAATTCAGAGTCTGGAGCTGAGAAAAGTGACAGTTAAGAATCCACTCCCAAATAAGGCTTATGTAAATACACATACACACACACACACACACACACACACACACACACACACACACACGGCATATAAGTTCCTTTCTAAGCAAAATAGGAGACAAGCAAAATGTAAGAGCCAGAAGACAGAAATAATGGCTGTGAAATGGGATCTTCTAGCCATAATACACCATTGTAACTATGGAATCACAACAGCTGTGGTTACTGTCACTAGATCAGGACAAAACTGTAGGACTGGTCAGTAATTCATGGTTATGGGGCTGGCGAGATGGCTCAGCGGTTAAGAACACTGCCTGTTCTTCTGAATGTCCTGAGTTCAATTCCCAGCAACCACGCGGTCTTCACAACCATCTCTAATGAGGTCTGATGCCTTCTTGAGGAAGAGAACTGTTCAGTCATCATCATCAACTTAGATCATGAAAACCAATATGAACAAGTGCAACAGAACTGCCATATACAGACTGCCCATGCATGCTTCAGCATTGCCAGGGCAGAAACTTCAAATTTCATTCATTGGAGGACTGGGAATGGAGGCCCACGGAGTGCTGTGAGTTACTGCTGAGCTGTTGACTACTGATAGATCCTATGAGGCAGAGGCGTCCTTGTATTTGCTTGGGTTTCCACTGCTGAGTCTACCAGGCTTCAGTGGGAAAGACCAAACCCATGGGCACATGTGTCATCAAATTGGTTAATCTCAGTGCCTTGCAAAAGAAAATGAACAGAAATGAATGTGAAAAAGCTTTGTAGGGAGGGAAAAGATGAAGAAAAAAGAGCATGGACGGTACTTGTAAAAAACATGCATTGTAAACATGTATGAAAGTATCAGAGACCAACCTTAGTTTATAGAAAGTTTAAAAAGTCCTCAACATGATACTTATGTTCCATAACTATCACACAAACCTTTTCAATATGACGTGAAGTCATATTGAAATAAATTTATAAACCCTCATTGCCTATAAAGTTTGAGTTGCAATTGGTCACGCTACTCAATCGCTTTTTATCTGCTATTTTCAATGTGGCTTGCCTTAGGCTTTTCAGTGGCTTCGTGATTCGTAACACGTATATAAACAGTGTCTTAATCTATGTAATTTGAAATGATAGTTTCAGATACATGCAAATTCAAAGTTACTGTTTCAGGGAAATCAATCCTTTGTGGAATACATTTTTTAAATCCTCTTTTTTCCCCCTTTAGTCCCTTTGCATTTGGTCATGTCTTGATGATGTCAGTCTAGTCTCTTGACCTGTAAGATGCTTGCTATTTACCAGGTATTCCATTTAATTGTCTATTTTGGATGTGGTTTGATCACACACAAAGATCATTCTGATTTTTCATCAGATTTGACAGGCATTGTTGAGGTTTTTTGAACTTTAACACTTAATGTAGTGATGGATAAAGTCAATTTAAATGTATTTGCTTTTTTTATAGTGCTCCATATCTGGAATTCGAATACTTGATCTGTTTTGGCAGCTTTATATCCTGTAATTGCTTACCAGTGTGCTGCTTAAACTTTTGCAGTATGTATTAGAGTTTGTATGGAACTTCTTGCAATTAACTTTCCATAACTTTTAGGCCTGCTCATTTATTATTTAACTGTAAAAAAGTAAGCGCCATTCTGCTATAAAGTAGAGTTTTCTTTGCCTAAAAACCATGATATTTTCAAGGTTTGTATTAATTACCTTATTTAGACCAGGCTCCCAACTGTCACTCTTCCTCTGTTCTCATCTTTTCTAAGTGTTGTGAAAGGGCACATAACCTCTCATATAACTATGTGGCTTCATATTTACCCTCCTTGCCTACTATGCTTTTATTGCAAAATGATTTCTCAGGGCACTGATATTTTGTGTACTTCACTTAGAAACTTATAAGCACCAATAACTGCATATGCCACTAGTCTCCTGGTATCTAATGCACTCTGGGTACCTTCTGAACAAAAAATTTCTCTTAGGTGGATTTCTCTGGATTGGCTGTGAAATGTGACTATGAACAGTAACTTATTGTGCACCTACAGTCAATTAAGTTTTTAGATGGATAAACTAATGGCATATGTTAAAGACCATTGAAATCTCAGTATATTCCCAATTTTACATTTTGATAGAATTTAATTTTGCAAGTTTGCATGGGATTTAAACCTCATAAATGTAAATAAACCTTAATACAATATGTCTTTGGATCCTACTTAGAAATGTATTAAGCAAAGCACAGAGTTCTTCTGAAGAATTCAGTGTATTAGAATAAAGAGGAAGGGATGACATCAGAATTGAATCTGTCCTGAATGAACTATCAGTGAGCAAGATAAATTGAGAATGCTATTAAAGAAATATTACTGTTGTTTTTCTGGAAACTGAAAAATATGAGAAGCCATGGTATGAAAAGAAGAAGTTCAAGTGAAATAACCCTAGTTATTCTCGTGGTATTCTTGAAACAGAAAACAAGTAGGGAATTTGTCTGTCAAAGGAAGCAGGCAAAAGAGATGCAAGATCAAAAAAGCGATTGTAAATAAATAGTAGCAACTCTCTCCTAAGGATGTCTGCCTTAGATTGTTGTAGTCAACAACAGCCTACTAGAAGCCATCTGTAAGACATAGTCTGAGTATAGATTCTATAAGTTAAATGGCTGTTGGGTTCTTTAATCCTGTCTGCTCTTTTTGCCCTTTCAGACATGAAGGAGAAAATAACCTATGAAATCTTGTAGCATTTGTATATTATTCTATTCTCATGACAGTTTCATTTCATAGGACCATAGTCACTGGAGCAAATCATTGTTTGAGCCTTTTAAAATTACTAAACTTTCTTTTAAAAAAAATTGTCCAAGTTTAATAGAGTTTAGCACTTGCCAGTTGATAAGCATGTCTAATATTTTTTTTTGGCAGAAGTTGTATTTAGCTGCTTCTTTTATACTTGACAACACTGCATTATGTATAAATTCAAAGGCCTACCACATTAGCATGGATCAGCTCATTCGCAAGTGTCCCAGAAATACAGCTGAACATATGGGAGAATACACAAAATATCCCGAAAGTCAAGTGGTACAGAGTGTGCAGCAGAGAACACGGGGGATGACTGAGGTGGAAGCTGGGCCACAGTGATGTCCCTTTTCACCAGCCGAGCTGCTTCATGTGTGGACCTACATAAGTGACCACTGTGAGATGCTGATGAAGATAAAGGAGCACCTTGGTACAGTACTCTGCAGCAGACTCTCATCACAAAAAGATATCATCCAAGGGTAGGGCTCTACGTTTCTTAGTTCTCTCTCTATTGCTGTGGTAAGCGCCATGACAAAGGCAGCTTGGTTAGGAAAGGAGTTATTTTTCTGGCATGTCTGTATCACTGTTCTTCATTGATGGAATCTATGGCAGGAACTCAAAAAAATTGCAAGAACCTAAAAACAAGACCGGAAGATTATTTCTCTGAATTATTTCCCATGGCTGGCTCAGCCTGCCTTCACTCACAGTACAGGACCACGTACCTAGGGATGTCACCAACCACAGTGGTCTGTACCCTCTCACATTAGATATTAATCAAGAAAATTTCCCACAGCCTTACCTATCAACCAATATGATGGAGGCAATTCCTTAACTGAGGTTCGCTCTTCACAAATGACTGATAAATCTAGCTACCATCAGAAGAGAAATGGAGACAAAGCAGTACATATCTGTTTAAAATTATGACTACACAAAAAGTCCTTGAACATCAAATGATTGTAGAAAGTTTATTTTTAGCTTAATTCCTTAAGTGAATTTGAAAAAAGAAAATAGATGAAACTTTACTCCCTGTATCAGATTATGGTTTGGATGTCAAATGCATCCCAAAAGTATATATTTAAAAAAGCTGGTCTCTGGGATGTTTTTGTTAAGGAATTAGACTTTTTAGATGAGACACTGTTTGGATAGCCCTTATGTTATCGAGTATACATCACAAAGGAGAACGAGTGACCATGTTCCTCTCTCATTTCTCTTTTGTTTCCTGATCATGGATAGAACACCATTCTGTCATGTAGTCTCCACTTTTACCATGAGGATACCTACCAGAGGTCAAAGCATTAGTGCCCACCCGACCATGAGCTGGAATCTTCCCAAACTGTGAAGCTCTACAAAACTTGGTTTCTTTATGTTCATTATTTGGATAATTCATTAAAATGGTGCAAATCTGACCTATATACATTAAATTTCTATTATGACAAATCACAAAACAGACCATCAGTCATAATAATGAGAAGGCCTTCTATACTTCTGCACACGTCACTTTAATTTTAAATATAACATTCATCAAAAGAGCAAAATGACTAATATTGGAGATATCTTTCTTAGTATTAGAAATAGTAGAAAAATATTTTGAATTTTTTAATACATCAAACCTCATATGTAGAATTTTGGAGAAAACATGATATTTTTTTTCTTGATTTGGAAAGTAATAGAAGGTAACCAGAAAAGTTTGATTATATAAGGAGCTATTGTAATTACAATGTAAATGTATTTTATTATGGAGAAAATTTGCATGTGTCACCTCCAACTAGACACAGTTCATGTTATTCATGGCAGAGCAGACCTCCTTGGCTGCTCTCTCACTGACTCCCTATTCCCCAGATCAAGCAGCCATGATCGGGTGTTCTCTCCTGATGTTTGCTATTTCCAGAATGACATAAAAGTGGAGGAGGTAGGACATGCAGAGAGTGTATTTCCCATGGCTAACTAAACAGGCATACCACCGAACATCTTCTGTATACCTATGCTTGTGCCTGGAGTCAAACACAATTCTAGACATAATCAGAGAAGCTTTTCCTTATGTTGGACAAAGCTGAACATAAAGATTTATGTATGTCCAAATTGAGCTGCAGATGTTTGTGTACAGCCCTAAACAAATTAGGTATAACACCCTTGGTAAGGCTCAGGGAACAGCGAAATAGAGAAGGGTAGAGAGCATGTAAGAGCTCAAAAATAGGGCCAAGGGTCACAGAACATAATTCTTTACCTTGATTAACTACTGTAGTCATTAACTCACATCAAATGTAGTTACCTGCACTGAGATCCCAAAAAGGCTAACCCAATCATCAGTCAGCCAGGGAAAGGGGGTGTAGCTCACAGGCCCCACCTTTTACCTTTGAACTATTGGGTATTGGTAGACTGCGAGAGAGGGTATCTAGCTCTTGAGTTTCACATACTCTGCTTAGCTCACCGTGCTCAAATGGATAGTTCCAAATCCATGGTTAAAACAGTCTTTGTTAATCTTTGTGGGTCATAAAACTAAATCAATAGACACTAACATGTAAGATATATTTGTGGGGATGAGGATAGTAGTCAAGGGTGTGAAGGAGATAGAAGGTGGGAGTAGTCAGTTGTTGGGAAGCAGGGTCCACAGATGAAAGATGCTCTCTGGGTTACTCCTCGACATGTTCATCTACCTTTCTAAGACCGCGCTAATTCATTCATCATACTGGCTTCAAGATTTATTACACCAAATAGTATAACTTGGATCTTTTTTAAGGTTTAGTGATACTCTGCTTTATTTATAGACCGTAATATTTTATTTAATAATATGTTGGTGATATTTCAGTTGTTTTTTTTTTCTATTTCTATTGTGGCTAACACAATGATGACTAGGGGCATAGGTCTGTCTCATTTGAGAGCATTTAACTCAGGGCGGCAATTGAATCATGCAAAATGACTTTTTTTAAGTGTCCAAGACAGAAGTAGACAGAGCGAAAGCGATGTGAAAGGTTACTTGAAAACTGATTTGGACACAAATCGATGAAGAGACGGAGGTCAATTAAAGTCAAGCAGGTAAATGGCGAGAGGGAGCGATGTGTCAGCACCTATTTCGTTTTAGATTTGTCTCATAACCGGTTAAATGTTTGTGAAATGGCCAATGCCAAATCTTTGTCAGGGAAAATTTATTCAAATTAAAAATATTGATTAAATTTATTACCTGAAATGTTTTGGAAGTGAACTTCTTTTGTGAAGAGAATTGCTTTCTGGGCAAATGTAACATTAGTGACTATTAGCAGAGTCCTCAGCAGTGGACATGCTTGTGGCAAAAGAATGCTGAAAACAGAGGTCTGACTTGAAGGTGGAGACTCTCCAGTCACCAGGTTCCAGAAAGTGATGGAGGGAGGAATTTTTAGCTTGTAAACTTCAAGTGTGATGTCTGTTTCAATACTATGTCTCAGCTGTAGCTAATAATGCTATCTGATACATCTTATTCTTTACCTTATTTACACAATGAATGCACAACACATTTTATTTTGTCCTTACAAAATAGATAAAAATGAGGAGATATTGGTGAGAGATATAACCACTATATAGTACTCCACAAGACTGTTTTTGTTTGCTTTATTCAGGTTTCAGTGACTGGAAGGTGTCATTATTCATTATGTTTGCACCAATGGAATAACTTCATTTATCTATAAAAGTGAAAATTAAAAGCGATTTTATTTTCCTGTTATTAAATTCACTTGTCCTACCTCAACAATCAGAGCTTGCTTTGTCAAACCTGGGACTTAGGTAAATGCTTTCCATATTATAAACAATTAAAGAGAATAAATCAGAAGTTTTCCTCCACCTTTCATCTCACAATGTGTTGTCTGGATCACTGTTACGACAAGAAAGCATACTTCAGTAGCCCATGGGTTTCCTCCCTTTCTAAAGCAAACCAGTCAAGGCACACATTTATTTCACAAGCCCTGCACATTGAATCCTCAATAAAAGAATATTCTGAGTTCGTTGCTATAAATTGTTCTAAGTGAAATATAGAAAAGAGACAGTGAGAGAATCCCAATCACTTACCCAGATGGTTTTAACTTTAAAAGCAAAGGTGAGAAGGATATTATGCAAGAGAGAATAAATCACCACAACGGTGAGAGAGATAATATGCCATGGATACCTAAAGAAGGAAAAAGTAGCAATAAACTAGCCAGAAAATAAAAAATAAGAAGCTTAAACGTGTGAAGCAAAAATTGTGAACCACAAACATGCTAAAGGTTAAAATATGCATATGAAATACAACTATAATGAAGAAATGTGAGCTTTGCATTCAGCAAAACTTTGTAATTGAAAAATAGATTCTTTAGTAATTCAATAAACATTTTATTGAGCAGCTAAGATTTAAAAAATAATAATAACCCAGAGCTACTGGCCTCTAATTGCTAACATGTTAGTAGAAGAAACATATATAAGTCCTGCTAAGTCGAATTTTGTGGATAGAGAAATGAGTTTAGGGGAAACAATGTTCTCCATTGGAGCCTGAGGTAACTCTCGTAATGTGGGCACTGGTGTGTTGTTGGTGATCTTTCATGTATACTTGTCAGTCTCTCTACAGATAACTAAGAAACTGCATTGTAAATGATGGAAAGCTATTTTATGAGCCCTCTCTGTGATACTCATGACACCATGGTGTGTCTTGCTGTTATATTATTGGCTAACTTTATAAAGATAACTGTGTTTATTGTTTTATAGATTTCAGAATTATTTCTACTTTGTGATTCAAAAAGAACGATACAGACTCGTTAAAGAAAAGATAATACCAATGGTGTAGATTTAAATTACTTTACCCTCCAATTTCTATAAGAAAAACAAGCTACTTAAGTGGAATAATGAAGTAAATAAACATGATGTAGCTACACTAATCTAACTACATGCTGGGACATTGCTATGGACCACAAATGAGTCAGACAGCAATGCTTACAAGTGTAGAGAATGAACAGCCTTAGCAATCCAAAGAATATAAGACCACAGGACAGGGCATGAGAGGGATACTTAGCTGCAGATGAGCGGATCAGTAATCAAGAAGAGACTTGAGTAACTAGTAAACAAAGAGGAGACTTCCACAACCTTTAATTTTCAAAATTGTTTCAAATATGAATATACTATATTTCAGAAATTTACCTATCTGAACTGTATCACTTAAATTTAAGTGAAATTATGAGGTCATACTAGCATCACAACCACCTATTCAGGAGTATTCTATCACACTGAACTAATCCTTTAAGCATTGCTCCATAGTATGTCTATGATATATTCTTACAAAATAATATATTTCTGGAACGAAAATTGGATCTTAATATGAAATAATTGATTACGAGAAATGTACTTTTTATTAAAATGGAGGATGCACTTTAAAAACCAAGAGGAGGCAAGATGGGTGGCTGTGTGGTAGAGTGATCAGTTTATCACGTTGCCATACGTCCGTGACAGGAAGCAGTTGAGAAATAATACTAGGCTTTGTAAAAGAAGTCTTGTAAAGAAAGCTCTGAGTTAACACTGCTGTATTCCCCACATACTTTGTCACATATAATATTTATACATCTCTGGGAAAAAACATGCAATTCTTAGACAGAAGGTGCAAAAGGGGAAATTTTGAAAAACACATATAAATATGTGCAGAAAAAAGAAGGGAGATGTGTCTAAATATACCAGAGAAGTAGGCAGCAAGCTGTCAGAGGAGCTAAAAACTAGCAGCGATTCATATGTCAAGGAATCTGAATGACATTGGTTGCTTTAAAGGTCAAGAGAGATACAGCATAAATGCAGAGGGAGGCACGTAGCATAATCTCACGGCTACTTTAAACACCATCCTAACTGCCTAGGCAAGAATTTGAGATTTTATTCTACCAGTCACAACATTTAGAATGTTGTTACTCAGAAATTTGAAAACACTCAGAAAGGAGGTGGAACAAGGGAAGTAAAAGCGAAAACAGTGATGCTCAGGCTGAGGGGAGGCTTCTGAGGGATGCAGATGTGGGACAGCTCTGCAGGGTGGACTAGAGAAAGACAACCAAAGAAACTGTCATGTTCAATTTAAATGTTTTGTGTTTTACCTCAGAAATTAAGTACATACAACTAATGAGATCAAATAAGAGTCTGTCTCCACACAGATAATGACCAGTATGATTCGGGAAGTCATTCAGCAATTGTAAACTTGGTGAGTAGGCAAGAGCATTCAGTGTAAGGAAACATCCAGATGAGTGTGGTAGTTTTACACAACTCAACCATTAAAGGTGGTGTCTCATGTCTATCTCATAATCACCAAGGAAATGGGATATCCCATCATAAATCAGAACATTCCGTGTATGTATTTACAGGGCACTGCACATTCCACAAACAAGATACCTTCTAGATTGTACTACTTCAAAACAGCCATGCACTTCAGTCAAAGTTTCAAAGAGAACTAAAATTAAATTCCAAATAATTCCAATTAAATTCTCAAAACTGTATCACTAGCTGAGGGCTTCACGTTTTGAAGTTTCTATTCTGTCCCTTACTATTTTAATGTTTGCATAATTAATAGTTCCTTGGGATAATAAAAATCTTATATAGAGAGGATTGTATGAAAGAAAATGAAGAAAAGTAATAGGGCAGGGTATTCCAAAAGGGCTAGACACTTTTTTAAGAAATTGATATTTTTAAATTGTTTATCTAATAAATGAGCTTGGCGGGACAGATAATTTTATATTCCAGCTCATGGCCTTTTGTGATCAGGTAATTTGATGAGTATTCCCTTTTCCAGTGTCCAAGTGGTTTCCAAATGCTCCCACTCCTAACTCAGATAGCTGTGTCAAATTATTGTTTTTCAATGCATTTCTATTTATTTCTAAACTTTTTTAAATTAAAATATAATTACATCATCTTTCCTTATTTCTACTTCCATCTCTCCAAGATCCCAATATTACTCCACAATTCCTGGTCTTTTTTCTTTAATTGTTATTTACACAACCCAAAAAAAAAATACACAGACACACCAATATCAATAAATACCTAAGTACAACCTATTGAGCCAATTGAGTGTGGCTTGTGTATATGTATTGTTAAGGCTAACTATTGAATATTGGGTAGTCAATTTGGGTCCTCATTTTTGAGAAAGACTTAATCTCCTTCTCTCTTCAGCCTTAATTGCCTATAGTTCTTCATCTCAGTGTGGAGAAATATCAGGAGATTTCTCTATTCACATTGGCGTGTCAACCAGAAGGTCACTGTTGAGGTCTTGTGGGGAGTCGACGAGTGTGGTTTCCTAGTTGTAGCTAGAATAAACGACCGCACAACAGATTTCCTGCTCCTCTGCCTCCCACTGTCTTGCTGCTCTCTCTTCCACAATGTTTCCTGAGCTTTAGGTCTAGGAGTTGTGCTGTAGATATACGAGGCTGGGCCCAGGTACTCTATAGTCATTTGTTCTCCGCATTTTGACTAGTTGTGCATTTGTGAGACGCTCTCTGTCTGATGCAGAAAGAAGCATTTCTAATGAAGGGTTAGTTAGGGCTGCAGTTATCTGTGGCGATAAGGATAAGTATTAAATGAATTTAGAAGTCACACAGCTTTAGGAGAGTGGCAGTAAAAGTTTCTCTTCTAGGATTTACCATTTAACTATCCATGGGTGACTGGTTAGGTTTCCAGTACAAGGAATGATATTCCTCCAATTGAGTGGGTCCTAAGCCCCATTAGATGGTCGTTAGTGACTGCCAAGATGCAAGTACCACAACAGCAGCTTTATGAATATCTTGAAAGATAATGTCCTACCAATTAGACGTAGACTATCTAACAAAAATCTTGATATCAAGTATGCCAAGCATTCTTTCAAAATGTTGGTCAGGGATATTTAAGAAAATACATAGACAATCTAAGATATTTCTGTTGCTCTTGCTTGCCTACTTGAAGTTGAAGGTCAGTTCCTACTGTTAAAGGAACACACTTCAGATGCACACATCAGAGGAATTAAGATGGATCTGACCCAAAGTTACTATGTAAGCTGCCAAAGGAGGAAAGCAGTAGTTCAAAGTTGGAGGACATTGCTTATTCATTTCCAGCCTCCCAGACCTGAGATAAATACACAGAAACTGTATTGATTAAATCACTGCTTGGCCAATTGCTTGGCATCTTTCTAGTTAGATTCATATCTTAAATTAACTCATTTTTATTAATCTGTGCATCACCACAAGGTAGTGGTCTACCAGCAAGGTTCCAGCAGGCTCCAGCAGGCATCTTTCTCCTATAGCAGCTACATGGCATCTCCCTACTCTCTCTCTCTCTCTCTCTCTCTCTCTCTCTCTCTCTCTCTCTCTCTCTCTCTCTCTTTCTCTCTCTTTCAGTCTGACTATATTCTGCTCTGCTATAGGCCCAAAGAAGCTTCTTTATTAACCAGTGGTACTCACAGCATATTGAGGGTAATCCTGTACGAGTTCTACCCAGTTGTGATGCTTATGGACCATATCTCTTTAGAAGTTCAGGAGCACAGATGCATAGCAACAGAGGTTGAAGCAGAGAGGAAAAGAGTGTTTGCACACAATTCCAACCCATAATTCACCAACAGTCATGCAATTTTATAACATGCTTAATGTTTAAATTGTTTAAATGTTTAAATCCTAGGTATTCGGAATCAATTTGTTTAATTAAGGGAAAGAGTGCTTACAAATAATTCCAAAACATAGTTCACAAACTAACATGCCATATTTTGTACACGTAGCAAAAATGCTTGGGAATCTTAGGTCTTCAGAATCAAATTGTTTAATTAAATTATTTATTCTTATTTTTCTCTGAATTTGTAACTCACAATGGATTAGAAAAAAAAGATGAAGAAAATTCACTCTTCTTTCAAATAGAATCATCAGTTGTTTGCATTTTTCAGTGCATATATTATTCAACAATTTATTTTTAAATGTATTCAAAAATATTCCGAAAGTGTGCTGTATCTATCACATCGCTTTTGTCCTAAATATGTCATTGTGTATTTCCTACAAGAATTTCTTCATGTAATTTCATATTTCTTTGTAACTATTGTGTCACTTAAAACAACATTTTAAAATGTCATTTTATGTACAATACCATATTTAAAATTCAATTGAAATGTAATCTGAAGCTAATATATTTCTAGAATAATGAAAATTACATAAAGAAAGAACTTACAAAAGAAGTAAGGCAAAATAGCATGAGGATATTCCAAAGGAGATTTAGGATTTTATGTATAGGGTTAAACTATGTTTCTCTCATTATACATAGATGTTTTATAATTGAGATCAATGCCTTTGCCTTATTTAAAAATAATACTCATATTAACAAAGTTTTAGATTTATAAAAATTTGCATAGCAAGTATATTCTCATATGTTTCAAATACTATTTTCTTGTCTTTGATAACTTACATAGGTATGGTACATTTATTTATAATCACTAACCAACAGTGATACATTATTATAAACTATTGTCCACTGTTTGCGTAGATTTCCAGAATCTTAACCAAGGTATTATTTGATTATCACCATTCTTTTGGCTATGAATGTTTCCTTGATCTTTTCTTTCTTCTTCATTTTCCTCTTCCTCTTCTTCTCCTTGACCTCAATAATTTTAAAGATTACTGATGAGGATTCCCTTTAATGGGAATTAGTTGATATTTTATTGTTATTGTCACAGGTGTTTAAGGGATGACCACAAAAGCAAAATTTTATCATGCTCAAACCTCACCATGGGTTTTCCATTAGTTCATTATGCCTACCTCCATTTTAGTGTAGACTGTTGCTGCCTTAAGCAAGAGAATGTTATTTTCATATAGCATTGGAGACCTGAAGTTCAAGATCGAAATAAGGGCAATATTGTGCTCAGACCTGCTTTGTCATGCATGTATCTGTTTTCATCTCCCTGTGTCTATGTAGTCTACTTCAAACACTTGTCAGATTGAATTAGGGCCTCTTTTAAATGTAATAACTTTTTTCAAATACCCTCCTGAAGATCAGTGATTAGATGTGACCTCCAAATGAGTCTAAAAGAGATGACAATAAAATGATAATTGAGTCTATTGAAAGAAAAAAATTAAATGAGTGTCAAATCACAATGAGGGTGGTCGGACTGAAGGCACGGAGAGACAACATGATGCGTCAGAAAGCACATTGCAGAAAAGTGAAGGGCATACAAACATCATCTGAAGGGTGATGCAAGAAGCCAGTGAAAGAGGCTGGCACTCTTACCCACCTCTCAGCACCATAAATCTCCCAAAACTGCAATCCAGATGCAGATTTTGATGAGACAGTAACACTTCTTGCAGAATTGGCCAAGGGTTAAGAGGAGAACCATATTGTCTTTTCCCAAGTCCTGAACGTTTATATCCAGTAGTATTCTTGAAAATCTACTGTTCAAGACTGAGCTACCTGAAATTTATATATGCATGTATAAACATGTCTGTGTGTGTGTGTGTGTGTGTGTGTGTGTGTGTAGCACATGGATGTGAAATAGAACCATGAGAGAAGTGGAAGAACTCAAAAGTGAGAAGAAAAGATAGAAAAGACTGGATAAGAAATAAATGTAGTATGCAAGTCAATCGGAAGACTCTTGTGTGTCTATGGAGGGGAATTGTAGGAAGAGAGCGTGGGAAAAGAAGTGCACCAGGAAGGATCAAAACAATTATACACACATACACAATATATATTAGCCAAACAACCCATGAATATTATTCTTAAAAGAGAAAGCTACCTTGAGGATTTGAAAGCAAATAACAACGATGATTCATGGTAAGCCTGCCTCTGTCCCAGGGTGGAAAACTGTTGCAGGAGGATGTCCCAAAGGGGAATAGGGCCAGGTTCTGACACATAAAGCTTCAGGCAGTGGGAGGCTTGGCTTAATTAAAAACAACAACAACCCAAACAAATAAACAAACAAGCAAAAAACAAAAACAAACAAACAAACAAAAAAACAAGGTGGGCAGTAACCAGTGGTCCTATGGCCACAGGAAACTATAGAGTCAGATAGGGCAGAGTCTGACATAAGAGACAGTCCCAGTTTCTGAAACAAACTATTCACTATAAAGTTCATGGCTGGCAGAACTGGGACTGCTGAAGTTCAAGCAGGGCCTTCACTTCTGCAGCTGCCTCTTACTAAGCAAGTGTTTTAATGCTGGTGCGTACAGGAAGCATAGAGACTGACCTTGTTTATAAGATTCAAACTCCAATGCTATGAAAGGAGGGAAGTCATGGGAGCCTGGGAAGTTGAAGGGAATTTGAGTGGTCATGGGCTGAAAAGACAGCTAAGCAATCACCCTGGAACATGCTGGTATATGCACACAGGTCATACGGTGATAGGCATATAGGCCTATAGACAAACACACACAGACAATCTAGTGAAAGTGGAGTCTAAGACCTCAAGCAGAGGCTTAGACCTCTGACCTCAAGGGTGTATTTACACAAAATCACACATAAGTGCTAAACATAGATATAGAACGGATTATATAATTTCTCCTTTTATAGTTCTCCAGACATCCGATGGCAGCCATTTTATACCACTCATAGTCTCTCTCCCCAATCTCTCCATCAAGACCCCAATGTCAGTAAGACTTAGCTAACTGATTCTAGATAGACCTATCAGCACCACTTTGTCTAGACATAAATTGTCCCTCAAGTCGTTGTCTTGCCTTTGTTCTGTCCTTTACATACAACTGCTGCTTTAACACAGCAGCCCCATAAGGGTGCTCTTTGGGGACGTAGTCTGCAGTAACAGCACAGAGAGCAACTCTCTGTGGTTTGAAGGTTTGTAGACCGTGTAGGCATTCAGGCCCATTGTTAGTTCTCTAGACAATGCAGATTGCCCATGCTTTCCATCTCCATAGGCTCCCATGGTCACTGTTAGCTCTCTAGGCTCTGCGGGTTTCTCAGGATCCTTAGGCTCTCAGGCATTTCTCTATCTCTTCTATCATATAAATATAACCTTGAAGTCTAAGGCCTGCACCTTCACCTGAGCTTTCCGCCTCTTCTTTCACGGTATTCAGTTCTTACTACCATGCACACTGTATGGTGCTGGCCCATGTTCCTGGGCCTGCCTGTGTGTGGCTGTGGCTAGCACGTGCCTGGGTGTCCTCCCACAGCTGCCACACCTAGCAGTCTGTGTGATGCCTTCTTCTGGATACAAAAGGCCATGTCAACAATGCCTCAAATTCTGATCAACCTCGTGACTTTGTATGACCTCCTTTTCCTGTCCTCTGTACACGGACCTCACACTCCTGCACAGACCCCAATTTAAGTATTCCCATTCACCTTGAAGATACATCTTACCTGGCCCTCATACTTTAAAGTGAATTTTGGATAGCAGAGTCCCCTAGTGGGCCATCAAAGAGAGCTTCTGAGAGGACAGTCATGGCAGACACATTTGCCAGTGACTGCTAGCATTTAGAAGTATACAAGATTAAAGAAAAAAGATTCAACTCACCCATTCTGCCACCCGACAAAAGAAAATCCAATACATTGGCCTTTGAAGATTTTTTTGCCCATTTTGTTCCTTCCTGCCTTTGTCTTTTTTTGATACTTTGGGTGTCATTATATCTTTATTTTAATAAAGACAGCACTAGAATTTAGTGGGATGGTGTGTCTGAGTCAGCAGCTGATGAGACTGAGCCAGGAGAATTTCTGAGAATTTAAGACCAATCTGGACTTCAGTGTGAGACTTTCTCAGACAACAACAAAAACTTATAGCTACCTGAGATCTTTGGGAGAGTAATCATAACTTCACAGCCATACACTGTCTTCTGGAAACTCCCTCTGTTGTGCCCCAAAGCTTCTGCTAAGCTGTGATTTCATTCTCACTTGGCTCCAGACCTTTTAAATATTTTCTTCTTTATTTCATCAGGGAACATAACATAAACACTGTGTATTTCATCAGGAGACACATAGAAGGCAATTGGTATTAAATTTGGTCATTTGATTGACATTCTGCTTTGGAAAGGAGTCCTTTACCTTTGCCCCACCTTAGTTTATATACAATCTGTGTGCTTATTCTTGCGGAGCATATCTCATAATCATTCAGGACGACTTTAGGCTTAATTTTATGTAACAAATAAGTACTTCTCTTTCCTTCATTCCAAAATCAAATACTATTTGGTTAAGTTTATGTGATCCTTTTTCATAAAAAAAAAAAACAAATGAACAAAGAAGCAAAACTATTTCCATCAACTCTGAACATGGAAGCTGACCACGAGAAAATTACAAAATATTTGAAGACTTTGCTGCTGTGTTCTATGGTTTATTTTTTGAGGAAAGGTCTTTTTAAACTATGTTCTTAGACTCTTAGAAGATCATGGATTCAGCAATCAGGACTTACTCGCTACTTCTTGATTAAGGGTAATAGCAATAGGAAAAAGGTGTCGCTTGTTTGGTTGCACTGTAGCTTCCATAAATAGATTCCTTTCCTTTTTAAAATTTTTCTCATTTTCTTCTCTTGAATTTTATTTTATTTAGGGACGGGGGCTTAAGGGGCTGAAGGCAGATGCAAAGGGATGGGGAATGAATGGTATCAAGAGATATGATCTGAAAAACACATAGAATAAATAAGTTTATAAAAATTCATTCACAATGGTTTGGGAGTCTTCTGGATAACCCCTCCAAAAATGGTTTCTTATGTCTTGTGCTGTGGTACTGTTAGATAGTTTTTGGCTATGGGAGGACCCATTGTTGACCCAAATGGATTGCTACATGTTAGCTTTGTTGTGGTGATACACAGCTTTAATCCCAGCACTCAGGAGGCAGAGGCAGACAGATTTCTGTGAGTTGGAGGCCAGCCTGGTCTACAAGAGTTAGTTCCAGGACAGACCCCAAAGCTCCAATGAGAAACCCTGCCTGAAAAACAAAACAAAACAAAAACTTAAAACAACAACAAAGACAAAAAAACCTGCATGTATATTTATATACCAACTTATGTGTATTATAAGTGCTATTAGATAGATAGTTAATAGTTTGATTCCTGAATTTCCAGACATCTTTACTGCTATTTCCCCTTCTTTCTCCTTCTGTGTTTATCTCATATCTCTCTCTCCCAAATTAGAAGCATCCAATCTTTTCAATCTCCCCTTCAGATCACTTGTAACCTACTCTTCCCCTGTCTATTATTTCCTTATTCCCCACCCTCCACTCATGCAATATTCTGTTTTGTTTTACCTTCCCGGTTTCCATAGTTACTCAGGTTGTGTACTCACAGCTGAGATTTAGTGCCAGGAGTCTCAGATGAGAGACAACATGCCACTTTAGTGACCTAGGCAACTAAGGAATGCTCAGAGTGAGAAAGGTATTCTTCCCCAGAGATGAGCACACCAACTAGTTATCTGAAAACAAATGGTCATCAATGAAAACATAAACATAAAAGTAACAATAAACAAGCTCAGCAGGTTACATTTAGGAGTGCATATTACATAAAAATATATATGTTCATATCAAAATGATGAGGAACGTTTCCGTATTTTTAAAAGAAAGCAAAGAAAGGGATGTTGAAGAGTTTGGAGGCAGGAAAGGGAAGGGAACTGATGTAATTGTATTATAATCTCAAAAATAGAATAAAATAAAAAATTAAATAATAGCTTGGATTTTTTTTTTAGAGTAGAGTTTCCTGCAATAGAGTGGATGTGTTTAATGCTTGTTGCTATAGATACATTCAAGGTAGAAGATTGACATCTTTCTGGTGAGATTATTGCAGAAAATAAACTAGAAATGTGGTAGCAGTGATAGCAGAGGACTTGCAAGTTCCCTTTATGCCCAAATCTGAAAAGGGCATGTTTGCTTCTCTGCACCAACAGTGGTAATTAATTTCACTTGAATCAGCAATCATATTTACTTCATTTTCTTGTGTTTAAAACAGCCCTAAAAAATAGACTAAAACAACAATAACAGCAACAATTTAGGACTAGGATCTATCTTTTGGAGAAAACTGCCTTTTCACTAACAAATCAATAAATTTATATAAAATTAATTCTTAAAGATAGAGTCTATGAGCTACTATAGAATATTTTACTGAGTAGCTACATACAAATATTATTTCTGGGTTCATTTTGCAGAGTTATTAGGTGAGCATTTGTAGAGCAGAAAAAAATGAAGGAAACCAATATCTCTTGTTCTTTCTAGGGGGTTACAGAATTAGATGATAAAAAAGTCTTACAAAGCTGACAGATTATGTAGGTTAGAAAGAAACATTGTTATGGACATCAGACACAGATAAAAGATGAATGGCTTGTAAAAGATGGTGGTTGATATGAAGTAATGAATAAATTTTGTGATCTAAAATTGATGTAAAAGGGGTCAGCTTTCTGAAAGCTTAGAGTCCCAAAGAATCAGAATTGGAAAAAAACCTCAAGGACCTAGGGAAGGGGCTTGAAAAGAACTTGCTTTGAACTATGTGCACTTTGCAAAATGATGTGATTCAATTTCAAATCTCCTGGCATTTATTCATGTGGTTTTAGGGGCAGACAGCACATGACATCAATATTGATGGCAAATTGAATTAAAAAAAATACACAGAAGGACCATTCATTTTACTAAATAAAACATTCTCTTCTTTTATGAAATAAAAGCACTCTAAAATGGAATCCTATTAGCTTCAATAATATCAACGTTTGTGGCTATTCATACTAGTTTGTCCTTTTTATACTACTATGTTCTTATTATCTCAGGTTATTTTTCAATTTATTTTGTTTGAGATGAGATTTATAAAACATGGTAAATCTTCTCTGACTCTTCAAGGTACTCATGGTTGGAATATGACTTCAAGAGAACTTTGTGGATAACTCCTTTAATTCTGCATCACCATCTCTCTTGAAATGAAGGGTAAACAATGCATCTTTGAGTGGATGTCTGGGGCCATGACCATATGTTCTTGATGGAGCTATTGATTTTATTCATTCTAAATATTCAGCAGCATAAAAATACGATTATTTTCCTTGAGTGAATATGCATTACTATCCTCAGGAAATAATGACATTCACAATTACAGTAAAAAATATTTTTTTAGTAGAATAATCAGTTTTCTTTAATCCTCCTTTAGTCTAGTCTAAACAGACTGTTTAGCCAGGTGGGAATAACACACAGCTTTAATCGCAACACTCGAGAGGCAGAGGCAGGCAGATCTCTGTGAGTTAGAGGCCAGCCTGGTCTACAAGAGTTAGTTCCAGGAAAGACCCCAAAGCTACACTGAGAAACCCTGCCTTAAAAAGAAAACAAAACAAAACCCAAAACAACAACAACAAAAACAAAAAAGCTGCATGCATATTTATATACCAACTTATGTGTATTATGTGTGTGTGTGTGTGTTATATAGTGGTAGCATGAATATATCTATGTATATCCAAACTATAAATAATATAGTCAAGAAATGCTGGCATCCCTACTTTTCATATCATTAAAAAGGGCTATAGAAAGGAATGTTTTCTTATGGTGAATACATAGGTTTATGGTCAGATGGAATTCTTATAAATAATACTTCTATTTTGATCAGACTTACTATGTAATATCACTAAACTTTCAGCAATAAGTATGAGTTTGTAGTTTAGCAACTTGATTGTGAATACATGAAACACTGATTGTAGAAGTCAAGAGAAACCTGTGCAGAATTTGATTGACTAATTTATCCATTCTTTCTAAAACACAGATCAGTCATCAGAAAACTTCTTTCAAATTTTACTTCTTGGCAAAATGTGACTTGGTTTTTTTTCACAAATTCAAAGCCATGCCTGTGTTCAGTTCAGTTCTGTTTTGATGTGGTAATCATGTCAGATATAAGGGACAAAAGAGTGTGAACTGATCTACATACTAGATATGTCTTTTTCTTAGGATTCTAAAAGGGGGTACAAGAAACAATGTAGGTTGTAGAGCTCATTATCCTTTATATTGCTGTACCATTTGTCTTCACCACGGTGTGATAAAGATATCTACTTTAGCACTTCTGCTGAGGAATAGTGCATTCATAATGCTTGGCATGAGTGTATTTAAAAAGAAAAATTTGATTACTGACATGCTATATTTTATTTTTGGAAGATTGAGAGTCCTTTGAGCTAATAAATCTTCAGCAACTTAATCATAAGTGATTGAAGTCCCACAGTGATGTGGGAGGTGATGTATGCTATGAATAAGTTTTATTGCCATTGGTTAATAAAGAAACTGCTTTCAGCCAATGGCGTAACAGAGTAAAGCCAGATTGGAAATAAATATATAGAGAGAGTAGGTGGAATCAGTGAGTAGCAGGGTAGGCTTTGGGGACAGATACCTGCACTGGAGCCTATCAAAGCTTCGCTGGTAGGCCACGACCTTGTGGTAATGCAAAGCTTAATGGAAATGGGTTAGTTTGGGATGTAGGAGCTAGCTGGGAATATGCTTACGGTATTGGCCAAACAGTATTGTGATTAATACAGATTTCTGTATGATCATTTCAGCAGTCTGAGCAGCCAGGAAATAAATAAGCGGCCTCCCGCTAACACCACAGAGTATTTTAGTTTCAATATCAGTTCCTTGCTATGTAAGTAAAATATTTATTGAAAAAAAATGGGCACAGCTATTATTTTCCGATTCATATACTTAGTTTCAGACCATTTAAAATTTTTAAAAAAACCTATTAAAGTTTTTAGATTTTATTTTCATTTTATAGATGAGTATTTGCCTGGCTGGGATATATGTTCACTGTGTGTGAGCCTGGTGCCTGTGGAGCTCAGAAGAGAACATCACATCCTTTGGAAGAAAAGTTACAGATATTGGGGAGCTACAATTTAGGTGCTAGGAAACACACTCAGATCCACTGTAGGAGCAAAATGGGTATGTAACCACTGAGTCATATCTCCAGCCCTGGGGACAGAATTCTTGATAATAGGTATAGTGCTGAGATAGGAAGAAACTATTATTATGAAGCAAAGTAACATTGTATGACAACATGAACAATTATAGCTACTATAATTTTATAATATTTTCATTTCAGTTTATGGACTATTATATATGTTTGTTGTGTGAAGTCACAAAAGTAAGTAATAACCAAGATCAATATGGAAGAAATTTATTTCAAGTTTAATAAGGCAAGTCGAGCAGACTGCTGTGGGAAACACAAAAGTTAAAGGTCAAGCATGTGTCAGAGCCACTAAGCTCCAGCCTGAGCAAAGTCTGGCATGCTATCGACAGCACTTCAGGGTATCGGCTACTGCTTTCTCTGCCGGAATTGTTTATCCATTGCTATTCTGTAAATGTGGGCCCCAGACCTGGAGCCAATAACCAGGAAAGAGGGGGTCTGTTGCGGGAGGTCCTTCCGCTCCTCCAGCCTATAGCCGCTGAGATACCAGCCCATTGGGGCGTGGTCTCTCTCCCTTTAAAAAAGCGGCCACTTCCCTCTCCTCTCTCTCTCTTCACTTCCTGCTCAGCGGTCGACTAGACTCCCTTCCTGGTTGCGCAGAGGGCTGTTGTCTGGGACGGCGATCTGTAAGTTTTTTCCCCTTTAAATAAGTACCACCCTATTAATCATAATTCCAAACTGGCGTGGCATTGTTTGTGACTTACGCCTTCAGGGGTCTTTGAGTGTAGAGCATAGAAAAATTTTAAAAGCTTTTTTTTACAGCACACTGTGACTAATACAGAGACCCAGATGAATCAAGATACACAGAATACGAGACTGTATAATATCCAGCCCTATAAAGAACATCTATATTTCATCTCGTCCTCCCAAGACTCAAGGATCATTGCAGAAGATGAGTAAGAAGGATTATAAGAGTCAGAGGTGTTGGGTGACTACAATGAAGCGTTGTGTTTTCAAGAAGTAGTGCAGTTACATACATGAATTCTTAGCAACCGAGACAGCTGTACAAGTGCAACGAAAGCTTTTGGAAGACAAAATCCAAGCATAGAGATTGGAGGGGGCACAAATCTCACGCCTAGCTAAGAAGTTATTAGCAGTTGGTAACTGCTGGGAGAGGGCAAGTCAGGTGTCTTATGTGTGTGACCCTTGTGTTGATTACCCTCCAATGAGAGTCTTGTATGAAAGACTATGGACAGTAAAATTAGACTGGGTGGGTTAAGAAAAAAGGGGAATGCAATACTGGTTGTAGGGAAGAGAGATGAATCTTAGAAGCATGGGGTTATGGATACGATCAGAATATACAGGAGGGAATTCTTAAAGACCTAACATAAGTGGCACTGTTTCATGCATTCATGAATAAGAACTTTGAAAAGACACCATTCTGAGTTATCTGAATGTTTTTGAAAATAGATGACTCCAACCTAACTCTAGAGACCAATCAGAGAGATGTGACATTGCTGGGTTTGAAGGTGGATGGAAGAAGAGAGTCATAAATTAAGGAATACATGTCATTCCTAAAACCTGGAAAACACATAAATGAAGATTGGCTATCCTCTTGAAGGGGAGAAATGAGGATGGATATGAAAATATGCATTGTACATATGTACAGAATTATCAAAATAAAGTATTTTAAAGAACTTGGTACAGTGATGTATAAAGATTTCTAATAAAAACACACATTCTAGAATTTAATTCACTGATTCTTTGTCAAAGGAAGAAACATCTTCTACTCTTTAATATAAGGATATATTTATTTTGAAGATGGTCAGTATACAGAATGAAAAAAATGCAGCTTCAAAAAACAGGATGCTTTTTAACTACATGAAACTTTTGATAATGAAAATAATAAGTCTTAATATTTTACACTTTTCCTTGTTTTTTAATAGACATTTATAAATCAAGTCAATGTTTCCAAGTTTTAATCTGACAGTGAAGTCAATTAGGAAAGATTGCAGACACTGTAGTGATGACACAATGACAAGTCTTGGTTTGGTTTGCATAATGATACATAGCAAAAACCTAAGGAACATATGTCCACCCCAATTCTGCCATAGATTGTTAAAGCTCAGGTCACTAATTGCAAAATTCCTATGCTTGCTTTTACAGTATAATTCACAGACTCTCCTGTGGCTTTTTCATCTTTAAATTATTCATATTGAATGCTTGATATGTTTCCTGTTGCACAATTTTAATTGGTCTTAATAATAAAAACCCAGTCAGATATTAGGGGATGAAAGCTAAAAGATCAGAGAAGTCAAGCAGCCAGACACTAGTTCTTACCTCTACGAAATCCACAGACTGAATGGGGTATCTTGTCTTTACAAGTCATCAAACTGAACGCCTCAACTCCTGTCTCCTTCCTTCTTTTATTCCCTTGTCTGCCAAGCCAGATCTCTTCTTGTCTCCACCTCCCTAGTACTGAGATTAAAACCTTGTGACTCCCAAGTACTGGGATTAAAGTTGTGAGCCACCAATGCCTGACTTTGTTTCTCTTTTAGACTGGATCAATCTCGTATAGTGCAGGGTGGCCAAGAACTCACAAAGATTCCTTTGCCTCTGCATCCTGAGTGCTGGGTTAAAGGTGTGTGCCACCACTGCCTGACCTCTGTTGATAACTGTTGGCTAGCTCTGATCTTCAGGCAAGCTTTATTTGTTAGATCACAAAGAAAATATCACCAGTTTCCTGAATTTTTTCTTTTCTGTTTTTTATATAGTTCATTTTATTTTTCTGTATATAACTTCCCCACATTTTTATTACTCATCTAAATTATCTCTACTATTATTATTCATATATGCTCTTCCAAATTCTCATATATTCAAAGTCTAGTCATCCTTTAGTTTCAACTAAAATATTGCTTTAATCTGTGTTGTAGCAGGCTGCTTGTTCGTTTCTTGGTCACCCAGATTCCTAAAATAACAACACAGAAACTGTATTAATTAAATAACTGCTTGGCTTATTAGCTCTAACTTCTTATTGGCTAGCTTTTACATCTTACTTTAACTTATTTCCATTATTTTGTATTTTACCACAAGGCTTGTGACCTACCAGCAAGGTTCTGGCATGTCTGACTCTGGCAGCAGCTCCACAACTTCTCTTCTGACTCTGCTTTCTTTCTCCCAGCATTCAGTTTAGTTTTCCCCTGCCAACCTATATTCTGTCCTGCACAGGCCTAAGACAGTTTCTTTATTAACCAATGGTATTCACAATGTATAGAGGGGAATTCCACATCAAATCTGAATAGATATCCTCACAGAAACACATAGCTTTCAATCTGAACTAGGAATGAATTTATCAAAGCAACATAATGATCAATGATATTATATTAATATTGCTTATGAAAAAATTCAGTTACTTCTCCCTTGATTGCAAACAGCAGAGTGATCAAGTCTTTACATCTTTAATAGGTATCTCACTAACAAAATGATTGTTGCTGTTTAATTGCTTAATGGAACATGATGGAATCAGAAATACTATAAACTATGGACAATAAAGGACTTCTATATAGCACTCTGGGCTTTAATAGAAAATGTCTTGGGGTATTCATGGGAAGATGGGTTGTTCTATTAATTCACCATAGTCTCTAAACCACTTTGTGATACTCTGAAAAAAAATCACATTTAGGTCACACAAAGTTCATTCAATGCTATTTTACAAATTTGTATAAATATTGAACTTTGAGAGCAAATAAATGTTCTGTGTGGTACATTGCAGCTTTCTAAAATTTATAAATTTCCTGACTACCCTACCAGCTGATACACCAGGCAGATTGCTAAGGAATACCAATCCAATGCATACACATGTTCACAGAACACTTACTGTTTTAAACAAGAGCGTCAGCAACACAGGACAATGGTCCTAGGTATCCACTTGCTATATATTCACTAAGTCATAATTACTGATGCTAATATTGTAGTTACTGTGTTAATAGGAATTTCAAACCTAATATATACAACTTAGCAAATTTACACATACTATTTTCCTAATGAAGTTTTTAATATATACGCAGATATCTTATTACTATAAACTGTACCACGGACCATATTTGCTGCCTTGTGGTTTTTCTCTAAGCTTTTACTTTAGGTTTTGTTTGTTTTCAGTTTAGTCTGATGAACAGATTTTTTTTACCAGTTCTTGTCTTAAGGTCAAGTGCACAAATTAGTCCTTCTAAAATCAACTGCAACTGGTTTCTTTCTGAGATGACTGCTTCTGAGATTCAGAGCATTTGTGGTCTCTGAGAGAGAATACTAGGTTATTGGCAACACTGAAGAAGTCAATGATGTTTTTTTCTGAATACATTTTATTATTCTGGCAGATGTTAATTTATGAGAATTTTGACCTTATAATATTAATTTCCAAAGAATTATCATAAGATATCTTATACTTAATATGAAATTCATTAAATAAAAATATAAAGAGTATACAAATTCAGTAAAATGATATTACCTAAGTATCGGTGTTTGTATTATCCTGAACTTTTTTTGTGAATTACATTCTTTGGCAAAACTTCTATTATATTGAAGCTTTCAACTGAGAGGGAACTCTATCCAATATTAATTTAATTAACTTACAGATGATATAATATGTGTCAGCACCAGGATTCATTACTTTAGTTCTCAATTTATCACTATCTAGTCAACATTCTTTTTAAATTCACTGTTGATTGAAAATAGTTTAAGAAATTCTTCACATTTCAGTGTAAGTCCCTCTGATTCCCAGCATTACCCTGCTTCTAACTGCTAAACCCTGGGGATATATGTATTTGGTATAATTTCTTGTCACTTAGAATTCAGTATTTTTCTTCCCAGTGGAGTGATATTTAGAAATGTCAGTTCTCAAAAGGTGGGTTAATTAAGACTCAAATGTACGACTTACGTAAACAGCTGGTAATGAAGGTAATTGACATTTCCTTTAGTAATTACATAGAAGTTTCAGATAAGATTTTTTTTTCTTTAATAAGCTGAGTGGCACTCTTAGGAGGTGTAACAAGCAGGAGGAAATTTGTCACCATGGGGTCAGACTTTGAGGTCTCTTTTTTCAAGGTTTCCTCATTGTTACAATCAGTCAACTTCCTGTTGCCTCCAATATGTAGCACTCTCGGCTCCAGCACTATGGTCATAATGGCCTGAACCTCTGAAACTGTAAGTGAGCCAACCTCAATTAAAAATGTTCTCTAAAGAGTTGCCATGTTCATTGTGTCTCTTTATAGCAATAGTAAACCCTAAATAAGACGACTCTGTACTTGTATTTGACTCTGTCTTCAAACTCTTAAGGCAGTCTTTCTTATAAGGTCATATTCTTTAATTGCCAGGTTAAATATCTCAATTGATAAATTCCTAAGCCCTCACCAAAAATGTCTAAATGAAATTTGTAGCAGTTGTATCCAAAATCTACACTTGACTTGGAGAATTTTAAAATGGTTTGGCAAAGAAAATGAAATGTAAAACTCAGGATTTTTTTTCTTTGAGCAATGGGAATATTTTCACTTATAAGATGGATGATTTGTAGGTATAACCAGGAGTTTCTAGTTTTCAAACAATATTAAGGTTTCAACCTTAATATTACTTAATCAAAATAGCTCTTAGTTACCCATGAAGAGAGAGAATAAAAAGCGGAACAGGAATTTCTTATATTGAAGAGACAGAGCTCACATGAAGACACAAATCTATGACCTCACGAGCATTTAGATTATAACACCAAGAAATAGGACAAAGCCACCAGAAAAGTGTACTAAAGAAAGAAAACTGAAGATTTTTAGCATAGGCACTAATGTTAAGTCTGGGAGATGAAGATAAAGAATTGAATGATTCTAGAAGGAAACAATCCATTCAGTAGGGAGCTACACAGATGTTTGTAATGATCTGAATGTCAAGTGGTGTCCTTGTAGGGAGAGAGTAAATCGTTCGTTGAATATTGCTAAGGATTACAGGGTAAAAGCTCAAAAATTGATCATTAGATCTATTTGTGTAAGAGTCATGGGGAAGAACAATCTTTGTTTGGTTGGTTGTTGTTTCAAGACAGGGTTTCTCTGTGTTGTTTTGGAGCTTGTGGTGGAACTAGCTCTTGTAGATCATGCTAGCCTCGAACTCACAGAGATCCACCTGCCTCTGCCTCCTGCATGTTGAGATTAAAGGCATGTGCCAACACCGCCCAGCCAAGAAGAGCGATCTTTTGTTAAGAGGAAATTATGAAGGGGATGATGAAATCATTCTAAGGAAAACCTTGAAGAAGGGAGGTCCATTACAAGAGAGCAGTTCCACTGACCCATACAGTAGTGCTAACAAAGGGTTTAGCCACCACACATCACAGCTTTCTTCAACAGTCCCAGATCATCTTAGGCTTCCATGATTTATGTCCATAGTAATTACTAATAACATTACCTGCACTTTTAGAAGTGTCCCAGTTATGATATTAAAATATGTGACTGGATTTTCTCTAAAAGCATAGTTGAGGTTGGTGATCTGAAATTCAAGGCAGGAGAGTTACTACTGTTTGGGATCTCTCTAGCAGCAGTGATCCCAGCAAAACACATGGGAAAGAACTGAACATTTGGATTTCAACAAATATGTGTGTATTTTTCAATATAGTTAGAAAATAAAAGGAAATGGTGAGCTGATTAAAGATATAGATAGAAAACTTGTAAGGTTCAACAGAAGAATTTAATTATTAAAGGCAGCTAAACTAATAGGTATTGCTGAAGGACAGTAATGAGGTTGGCCAGAGAACTGCTCATGTTTTTATTCATAAGTACATACAGAATGTCAACCATAGCGTGAGTAACCAGAGTAGACTACAATGCCCCTGATGTGCTGAAAAGCATATTGAAATATGGGTGAACTCAAAGTACTAGAATAAATGAATAACAGAAATACTACAGATGTAATGAACCCCAGAAATCTCAGCAGGGACTCCTTGAAAATCTGACAGAATTCCAAGCTATATGAGCAAGGAAAAGTACTGCAAAGGGATTATAAACGTAGCAATTACATGTGGCTGTTCAATATTGGAAATCATTTTATTTTCAACTAAAGGAAGAGAGAAGCATTGTGGAATACATAAAACATTCAGAATTAATTTCAACAAAATGCATTTTCAAAACAATGAAAGGTGTGACCTATGAGAGTTTCAGTAGAAAATTTATCAAGCTTTTACAAAAGAAATAGGACCAATTATTCTTAATTTTTTCTATGTGGCATTGACCAGGAAAGCTGCCATAGTTCACTTTACCAGGATAATATTATTCTAAGAACAAGTCATATAAAGCTATAACAAGAACAGAAAACTATAGATCAACATTTCTTGAACATAATATGAAAAATTTCCATAAAAACTATCCAGCCAACTTCTGAAATATTAAAGGTATTTTTGAAAGATTTTTAATTGATTTCTATTGAAGTCTACATTTTCTCTGCTCCCTTCCCTGGCTCTCCCCTCCCCTTTAACCCATCCCAAGGTCCCCATGCCCTCAATTTCCTCAGAAGACTTTGTCTTTTTCTAGTTTCCATATAGATTAGATCTATGCAAGTTTCTCTTACTGTCCTCATTGTTGTCTAAGTTCTCTGGGATTGTGATTTGTGGGCCAGTTTTCTTTGCTATGTTTAAAAACCACCTATAAGGGAGTACATGTGATAATTGTCTTTGTGTCTGGGTTATCTCACTCAAAGTAATGTTTTCTAGCTCCATCCATTTTCCTGCAAAATTTAAGATGTCGTTATTTTTTCTGCTGTGTAGTACTCCGTTGTGTAAATGTACCACATTTTCCTTATCCATTCTTCTATGGAGGGACATTTTGGTTTTTTTCAGGTTCTGGCTATGACAAACAAAGCTGTTATGAACATAGTTGAGCACATGTCCTTGTGGCACAATTGAGAATCCTTTGGATATATACCCAAAAGTGGTGTTACTGGGTCTTGAGGAAGGTTGTTTTCTAATAGTTTGAGAAATCGCCACACTGACACTGACAAAAATATTAATCCATCACAATCAAGTGAAGTCTATTTTAAAATCAGTTGCTTCAGGATTCAAAATCAGTCACTGCACTCTTTAATACACACAGAGTAAGAAGTCAACCAAAAATTTGTCAGGAGTTTAAATATAGAGATATTTTGTTTCTTTTAGTGCATTTTCCTTTTAAATTTATCACCTCAGTTCCTAACTGTTCAGGAAATTCTGAACTCTTTTCAACTCACACTCCAAGTGAATACAACTGCTTCTACTTGACTTACAGATACTCAGCTCTTGTTTTCAGTAGAACATTCTTGTGGAGAAAGGTCACACAGATGAACATTTACTCTAAGTAGCTCCCAAGTAAACTGCACTTTAGATGTCCTCAAGATTCATGACTCTAGGAGTACATATGCCAAGAATATGATGGAGAATCTTTCAATCCTTAGGTTTCCTTATGCTGTTACATCATCACTTTAGGGTACATACATTTTCAAACATTTGTGTTTTGTGGAGACTGAATAGCAGCATTATTAACAAATGTTCAGAGATCCTCCTAGATTTTTGGGCAGAGCTTCTCAGAATTGACATTTTGAGTCTACCTGAGTCTTTTAAGAGGAGCCCGGCATTTGTCTTAATAAACTGAGGAGGAATATCCCAGCCACTGTGCAGAAGATAGTGAACAACATTTTATTTCATTATTTTGAAATTTCAAAAAAATCCAGTTTCTGGATGGCTGGAGAAGAAGGGAAAGGTTGAGATACAGTAAGAAAGTAAGGTAAACTTGCTTTCTGATTAAGATACAGTGTTGATTTTTCCCTCCTCTCCCCCATTCTGTCAGAGTTCACTTGAATGGTCTTCTTCATACTGTCACAACCACTATGAGCTTGCATGTGGAAGTGCTCTGTCATTTCCAGAAAACACTAGTTCCTTGAGTTCATCTACCACCTCTAGCAAGGAAGAAAAGTGACATCAGAGTGAAGAACTAATATGAATAGCTATTGGAAATTTTATGAGCACATTTGGTCTAAAGTGGTAGGTTCTAGAGTGTTGGTCTCCTGGTGCTTGGGTTTTTACTTAGGGGACTTCTATTGTCCCCTTAGTTCTCAGGCTTTAGTGCTTGGGATGAAATTACTATACTTAGCATTTTAGACCTGCAGCTTAAAGATAGGAGACCGTAATGATGCAAGCTGTTTCCTACAGTGAATTTCTATCTGTGTTTCCTTATGAACAACATTCAATTCTTTTTAGTGTGAAGAATACAGACAAACATACCCTTATATTAAAAAAATATAAGCAAGTCCCCATGGAGTCCAGAAAACAGGAATTAAATGTCATGGATGTTAAAATTGGTTTTGAACCCTCTTAATTTGTGTTTTGGGAAGAGCAGACACTTTTAACCACTAAGCAATCTTTCCAGTACCTAAAACTGTTTGACAAAGCCACAACATAACAAGGGGAAATGCAATCAGCAAAGAGCAGAAAAACTGCTCCTAGTATTTAGCTTCAAATCCTTCTGTGTGGACACGAGCAGGACCTTAAGGCACATGGAGGGCTTCTCTAACATTCTGTTGTAATAGGAGCTGCGGGCCTGCTTTTTGTCCTGCCTGGCTCCCTCCCGGCTAGCTTTACACCTGAAATAACAACACACAGACTGTATTCTTTTAAACACTGCTTGGCCCATTAGCTCTAGCCCTTACTGGCTAATTCTCATTTCCCCATCAACCTATCTCTGATAATCTGTGTAGCAACAGTCTTACCGGGAAAGATTCAGCATGTCTGACCTGGCTGCTTGCTCCATCACATCTGCCCAGGAGAGGAGAGCATGGCCTCTTAGCTCACTTCCTCTTCCTCCCAGCATTCTGTTCTGTTTACTCCTCCCACCTATGTTTTAACCTATGAGGCCAAGCAGTTTCTTTATTACTTAACCAATGACCTTCCTCCATCATCTAAAACTGTATTAAATAGTCCCTGAGCACTAGAAGATGGCTCATCCATTGAAGCACAGCAAGTGCCACCAAGAACACCTGGATTGAATCTCGAGAATCCACTTAAAGCTCAATGAAGTAACATACATCTGCAAACTTCATGCTCCTAAACAAAGTGAGCAGCGTGATAAGAGAAACTCTGAAATTCTTCATGGATTGGCATTTTCTGAGGTGAGCAAGAAACAGTAAGCAACAACATGAAGGGCCATGACTGTCACCAAAGGTGTTCTCAGAAATCCACACATGTGCTGTCTTATTTTTTTTCTGGGCTCAGCTTGTATTGTCTTGTGCATGCTGTCTCAAGCACTATGAGTTCATAGGTGGAATTCCTCTCTTCTGTCCAGGAAAGACTATCTCCTTGAATTTATCAACCACCTCTTGTTAGGAAGGAAATCAGAGTGAAGAAGTGGCATGAACAGCTCTTAGAATTTGTTTATGAATATATTTGTTCTGAACAACCCTGATTATTTGATATAATTAAATTGTAAAGTATTTTAATGATGCAAAATAGTATGTACACACACTACCTATACATATCATATATATGTATTACATAAGTGTTATATACTTACTTTTAAATGTAAGTATTAAAATAAAAGTATACATGTGCCAAGCATCATGCTTCTTAAATAGATAAAAATGCTTTACAAAAGCTTCTCAGTTTCAGGAGGTACCATTTATTAATTGTTTCTCTCAGTGTCTGTGATACTGGGGTTATATCTAGAAAGTGGTCTCCTGTGCCAATGCATTCAAGTCTACTTCCCACTTTTTTTCAGTGAGGTTTTATGTGATTGGTTTTATATTGAGGTCTTTGATCCATTTGACCTTGAATTTTATTTGTGCCAATAGATATGAATCTATTTGTGTTTTCCTACATGTTGATATCCAGTTATCAACATGTAGCCTGAAATATTTGTTGAATATGCTTTCTTTTTATTTTATATTTTTAGCTTCTTTGTAAAAAAACAAATAAGGTGTTTGTAGGTGTGTGAATTGATATCCAGGTAAGACATGCATGGATCTGCATAAGAAGGAGGAAAAGATAAGTTCTCCTGAGTAAATTTGGAATGTGGGGGTCATGGGAGAGGTTAGAAGGGGAGGGGAAGAAAAGGAGGGGAGCAGCGTAACCTGTATAGTAGAAATATATATATATATATATATATATATATATATATATATATATATATAATCTGTAAACCCTTACAAGACAGAGGAACCAACTTAGTTTTTCAAGTATTTGCCTTGCAAGCATGAAGATCTGAGTTCAATTTTCAGAAACCACTTTGAAGAACAAAAGAAGGAAAGAGAGTGTATGAAAATATCTGTAGCACCGATACGCTTTTATAGTTCACTAGTTTCCAGTGCCAGATGAATGGAGACAGGTGCATCCCTGGGGATCTTTAGCAGGCTAGCCTAGCATAGTTGTTGAGATCTAGGTATCAGAGCATCAACATTCAAGGCTATCACATGACCTTCAAACACACAGAGACTTATTAATGCCCATGCACACAGATCCATGCATGCACCTACAAACATAAAAGTGCGCGCGCGCGCGCACACACACACACACACACACACACACACACACACACACACAAAACTTCAGACACTGTATAAAACTTATTTGTTTTGCCTTACAATGCTTCTGATTTTAACATTTCTCATCTTTATGTTTGGTTAATAATGTGTGTGAGTGTGTGTCTGTGTGTATGTGTGTGTGCGTGTGTAGGAAGGGAGGGAGAGAGAGAGAGAAAACAAGAAAGAAGGGAATAGTGATGATGGCTGGATAGGGAAAAATCAAAAAAGAGGAAATGAAGGGTTTGGTTTTGTCAAAACATGTTATATGCATTATGAAATTCTTAACTAATTAAAAATGATTTTTATATTTTGAATGTTTTCAAATATTATACAATTGTTATACTCATGTTATGCTTTCTCCTATAATTTAAGTATATACAAAAATACATTTATTTCATGCAAGAGGACATAGTATATGCTTTCTGAATCTGTCTTTTTTTCCTCAATGGTATTAGTTTATTATTAATTGACTATTTTTTATTAATTTTAGTAGTATGTGTTCATTCAACTTATAGCCTAACAACACCTATTAGCACTTTTAAAAACAGTTTGCTGTTCAGAATACCTGATGGCCAATGCTCCAATGTTCAGTAGCTTCTTCTACTTCAAGGTGCCAAGTGCTACAAAGCAATTAGAACAAAGAAGTCAAGGAAGTGGGGGAGATGTATATGTGAAAATACAGTAAGAAGAACCTTGACTTTTGCTAAAAACTTAATCCCCACGTTTGAATAAGAGTGGACGGCATGAATTAAAGCTAAAACAATTCAAAGGAAAACTGTTGAAGCAACTCAAATCATGCTGAATTGAAATAACTCATGTGCCTGTGTAAGTATGGATGGAAAATTTAGGGAAAGGGGAAGATTAATTGAACTGTTACTACAATGAACATAATCTTAAGAATACAGATAGATTGTTATTTCACCAGTTTTAAGTAAATCTCGTAAAAATCTTTCCAGGATCGAGAGTAACTCATACGTATGTGTGGGATTTGTCAGACAGTTTACCAGGTCTTTAGTTTCAGTGTCTTCTTTCCGGTGCCCTCCTTTTCTCCTGTCCACCTCTCAGCTCCCTTTCTTCCCTCTATTCCTCCTCCTCTTCCCTTTGCCCATTTCCCATGACCTCTGCTCAGCTCCCATCATTTCTCCTTTCCTTCCAATCTGCCTCCTCTTTGTCTTTGTACATCTCTATTTGTGGCTTTGTTAAGGTCTGCCTTTCTGACTCACAGGCGGCTGATGCTTAGTGTAAGAGACAGACAGATTCAAACATGTGAGTATTTTATTCTAGAGGTCAGGCCTGTAAAGGCAATACAATGAGCCCAAAATAAGTACTAAATGAATGAACAAAGGGATAGATAGTTTATCGCTCCATAAAACAGAAAACAGAATGAATTATAGTAACAATGATTTCCTGAGGGATGGGAATGAAAATAATTAAATTGAGTACTGTGCAAAAGCATCGGTGCGACATAAAGTCAATGGAAATATAGTTAGTATACAGACGGACTGAGCCAACCCTTCACAGTATTATTCATAGTCAATCTGCTAGCACTCAGGATAGTTTAATTTTGAGTAAAAATAGAAAACAAGGAGAGGGACAGGCGGCATTAAATAAATGGCACTATAAGGAACCCAGAAAACCTTCCTTCTTAGCTTAGTGTGAACAGGGAATATAAATGAATATCAAGAATAACAGAAGTAAGAATATTTGGATTAAAGGAAATATGAATATCAAGAGCCACATATTGCTAGGAAACAAGGGGTGGAGAAATGAGAGACAGAGAGGAATACATCTAGAAATGCTAAGATGCTTACATTACGAAATTGGTTCTAGTAGGCTCTTCTAGGTGTGCTTTTCTAGGAAAAAGAGAAGTTTACTTCTGATCGAAAGGCAACATAAAGTAAGACAGGTATTTAGTTTCTGAAGAATGAAGTAACATTTGGCATTCTGATTAAGGTGGTAAAATTAGCAGTCCCAGAAAACACAGAAATTAAAATGGGTAGAGAAGAAAAGCAGTAAAGAAGGATATTGTTGTAAACCAATGAAACTCAGTATATGTATATTTATATAAATAAGTGGCATCAAGCAAAACCTAAGTAATTTAAAAACTCCCAGGTTATTTTACAGTTGAGAATAACCTAAACGTATTTTAATACTGACAATAATTGGTAAAAGGAAGACTGGTGTGGACAACTATTAATTAAATTTGAACTTGTTACTCTTGATGGTAGATAATCCAACTATTATCAGCAAAAAATATAACATCACATTGTTGTGTCTTTGAATAGCTTGAACTTTGACCTGTGGTAACAAGGGAATAAAGGACAGACACATATACAGAGAAAGACTGGGTTCATGAGTACTGAATTTTTAGATGGAGTAGCACAGCACTTGGGAAGCACAGTATGTTTATTATGTCCAGTTTCATAGGGAGGAGGTTATTAGTTACAGCCTAGCCAGTAGGCAGGGTTAGGTAATCTTGATAGGAACAATCTTTAGTGGGGTTGTCTTCAGAATGTAAACAATGGGGTGAAAGCTATGGCAAATATTTTCTGTACATATATCAGCATTTGTGCTTTATCCAGAAGAAAGGTTTGTTATTCTTCTGAGTGTCTCACAAGGAAAGGCTTTGTCACTTCCCCGGGGATGAGGCATATAGGGTCCCTGACATGGCAATTGTTCATGTCAATAATACATGTTCACTGCCAACTTCACTCCCTCATCACATTCCATATGCTTCTAGAGGTAATTTGACAGCTTGAGGAAAACACAGCATCGATTGCCTAGATCTTCTAAGAGCTTGATCTAAGAAAATATTCAGATATAAAGTAGGGAAGACTTAAAATATGACCATCAAGGCTAAGTTTGTGGACAACATCTTATATTGTTGGCAAAGACTATACCCCAAAGGACATAAATAAAAGAACAATCTTACTAATACAGAGTACACAAAACAGTTACCTGTCTCTCCTTTCTCTCTTCACTCATATATTGTAACAGTGTAGAGCATGTTTGTGCCTTAAGGATACTATACTTACATTTTAGTACTGTGCTATAACCCCAACCCCAATATATATTTAGTTCAAATATTTTCACAGACCTGTGTCTGTACACAACTGTTGAAAATCGCTTGACTCTTGCTGGCAGAAAGCCAACTGAAACTAATTTCTTGTTCTTTTTAAACAAAAGTAAACATAGGGACACAAATTTTGTTCATCTGAAATTGCTATTAATATAAGAACAAGTATGTTTACCTTAACAGATGCCCAAATAATGAAGTGACTTTAAGACACATATCTCCACATCTGAAGATAATAATGCCTCAATCTTAAAAATTTTTTACAATTCACAACTCATGAATCATCACATTACTAAATTAAAAGGAGAACCATTGGCAGTGTTTACATGGTATTAAATGGCATGCATAAACCCAGAACTAGGACAAATCCATGTTATTTAAAATAATTAAATAAATAAAAGTCCAGCTGAATAAATTTACTGACAAGAGAATTCTAAATGATGTCTCCAAGTAGGCTATCGGGAACACTGTGAAATGGGTCACTTGACAGAATTTTGCACTATGTCAACAGAATAACTGTAAACTAAAGATTTTGAAAACTGGTGGCTTTTAACTTTTTAGCACATTTGTTAGATCATGTGGCTATTCTCCTGTTACGAGTATTTAAGAAACTGAGGACCATTCAATTCCCAGCACTTTCCAAAAGAATGAGTTAAGTAACTTTAAGACTATACCTACCTTGGTTGTTTCCAGGTTCTGGCTATTACAAATAATACTGCTATGAACATAGTTGAACAAATGCTCTTGTCATATGATAGGGCATCTCTTGGGTATATTCCCAGGAGTGCTATTGCTGGGTCCAGGGGTAGGTTGATCCTGAATTTCCTGAGAAACCGAAACACTGATTTCCAAAGTGGTTGCACAAGATTGCATTCCCACCAGCAATGGATGAGGGTAACCCTCCTCCACAGCCTCTCCAGAAAAGGCTATCATTGGAGTTTTTTATTTTAGCCATTCTGACAGGTGTAAGATGGTATCTCAAAGTTGTTTTGATTTGCATTTCCCTGATCGCTAAGGAGGTTGAGCATGACCTTAAGTGTCTTTTGGCCATTTGAACTTTCTCTGCTGAGAATTCTCTATTCAGTTCAGTGCCCCATTTTTTAATTGGGTTAATTAGCATTTTAAAATCTAGTTTCCTTGAGTCCCTTCAATGGAAGAATGGATGAAGAAAGTATGGAATATATACACACTAGAGTACTATGCTGCGGTAAAAAACAATGACTTCTCGAATTTTGCATGCAAATGTATGGAAATATAAAACACTATCCTGAGTGAGGTAACCCAGACCCAAAAAGATGAATATGGGATGTACTCACTCATAATTGGTTTCTAGCCATAAATAAGGGTCATGGAGTCTACAATCCTAAAGAAGTTAAGTAAGAAGGTGAACCAAAGGAAAAACATATAGTTATCCTCTTGGCTATGGGAAGTAGACAAAATTGCCAGGGAGAAAATTGGGATCGTGGGGGTGGGGTGGAATGGGGGTAAGGGCAGATGGGGAGAGAAAAGGGAGAAGGGGAGGATGGGGGGAACTTGGGGAAAAAGGATGATTGGGATAAAGGAAGGTTGGATAGGGGAGCATGGAAGCACAATTCTTAGTTAAGGGAGCCACCTTAGGGTTGGCAAGAGACTTGAACCTAGAGTGGCTCCCAGGTGCCCAAGCCGAGGTCCCCAGTTAGTTCCTTGGGCAGCTGAGGATAGGGAACCTGAAATGACCCTATCCTATAACAATACTGACGAATATCTTGCATATCATCATAGAACCTTCATCTGGTGATGGATGGAGATAGAGACAGAGACCCACACTGGAGCACTGGACTGAGCTCCCAAGGTCCCAATGAGGAGCAGAAGGAGGGAGAACATGAGTAAAGAAGTCGGGACCACGAGGGGTGCACCCACCCACTGAGACAGTGGAGCTGATCTATTGGGAGCTCACCAAGGCCAGCTGGACTATGACTGAAAAAGCATGGGATAAAACTGGACTCTCTGAACATGGCAAACAATGAGGGCTGATGAGAAGCCAAGGACAATGGCACGGGGTTTTGATCCTACGTAATGTGCTGGCTTTGTGGGAGCCTAGCCAGTTTGGATGTTCACCTTCCTAGATATGGACGGAGGGGGGAGGACTTAGGACTTACCACAGGGCAGGGAACCCTGACTGCTCTTAGGGGGAGAGGAGTGGGGAGAGGGGGAGAAGGGTGGGAGGAGGGGGAGAAGGGTGGGAGGAGGGGGAGAAGGGTGGGAGGAGGGGGAGAAGGGTGGGAGGAGGGGGAGGGAAATGGGAGGCTAGGACGAGGTGGAAACTTGTTTTTTTTTCTCCTTTTCTCAATAAAAAAAAAAAAAGAAAGAAAGAAAAGAATATACCTACCTTGTTGCCAGAGCCATGCCCTATTCTAAAAAATCTCACAAACAAATAATGGTACTGGTCCTCTGAGCTAAGCAGGTGGTGAGGATGATGTCTCTATCTATATATAATTTTGCCATGTCTCCAATAGTACCAGTCTTAGCCATGAAATAATGAGCAAGACAAAGATGTCAATTATCAAAGTATATTCAGAAGATGGTTTCAACAGTGATACAGAGCCAACTGAAAATATTGGCTCAAAATGCCAACTCTCAAGCAATGGTGGAGTCTTGGATTTAATGCCTTATTGTGGCCTGGAAACTAGGTTCTATATCACTGAAATCCTAAGAACATCAAGACTTTCATTTTGGAAATCTATGTGGCAAAATTTCTGCACAGCTCTGTGTGAAACAAGATGATTTGGAGAGAGTCTGAAACTAGTTCGTGGCAGGTCAGGGATATATTTTGGTAATATAGCACCTGACTAATATGCACGATGCCCCAGGTTCAATCCCTAAAACTGCAAGCAAACAGATTCTACATCCTACATGGCTCAGGTCCGGAACTCTGTGACTAAGGGCAGTGGGGGAATGCACGGACAGTCCCAGAATAAATGACAGACACACAGACACCAAAGATACAGAAAAGTTGCTCTCAGGAAGGGTATGCACACTTTGATGATGACGTGGCATCACTATATCAATAACTTGGAACCATAAGATGTTTATTATAGACAGCACAGGGAGGAGGATTTAGGTAGACTCTGCAGGAGGTTTCGAACACATGGAAGAAAGAAGCTGAAGTTGCTATCTTTTGCACACACTGGCAATTCTTTCCATTCTTTGACCATAGTAAGAAGGTTGTCAGTATTTTAGCCTCACCTGTATGGGGAAAGGCTTTGTCAATATACAATGAATGCAAGGTATCCGTGCAAGACTTGGCTGCCCCATGTCAACAACACAGATTGACTCAGGACTACACTCACACAGGACATCCTCTTTTACCTTCAAATAACTGACTAAATCAGCTTATTAAAGGTGTGACTATTTCAATGAGTTGGGAAATCTATATTTACGTGGTAGTATTTTATTGATATTGCATTGGGTATTAGTTGTTTTTGTCCATTTATAGAATAAGGGTTTAGATGTCAAATTACAGAGTGACAATACTGGAGTGATTAAGACCCACACCGGTTGGAATCCTGGATCTGAAATAACCTGTCCTGATCGAAATATTGAAACAAACACATTCAGATAAATGTTGTTGCTAATGTATACAAAGATTACACTCATGTCAAACAAATAATCCTATATACACTAATGTCAGCTATGTGAAATTTTTAAAGCCAAACCAAAATTAATATCTAGGCATTGGAGATGCCTCCTGTGACTGTGACAAAATCGCTGACAATAAATGATAATGAGATGAGATTGAGTGTTTGCCTACAAGGGCTTCTGCTAAGCCTGACATCATAGTGCAGGGTACATGGCAAAGCTGGTCTGCTCAACAGATGTCAGTCAGGAAGAAGAAGAGAAAGATGAAAACACCTGTGATCCATCTGTGATCTGTGAGAATAAGGAAAGGAGGCAGGAGGAGGAGGAAGAGGAGGAGAAACATCTAAAGGACAAGAGCCAAAACACCTTCAACCATAATAACAAACTCTGATAACCCAATAAACACAATAATTATTGTGGTTTAATGATAGAATAACTAGTAATTGTTATACTAAGTAAATATAATATATTTATCACTATAATTCCATTTTCATAAGTCTATGAACTAAAGAATAAAATGATATGATTGGGTAAATGTTTTCCATTCTGACTTCTACTAAATTCACTTTATCTTCAGTCTACTATCTTTACACATAAAAAAATGTGACAGTGGCTACAGTACAATCCATAAAGTGGGAATAATATACACTTCAATGACTCTTCTGGAGAAAATTGACCCTTAAGTACAAAACGGGTTTTATTTTTAGATTATAGTTATCCCATTACAGAAAAAAAAGGCTAATTCATTTGGCCATAATCTAGAAGTATACATACAGATAATAAACTAAGAAGAGTAAGAGAGAACAGGCAGTTCACATTTTAATCTGCACTACAGATGCAGAACAGAAGGATGTCTATCCTGGTGCACAGTATCAGTTCCAGAACACCCAGAGCTACACAGAAAAACCCTTTCTAGAACAGCCCTGCCCCCCTGAGAAATCCAACCAAGCTGGGTCTCTCCAATTTTTGGCTAGCCAGAATTACACAATGAGTCCCTGTCTCAAAACAGACAAATGAACAAAAAATAGAAATAAAACCTGTAGTTGGTATTTTCTTGAATTGCGAATCAGCTCCCAAATGAAGACATGGAGACTCATTATTAATTATGAATGCTCAACCTTAGCTTAGGCTCTTTTAACTTAATTTAACCTGTTTCTATTCCTCTATGTTTTGCCTTAGAGCCTTTTACCTTTCTTTCATTCTGTATATCCTGCTTTTGTGCTTCCCCCTGTCTGGCTGCCTGGCCCCTGTTGCCTCCCGAGTGTCTCTTTCTCTTTCTTTTTCCTGAGCCTAAATTGCCCTTTCTACTTACTCTTCCTGCTCAGAAGTCCCATCTATACTTCCTCCCTTGCTATTGGCCTTTCAACTTTTTTATTAGACCAATCAGGTATCTTATGCAAATAGAGTAAAACATCATTATATCATTAAACAAATTCAACATATCTTTATATAATTAAACAAATATTCCACACATGAACAAATGCAACACATCTTTACCTAGTTAAATAAAACACATCTTTGCATACTTAAACAAATATTCCACAACAAAAACCCAAAACAACAAAAACAACAAATTACAACAGTAAAATAGATGTTACTGAAGATATTGGAGTCTAAGAAAATATGAAAAAAATAAGAGTACTAACTGTAAGAAGTTATTGATCATTTATAAGGAAATCAAATTACCTTTGACTTTTCATTTTACTTTGTATCTTAGAGCATCATCTTGGTTAGGGAGGTAGCAGGCAAAACAACAGTATATTTCTTATACAAGTATTTTATTTGTATTTACTTATTTTTAAATTAATTTTTTATTTCCAATGTTTGTTGTATGTATTTATATTTGTGTCTCTCTCTCTCTGTGTACACATGTGTTTGCAGATATCAGGAAGGCAAGAAGATGGTATCCAATGCCTTTACAGCTGGGATCCAAGCTGTGGTCATCATGATTGAGCAGGATGTTTTCTTAAACTCTGAGCCATCTACCTAATTACCAGAGTATTTTAATACACACTCCATAAGATATTATTCAGCTTGTCCCTTTATCTTTGTTACTATCCCCTCAAAATCCCCCCACAGTAATTCTGCCTTAAGCCTGTCCTACTTTCTTGAGTTGAGACTTTGCTAAACTGCGAGTGAGTTATTTGTGGAATACATTTCTTTCAAATGCATTTGTGATTGTCTATGTAGTATTTGTGTCAGAATTAATATATCTTCTACCCAAAGGAAACCTTCCAAATATCGCTGCCCAATCTATGTGTATGTGAGTGTGTATGTGTGTGTATGTATGTGTATGCATACAAGTGTTTAGTGTGTGCATGTGCATTAGCATGCTTGCATTTAAGTGTGTGTGTCTGTGTATGTGTGTGTATTTATGTGACAGTAGAGACCAGAGGTCAGAAGTGTTTCTGACCACTTGAGCTCCACATTCCCTTTGGCAGGCAGGTCAGTGAGCTCCAGAGACTCAGCTGTCTGCTCCTTCAGCTCAGTATTTCAGGTTCCTGTTACTATGCTGGCTTACCTCTGCATTCTTGATTCCTCTCTGTGATTTCTTTGCTATTTGATGTCCATCTTTTATAACTAGCAGATGGCCCCAAGAGAACATTGATTCTATTCAGTTCACAGTTCTCTGCACTACAACATGCTAATATTAACTATAACATACAGGCTATTTTAATCTTTATAATAATTAAAATGATTTCATTTGTTAGTTACATTTAAAAAGAAAGCTGTTTTGTTTCTGCATTTTTGAACATTATTATTAAAGAACCAAATAAACAGATGGCAAATTATATAAATAGACTTTATATGAACAACTGCCACATTGAAGTACATTGAAATTCACAATACTTTCAGTAAAACAATGTTCAAAGACAACCTATTCATTAATATACATAAATTATCAATTACTTTATAATCTTTAATCTTGGTGAACAATTGTTACATAATAAATGATAATGAGTACAAATGGAAATAGTTAGTTTCCATTAAGCATTAAATTCTAAAAACTAAATAAGAAATGCGAACCCAGAGAGGCTGCAAAACAGAAAAGCCAAAAACTGACTTGCAAAGCCGTACATTGTCCTATCCCTCCAAGCTCGTGGTTTTCAACCTGTGGGTTGACCAACGGACAGCACATATTTCCAACGGTCTCAGAACCAGCTAACCATTTTATTTTTGTTGCTATTTTGTATCTGTAATTTGCTACTGTGCAGTGGCTCAGTTCTTACGACCATCAAAAATACGTGTTTTCTTTTGGTCGAGAACCACTGCCCCAACCTGTTTCTTTTCCTCTATCCCACCTCTGTCTCTAATTCTGTAGTTCAAGATCATAACGAATATGGTTGAACCTACAGAGAAAAAACTGAAAAGTGGACCCATTGTTAGAAATCTTTGTTGTTAGAATTCTCCTTTTATTGTATTTTCATCTCTCCTCTTCTATTTCTCTCCCTTTGGCTTGAGATGTTCCATTTCCCATCATTTGTCCTTTCCGGAACTTTGATTATCTCTCTCTCTCAACTCTCAGCAGGGTCTTTGAGACACAAAAGTGAAATTGTGCAGGAGGTTGATGCATTAAAAGTTAGAAATGGCAGGCAGCCAGGGACCTGTCCCTGAGTGACAGGCTGCCTACAAAAGGACATGGACCTTTTACGGAAAAGGACAGGAAGATAGCATTCTGTAATCAAATATGAAGGAGGCAAGGAATGGGGTGTGCAGTTGCTATATACCTTGCAGCCTTCTATGTGGAAGGTCATGCATCTCAACTGTCTGAAGATTTGCTAAGCATCAAACTCTTAAGCTAGCACTCTGATCTCTGGCTCTGTGTTTTCCTTTATCCTTACTCAAAGCCACAGAGCTGTCACTACTAGGCACTTCATTTTCTCACTTCCAAGTTGCCATTGGTCAGTTGCCCTTCTCTTTTGGCATTTGTTTTGACAGTCCTGTCCTGAGGATATTTTAGTCAGTTTGTCAGACCAATCCATCAGGCTCTTTCTACTCCATAGATACTTAAAAGTCTCATGCCGTTTGCCTCTTCGGGAGCCGGACAATCCTTGAAGTATTTTGCTGCCACAGACTGGGAGGCACATTAAAGGGATTTGAGCATGTGTGCAGATATATGTTTATTTATGACATCATAAAATCAGATAAATAATGGCTTATTAAAAAATCAAAATGACAAAATTAAAATGCTAAAAAGTTAATACTTGTCCCATCCAGTTTATTATCTAACTAGATCGAGTCTTTATCCAACATCGGGTTTTTTTTTTTTTTGTTAAAAACAATGGATTTTTAAAAAGAGAAAATGTTATAATGGGAGAAAAAAAACCTTATCTTTGTCGAGTTCAGTGTATCATATATATCATTTGGAATAATATCTATTTCTACTTTCATACCACAAATATTCTTCCTTCCATGAATTTCATTTTGTCTTAAATTCTAAGACTTAAAAGGAAAAGAGTATTGTGGGTATTCAAACCACACTGATCATTTTGGTATGTGCTTCTCAGATGTGTGACTTCCATATAAAGTTGTAGAGAAAACCAAAAAGGCAAAAAGCTATTGAGGACTCAGAGATTAGTAGTTTTAGACAATTGCACATCCAAGTTCTTAGTTTATCTTGCTCTAGTCCAGCGATCAAAGTGAAGCATTTCTGCTGTGTGCATTCAAAGCCTGGTTCTGGTTTCAAGGAGTAGTGACTAAAGGTCAGAGGAGCAGAAGGACCGGTTGATGATTATCAAATAGTAGAAAGGTGTGAACTTAATGATAGAGAAACTTTATAATTGCTTCGTTTGCTTGTCATCATGAGTCAAGTTCATATATTCTTGTAGAAGATAAAGTATATTCATGTTATGAGTAAGCTTTCTGAAGAAAACGCACAGTCATTGTTGGTTTGACCCTTCTGGGAGTGACACCTTGATATAGGTGAGGAATTTAGATAAACTTTTTTCCCTTTTTGAGCTTTGAATAACATAAATTAAAATATAAAGAAAACTACCTGTGATTTGTGTTTGGTACCACAAATACCTATGGTTTTTCATAGCTCACTTCTCTGGGTTGTGTGCCTACCTGGTAAGGCAAACTGCTTCTCTGAGAAGGCGAGAGTGTAATTAGAACATGACATTCAGGAAGCGTAGGCTCCCCTTCCTGTTCTCCTCTCTTTTAGAGGATTTGGGTTGTCATCATAAAGACAATAAATTCTATAAACTTGTGTAGAAAACTATAGAATTTAATGTGCAAAAAATTCTGAGAGTAGAAAGTTATGATTTGAGTCTGGAATGTTCTAATAGATCCTTGTTTTGAGCTTTTAATCCAAGCTGAATGGTGCTTCTTAGATGGTTGTGCCATCTTCAGGATGTGGGGCTTAGTTAACACAAGTGGGTTACCGTTAAAGGTTGTGTCATGGTTTCCTAGTCCACAGGAATATGAAAATCTTCTACCACATTTTCTGGTTACCATAACTATCAGATCTTCCCTTTGTGGTGAATTCAAACGCTCTAAACTGACAAGACAAAATAAAACTTTGCCTTTTCTAATGGCTTCTGCCATATAATTTGTCAACAGTGATATAACTAATACAGCAGGTATTTCCAGTTCAAAATATGACATTAACTTTTTCAATTTTCTAGAGATAAAATCTATATAATATCAGATCTGGGTGCCAACTTACTATAATTCATAAATATTTGGATTTTTGATAATATATTTCCACAAAAATCATTGTTATTTATGCTACTCATTATTCATTAATAACCATCCTTCAAAATTATTTATTGTTCTTTATTTTTAACTTTTAAAATTTGAAATTTGTTTGTAAAATGTACAAATAAACTTTTAAATAGTACATGTAACTATGTATATAGGGTATATGAGGTTTAGGTTATTTTTTAGAAACTTTCAACTATGGAATGTAAAGTTAAATGTAATTTTAAGATAAAAACATATTTGGAATTTTAACTTTTAAGACAGGGACTGTAAGATTAAGCCCAACAAATTTTCAGTACTTTGCATCTTTTTACTGTGTCATGCAGATGTAGACCCTGAAGATGAGTTATCAAGAGTAGCTTAAGAAACAAGGAGTGTACTTGGGGCTGAACAGAGTTGCAATTTAGGACTCAAAAATTTTAGAAGGATAAAGTTTTCTCCAGGACCTTATAGGTCTCAAACATATGTCTTAGGCAAAATCCACAAGGAGGGAGGAGGGATGCATTTGGTGTTGGCAAAGAATTTAGATTTGACATTGGTACAGAGTCAGAGTAATAAGAAATATTGTACTAAAGAATAAAGTAACTAAACAAAATTCACGAGACCGTTTCAGAAAAGGAGGTGGGGAAAGGACAAAGGCACTCCTGAGAGAGAAGAGGGACAGAGAGTCCTGGCGGCAATCCATGGGAATGGAATGTTCTATTCATCACAACTGTAGCTCCCAGCATACAAACCAAGCTGCAGGAGCCACAAAGTTCCCAGACATTAGCTATGAGTGAATCCGGCTTCTGGTGTTCTGCTCTGCTACAACCTCCTTTCATGTATGTAGTGAATCCGGCTTCTGGTGTTCTGCTCTGCTACAACCTCCTTTCATGTATGTAGTGAATCCGGCTTCTGGTGTTCTGCTCTGCTACAACCCCCTTTCATGTATGTAGTGAATCCGGCTTCTGGTGTTCTGCTCTGCTACAACCCCCTTTCATGTATGTAGTGAATCCGGCTTCTGGTGTTCTGCTCTGCTACAACCCCCTTTCATGTATGTAGTGAATCCGGCTTCTGGTGTTCTGCTCTGCTACAACCTCCTTTCATGTATGTAGTGAATCCGGCTTCTGGTGTTCTGCTCTGCTACAACCTCCTTTCATGTAGTAGCTTCAGCCATTCTCTTACCATGAACTGAATATGGAAAATATAGATTTTCTTTTAACATAATTATGAAATAGCTTTTTTGAAATGAAATCATTTACATTGTTTCACTAAATTAATATGCAAATTAATTAGTATGTATTGGCTCCAATAATTTTACTTTGAGCATAGTTCATATACATAACGATGCTGTAATAGTTATTAAAGTAAATTTAATATAAGATCATGGATTTTTCTAAATGAAAAAAGTGAAGAGAACAATATCAAAGTCAAATCTTTATAGGTTTTATTTTTTACTTATTCAAAGTGCACATGTGAAATAAAGGTTCAGAGAATGTATTATAAAAGTCACTCAAAGAATATAGAGATCACTCTTTCAACAAAAATGACAGTAAATCCCAAAAGTACGATAGTCACATATTGTTGGGAGCAGTGAGACCCCAGATCCTAAATTTCTCGTAATCCCCTGATCTGAGTGCCTACAGGTGCTCTGAGCACGAGCCCTTCAGGAGTTCCTGATGGCAGGAGAGTGGTTTCTGGTGGGTTTGGCTGGGGCGTGGCTATCTCTATATAATCTGCCCCTGAACACAATAAAGGGGGCATTCTTGGGGAATTCAAGGATGACCTGTGTCGCTGTCTCTCTGTCTGTGTGTGTCTGTGTATTTTAACCTCCAGCCCCCTTGCCCGAAGCTCGGTAACTGGGTGCCAGCGCACAGAGCACAGACACGGGGGCACGGTGTGAGGCAACATATCATTTCTGAGAGCTCTTTCATTGAATCACCTTGTCATTGTGTTGTTACAAATGCTGTGTTCACTGTTTTTACTCTGGTAGAAGTTAACAGACATGGGGAACTCCCAGTAGTGCTGGGCACCCAGAAATCCTGAGGCCTTTAAATTCACAGCCTTGAGTCCTTCTTGTTATCTAGCCTCCCAGGGTCTGTAGATTGCAGCATGCTTAGCCTTCGCTTTACATCTAATAACCACTTAGAAGTGAATATTTATCATGTTTCTCTCGGGATCTGGGTTACATCACTCAGGATGATTTTTTACCAGTGTCATCCATTTGCCTTCAAATTTCAAGGTGTTGTTTTTTTTTTAACAGATGAGTAATACTTCATTATGTTATTATACCAGATTTTCTTTATCCATTCTACAGTTGAAGGACATCTAGGTTGTTTTCAAGTTCTGATTATTACAAATAAAGCTTCCATGCAGATAGTTGATCAATTGTACTTGTTGTATGATTGAGCAACCTTTGGATAATATGCCCAAAAGAGGTATAACAGGATCTAGAGTTATAATTCCAAGTTTTCAGAGAAATCTTATATTGAATTCCAAAGAAGCTGTACAGGTTTGCATGCCTAGCAGCAATAAAAGAGTGTTTTCCTTGTTCTACATCCTTGCCAGCATCAGCTGTCACTTATTTTTATTCTGAGTCCATCTTGTACTCGTCAGAATGGCTAAGGATGTTAAATATTCCTTTCTCTTTTCTCTTAACTTTTTAAAAAGATTTGCTGTTCTCTCACACATTACATTCCAATTACAGTTTCCCCCTTCCACAGCAATGTGAAGTATAAGTTGAATAAACCCTTTCCTCCTCAGCTTGATTTTTGTTCATGGTGTTTCACTGCAACAATAGAAACCCTTGCTAAGACAATTAGATATTACAGTCTTTGAGGTTACAATACAATTAATATCATTACATATTTATTCTAACGGCCCATGCATATCATCATTCTAAATTCTCCCAGCTGGTGTTAATGGTGTCATCCTATAACCCTTGACATTATTTATATAGCACTCAAAACAAAGAAAAATACAGGGCAAATGAAAACATCCCAGGGAACTGTGTGGGGTCATTTCCATAAGAAGCAGAACTATTGTCCAAGATGTGCTTTTCCTCTGTGTGTTCTACGAGCATGTTTTATCATCTGTGAAATTATCCACAGTCTCATACTGATGCTGTTTATGTGGTTTGAATGAAAGCAACATTGACACCATGAAATGGATGGAATTCTCAATATAAATGAGTATTATTTCTACAAAAATGAATTATTTCTGAAAAATGGGAATGCTACCACTTATGGAGTGGAACACAGCAGCTGCTGAATAGAGCACTTGTATAACCATGGTACACTGGGGAAGAGGGCACAGATTCCACTGTGTGCTTTTGGTTTCGAAAATGAAATTACAGGGAGAATTTAGCCCTGTGGCTCTGCACAATTATCCTAATAGAATCTGGCCTGGGAACAGTGTTAATGCCTTCATCTCTTTCAGGATCTTGTTTATAATTTGATATAAAAAGTGAGCTGATTTACACATTATTGAATGGAACACATATTAATAGTTTTTTTTTAAATAGTATTTCCCAATTACAAAATCTTCCCCTTTATTCTTTAAACACATAATTTGGTTTTGGTTTTTATTTTCTACAGATATATTCTAAACTATTTATACTCCTTGAGCAAGACCATTCTGATTTTCTAATTACACAAATATACAAAGAAGTTACTAGGTTATGATGAGCCTGAGAGTAACCATGAAAATATAATATAAATGAGAGTTTTTTAAATCATTTTTTCCTAATTCAGATAGATTCATGTAGACAAATCTGCTTTCATTACATACCCTTGTATATAACACAAGAATAAATAAATTAAGGGATATTCAATTTGACACTGCATAGATTCAACTGAGAAAAAGCTGGCAAAGCAGGCTTGATTGAATTGAACACTGAACATCTATATGTAAGAAATCTTTAAATCTATCATGTGTGGAAACGTGTTAAAACTGTTAAATAATTGAAGTTAAGTAAATGAAGACTACTTTCTCCCTTTACTAAAAATAGATCATCTCCTAACATGTTCTAACCATGCACACAGGTCAAGAATGTATTTTATATAACATCAAATTTATCCATATGATTCTGTGACAGGAAAATAAAAATTAATATAATTTAGTAGAGTGCTTTATGAGACATATACAAAAAATAGACATTAACCCAAGTTTTGGGAAAACTGTGCATATATGTGCCAGAATGAAGCCAACAGTGGGCAATAAGGTACCCAGTCCTAGTGAATACAATATTACTCCTTCATACGAAGCACAGGGAATGCAATGGTAGAAGGAAAAGAAATATTGTAAGAAATAAATGACCAAGTAATCTGCTTCAAGATGGTACCTTCTCTAAGACAGTTTTGTCAGACTTCACAATATGGTTGCCTAAACAAGACTTGGGTAATGAGAATACAAGTTGACATTCCAATACCGATGGAGGAAATCTCACAAAACTCCACATTTAAATGAATAATTGCAGGAAATTAATATCTGCTGAGTGCAGTGGGAGAATGCTCTTGTACACTGCAAAGATTTATCATTCATATTGGTTTAATAAAATGATGCTCGGCCAGTATCCAGAAAGAAAGAATATGTGGAGCAACCATACTAGGAGATCTCAGGGACAAGAAAAGGCATAGGTGCAGTCACCAGCCAGACGCAGAGGAAGCAAGATGAGAATGCCTCAGTGAGAAAAGGTACTGAGTCACATGTCTAAACATGGACAAGGATTATGGGTCAATTTAAGTTTTAAGAGCTAGTTGTTAGTAAGCTTAAATCAATAGACCAAACAGATTATAAATAATATAAGCCTCTGTCTGTTTCATTGGGACTGAATGGATGAGGGACTGGGTAGGACAGAAACTTCCATCTTATATACTAGAGTCACTTTAAAGTTGGGCATCATGATGAGATTATGAATCTGTGGCAAATAATTTCATTTAAATCCATTGACAAGACTTGGATAGGCTAGTAGAAGCTGAGCTAGGATGCACCCAACATAAAGGATATGAGTGGCTTGTGTGTATTTCTTATTTTGAACCCAGTAATCCACTGCACTGGGTATGCTTTATCAGCCATTGTATGTTTTGTTCCAATGCTTCATTGACCAAATAAAATGTCATTGATGAGGATAAAAAATGACTTGCAACTCTAAAAAGTAATAATACAAATATGTAGAGTCTGTAACTTTTTAAATTTATATACAGTGAGTTATTTGCTATTAAAATTTTGTTAGGTTGTGGGATTATTACAAATTAATATTAAAAGTGTGCCAAGGGTTAATGATAAGAAAAAAACAGAATTGATGATCAGCTGTAAGTTCTTGGAACTAAGAAACCAGCATATGATATTTATTCTACTATTCTCACCTTTATAAATATTTGTTGTGGTTGGATTATTGATTGTATTGTGTAATATATAGAGTAGAAAAAGTAGAGAATTGATTGTAATATAGGAAATATAATAAATACTGGAAAAATAATTCAAAGATAAATTTAAATAATTATATACCTTAAAAAAATAACTAATAGGAATAAATGCACTAAAATATCCTCAATTGTCTTATCAATTAAATACAACTAAGGGCATTTGTACTTCTGGATTTCTTCACATGCATTCATGTCATAAGGACAGAATCAATCACATCTACACTAGGTGCATGTCTATGTCTCTGACTCAAAGCATGACTCAGAAATACTGAGTTTCTTAGCTCCAGATTTTTATCATTTATCAGTCTTCTATTATAGGAATACTGACTTAATGAATTAATCAATACAAATATTGTATTTTAAAATGTTTTGGTCAAATGTCCTACATAGGTTTTGCTGGAACTGAATCTAGCTTTGACAAGGTTGTGGTGTGTTTTTTGGCTCTAATGGAGAATCTGCTGCTTCTCACCATCTGTCTTTTCAATGTCAGCCACATTTTCTGACTAAAGAACTCCTATCTCCATCTTCAAAGACATCAAGGTACCTTCTCTGTGACTCTTTCTTCCACAGACACATCTCCCTCTGAGTGACCATAGGCAGGAGAGGCTGTCTACTCTCAAAAATTTTCATTTAGTTAATCCTTGATAGTAACCCCATCATGATTTCCTGAATTACATTTTCTTCATCTATATACAATTGGAGTGCATATGAGCAGCAATCAAGGTGTGTGTGTGTGTGTGTGTGTGTGTGTGTGTGTGTGTGTGTATGTGGTGAAAGCACATGCCTATATCAAAAATAAATATACATTATTTTCCTGCTTTTTAGTTGAGAAGGCATCTCACAGTTGAACCTAGAATTCACCAGTTAGGCTAGGATATAGCTAGGTGGCTTACAGCCCAATCTCTGATTTCCAAGCACTGGCAATACAAGTTAAGGTCATGCATTTACATGGCTGCTGAGGATGCAAACTTTATTTACTAACACCAATATCCTAACCTTAAGGACATCTAGACAATTTCTTAAGACATTTTATATTAAAGATTCATGAATTCAAGATGTATGCATCATTGAAAGTCCAGTATTATGCCTCTCATAATAAATAAATGGTTGGAAAATCAATAAAATAACCCTTTGAGACATTGAAAAGTACCACAGTAACCTAGTAACAACTAGGAGAGCCTCCATCTTATGTATCAGAGGAGACTTCCCTAGAAAACATTTAAGTTGATGTCTCCCCAACAAATAGAAATCAACTTGCAAAATTCCACAGACAGATAAAGCCCAGAAAAGGCAAAACTGCTGGAAATGATCAAATTGGGAGACCAAAACCAATGAACTAGATCCTAAGAGCTAGGGCAAATGTGTATATCATGAGTCCCAGGAATTAGTGAGGGGCCAGATTTACTGGTTCATTAATGTCTGACTTACTCTGTTATGTGCTCCGAATTTTAAAACAATTGCCATGAACAGCCCACAGAGGGTGTTAAGCAGACAATGTGCATAATCTAGTTTATGTTTGAAAATAGCATCCGGTTGCTTAGTGCTTAGTAAATTAGAGCTGTTGATTCTCCATAGACTAGGCATGGGGTCTCTCTAGAAAACTTCTGGCATTGGTTATTGTGTTCTAGAATTAGGGTTTGAAACAGATACCAAAAACAATTTCAATATAATTAAAATCCAACAACACTTTATTATTAATAATGATGTAATATATAGCTATGTTATTAACATTTTTTGTGTTATTTTAAAACTGCATGATGCTACAGTGGTGATAACTCTTAGTGCTGATGTTTTTACCTCAGTTTCAAACAGCAACAAGAACAAAGTATTCAGATATATATTTTAGCAAATCAGAAGCTGCAGTGTCTAAGGCAGCCCTTCATATATTAAAAGCTAAGGAAGGAGACAATAAATCATATATCACATTAAAATATTCAAAGGCAGTGCTGCTGTTAAATTTATAGGAAGAACTTTACAGTTTGGGAAGATTTATTTTCTTTATATGGAAAAATTTATAGATATGATAGGGTATGACTAAAAGAAATAACTCATCACCAATAAGCACCTTTCTGATGAATTGGAGAGTGATCTGTGTTTATAGTCTGCACTCAGCCGAACCGATGAGCTGTGTTGTTCCTGCTGTAACGGGCTGTGCTTCAATGTCAGCCTGTGAGCAAAAGCATAGAGATGGTTGAGATGGTGGCTAGAGGGAATCCAAAGCTGACAAGAGAAGGAAGGCCTAACTGACCATTTCCCTTGAGCCTGTCTTCCTTGCATCAGATGCTAAGCATTTTCTTTGACAGGGGATGTTTCCAAATGTTTGTATGAATAAGTAGCCTCATCAGACACCTTTCATCTGAGCCCATGAGTACCGGTGTACCTTGCCTGTCACTGAGGAGACCTCAAAAAACTCTGATAACTGACCCAGTCAGGTTTTAATTTGGAAGTAGTTATTAATGGTAGAAGTTTAAAGTAATTATTTCCTTTACAAAAATTTTGGTGGATTATAACATTATTTCACAAAGAATGATTCTGAAAAAAAAGGATTATATAATAATTGTGTGCTTTTATGCTATGTTAAAGGAAATAATCTGGTTGCCGCTAGAACCATCAAAGTATTGTGTGTGTACATGTGTGTGTGTGTATAAGTATGTGTGTATGTGTGAGCCTTAGAATATTGTATGTTTTCATTATTAGTGTTTGTATGTGTCCTTGAGTATTTGTGATCACGTGTTTGTGTGTGTATGTCTCTCTCTCTACATACATATATATATGTATATATATATATACACATACATATGTATATATATGTATGAAGTTGTGTGTTTGAATATTGTGCACGTGTATGTATTGTGCATCACTGTGTAAAAGTATGTGGGTTTAGTATGTTTGTGAATGGGCATTGTGTGGAGTGTGTATATGAGTATATTTGTGTGTGCATATATGTTTGAGTATGAGCATGCCCTACTTCGAGAGTGTGCATGTGTATATGAGAATGTGTGTTTTTGAGTATGTGTGAGAGTATGTGTGTTTATATATGTAGGGAGGTGTCTAATAGTAGGCATGTTTTTATGAGAAGGTATATGAAGAACTGTGTTTATGTATGTGATTATATGTGTGTGACAATGTGTGTGTAGTTGATTGTTTTTTACTCTTTTGACTCTTGTTGTTTGAGGGTATACCACCCAGCTCCCATATAAATACATGAAGATTTATTTTTACTTATAAATACCTAACCTTAGCTTGGATTGTTTCTAGCAATCTTTCCTTTATTTGAATTATCATGTCTACCTTTTGGTTTTGGATTTTTTTCTTTCTCTATTTCTGTATATATTATCTAGGTGGCTGAGTCCTGAGTGACTGGCCCCTTCTTTTCTCGCTCCTTCCTCCTCTCCTTGTTCTATTACTCCTACTTCTCTCTTTGCAGAGTGCACCCATATCATTCTCTCTGCCTGCCAGCCCCATCTATTTTTTCTCCTCTCTTGCTATTGGCCATTTAGTGCTTTATTAGATCAATCAGGTATTATAGACAGGAAAAGTAACAAACATTCAAACTTAAACAAATGCAACATAAAAGAATGCAACACATCTTTGCATCATTAAACACATGTTCCACAGCATGAACAAATGTAACAATTTTAAAAGAATATTCCACAACATGTGTGTTTGAGCATGTTTATGCATGCATTAATGAGTATGTGAAAATGTGTTTATGTGTAAGTATATGTGTATGTGAACATTTATGTGTATGTTCATGTGTGTATAATTATGAATATTTGTGTGTGTGATTGTGTGATTATGTGTGGGTGTGCAATGTTTCTAATGAAGCTAGGCTATACTTTTGTAACTAGGGACTACAAATTAATCCAAATTTAGTATAACATATTCTCATATTGATATCAATATTATCAATAAATTAGAAACAAAATCACATATGGTTACATGGGCATTCTCATTTACTTCCTACATTGTATTTTTATGAATTTCAAATTGTGCTAATTATTCATATTCTTCTGGTTTCTAAGCTCTACATTCAAAGTAATGGCTAACCCATTGAAACTGGACATTCCCTTCTGAATAACTTGCAATATTAAAAAAATCTGCCTTAATGAAACAACAATTCTTTACTGTAAATTATTAGCAGAAACCAATGTTTCATCTGCTTTAAGTCAATGGCGAGATTAAGGCACTTCCCTTCATCCACAGTTACAATGAATGAGCAAGATGAGGTCACTCTCAATATCTGCGATATTTCCTACTCCATTTTAATCTCTTGACTTTCAGAAAAGCAAAGGGAAGAGACCCTTGCAAAACAAACAAATAAACAAAAACCAAAGCAACAATGTAAACCCCTTTGATCTACAATGTTTCCTGCCCGAAAGATTTGACACTATAATGGTGACAAACCAACCAATAACTGATTCGACTTAAGGCCCACTTCAAAAGATGAAATCATATCTTACACTGCTTGTTTGACCAAGAACCAGAGACTTGATAGCCCAGAGACCTAGACCAAATACTACTGGTCTAAGAAAAAGGAATGATAAATAGCATTTAATAATATTTTTCTATATTTATAGATCAATGCCTTCTTCAGCCGTTAGGAAAAAGCTCCTTCTACAGCAAATGGGAACAAATACAGCCAGATATTATGAAGAGAGAGAGAGAGAGAGAGAGAGAGAGAGAGAGAGAGAGAGAGAGAGAGAGAGAGAGAGACCTTGGAGCACTTAGTCCTGGAATGTCTCCAAATTTCTGTCCTTAGGGCTCAGAGAACCCCGTAGAAGGGGAGACAAAAATGGTATAAGAGCCAAAGGGCATGAAGGTCACCAAGAAAACAAGGCTCTCTAAATCACCATGATGAAAGCTCATCTGAATTCAGAAATATAAGAAGCATCCACACGGTCTTCAGGGGTCCTCTCCAGGTCCTCTGCATATATAATCATGACTCCAAGTTCACCGTCTTTATGGGATTCCCGATTATGTAAAGGAGTAGGTCATTAATTCTCTTGACTTATCTTCGGCTCTTTCTCCATGTTTGTTAGTTTTGTCTAACTCCTACTTGATAGTTTTTATTTTCTTATATTTCATGTTTATCACTTAGAATCCTGTCTTTTCTAATGAAATACAAAATAGTAGATCCAGAGGAGAGGGCAGATGGGGAGAAATTGGGAGGTGTGGAGAGAAGAGAAGTCATATCAAAATATATCATGTGAGAAAAAAATATTTTCAATAAAAGGAGAAAAAAGAAAGAAAAAAAAATCCCCAAGTCTTTAGTAGAAAACATCCTGCTTATTTTTTCCTTAAACACCACAAAAATCCACTAGAAATTTTACTTACTTTTTAATCTATCTTTAAAGGTTATTACCATGTGCTATTTTTAATTTTTATTTAATATTTTATTGATTATTTGGGAATTTCACATCATAAACCTCAATTACATTCACTTCCCAATGCTTCCAGGTCTGCCCCTACTTTTGTAAACTCCCTCAGAAGGAGGGAGGAGAAGAAGGAGAAAAAGGAGAAGAATAAAGAGGAAGAAAAAGAAAGAAGAAGAGGAAGAATAAGAATAAGAAGAAGAAGAAGAAGAAGAAGAAGAAGAAGAAGAAGAAGAAGAAGAAGAAGAAGAAGAATCCAAGTTGTACAGTTGGCAGTTTGTCTTGCCCAGTGGAGCATAGTCATAATCCCAGTGACCAACCCCTTAAAGAAAACTGAGTCTTTCCCCACTTTCACTCCCACCAGAAGACATCAATTTGCAAAGAGCTACACTTCAGAATCTATATCACAATTTCCTTATTTTTTGCCTTTTAGTATCTCTATTTTTATTTATTTATTTATTAAAGATTTCTGCCTCCTCCCCACCACCGCCTCCCATTTTCCTCCCCCACCACCGATCAAGTCCCCCTCCCTCGTCAGACCAAAGAGTAATCAGGGTTCCCTGCCCTGTGGTAAGTCCAAGGACCACCCACCTCAGTAAGAGTTCTCTTTGATAGCTTTCTTTCTTGACTGTTACTTTTTTTTTTTTGAAAATGTGGGGGAACATTGTGGAAGTATATAATTTGTACTCCTGCTAGCTATAAAAGGCAATGTAGCTACTTTTCTTATGGTATTTTTGTTTTTACTGATTATCTCCAGTTTTGATATAAAAGCAAAAAGTTAATGATTTTACAATTCTTTAAGTTCATATGAATATCAGGAGAAAAATAAAATGACTGCTCAAAGTCCTAAAATTGTTTATGTTCGTGATATTTCTGTATCAACTTCACAAGGATCAACTCATAAATAGATTTTAAAGGGGATATAAATTCATCCTGAGGTAAGAGAGGCTTGGAGTTTGAGATTTTGACATATCCTCTGAGAAATTTAACCACAAATTATTAGTCATCCATGTGTGTATGGTTGTCAGAGGTTAGAATACTCAACCAACCTTTAGAGGTGTCAAGTTCATCTGTGATCAGGGGTGGTTCATAAAAACTTACTTATTATTAAATAACATTGAATTTTACAGAATATTCTTTATTGTTACTTGAGTAAACCTCAGCATCCAATTACTTGTTATATTTGAAAAGTAAAAGAGACAGGAACCTTGGTTTCCTTATGCAAGCTGTTTTTGTCAGAAGCCACAGGGAATATTTCAAGTCCTTGACAGGTGTGCTCAGGTTTTCTTTTAAGATGTGATCTCTAACATGTTCTTGTTGCTCTTTCCTCCACTGGGTGTCAGGGGCCTCCTCCACCAAGCACTCTGATTGTGGAATTTACAGCATGATGCTTGGCTGAGATTCAGATGCCTTGATTAGTCCCACCTGCTGTGGAGGGGCAGAGAAGCACTAACTACATCCTTCCTTGTGCTGCAGGGGCAATATTTGATAGCAGGTCTCAGCACCCTTGAGAGTCATAGGGTCACTTGTCCTCTTTGTCCTTCATTTTATTCTAAGCTGAAAGGAGGCTGCGATTGATGATCCCAGTAAGCAGTATATTCCAGCCTAAGCTTTACAGAGGAGAAATTGTCTTAGTGACTCATTTCAAAGAACACGGGAATCATGCTCATCCTCTGGAAGAGCAATACTTAGGTGGCTTTGCAATTCCTCATGGTGATGTCGAAATGTAAATGCCAGTACATGGGAGGTGTGAGAACACTATGTGATTGTAGAGTCACTGTCAGGAGCAGATTTAACATTTGTTTAGGAAAACTGTGGCATTGCTTAAAACTTTATGGAATGCTAATACAGCTAAAGAAATATAAATCCTTGCAGCCTTTGATCTCAGAGTCTGCCATTTGGGGAAACCATTTATTTTTGCAAATAAATTTAGCCTATTTCTATGTTGAACTGTTAAGAAACAAAAGAGAAGACTCCACTTTATGACAACATTGTGCCAGGAAACATAACTTCATGCAATACTCTGTTTACTTTTATTTTTCACATATTTTTCTTAAGTAGTAAATCAGTTTCAAATCTAAATATGGGAAAGAAGAGGCCACATTTCTTTCTCCTATGTTGGCCTCCACAAATAATTTACTCTTTTAGGGTGTGTATTTATGTGTTTATTTTGCTTTCTTTTTTCATATTTTGTAAAAATTTCAGAAAGGGAAGATAATAAAATGATGTCATTTTTTATAATGTAAGAAACAGCGGGACACCTGTCTGTTTCTTAACCACCAAAGCCAGTTTTGACTTGACTTGCTGGTGGAATAGGCAAGATTTATTCTACCCAGACAGTGTCTATATTTATGGAGTCTCTGGATAAAATAAAGTGTTTTTTTGACTTGAACCAGAAAAATCAATGCTGTGACAGAAGCCTGTGAACACACTAGACACGTACATTATTCCATTCAGAGGCACCTCAAGGGTCTGCATGTTATTCTTAGCACTGATTTCAGAGTTGTCACAGTAAAATAAGATTTCCGCATTTTCTCATACTTAAAAAATACAATTACGTTTTATGTATGAATTTTGATAAGGATATACTCAACATAGATCATGGAAATGGCAAAAGAATGGTCACACAAATAAAAATAAAAAGTTCTCTGAATCAAAGTAATGCAGCCATCCAATTTTTGAAACAAAATCAAAATGTGAGTTGAACAATCGGCTTAGCTTTTAAAAATTCCAGTTAGATATACACTTTATTTTGCTTGAAACAAAATGTAAAAATAATTCTACTAAATTTCTCCTATCCTAATAGTAATAAAAAAGAGTTCTACTGTCAGAAAAACATAAAGAAATAAATTGCATCAGTCAAATGGAGACATGCTTACATTTGACTCCAAAAAAAAAAAAAAAAGTTTGCTTAAAAAGCAAAACCTAAGGTAACAAACACTAAACGTGTTTTCAAAACAAGAGAAGAGAACAAGAAAACATAACAAACAAAAAACTGAATTGAGAGTTAGGAGACAACTTTTGGAAGGGGAGAAGTTATTTGCAAGCTATACTTCTGGTATGGGGCCCATAATCACGAAAAAAAGAAATCGAAGCAATTAAATGAAATGAATATATTGTGTGGCAAAGTGACTCAGCAGATAACGAGGACTGTAGCCAAGACTGACCACCTGTGTCTCACCCAAGGGACCAATGTGGTGAAAGAAGAGAACCCACACCCACCTGTAAGTTGTCCTCTGACCAGTGTGTGCTGCAACATGCATGTGCACATATACATAAAAATTACTAAAGATAATAAATGCTAATAAACAGAAAATGGTCAAGAGACATTAAGACATTTCTCAAAAAGTCATAAGTGGACAGCAAGTATATATAACACTGCTCACCAAGAGGTATAATTATTAAAATGTAAACTAATATCATGTTTCATTATCAATTAAAAATTTTTTCGTGTAGCAAGCAGAAGAATTAACAGTCACAAAGTTCATAAGGGATAGGACATGGGAAGCCCTGCACATTGCTTTTGGCAGTGTAAATTAGTGGAAACATTATGTAAAACTTAAGACTTCATCAATAAATAGTAAAAATAATAGAGGTAAAAGTAGAATCCTGCAGGTAATGTCTAATTCCTCTTATCTCAGCTACCTGGAAGGCTGGAGCAGAAGGATTATAAATTCAAGGTCAGTCTAGAAAGCACAGTGAGAACCTATGTTACAACTTAGACAAAAAGAGAAAGGACGGTATTAGGATCTGAGCATTTATACAAAGGATTTTAAATCAGTATTGGAGGAAAACCTATGCCACTGTGGTCGTTGCAGCACTGTTTACATTAGTTAAGGAATCAGGACAGGCTTTTGTCAACAAATGAATGTTTAAAGACAAAAACATGCTCATCTATGTACTTATCTATGTGCTAAGATACTACTTAGCTTTGCAAATGAAAAGCACTGTAATTTGCAATCGCATAAAACTGGAGAACATTATGCTAAGTAAAATACACCAGATAAAGAAAGACAAGGTTTACATTGTCGTTTTTGTGAAATCCCAGTGCCTGAATTTGTAGACCCAGAAAGTAGACTGTGGTTACCTGAGTCTGGATTACGGTGGAACAGGATCATCGTGGTCAAAGGAGCACCATCATCAAAAGACACAATGAAGCATTTCCTTTTCATTCTGTTTGTACTGTTTCTTCATGGTTCATTTTGCTGTTTGTTAAATATTATTAACATTATGTATTTGAAAATAACAGTAAATTTCAAACATTCTTATCACAAATGATGAGGTTTATGCTCATAGGCATGCTATCATATTCATTCTACATGTATGTATGAAGTGCTATCATCATGCTATGCCATATAATACATGGACCAAGGACTAAGCTATGACCTCTCCCTCTATACCTATCCCTATAATATATATTATAATAGATGTCCATTCCCACTAGCTCTCATCATTTCAACAAACAAACCTTCCACTAGTTCTGGACAGATTAGAGAGTGCTCATTTCCACCGTATCAGGTATTCAAGGCTGGATCTTTCCATTTTTATAGTTTCTGAAGTACCCAAATTACTTGTTTTTTTCTTGCTATGGGTAGCATACTCTCCTCTGGTATCACTGTGCTTTTTCTGTTGTGGAAATTTCTTCAGCCAATAGCCTTTGAGATACCAGTCCACTTTGGGCATGCTTTCATGTATTAAAAGTGCAGAGGAAAAGCTTGTGCTAGAATTGGTTCCAGTTGCCAACAAAAACAGGACTGCAGATCACTACCCTTACTATGAACTTACCCCCAAATAAATAAACTTTTGTTATACTCCATTCCAGGATATTGTGGAACTCATCAATGCTACTGCAATTTGGTGCCGCTGGAACCTTACTGATAGGCCATAACCTCGTGGTGATATATAGAAACTGAATGCAGGGAGAAAGGAGGCAAAGTCAGACAGATGTCATATAGGTGCCGAAGGAGAGAGACACCAAAACATTACTGGCAGGCCACAACCTCATGGTGATACATAGATTGATGTGGGAGTCCCCTTTGTGTGCTGTGGGATGAACAAGTGACTCTTCCAACAATAGATTAATAGAAATTGGTTAATTTAAGATGAAAGAGCTGGTTAAAAACACACCTGAGCCATCAGCCAAACAGTGTTGTAATTAATATAGTTTCAGTGTGATTTTTCAGGTCTGGGCAACTGGGAAGCCAATGCACAGTTTTGATTCACATCTTTCAACAGTCCAATTCCTCAAGAACACCAGAATGATAGAGGAAAGCTAAAAATATTACAGTACTTCTTTTGGTAAAACTTACTTTTCTCTTGACCACAAGAGTCGAAACAAGACCTACCAGCTTATTTTGGTCTACAAGTACCACAATCAGTAGGAAATACAAAATTTGACTGTAGAAGTGGTCTCACTACAGCTGAGAACATGTATAAGATTATAGCTAAAATAAGATTGGAATCTAAGATGGTTCAACATAAATAGAAACTTGAAAGTCAGATAGTTCAACTAAATTGTGTAGATGATATCATATGAAATAAGAAAGGAAGAATACAGGTAACTTTTTCTAATTCCAATTCTGTCATGGATACTTGGTGTTGTAGGTAAATAAGTCCATGAAATATATTTGGTGAAAGTGTGAACTCCAATGTACAGTTCCACAGTTTCATTTTCAAATGGCCACTCTAACTGTACAGTATAAAATTTCATTGAGGTGTAGCCTTTTGGGTATGGTTAATTTGGTATGTGAGATTTTTCCATTTGAAAATTATCATTGTAATAAGGTCTTAAGGAATATCCCACTCTCAGATAGCCTTAAGGCTACAAGAAAGTTCAGACACTCAATCAAGCACAAAAAGTTTAATGAAAATTTAAACATTAAATAAAAAAAATCAAGCAATGTTTTTTCTTTTGTTTTGAGAAGAAGTATGAGAACACATTTTCTTTAGCATGTCAATTTGTAATAAAGAAACAAAAGCTATCTATTACATAGCCAAAGACTTACTTATTATCTACTTCACGTGGACAAATTAAAACCATACTTCAAGGACTGTAACACCTTTATGTCTGCTACGGTTCCTGTTGTCTGGAAATTGCCTCTGCTATGATTAAAACAGAGAGCTGGATCTAAACAGTCTTAAAGGTTCAAAGAATAGTGTATCCACATTTGGTGTATGAAGACGTATAGATATATTCATTGTATTTACAGTTATTAAGAAAGAAATGTAGCGGTTGGATTAAAGAAATAGATAAAATTTTCTCTGCAATTAGTAAAATAAACATACATACTAGGTATGTTTATTCAATGGATTATTTTCTCATAGATGGTCTATATGCATACAAATATTTCTGTATTTTCTCTCTCCATGATCATTTTAAGATTGTACATGAACTCAAAAACAATGAGAATGTTCTATGTTTTCTATTTGTTTACCTTAAGAAGAAAAAGAGGGTATCTCAGACTAAATTTTTAAGATTCATTGTTTTGAGCCAAACAAACATCCCTTTTTCATTAGAAATGAGGATTCACAAGCCCAGACTAATTAGTTAACAGTAATCAATAAAACTGGGGCATAAATAGAAATAATTCTGGGTATGGGAAATACCATACTCCTAGAAAACAGGTAATGATGTTCTAGTGTTAATCCCTCTGACCAGATTTGAGGAAAGATGTTCTTAATATATCTTTCTACTTTTTCTTGTCAGTGAATGTGCCCAGTAGCACAAACTCTCATCTTAAGTAACTAAGTCACAGGATTATCTTAAAGATTAAATTCAATAATGCACTGCAAATATCCTTGCAAATAATGATGTCGTATACACTTATTTTACTATTATGAAGAAACACTGATTGAGGTATTGCTCATAAGCTGTGTGTCAGGGTTCTCAGTTTAAATATTATTCATCGACTATGGATAGAGACACTTTAATGCTAAAACATAATGGCTAATTACATAAGCTTATTCAACCATGAAATGACTTTGTTGATACATAAAGAAACAGCTTCGCAGTATGTGTACTTGCAAATTAATACATCTTTTGTGAATATTTACTTTCACAGGAAATTTTGATTTCTTTCTTCATTCATTTTCAGTATAATAGTATTTGCAGATATTGCTTTTCTTATCATTGTATTTACAATATAATTTCACACCAATGGTCAAGGGGGATAATCATGAAACACAAGGTAATATACGCAGAGTATAGAGAAGGTAAATGCTGTTTGTGTAGATTGGGCAGCTGTTTTCTTTATTTTATATTCACAATACAAAACCACTAATGTAAAAAGAGAAACTTTAATGTAGTGGTTTCTTTTAACCTAAGATATACTTCTGCATTTTTGACTACTTTATTAATTTCCTCTTTGCCTCATTTGAATGGCTTTTGTGTGTGTGTGTCAGAAACCATTTTTTATTGACACATAATGTTTAACTACTTTATATATTGTGTCAGAGATCTAATGCAAATTGGTTTCATCAGTGCTCTTTTGAAAAAGGGAAGTAACAGGGCAGTAGGGAGGAAAAGCCAGCTGAATCCCCATGAGTCTACATAGCCAGTTACAGGACAGCCAAAGATACATGATATCCTTACAGACACACAAACAAACAAAATATAAAACTATAAAAGTTACCTCTAATTAAATCCTTTAATCCTTCTGTCCTTGCTTTCCACTGGAACTATGATAACTGTTGTTACATTTTCATTTGAAATATTTAGCTGCTATAGCCATCTTCGGGCATCATGAAATAGAGTAATAGTACTACAGAAGTAAAGTTGGCTTCATATTAAATTTGTGGTACACACTTGCTGGAGTTTGTACAGACTCTAATCCTCTATGGATTAGAATTCTTTTCTGTGTGCCTTTACTTGACATCTAGCAAGATCAGAGAGAAAATATGAGAAAAGAAGGATAAACTTTTTCATTTCTTACAGTCAGTGATGCTTGCACACTGTTCAGTAAGTCATTGAAAATAAGCGTGAAAACACCAACCAAGTTATCTGGGTAATATAGCAAAAAACAAGTGTAGAATAACAGAATCAAGAACTGAGATGCCCAAAATAATTTTGATAAAAAGAAAAGCAAGAACTCCAGAACTGCTGAAGACACATGAAATCCTAGGCTTGGGAGCCTGGTTTCTTTACAACAGCTCCGTGTTCTATCTGCTTGAACACCGACCTCTACACACACCAGTGGCTTTGGTAGTGAATTTTCCCCTCCCAGTCATCATACCACAGCTTTCATGGCTATTGTTGAGCCCTTCACTGATATTCATCTCTGGTTGTTTCCCATAGCTAAAAACATGATCAGATGACCCAGGGTAGTCCACCCACACTAGGACTACACACATTGATCAGTGCATTTGCTTTGTGACCCAGGACTCCTAGGATTTTTTTTTTCTTTCTTTTGAACCATCCCCACTGTGAGAGACCCCTCGAAGAGGCCTATAGCTTCTCTGGCTTAGAGTCATCCAGACTGGGGCCAATCAGGCTTCATAACACCCCACCTGTAAAGAAAAGACATTTTCCTATAGGGTTTGTGGTGTCCTGCTATTCTCTAGCCTCTGGCTTTCTAGTTGCCCAGACCCAGAGCCAGTCAGCTTCATTAACACCCTACCTGTGGAGAGAAGATATTTTCCTATAGGCTTTGCCGTGTTTAGTTGCTGTTATTGTGAGTTTTCATGTTTTCAGCTAGGGAATATAAACCCTCAAACTATCAACCATCCACCTGTAAATGCTCTGCTGATGTCCCGCCTGCTCTGCTTTTCCTCAAACTTTCCCTGCCACTGCTCTGGCTGGTCCCACTGCTCTGGCTGGTCCCACTGCTCTGGCTGGTCCCACTGCTCTGGCTGGTCCCACTGCTCTGGCTGGTCCCACTGCTCTGGCTGGTCCCACTGCTCTGGCTGGTCCCACTGCTCTGGCTGGTCCCACTGCTCTGGCTGGTCCCACTGCTCTGGCTGGTCCCACTGCTCTGGCTGGTCCCACTGCTCTGGCTGGTCCCACTGCTCTGGCTGGTCCCGCTGCTCTGGCTGGTCCCGCTGCTCTGGCTGGTCCCGCTGCTCTGGCTGGTCCCGCTGCTCTGGCTGGTCCCGCTGCTCTGGCTGGTCCCGCTGCTCTGGCTGGTCCCGCTGCTCTGGCTGGTCCCGCTGCTCTGGCTGGTCCCGCTGCTCTGGCTGGTCCCGCTGCTCTGGCTGGTCCCGCTGCTCTGGCTGGTCCCGCTGCTCTGGCTGGTCCCGCTGCTCTGGCTGGTCCCGCTGCTCTGGCTGGTCCCGCTGCTCTGGCTGGTCCCGCTGCTCTGGCTGGTCCCGCTGCTCTGGCTGGTCCCGCTGCTCTGGCTGGTCCCACTGCTCTGGCTGGTCCCACTGCTCTGGCTGGTCCCGCTGCTCTGGCTGGTCCCACTGCTCTGGCTGGTCCCACTGCTCTGGCTGGTCCCGCTGCTCTGGCTGGTCCCACTGCTCTGGCTGGTCCCACTGCTCTGGCTGGTCCCACTGCTCTGGCTGGTCCCACTGCTCTGGCTGGTCCCACTGAAACCCACAAGTTTAGTTGGATCCATGAGGCCGCTGTTTTCAATTCCAGCCTTTGCTCCCTGTCATGGCTCGTGGCATGGCAGCTAGGCAATAGGGCAATCATGCCTCCAGGTTCCTCTTGTTATTATGTTTATAACTCTTGCGGCTCAAAAAACATGTCTTCTCCATGCAACATGAGACCACTGTCATTGAAAACAAAGTAGAGCATTTCTTCAAATTTTTAATAAATTAAAAAATTTTAACACCCAAATTGTTCTTTAGTAATAATCAGCATTCAGATACAAAATATCAAAGGGTTTAATTTTGTGTTTGAGTTTATTTTGTGGATGTATATGTGGAAGAGGTACTCAAACATCAGCAATTTTCTTTTAGTGCTATGTTTTATGATAGTACTCATTGCTTCTTGCTGGTGTTCTTGATGATTTACGAAGTTTGCAAAAATGTTGTACTCATAATAAATAGTTTGCAAAAGTCCAGATTTGCAAATGAAAGAATGGACACATCTAGGGAGATTTTCATACTGTAAACACTGAATTTGAATTGTTACTTTTGAATCAGTCTTATTATTTCTCAAAACATCTCTGGGGAAAATAGTCACTGTGTTCTCTCTCCTCTTGAAAACATGCTTTCACACACATTCAGTAGATTTATTTTGTTTGATAGAAGTGTTAATTGCTGTGTTGGGGAAGTGATCTCTCAGAGTTACATTCTGATATTTTCTTCTAAATTGTAAAGGCACATTTGAAAAATAAATTTAAACATAAAATGTTTCAGCTATTTGGAACTCACAGTTCTTGTTTAATAAGTGCTCAATATTTTATATATGATGATCCTTGTTAAGCATAGTCTGCAAAGAGAAGTTTGGAAATTAAAGTTTACTACAAATGTTTTCTTTTTCTACATATAAAATTTAACGATTATTTATTGAAATACGTAAAAACATGCAGTTGATAATTTTTGCTACTATGGCTCATGAAAGTTTAAAGTTTGGATGAATATAAACATTTATATTTAGGAGGCTAAATAAAAACTTGATTTTACATCTATAAATGAGATACTATGGGAGCTCAGAAGTAAGACAATACTTTAAATATGATCAGTCAGTGCCTGTGATAAGGCTGAAGAGGAAATGCTGAGCAGAACACTAATATAATCAAAAATTATTTCATTTTCTTAAAACATGCAGAATGTTAGCAAGAGACAGAGAGGGAGGAATAGATTGAGACTGAGAGAGAGAGGAAGTGAAAGAGGGAATGGGAGAAAGACAGGGAGAGAGAGTGGAAAAGAGGGAAAGGGAGGGAGAGAGAGATAGTGGAAGAGAGAGAGGGAGAAAGAAGAAGAAAAGAAGTGGGAGAGTGAGAGGAAGAGGGAGAAGGAAAAATAGAGGAAGGGAGAAGGAGAGAGAGAGGATAGGGAGACGTACAGAAGGAAGAAAGCCAGGGGAGAGGTCTAGATGAGGTCAGAAGCCACCACAATAAGCAAAAAGCACCAAAGGCATCTGAAATAGATGATGGAAAATGTTGATTGAATTGAAAATGAACTTTCCTCATTGAAATTGATATGAGTCTGTGTTTCTGACAATTTGACCGGCTAAATGTTTTACTTTTATAATAAAGGGAAAAGTACTTCTCATTCTAAACAAAATTTTGGATAGTTTCCCTGGGAAAACACAACAACTATTTACACAAGGTCAAAATGTTAATATAACAGACATTTCAATAAACTGATACCACAAGTAAGGGGGTAACTTCATTGACAAGCACACAGTTTCCAAAAGATGAAAGAATATGCTGAAATTATGTATTGAGGACTAAGAAACTAAAAGCACCAACTGGACATTTGAAATCTTCCAAATTACAAAAGTACATTTTGGAGTATAAGTGCCCATAAGAACATATGAAGGGTTTATACGTACACACTTATGTTCTGTCTGGATTCAAGCATTCATTCCCAAGGCATCTTGTGATACACAAAAGATTCACAAACAACTTTGTCTTTAAGTATTTTTCTACCTAGGAATCTGTTTCCAGGCCCTAGGAAATGTGGACCAATGATTATTCAGCACAATGAGCGCTTATTTTTTATTCCTACAACATAATGATAGTTAAATAAATAACAGTTTCACAGAGAAATTACATAGTGAGGCATTTAAGAACAAGAGTAAATAATATGTACTAATGTTCAAAGAAATCTTAAACAAGAAAAAAATCTGAATTATTTAAAAACTAGGTTCTCTCTGCGTGTCAAAGAGATAAATAAACAAACAAAGAAAAAAAACTGTCTTTTGGCAAATCGCCATGACAGAATACCATGTAGTGTACAGCTCTTTTGTATTAGCTGCTTTATCTCAAGGTGCTGCCATTTCACGCTCTTCTACATGTGTTCTACCTATAAGCGACTTTTCATACTCTTATTAATAAAGTTTAGGATGTAATTGTGGAAGGAATTTGCAATTCTGAGCTTGGAAAAGAATTGAGTATTCTGAGCATTTTATGCTATTTTGGGAACTTGGAAGATAAGAATTTTGAGAGCAATGCAGATGGTGGGGGCCTGGCTTGTAGGGTTTAAGAGTGAAGGCTTAAAGTACCTCAAAGCCTGTAGTGGAACAATTTCTACGGTGCATGACTTGAAGAAACTGTGCCTCTTTTGACCATTTGAGAATCTTCTGTAGATAATACTCAACATCCTTAGTCAACTGGGAAATGCAAATAAAAATGACTCTGAGATACCATCTTAAACATGTCAGAATGGCCAAGATCAAAAACATTGATAACAGTTTATGCTGGAGAGGATGTGGAGTAAGGAAAATGCTCCTTCATTGCTGGTAAGTATGCAAACTTGTACAGCCATTCTGGAAATAAGTATGGTGGTTTCTTAGAAAATTGGGAATCAATTCAAAACCCAGAGTATTATTTTTGGGCGCATACCCAAAGGATGCAAACTCATACCACAAGGATGCTTGTTCAACTATATTCATAGCAGCATTATTTGTCATAGCCAGAATCTGGAAACAAACTAGATGTCCATCAAATGAAGCACGGAAAAAGAAAATGTGGTACATTCATACAATGGAGTACTACTCATCAGTAAAAAAAAAAAAAAAATGACATTTTGAAATTTGCAGGCAAATGGATGGAACTAGAAAAAAAATCATACTGAGTGAGGTAACACAGACTCAGAAAGACAAACATGGTATGTACTCTCTCATAAGTGAATATCTGATGTAAAGCAAAAAATAACTAGTCTATAATCCATGACCTCAGAGAAGTTAGATAAAAGGAGAACCCGAAGAGAGATATAGTTATCCCTGGGAAGGAGAAATAGACAAGAACTCCTGAGAAAATTGGGGTTATGGGAGAAAGGAAGGGTGGAAGGGGAGGGGAAGGGGAGAAGGAAAGTGGGGAGGAGGATATGAGGGAACAGGATGACCAAGATGGGGAAAGGACAGAGAGGTAGAGCAAGGAAAGAGAGTTCTTGATTGAGGGAGCTATTGTGGGACTAGAACAAAATCTAGCACTAGGGAAATCTCTAGGAATAGACAAGAATGACTCCATCTAAGATCCTAAGCAGTAGTGGAAAGGGTACCTGAACTGGCCTTCCCCTGTAATCAGATTGATGACGGCCTTAATTGTCATTTTAGAAACTTCACCCAACAACAATGGAAGCAGATGCAGAGATCCACAGCTAAGTACTGGGCTGAGCTCCCAGATCCAGTCAAAGAGAAGGAAGAGAGACAACGTGAGCAAAGGGGTCAAGACTATGATGGGGATACCTAGAGAAACAGCTGACTTGAGTAGTGTGAGCTCACTGACTCTGGAGGGACAGCAGGGGAACTTGCATAGGCCCAAACTAGGCTCTCTGAATATGGGTAACAGTTGTGTAACCGAGGCAGTCTGTGGGGACACTGGCAGTGGGACCAGGGTTTATAATTACTGCTTGAACTGGCTTTTTGAGCCCATCCTTGTTGGAGGGATACCATGCTCAGCCTAGATATGGGGGGAGGTGACACTGGTCTTGCCTCAAAGTGATATGCCAGACTTTGTTGACTTCCCATGGGAAGACTTACTCTCTTTGAGATGTTGATAAGGGGGTGAGGTGGGTGGAATGAAGGGAGAGCAGGAGGAGGGGAGGGAGAAGAAACTGTGATTGGTATGTTAAATGAGAAAAGATTGTTTTAAAAAATAAATTTAAAGAAAGAAACTGTGGTTCTTCTCAGTTGAGGCTGAAGAACCCAGTTTCAATTAACAGGCAAATGTCACCACTGAAGTGAAATCTTTGCTTTACTGGGATACTTGATGAGTGTCAGCTGGGAACAAGGAATCAGATATGATTAAAAAGAGATCAGCATCATTGACACAGAAATCTCCTGGGGACCATTTCCTTGGGGGCAGCACACAGATGCTATATCCATTGGAGATAAAGAGGCTACATCTTAAGCTGGCAGCCAAGTCGGTGTTGTGAAATAGTCTTCCTTTAGCACTGGTTTTGGTGACAGGAAAGCTCCAAGATTGTAGGGATAGTCGGGAGAAGCTGAGGCTGGGCACCTGGGGAAGGGTTAGAGTCCCCAGAAAATCAAATCATTCTTAAGTACTAGAAAATTAATGTGATATCCATACCCATCAGGAAATATAGAAGATGACATTTAAATCAGAAGAATTTTATTTCAAATGGAATTTATATCTTTATGAAGTGATACAGAACCCCTAGGATGTACTCTGTTGCTTTTAAAAATATTGCTAAGCACTAAAGACACCATCCTTCACAGTTCAACTACATATTTCCAGAGTCAGACACCAACACTTCCCTGTGGTTCACTTCTACTGTGCTCAAATGTTCTCTCAGAGGTTGTGTCTTTATTCTGGGAAAGGCTTTCATTAACCTCTTTTACAGACACTTTAGGATTTTGTAAATGTAGCTTTTTCTGTGTTGAAATACATATCATGATGTTTTCCACACTTAGTTAAAGATACACAAGTGTTTACTGTGGGAAAATTAGGCAATCCCACCTCACAGCATGATGCAAAGCATCTGACATCCATCATGCAAATGCTGTGCAAGTCAAAGGAACACAAGGGGCTTGATTTGATGCAAGAAACAGCTTAGCCTTTTGTTTCATATGAAGGTGATTTTTTAAAACATAGAACCATTTCATAACCATAAATCATAAATATTTAAATTGGGAAATTCCTGGCATTTTTTGTCTTAGTCTACTTTGTACTTGCATAACAAAATCCTCTTACTGACTTAGTGCTTTTTTTATTTTAACTGAATATACTCTCACTGGGAAGGCTTTGGGAAGTCCAAGGTGAGGCCATTCTCTGGTTTGTTGTCTGATGAAGGCTACTCAGTGTTTCAAAAGTGCATCCAGTAGAGAAGGACTTAATTGACATATCCTCAAGGGAAGTAGAATGCTATGTCCTCCCTAAGAAGCAGAAGAAGAACTAAGTGGATGTGTCATTAAGATTCTTCTTATATAAGGGCGTTTTTGAGAACTCAAGAACAATGGCAATGGGTTTTTTATCCTACTGCACATACTGGTTTTGGGGGAGCCTAGGCAGTTTGGATGCTTGATGGAGGAAGGTCATTGGCTAATAAAGGAACTGCCTTGGCCCTTTTTTATTGGTTAGGACATAGGTAGGTGGAGTAAACAGAACAGAATGCTGGGAGGAAGAGGAAGTGAGGTCAGACTCGACAGCTCTCCTCTCGGGGGCAGACGCCTCAGAGAGAGTCGCCATGCCCCGCTCCCGGGCAGACACACGCGATGAAGCTCCGACCTAGAATTTTCCTGGTAAGACCGGTGCTCACAGGTTATTAGAGATGGGTTGATTGGGATATCAGAATTAGCCAGTAAGGGCTAGAGCTAAGGGCCAAGCAGTGATTAAAAGAATACAGTGTCCGTGTAATTATTTTGGGGCAAAAGCTAGCCGGGCAGGCGGCTGGGGTGTTGGGGACGCAGCCCCGCCGCTCTTATTACTACAGATGCTCACGTTACTAGATGGAGGTGGGTGGTCCTTGGACTTCCCACAGGTCAGGGAACCCTGATTGCTCTTTGAGCTGATGAGGGAGGGGGACTTGATCCTGGGAGGGGGAGGGAAATGGGAAGCGGTGGCGGAGAGGAGGCAGAAATCTTTAATAAATAAATAAATTTAAAAAAAAGATTCTTCTTATAAAAAATACATAAAATAGTGACTATCAAAGACTATGTCCTGAACATTGTTGTCATCATCATTTCTATTAGTATATTGTTGCATGGTTTGCATGCAGATGTCCTCTAAAATCTTTACACTACAATTCCACTACCACCATGATAACGTTTAGGTGTGATTTGGTCATGAGTGGCATCCCTCATGATTATTATTTACTTAATAAAAGGGACTCCAAGAAACTAACCTGTTCGTTTGCTCTAAGAAGGGAGAGATGCCATGGAAATAATAGAAATTATTTCAATCTACATTTTAAAAATCAAACAGGGTCTTCATCTTAGCTGGTTAATTCTGTGTAGAGTAGAAGGTAAAAAGCAGTGCAGAAGTGAGAAATAAGGCTGGTACTTCAAACAAAGGGAGGCACATGCCTTTATCACTTGGATGTCAAGGGATGGACTTCCATCAGTTTCCATTAGTCATGAGTGTTTTCAAAGATGTTTCTCTTTTTCCTCAAGTATCCCAGCGCTGCTATTTGGAGAGCTGGCAACTTAACCTAGGGACTGCTACAGCCCTCCTGTTGCTGAAATTGCTATCTTGAAGAGATATAGTGTGTGGCTGTTGTTGTTGTTTTCATTTGTTTAGTTTTTTTTATGAGGGTTTCTCTCTGTGGTTTTGGAGGGTTTCTCTTTGTATCTTTGGAGTCTGTCCTGGAACCCACTCTGCAGACAAGGTGGATTTTAGACTCACAGAGATCCACCTGCCTCTGCCTCCTGAGTCCTGGGATTAAGGGGGGCCACCACCACAGCCTGGCTAGATACATTGGTTTTTAGGCTTGTGTTTTAGGATAAATAATGAACTTTCAGTACTTGAACATCTCACAAAACTAACAAAGTAACATAGAGTGGGGTAAACAAAACATCCTGACTCTAATGAGCAGTAACACAAGCTAACTCTGTGTTAGTACATATTTAACTTCAAACAGTTTAAAAGAATTCCATGCTTCAATACTGTATTTACAACATTTATATCCACCAATCTTCTTCCTCCAGCTCCCACTATTTCTCATCCACTCCTCAAATTTGTGACCTTTTTTCTATAGTTATTACCATTACACGCATACACACAGACACTCGCAAAGCACACAAACATGTTCAACACACACACATGCACATGCATGCATGCACACCCAGATGTACACAAATATAGATGTGCAAGCACACACAATAGAAAAGTTGAGATGGCAATAGAGACAGAAACAATATAAAGGCAGCAATGCAAAACTTTTTCTATTTTAGCCATCAATCAGACTTCTGTAGAATACAGTGAGAAGTCAACACTCTCAGTGAAAGTGGCCAGCCAGCAGGTAAGTTTATCATAACTAATGACAGTCAGGTGTGTTATTTTACCAATAAGCTTGTGCATAGTTAGTAATGTGTCTACAACTCCAAAACGAGTGATTTAAAGTTATTAAGAACAAGTGTTGTGGTCTGCAGGAACAGCTAACTGGTCCGTGAATATACTCTCAGGGTTTGCCAATGGCATTTTTATGATGAATGCTTTTCATCACTAACCATCCAAACCTACCTTTTAATCTCCTTAATTGTGAAGTATTAATGTGTGTAATAATCTGGAACAACCAGCCTTAGTCTGATCAAAAGGATTCCTGAACTTCTTAGTGTTTCACCTAATTTAATGTTTTACAACAACAGTGTTGAGAAGGAACAAGGATAGGTACAGAAGAAAGCACATTTTATTAGTTTAGTATTTAATAATTGAAAATTAGGTGAAAAGGCTAAGATGTTCAGGATACCAAACTTCTATGATGTGAATTCAGCCAGGGACTGGACACATCGCTCAGTGTTTCAGAATGGGTACTGCTCTTGAAAAGAACCTGAGTTCAGTTCTAAGTCTACGTTTTGTGTGGATCACAACTGATGAAGCTGGTACCTGCTGTGTTTTTCTGGCTTTTACAGACAACTGGAATTACATGCCTGTTGATATGTACACACAGACACGTAAAACGGAACCTAAAAGAAATTTCCCTATAAAACACATCTTATATGTAGATAATAATACATCGTAAACGTAGCAAGGGTTTACTAATTTTTTGTTTGTCTTGTTTTTTTACTTTTATTTTTTTTAGCAGTTATAATAAGAAAATTTCTCCCTTCAAACTCTCTCATACACCTCTCTCTGCTCTCCTTCAAATCTGTGACCTCTTCATTCATTAATTGTTACTGCATGCATATATTCCCAAATATAAATATAACCTGTTAATTTATATAATGTTACTTTTACATACGTTTTCAGGATTGACCTTTTGAGACTGGATAACTAATTGGTGTGCTCTTCCCTGGGGAGATCACCCCTCCCACTCTCAGCTTTCCTCAATTGCTCTTCGTGTAGATTTTCACGGGCTTTCCCCTTTCACTTTGACATTTTGACATGCCCATTCATATTGTCTTTGTTCAGCTCCCATTTGGCAGCTACACTGTTATCTACTAACTTCTTAACAGAAATTGTTTGCTTAAAGTCATTGCTTATTTACAAACCATCAACTAGAAAATGTGCTGCCCTTTTTGAACAATATCGTTTATCAGCACAATGTCAGGAACTGCCATGAAATCTATCAAATGTTGCACTGAAGAGGTCTGTATCAGCTCAATCTGCTAGCATACATGTCTGTCTATATGCATATAGATAGCCATTAACACCTTGATTAAGGAGATCCATAATACTGTTTTTGCATAATATTTTCATATATGAAATCTATGATTATGTACATTTATTATAAATAATACACACATATTTTGGGGAGTTTGATTTACTTATATTCATGTCAATATTTGCTTATTTGTTTTTCTTTAACTTCAGAGTTATATATATTTTCATTCAACTTGTTGATTGGCAAACCTTGTATGAATTTAAGGATACAGATGCACAAATTCTGTCTGTGTAAAGTGGATGAGTATTCAAACATTGATGCTTGACTAATGGCGCATAACTATAGAAATATGTTTATTGAGCAGAAAGGTCTCTTCATCTGCTCAATCCATGGGAGCTTTCATTAATCAAAAACATTCCTCTATTTCAAACCATCAGCCTGATGCTGATATGCTTCAGGTCCAGCTGTTTGGTCATGGCAAAGAGGATCAAATTCAATTTCTCATATGGTAAGAAACGTCAAAACAATGTGATATAGCTCCCATCAGTCTGGAGGAGGCATGCTTCTAGAAACTGAATTTTACTTGTGTTTTAATTTCTTGGCATGATTAAAATATTTGGCAAAGTATCTCACACTCAAGCAAGCATTTCTCAATCTATCACACTGTTTCTCTCCTGCATGTTGCTATTGCTCTCCAGTGTGGCATATCCCAGCAGCAGGGATTGACAACATTAGGCCAAAACACTTTGCTGTGATTCTGCTTTGCCAGTAATTCCAGCCAGATAGGAAATGTGATGGCATTTCTAGTTCCACACTGCACACAATGTTCATTTTTATTTGCCCACAACATGGCGCCAAATAGAAACTCCACTTGCTAGAAGGAAAAATGACTACCAACAAAATGAAGAAATAAAAGCAGTGTATTTATACATGTCAGAGCTAATGTTACACCGTGCATGAAGCAAATAGTTTCCAAAGCTTGTCTCTTGTTGAGAAAAATGAATAATTTATGCAGAAATGGTTTAGCATAGTAAGACACATTACAACAGAAAGTACTGTGAAGGCGTAAGTTACAAACAATGCCACACCAATTTGGGATTATGATTAATAGGGTGATATTTATTTAAAGGGGAAAAAACTTACAGATCACTGTCCCAGGCAACAGCCCTCTATGCAATCAGGAGTCTAGTCGCCTGCGGAGCAGGAAGTGAAGAAGCGAGAGGAGAGGGAAGTGGCTGCTTTTTTAAAGGGAGAGAGACCACGCCCCAATGGGCTGGTATCTCAGCGGCTATTGGCTGGAGGAGTGGGAAGACCTCCCGCAACAGTACTGGTTAAATATGGGGAAATTTATAGAGGGAATTCTAAGCAGCAATGTTGATATTCAAACATGTTTCCTCTTATTCTAGATATTCAATGTCCTGGAATTTTTCATTTCCCTTGGTTCCAGAGGCAGCCTCCACATAGTTTTCTCAAATTGTGGGCCTTGTATTTTCTGACACACAGCTGAATTCAGGGAGGTAAGGTTTAGATTTTCACTATTTTTCATAGAAAGAAGGATGAAAGGGGCCTTGTATTTTTAAATATGTTTTCCTTCTTCATGGACATAACAAACGGTTATTGACATTGTCATTCCCAATAATTTTATGTAAAATTTGTTTAATGCTTCCAATTTTATAAAATACAATCATCACATATTATTTAAATATGAGTAAGCTGAATATTAAAATAATTGATAGACTTAACTGCTCTGGTAGAGCCCTGGAATTTAGCCTCATCCCTAGCACAATCCAGCTTTTCGACCTGTTTGAACCTCTCAAGTGTGACACCAAAGGGTTTGTGAGTGCGAAGAGATAGATTCTCTGAGCTGCCTACAATTAGCTCTTTCTAGACTGCACAGCTGTTATTCATCCAAATAAATGCAAAATTAGAGTAAGTGTGTGGAGGAGAGAGAAAAGAGAGATCAGTGTGATGGGAAAGATTAACAGACGAGATGAAGCACCAGCGAGAGAGACGGAGAAAATACAAAAGCCTAGAGATTTGTCAAATAAAACCAAGCAGGTTAGTTGCATCAAGCTCTTTGATATAGTAGTACAATAACAGCAGTGTGGGCTTCCAGTTTATTGAGGAAGCCCTGGCTCTATGCAGGTCAGTGACTAGTGCTCACTAGCTTGCACTGGAGGAGCTTTGGGTTCTCTAAGGATTCTACATCTTTAGGATTGTGACAACACTATCAGGATGCCTCCACTTGATTGAGCAGTGGCATACTCTTCCTTAGACTACATGTATAGATGTGGATATCAAAGAGAACATGTGGCAGTGTGACTTAGTTTGAAATAGGATATTCCCACAAAAATAATAAAATTAGGGAGAATTAGCTTAGAAGTATACGGTTAGACTAAAAAGATCATTGTATATATGACAGCAGTTAATTCGGAAGAAGATGGTTCCTCTGAAGGTAAATACTTGAAACTGCTCTTAAGTCTTCTCTAATGTTTATGGTATATAATTACATTTTTTCATAAATATCCCAGGCACATAGGTAAATACACACATCTCTTTTGGGAAAAAAAGTAAACTTTACCACAGGTATAGAAGTGTACTAACACCCAAAGCTGAACAAAAAGAACAATAACAAGATGAGAACACATTGGCTTGTAAACAGATGAACTAACGCCTAGGTGACAGACCAAGAAAAGAAAGGAGGAAGATTGGTTATAGCACTTTAACCTTCACCCAAATTCCCGTGAACAACAGAAGTGATTACCCACAGACAATTAGAATTTGGTACAGATTTAATTATAGACTCTGTGTATATTTTCCTCTTTTAATTATACAACACTGGAAGGATCTGTTCTACTCAAGCATTATTATTCTTGTAGAAGAATAAAAATGTAAAGAAAAAAGATCTTTTTTAGAAGATAAGGTGAGCCCAAGCATTTAGCCTCCTACTTCCAACAAAATAACTAAAGATTATATATTTATATTTACCAGTTTTGGGAAATGGCGCTGTGCTCAAGGTTGCAATACACAGAGTTTCTGTAAGTACTAAGGCAAGGGAAAGATTAAATTGGGGATGTCATCACTTCATAAGACAAAAATGCATGCATAGAGCACAACTGGGAGCAGAATTTGCCAACCTTCTGGAGGTGAGAACCTGTAGAGACAAAAAGAACCTTAGTGAGTCAGAGATGCATCAATGCAGACCTTCTACATAGTTCTAGGATGGAAATAGGTTTTGTAAATAAATGCTTATGGTAAAGATGACTATCCTAGAGTGTATTGTGGGAATATCAATAGGAAAGACAACAAGTGAAGACATCCAAATCAGGATAGACTTTTCCAGCCCTAAAAGTTTTGCTGACTCAAATGGCTTAAGAAACTGCCAGCAGTACAAGATGGAGTGTTTTCTATGAGATTGCAAGGAGCCTTGAGGATGAGACTCTAGACAAGTTTCCAAAATAAAATCCGGGTACTATCTGACATGTTAAGATGGATCATCAGAGAACAAGAATAACATGTTAGAACATGTTAGCATTGCATGTTTGCATTATGTTTTTAGGCTCAATAGTCAAAAAACTACACTTCAGTTTTAAATTATTAGCTGTTTTGTTTGTTTGTTTTGGGAAAACTTTAATTTACACAATAACTTATTACACTATTCTGCAGCAATATTCATTATCAAATAATACTTTCACAGCATTGGAGTACAGATTAATAGAAGTATATCTCCTTCAAGTATTATTTACTCTCTTGGTGTACCGTGAGAACATGAAAGGAAGGTAATTTTGTGAATCTAATGTTATCAATCAAGTTTCTACTCTTTTCCTTCAGGACAAAGACTGCATGAGCTACAGTTGAACAAAAATCAGGGACTGGAGAAATCCCTCCATGGATAAGAGCATGGTCATTCATCCAGATGAGTAAATTTCAATGCCCAGCACTTACATGGTAGCTCATAATTATCTGTAACTCCAGTCCTGGAGGATTGGACACCCTTGTCTGGCCTCCTGAATCATTAGACATCTATGCTGTACACAAATTTACATTCAGATAAAACACTTATACACATTAAATTAAAAAAAATACCAGTAAAATAAGATCCTAAAACATACCTTTAGATTCTCAATCTTTTAGGGGTGCGGGAATCTATGATTAACTACCCAACAAGATAAAACTTATTCCTATTACGGGGGATTTTACTTGGTGACATAAGATGACTCGTTGGGGCATTGTCTTTTTAATTATATGGTGTATTTATTTAGATTCATTTCATACAGGTACATATCTTTAGATGATTCTACAGCAGTGGTCCTTAACCTTCCTAGTTCTATGACCCTTTAGTACAGTTCCTCATGTTGTAGTGACCTCACCATAAAATTATTTTGTTGCTACTTCATAACTATAATTTGCTACTGTTATGAACCATAATGCTAATATCTGATATGCAGGATATCTGATATGGTAACAAAAGAATTCAACCTGGATTTGTTTCTGCACCAATGTTGTGTAGGCTGGGGTGATCTTGAACTCACAGAACTCCATCTGACTCTGTCTCCAAAATGCTGGATATTTTGTTCCACCACTGGCTGACCTCTAGTGGCTTAACTTTGTCCTTCTAATCTTCAGACAAGCATTATTTATTAAAACATAAGTAAAATATCACTATATATCCCATTTTATCTAAAATTAAAAGGTTATAATGAATATAAGAAGAACTATATACACTTTATATAAACTATATATACTAAGTACACTAACTACATTGAATATATATAGGCAATGAGTGCATGAGCAGTGTCTAGTCCATTTGCATTTGACAAATTCAGAGAAAATATTCCATATCTGTTTTATCTTGTTGAGTTCAAATTCTTGTACATAATTTGCTTTCTTTCATAACTTGCTTTCTGTGTCAGACAAACAAGGAAAATTATAACTATAATTATCTAGTCTTCAGCTCCCTCAGAGACCCAGGAAGGAAATAATATTAACTGAGTCAGCAGGAAGTGTGAACAAGTGACTTCCAAATGTGAGAAAGGACAGAAACAGCTGGCTGCCTGGACAGTCACCCAAAGTTCCATCTTAAGCATCCATCGTAAGCCTACAGAAATGAAAATAATTCTTACACACATGCACACTATGCAAACACGCTGGATATTGACAATGTGGGAAAAAGAACACATTCAATTTATATTTACCATACTTGAAAATACAGATTGTTACTGTATCCAAGTGAAATAATTCAGGAGATAGGGAGTGGAATGCAGGTCTGATTGCTACCTAGACACCATCATTGGAGAGTAGGCATTGTTAAGTGACATGGTGTGACAGGAGACAAATGCTTTGATGTATTAGTTTAGAAAGAGTCTGCTTCAAATTTCTATAACTTCTCAGAAGTTGCTAAACTAAGCACTGCTATAGTAGGTTGTCTCTGTTCTTTTTCATCATGAATTTGTCAAAAAATAATGGATTCTCAATTTAAAAAATTTATACCGCTTGCTACTATGGCTCCCAATCATTAAAATTAAGACATACAGAATGGAACAGGAAGTTACAAGAAGGCTTCAGCCATGCCCTCAAGCTGAGATATGCAATGTCTGTTTCATTCACTGGTGATCAACGGGAGAGAGAATGCTATGAATTGACTCTACCCCCCTAGCCTTAACTAATATACTAAGACAAAGAAAACATTGTAAAGGCACCAGAATTCTGAAAAGGGCAGCAAACAAGAAATATATAATCATTAATAACACTTGTAACATAAGTTAGAACAAATGAACAACATATATTTTATAGAAAATATGACATTTAAAAGGCTCATAGAAATGTGAACTGAAAAACATGCAGCAAAATTGATTTCTGATGATAATATAAATGCTTTTGCAAATAGTAACAGCAATGGTAATTTCAAGTCTTTGAAACTCGGCAAAGAACTAACCTTGAGGCCAGAATGAATGTCACAAACATACGGGGCCTGACAAGGAAACAAGAAGTACTAATTAGCATATGATTAATGTTAGCATTCTCACATTCCATATTTCATCACAACTACAAAGCCATTTTTTTCTAAGACACACTCTTGCAATTTATAATGCTAAAGAACAAATATGGGCAATCATTCTAACAAAGTCCAATGCTCTGAAACCTTTGTTCATGAATTGTATTTCAATTTCAAGAGATTGTAATTTGAAAAAAAAATGAAGAGACTAGATGAATATGAAAGTTACATGAGCTTAAAATGTGTCTACATTGCTTAAGTTGTCTTTCATACGGTCTGACAAGTTCTATTTTAAAAATACATGATGACTAAAGTTGAGACTCGACCTCGACACTGATGTCTCATGCTGGTCACAGGTAGTGATGAAGGTGAGAAGTTTATAATACAGTGTCAATATTATGTTATTATACATCCTTTCCTGAAGCACAACATAAGGAATAACATGGCTATTGAATATTCAAATCACATCAATGATTTTTAAATGTTAATCTGTTATTTGTATTCCCATACCCACTCCTCTCTCATCACCCTAAAATTCCATAAAGGAAAGTAGTGGAATGTTGGAGGAGCCTGCTAGCTCATTTCCCAGCCACCCAGACTCCCAAAATAACCACACAGAAACTGTATTAATTAGATTACTGCTTAGCCTATTAGCTCTAACTTCTTATTGGCTAGTTTTTACATATTAATTTAACCCATTTTCTTTGCTTTATATTTTAACACAAGGCTGGTAGTCTGCTGACAAGGTTCCAGCATGACTGTCTCTTGCGGCGGCTCCATGGCTTCTCCCTGACTCTGCCTCCTTCTCCCAGCTCTTCAGTTTAGTTTTCCCTGCCTACCTCTGTTCTGCTCTGCTATAGGCTCAAAGTAATTTCTTTATTCACTAATGGTATTGCAGCATACAAAGACGAATCCCACATCACTTCCCCCTTTCTGTTTAAATAAAAAGAAAAGTTTTAACTTTAACACAGAAAAATTACATATACCATAACAGGTATCAAGCAAGAGTTACAGTTACAGTATTTATATCTACTCTCTATTTATTCTTTAATTCCATAAAAGACTCAGAAGGATATAATATTACCTAACTAAAGAAAAAGTAGCAACTTCTAAAACTCTAGAATTGACAGAGACACCTCGCTGCCTGGACAATCACCCAAAGCTCTTCTGTATCATTGGGGCAGTCAATATTCAGCCCACAGACCCATAGTATCCAGAAGACTTTTCCATGAAGCAGGAAATTTCAAAGATCATTCCACCTATATTGGCAGTTTTCAGTCACTTTCTTCTGTGTCATGCAGAATGTCTGGAAAACTCTTTCATAAAGCAGGAACCCCAAAGGACAATCTCACCTTTAGGCAAGTTCAGCAGTCATCCCCCCATGGGTCCCACATGTCCAGCTCACAGAACATAACATTAAGCACTCCAGACAAGAGCAGTTTCTTGCCCAAATGGCTGACAAACTCCTCTAGGAGCCTCTTCAATGTCCGTCTTCCTCTTGAAGTAACTGATGCTGCCAGGAGCAGATGTGTCTCACTGTCATGAAAAGTCCTAAGTTTTTAAAACATTTTAAATGGCATATTCTATAGTCTTTGAAAGGTTTGAAGAATGCCCATCCATCTGATAGACATCTCTGTCTATCTAGAAAATCTAACTAACATGACTACAAACTTGACTATTATAGATGACTATCTATTAACCTATATTTCTTAATTATGCATTACATTTTAAATGAGCATTATAAACACAATACCTTAATCAAGATTAGAAATACATATATATATATATACCTGCCTACCTCTTATTTTCCCAGCTCTGCTATAGGCTCAAAACGTTTTTTTTTTTTTTTAATTCACCAATGGTATTTACAGCATATAGAGGGGAATCCCACATCAGTGGAAAAAAATGTAAAAGAAGAAAAAAAAGTCAGCCATGCTTAAAATTACTAGCTGGCTTGTGTTAATCCCTGTAAACATAGGCTCCTTCCTTTCTCCTCCTCCCATTCTCTTTCTGCTTCCCTCCTTCTCTCCTTCACTCTCTCTTCTCTCCATGCCTTGTTATCTCCCCCCTTTTATTTCCTTCCCCTCATTTCCCTAATTCTCCTTTTTCCTTCTGCTACCTCTTCAGCAAACTTAAGGTGGGGGAGTGGAAAGTGTGTAGCTGTATATACTAAAGGTGATTTGACAGGTGGGGAATTGGATGATAGTCCCTGCCAAATAACATATCCATCCATGCATCGCTTCTTTAGTGAGTTCCTGCACAGACTGTCAGGAGTGGCATTGAAATCTGGAGGACTGGAGCAGGAAGGGCCTTTCTGAATATGATTCCATTCACTCAGAAATTAAGGCCGACAATTCTTTTTTTTAATTAAAAATACATTTATTACTTTCTCCATGTGTGTTCACAAGTCATGTGTTTGGGGGTTGAGGAGAACAACTTGCAGGTGGCTCTTCTCCATCTACCAGGTCCTGGGTGTTGTAGTCGGGTTGGCATCCTTGGCAGGAAGCACCTTTACTCACTAAGTCATCTTGTTGTTCTGCTTCTTTTTTCTTAGACTGTTCTTTAGTCGTTTATCCCCTCTTCTAACCATCCCCGTCCCCGGGAATAGTTATTATTATTTTTGACTCACACCACTAGGTTATGCCCTATATTTAAAACAGAGTCATTTTTCTAATGCCTCACAGTGTAAGCCATTAGTGGAAAGTTTACATCTCAGTGCTGGTTTCTGCAGACTGGTTCTCCATTTCCTTCCATCACCTTTCGCTTTTATGAGCTTCTTAGAGCAGGCGTGCATCGCACTTAGGTCCTGGTTGTCCCGGGTTGCATGCTGAACACTTGCATCAAGTGAGCAAACTAGTTTATAGCAAGAGGCCTTTGAGGTGGAGGACAGCGCTGTAGTTAGTATTTATCATGTTCCCTGACGTTCTGGCATCCAAAAACCACACAATATTAAAAAGATAGCATTGAATATGTTATATCTAGATTTCTCTGATTCAATACACATGCATACCTATCCTACACGTAATTTATATAATATACACCATAAGTTATTAATAATTATAAATGATTATAAAACAGAACAATAATAAAATTAAAGTACAAAAACAAAGTTATTTAAAATTTATGAATTTCTTACTTCTTGCAACTGCATTCATTATCTTAGGAATATAGTATTCTGTAGTAATGATTTCATGAAATTGTCACTGTAGATAAGAAATGGAATATTCTACTTTCACTTGATCAATTCCTCTCTATACTGAGTTCTTGCTTTTTACTCAACTTGTCTACTGTAAAGCCTTGCATGTGCCATTCCTGATAAGGGAAACATTCTTTTTCTAGAAGCTATATGGGTCACTTTCTCATTCTTAAAGGTCTCCATGTAGGTGTTCTTTTATTTTGAAAATGCATTTTACATTAAAATTGTTACTTTACTTCTTTCCTTCTCCTCCCTTCAGCCCTTCCAATGTGTCCTCCCTCCAAGTTCCTCTTCATATCCTCTAAGTCCAAATAGATAATCATTTGTTAAATACATACGGATACATATATGTGTGTGTGTGTACATATACATAGAGAGAGATATAAATCACAAATCACACAGATAATAAAATAGACTCAGCAGAGTCTAATTTTCATTTAAAATGGTTCTATCAAAAAAGCATACTCGATTTCAACTCATGAAAAACCTGTTTTACTAGTCTTAGTTTTCTAAAACACAAAACAGTAAAAAAATATGCTAAATGTCAATTCAGTTCATTTTTGGGAGATCTACAATGATGTGAGGTGCCCCAACCCCACAAGTGGTTTTTTTTCAGTTAATATCAGAGTCCCAAATTCTGAATTACTACATTGCATAGCAGTACCACAGAACCTACTTGCTGAGAACAGACTGTTGCTCATCACATGAGAAAAATCACCAGGATGAAGTGATTTTCCACTGTCAGTGAAATCATGAGGAAATGTAGACAGAAACCTTCCTGATTGATGTCACTGTTTCCAGTCTTCATAGATCTTCAATCAATATTAGCTGCATGCAATCTTATTTTTATCTAAATCTTTCTACTAAGAAAATATATGGCAATCACTTCTAAGAAATGGCACTTGGCAAATCTCATTTTTTGTTCATTTTTTCTCATCCAGTATTAAAGTCCTACTCCTAAATATATTAATAGAACTAGCTTCATTCGAACTAATTTCATTAGTTCTATGAATCACAGAAGGATAAATTTCAACACCCTTCTTCTTCTAAACATTAACAATTCAGTATTCAAACTCTACGGTCTCTCTCTCTGTCTCTCTGTCTCTGTCTCTGTCTCTCTCTCTCTAGCTCTCTCTCTCTCTAGCTCTCTCTCTCTCTCTCTCTCTCTCTCTCTCTGTGTGTGTGTGTGTGTGTGTATGTATGTGATTTGTTTGTAACAGTATATATGGTCCTTTAAAACTCTTCATCTTTATACTGAGCTATGACTTCCCAGTCTCATGATTTTTATTCAGAGAACGGGAACAGTAGGGGGCACATTTCCTTTTGAGGATTTTCTGTTGTTTTGTATGGATCAGTACAGAGAGGTCAAAAATATTGGTTATCTCATCGAGCTATGCTGAGCAAGAAATATTTTAGGACACAATGAAGTTGTTCATCACTTTTATTGTATAAGACTGCTGATGCTACCTTTTGTGCATTTAGGTTTTTAAGGTCGGCTATCCATAGAATGATTATGACTGTTTAATATGCTGGTACAACTTAAACTAGCTGTAGTCTTTTCTTTTAAAGTTTCCAGTACTGGTTTTAATGTATTTAACTTCAAAAGCTTGAAAGAACACTCTCTCACTCTATCACTAAAAAAAAAACCAAAAAAACAAAAAAAAAACCACTATTTCTTGTACCCACAGGAACTACCATGTACATAAAGACAGCACACAATAATTCAATTATGTGAATATTTCATTACAGTGTTATATTTAACCATTTTTAAAGAGCCTTGAAAAGTAAAGAATAAAAAAGCAGGAAGGGGGTGGAAGGGAATGGAATGATGAAGAAGGGAGAACAGAAAATATATTCCAGCTAATTGGTATATGTAGGATTCTTTGCACTTGATTATTTCTTTCACAAACAGGTCAGTTACCTATAGGTTTATATGCTAATTAATATCATGATAATCATTATTGACATCACAATAAGAATGTAAAATTTCAATACTTAGGGAAATACACAAGATATAGCACCTAGTAAAAATTCAAATAACAGTATGGCCAAGAAAAATAGCAATGAATTGTTACCAAATATGAAACATAAAAATATGTATATTAGAAATAACCTTCTTTTAAAATTCTCTGCAGAAAGTCTTGAGATACTTGGGTTGATTTTACTTGCTGCTATTTAACTAATATATAAAATTTAACATCAAATTATACTGAAACAATTTTGGAATAGATTTAAGATTTATGTGAAACATTAATAATTCTGTGATTTAATAAGCTACTCATAAGATTTAGATTAAAAATTTTATTAAAAATTAAAAGTGTGTTAACATAAATGAGTAAACCAAAAACATGATTATTTCTTTTCTAAAGTTCCATAGATACATGTATATTTCCATGTGAAGACTGCATTTTCCAATATTAATGGCAGCACAGAAAAAAGCAGTTTAACCAAGAAGTCTGTATTTGTTTTATAATATCATACAGCATATAGAGCAACAGTTCTCAATCTTCCTAATGCTGCAACCCTTTAATACAGTTCCAGATGTTGTGATGACCTAAACCACAAAATTATTTTTATTGCTACATCTAATTATAATTTTGCTACTGTTATAAATCATAATGCAAATATCTGACATTCAGGATATATTTTCCTTGTTACAAATTGAACATAATTATATTAATAACCACAAAACTATGTGTAATTATATATTGCAAAAATTTATTTCTAATGACAAGTGAAATTTTGTCTTGAAGTATGATGTAGCATGGGTACATTAGGGAACAGTAAGAGTAAAAGCCAACTCAGTTCAAATGCTTGAAGTTTTCTCTTTTTTATTTCCTAAAAGATCAGCAATTCTTGGGGCAATCCTTTCAGGAGCACAATGAAGATTATCTTCCACAAGTCTACTTCTGTATTTAGACTTGATAACCAACAAGGTAGAAAGCCCTGTTTCACAAAGATACGATGTTGGAAATGGAAGAAGAAGGAACAACACAGTCTCAGATGAAACACGATATTACTGTAAACACTTGATTCAAAATTTTGTAACTAGCATTAAAGAGAATCAGTTCTCACTGCATTTCTATTAATAAATTCAATGAATTCCTCTTGTTCTGTCTCAGGAACATCTTCAACTTTGACTATGAATGGTCTTCTAGCAAGTGCATATGGGGAGTCAGATAGATTTGGAAAATAATGTGAAATTTTATATGCAAGTATGTGCAGGTGTTCTTTCACAGAGATTATCACCACAATCTTTTTGTCTGCTTCAATATCATGTTCCCAAAGAAAGAAAGAAAGTGAGGTAAGCAATATGTATATTTATTTCCGCCCCCCCCCTGTCTTCCCCCCCTCTTTCTCTCTCTCAACAATGCTGACATTTCATTTGGAATGAATGGATATTTTCAGACAAATTGGGACTTTTGCATTTGGTTCTCACAGTGATAAATTTAACTCATTCGCGATGGCAGCATCTACCAAGTAAGCTGTTTCCTACAATTCACTGTCACCGCTAAAAAGTGATCTGAAATGCAGTCTTGCTTTCTGATTGAAAATGTTTTGAATTCATCATAAAGCTCAAAAACACTTTTTAAAACTTTTTCTCTTGACAAACATTTCACTTTAATGTGAAATAAAGCTTCGTTCTGTGTATCCAAGTCGTTGCACAGTTTCAAAAACACTCTACTGTTTAAAGTACTTCCTTAACAAAATTGGCAGAACTTAAGAGGCGTTTGATTACTTCTTGTAACTCTTGTGGCAGTGTCCTCATTGCTAATATTTGTCAATGTATCATACAGTGAGTCCAATGAGTTTTGGTGACTCATTCAGTAGCAAACGTTGAAATTCAGATGGACATCCTAGCATAGCTCGAGCACCATCTATGCAAATACCACAAACCTTTCCCCAAGACTGCATGTGCTCTTTCAGAAACAAACCAACTGTGTCAAAAACATCAGGTGCTTTTGTCTCCCCATCTCCCCTTACCCCCATCCCACCCCACCCCCAACATCCCACTTTTCTCCCCGGCAATTTTGTCTACTTCCCTTATCCAAGAGGATAACTATATGTTTTTCCTTGGGTTCACCTTCTTACTTAGCTTCTTTAGATTCGCCTATTGTAGACTCTGTGAATCCTATTTATGGCTAGAAACCAATTATGAGTGAGTACATCCCATGTTCATCTTTTTGGGTCTGGGATACCTCACTCAGGATAGTGTTTTCTATTTCCATCCATTTGCATGCAAAATTTGAGAAGTCATTGTTTTTTACCACAGCGTAGTACTCTAATGTGTATATATTCCATACTTTCTTCATCCATTCTTCCATTGAAGGGCATCTAGGTTGTTTCCAGGTTCTGGCTATTACAAATAATACTGCTATGAACATAGTTGAACAAATGCTTTTGGCATATGATAGAGCATCTCTTGGGTAAATTCCCAAGAGTGGTATTGCTGGGTCCAGGGGTAGGTTGATCCCGAATTTCCGGAGAAACCGAAACACTGACTTCCACAGTGGTTGCACAAGATTGCATTCCCACCAGCAATGGATGAGGGTACCCCTTCCTCCACAGCCTCTCCAGCAAAGGCTATCCTTGGTGTTATTGACTTTAGCCATTCTGACAGGTGTAAGATGATATCTCAAAGTTGTTTTGATTTGCATTTCCCTGATTGCCAAGGAGATTGAGCACGACCTTAAGTGTCTTTTGGCCATTTGAACTTCTTCTGTTGAGAATTCTCTGTTCAGTTCAGCGCCCCATTTTTTTTTAACTTGGGGAAACAGGAGGATCGGGATAAAGGAAGGTTGGATAGGGGAGCACGGAACCCCATTTCTTAGTTAAAGGACCCACTTTAGGATGGGCAGGAGACTTGACCCTAGAGGGGCTCCCAGGTGCCCAAGCTGAGGCCCCCAGTTAGTTCCTTGGGCAGCTGAGGATAGGGAACCTGAAATGACCCTATCCTAGAGCAATACTGACGAATATCATCCTAGAACTTTCATCTGGCGATGGATGGAGATAGAGACAGAGACCCACACTGGAACACTGGATAGAGATCCCATGGTCCCAAGGAGGAGCAGAAGGAGGGAGAACATGAGCAAAGAAGTCGGGACCACGAGGGGTGCACCCACCCACTGAGACAGTGGAGCTGATCTACTGGGAGCTCACCAAGGCCAGCTGGACTGTTACCAAAAAAAGCATGGGATAAAACTGGACTCTCTGAACATGACGAACAATGAGGGCTGATGAGACGCCAAGGACAATGGCACGCGGTTTTGATCCAACGCAATGTACTGGCTTGGTGGGAGCCTAGCCAGTTTGGATGTTCACCTTCCTAGATATGGACGGAGGGGGGAGGACCTAGGACTTACCACAGGGCAGGGAACCCTGACTGCTCTTTGGACTGGAGAGGGAGGGGGAGAAAAAAATTGGGGGAAAAGGGAGAGGGGTGGGAGGAGGGGGAGAAGAATGGGAGGAGGGGGAGGGAAATGGGAGGCTGGGAGGAGGTGGAAATTTGGTTTTTTTTCTTTCTTTTCTTTATTCTCCTTTTATCAATAAAAAAAAACATCAGGTGCTGTAGTTGTTGTTTCAAGAAGTTCACAAAAAGAAACTCATTTTTAAAGTAGCCATCATTAATAAACCTCAGGTAACCCAATAATTGTGAAGAGTTTATAATGTCCGTAGATTCATCAAGGCAGATTCTAAATATCAAAAGTGGAACATGAAAGGGAGAGTCAGAATTCAAGAATTGGTACAGGACCTACCCAGACACTAAATTCTTGGGACTAAGGAAGTTATTACCCAGAAGGGGCAAAGTAGGAGTGGGGGGAGGATGCAAAGGCAGCCGCAACAGTAAGCACAAGCAAGGAGCAATAGAGGGTGACTATGCAGAAACGGGCTTCAGGGAAAATCAGGGAGTGTTTGGTACTGTGAGTTGGTAAATCCTGTTTGGAAATGTTGACCAAATAATAAATTTTAATTGTTGGACCTTGGTGTTTTGTGTTAGGAATAAGCCAGTGGCCAAATAAGGGATTAGAACTTGGTGGATAGCTTTAGCAATGTAACTTTTTTTTTTTTGCAAGGAAGAGTAAAGGGGGTAAATTGGAAAACATGTCTATAATGTTGCCATGCAAGATCCTGTTAGAGCCCCTTCAGAACAGTGTTTATTTCATAAATATCCTGATCAAAAATATTAGCAGACAAAGTATCTATTCTACTGTGGACAGTGTCATTACATAATGAAATTGTACTCAGTTGCAAATCTGAGTTGAGTCTCCAATCGTAACTCAATGACTTTGGCTAATGGCAACAGTAAATTCTCAGCAATTGTGTGAAGTTTCGTAGCTCTGGGGATTCTGAATGCCACCAAATATGAAGCGTCAATGGCTGCTAAGCTTTGTTTGTAGTACCAGGATCAAGGCTGGCTTTCTTGAGTTCATAGGCTTTGCTTTTGCTTCTAAAATAGTTAATGTCCTTGATGGCCAAGCTCACATGCTTGCTGTCAAAATGACACTTTTTTTTTTCTGAGACAGGGTTTCTCTGTAGCTTTGGAGCTCTTGTAGACCAGGCTGGTCTTGAACTCACAAATATCCCCCTGTCTCTGCCACCTGAGTTCTGAAATTAAAGGCGTGTGCCACCACTGCCCAGACAAAATGACATTTTAGTTTGCTTAACTTTATAGAGTCAGTTGATAGAGTCAAAAAGTGAGTCATTGTAGTTTCTCTATTCCTGTTGTAATTATTGAGATAAAAACCAAACTGTAAAAAGTATCACTACATTTTCTCATCTTAAGATTCTTCTCTATGAGATCTGTTTCCATAGGATGGCTTTCTAATGAAAATAATAAATATGTTTAATAATACAAATGATAATACACAGAATAGTTCAATAAATATAGTTCATTGAAGTTATTTTTACTATTCTGTTGTTTTTCCTAATACCTGTAACTATCACAAGGAGACAGTATTCACATCAACCATGGCTGAATGTAAATGGCATATAAGTATCCAGATTCCATGGATACACACACACACATACACACACACACACACACACACATTAGAAGTTGTGGTTTTACAATACTTGGCTTTACATTTACTCGGTATGTATAACTCAATGAATGTTATTTTATCTCAATACTGTTGCTTTCAACAGAGTAGCTGTTGGAAACACTTGTACTGATTCACATTACTTTATGGCTCCAACCCTGTCATCTACACCTGTATTTGTTTGGGTGTATGTGATGATGGGTGTTGGCATGATGATGACATCACACTGGGTACTCATAAGTTGGCATAATTTGCATGTTGGCAGACTGGCAGAGGAGTAATGCCTCAGTACCTAAATGCATTTGAAATATGTGTTTTCCAATGGTTTTTGGCTACTCCTGTGAAACTGTCATTTGATCCCCAAAAAGATCTCTACCCACAGGTGGAGAACCACTAATCTAGGAGGAGCCATTCCAAAACTGGTTGGTTAGAGTCGATATGGACCAACATTGTTACTGATACAATATTGTGTATATTACTTTTTCAAATTTTAAAGATTTATTTTTTAACTATGTGAACTTGTATTTGTGTTTTTATGGAAGCATGTATTTGAGTGCCAGTGTTCAAAGAGGCCAGAATAGGACATTGTATTCCCCTGAAATGGGAAGATAGAGTATCTCAGGTATAGAGCAAGACTCCTATAAAATTACTGATGACCTGGCTCAACCATAGGTCAGCCCAGAATATCTGTTGACACAGCCTATCTGTCTCTTGAGATAGTCTGTCTTGCCTTATTCAATTACTATCAGGAAGGAGAGACTATAGACCTGCCCTTAGCCCCTATGGCAGCAAAAATTCCACCATCCCTAAGTCCTTCACCCTGTCCATATAAAAGCTTGCAGCCATTTTTTTTTTCCTTTGCAGACTCCACTATTTCCCATGGGAGAGGCTTCCTTCATTGTGTGTGCTAGTAAGCACAGTCTCATCTGGTTAGGTCAGAATGTGCCCTCTTTCCTCTCTTCTTTCCTTTTAAACTGCCAGAAATCTAACAGTTGTTCAACAGCTGATATTAATGCTGCATACTGAATTCCAGTCCTGTCAAAGGACAACAGGTGCTTTTCATTTTGTCTTGCTTCCTATCAAACTCAGAGCCTTGGGAAGCTATGCAGGTATTTACCCCTAGGCAATACCGTCTTCCAGTTTGACCCTCCTATGCGTGTGCACTCCATTCCTAAGATGGTCTTGTGGTCATATGCTAATGTCATAAGAATTATTCAATTCTGAAAGTCTAAATGAAGGAAGGAGAAATATTTAAAACACTCAAATTCATCAGCTTAACAATTTAGCAAACATGTGTGTCAAAGCTGTTCTAAATGAAGGAAGGAGAAATATTTAAAACACTCAAATTCATCAACTTAACAATTTAGCAAACGTGTGTCAAAGCTGTTCTGAGCATGTACAATCTAAGGGATTGGAGATCAGCACGTAAACATAAGCCCATGTCACATGTTACTCAGCTCTGATCAACCCAAGTAAACAACAATGACAAAGGGAGGAATGTCATATTTTGAACAAATACAATTTTTATGATAGAGATTTGCATTAGAGATGAACTATTTAAATATTCATTTAGATCTGCAAAGGTTCTTTGTCTTCCTCTCTTATGAGTCCTTTTGATTTGAAAATGTTCAACTGTTTTATGCCCTTGCAGCACTGGTAGATTTTTGGTTTCAAATTTCCTAGTGGTTTCTCTTAATATGTAATATATTTCAGGGTATTAACATTTGTAATTGGCTCCCTTAATAAAATATTGCAAAAGGCTATTTGAATTTTTGGTTCCCACTAAATTTTATGGTATTTTCTTTTATACCTTTCGTTTATACCTTTATCTCACTTCATTCCCTACTATTGCTGCATCAGATTAAAATCACTATAATTTTTTATTTGACCTTATACCTTCATCACTAGGTATTTTTTGTCTTCTTTCAATCCTAATTAAAATACATCTTCTTTATGTTCTTTTAGAATTTTATTGATGCATCACAGTGGATACTTTTTCTTCTAACTTGTCTTACTTTGAGTTTCTTTTTAATAGGAACATTCATGTTTTAAATCAATCTGTGATTCTCTCTGGCATCATCTTTTTTATTTATCTGTTTCATTTCTATTTTATGCACATGTGAAACTAAGGAAAGAGTATAACACAGACAATCATTATTACTGATGTACCTTAACACTTTAATCATGTCACTGTTTTTACATTCCAGTGGCCGCCCCAGGATCAGCAGAGCTAACTGTTGGGTAAGTGTGGGTAATGATACGTTCTGGCAGCAGAGCTCGATGATACTAGCTAGCTCCCTGGACTGAGCACCAGTATTTGAGTAACTTTAATTCGTGGGACTATTAGGTCGATAAAGGACTAAGCACATTCACACGCCTTGACTAGAGCACAAAAGGACATAATGATTTCCATTCTTCTCACTCTTAAATCTTCATTGAGACGTCACTTTTTCCACAAGAGCATATAAATTGTGTATGTCTTAACTCCATTATTTGCAGCACGAAGACACTGCCAAGACCATTTCCTGAGGCAGCATATACCGCAAGGTCATTCTGAGAACAAATGCAAGAATGTTTTCTATTGAAGAAGTCTCTAGAGTAGACACAGTCTACTGTGTTGTTCTTTCTAGTTCAGATGAGTATTGCTTTTGAATGTTATGCCTGTGGATAGCGTTGACTTTCTGAGTATTTGTCTAAGCTTTTATAGGAATGTCTTTCCTAGAGATTAAATTAAAATGTTTCCATTTGGGGCTGGAGAGATGGCTCAGTGGTTAAGAACATTCCCTGCTCTTCCAAAGGTCCTGAGTTCAATTCCCGTCAACCACATGGTGGCTCACAACCATCTGTAATGAGGTCTGGTGCCCTCTTCTGGCTTGCAGACATATACACAGACAGAATATTGTATGCATAATAAATAAATAAAATAAATATTTAAAAAGTTTCCATTTATTTTATCTTTAACTGACATAGGAACTAGAAAAACACTTTCTGTGTATGGGCCCTAATAAACAATATTAATATATAACGATACTAAATTATATGGGTAATGCTACATCCTCATGTCCCAACAGTTTCTAAAGAAAAATAATTTCCTTCAGTCTTCATAATGGTATGATCTCAGTTATAAACTGTGAATAAATTAATATGCACCATTCAATAAAAGCTTAGACAAAAGTATATATAGGCACAATTTTTAAATAAGTATCCATTTTTACCTGTACAACATATATACATATCTTATTTGATTATTCAATAGTCAAATATGAGCTGGTTTTTATATAAACAAATTAAATCTCTAACTTGCACTCAATACACAGCTTTTAATATTTTTACTTTTTGTGTATTTGTTATTGTGATTTTCCATAAAGTACTACATTATATTACAGGGCCAAATATGTTTGAAAATTGTTATTTGAATAAGTACATCTAAGTTATTTTCCTTGGTTAAATTACTTGCCACATAGGAGGTTAGTTTGGGGAAACGTTTCTATCACTACTAGGTCCTTGACCATAGGCCCATAGCATTTTTTGATTCAATGTCCTTGTATCTGGATTTTAAAAATTGAGTCTGCCACATAATAGTCCTGCAAAAATTAAGTGAGATGGTACCAAGGCAATGCACAAAAGCTACGCAATACATTCAGAAATCCCAAGCAAGCTGTAGAACAAATATGGATATTTTAAAGCTTCAAACGTGCCCATATTTACTATACTTTATGTCTACTATCTCATATTCTTAAACATTTGATATTCCCAGAAAATGGCTATGGTAAATGGTTTTCGTTTTTACTGTATTTGTTACAGCGGAGACAAACAAATGTTTGGGACTCACATGGTGTTCAGAGGACAACTCCTTATCTTTCTTCCCCAGGGAAAGGTGAGTGCGCCATCTGCCTCTTCCTCAGCCCCACAAAGAAAGACAATCAGACTCTACAGGGAGTCAAGTCAATGCAGGAACTCAGTTTATTACTGTGAGCATCCTCTTATATAGGTTAAGTGACATCATGTGATGTGGGGGTACCTCCAGCCAATGAGAGTCAGCCAAGCCCTCCCTCTGGCTACAGGGGCGTCTACCTAGTTTTTGCTGTCTCATCTTCACTCAGTAGCTTTAAGACTGTCCTTCAAACTCGAACCAGGCTTTTCTCTGTCCTACATGCCTCGAGGTACGGGTCCTGAGATAATTTTGGCCCAACAACCTAGGATCTGTTCTGGGCATTCAAATGGTGTCATGAGGCTTATGCGACACATTCCTAACCAGAGCTTTCTCATCAACCTTAACAATAACATTTTAAACTAGATAAATTGTTATTTTCAGTGCTATCCATGTATATAATCTGCAATAAAAATTTACAACATAAATGCTTCAAATACTTTTATTTTATGTTGTTTTGTTCTTTGTTTTTTATGTGACCTTTGTTTTTTTTTTTTTTAATGTGTCTTTGTAGTTCAGGCTTGTCTGGAGTTTCCTGTATAGCCTAAGTGTACTTAAATGCATCACTAATCCAGCATTAGACACTGAGGTGCAGGTACTAAAAGAAGCACCATGCCCCTCTTTCTGTCGTAAAAGTATGATTCTTCTCATTAGCTTTGATATATTATTGTTATGTAACAATGAGTAAATGTGTGTAAATGAGTAAATGGAGTTTTTCCACTGGCAATTGCATGATATTAAATTTTGGCAAGCGTTAATTTTATTCAAATGTCTAACAGACTGCCCAACTTCATGTTCTAAAACAGAAAATATGGTTTCTCAACCACTTTTTTTTTCTGACTAGAATCTATTAAACTGCTGTGGGTTAAATGAAGCAGTGATGGTATAATGGAGGGCTTATTCACTTGTTTGGATCATAGCAAAAATATGCAATATTGCCTCTTTGGCATGATTTCCTACAGGGTGTTCAAACCTCTGGAAATGAGCTTTTAATTTTAATGTGTTTGTGGCTGCACTGCAATCACACACTGTGTACTTATTTCAATAAAATGTATGTCATTCTCTTAGAGGAAAATCTATTTATCCTCAGGTGGTGGGCAAATAGGCAAATTCCATCCAGTCACAGCATCCCAGGAGAAAGAGATGTGCAAGGGAGTTTTCTGCCAAGGAATAAGAAAACAGACAGTGGAGAATTATGGTGTTGGTATCAGCAATCATGGCTGAATCCAGGTTTTACCTTGGAGTCTACCCCACTGGGCTATGAGATTTGTGCTGAAAATGCAGCACCCAGTTGTCACTTATACTATATGTTGGGAAAAAAATCACCTTAAGAATTTCAGATTCCAAGGGCATTTGTTCAACTATGTTCATAGCAGTATTATTTATAATAGCCAGATCCTGGAAACAAACTAGATGTCCTTCAGTGGAAGAATGGATGAAGAAAGTGTGGAATATATACACATTAGAGTACTACTCAGCGGTAAAAAACAGTGACTTCTCGAATTTTGCATGCAAATGGATGGGAATAGAAAACACTATACTGATTGAGGTAACCCAGACCCAAAAAGATGAACATGGGATGTACTCACTCATAATTGGTTTCTAGCCATAAATAAAGGTCAGTGAGTCTATAATTTGATATCCTAAAGAAGCTAAATAAGAAGGTGAACCCAAAGAAAAACATATAGCTATCCTCCTGGTTATGGGAAGTAGACAAGATTGCTGGGCAAAAAATTGGGATCTTGGGGGAGGGTTGGGGGGGGTAAGGGGAGATGGGGAGAGAAAAGTGAGAAGGGGAGGATGGGGGGAACTTGGGGAAACAGGATGATTGGGATAAAGGAAGGTTGGATAGGGGAGCAGGGAAGCACATATCTTAATTAAGGGAGCCATCTTAGGGTTGGCAAGAGACTTGGACCTAGAGGGGCTCCCATGTGCCCAGGGCGATGTCCCCAGTTAGTTCCTTGGGCAGCTGAGGATAGGGAACCTGAAATGACCCTATCCTATAGCAATACTGACGAATATCTTGCATATCACCATAGAACCTTCATCTGGTGATGGATGGAGATAGAGACAGAGACCCACACTGGAGCACTGGACTGAGCTCCCAAGGTCCCAATGAGGAGCAGAAGGAGGGAGAACATGAGCAAAGAAGTCAGGACCATGAGGGGTGAACCCACCCACAGAGACAATTGGGCTGATCTATTGGGAGCTCACCAAGGCCAGCTGGACTGTGACTGAAAAAGCATGGGATAAAACCGGACTCTCTGAATATGGGGGCAATGAGGGCTGCTGAGAAGCCAAGGACAATGGCACTGGGCTTTTTTTTTAAATTTATTTATTTATTAAAGATTTCTGTCTCTTCCCCGCCACCGCCTCCCATTTCCCTCCCCCTCTCCCAATTAAGTCCCCCCCCAGCCCGAAAAGCAATCAGGGTTCCCTGTCCTATGGGAAGTCCAAGGAACCCCCACCACCATCCAGGTCTAGTAAGTTGAGCATCCAAACTGCCTAGGCTCCCCGAAAGCCAGTGCATGCAGTAGGATCAGAAACCCATTGCCATTGTTCTTGAGTTCTCAGTAGTCCTCATTGTCCGCTATATTCAGAGTCCGGTTTTATCCCAGGCTTTTCCAGACCCAGGCCAGCTGGTCTTGGTGAGTTCCCAGTAGAACATCCCCATTGTCTCAGTGTGTGGGTGCACCCCTCGCGGTCCTGAGTTCCTTGCTCATGCTCTCTCTTCTTATGCTCCTGATTTGGACCTTGAGATTTCAGTCCTGTGCTCCAATTTGGGTCTCTGTCTCCTTTCATCGCTTGCTGAAGGTTAATATTCAGGAGGATGCCTATATGTTTTTCTTTGGGTTCTCCTTATTTAGCTTCTCTAGGATCACTAATTATAAGCTCAATGTCCTTGGTTTATGGCTAGAAACCAAATATGAGTGAGTACATCCCATGTTCCTCTTTTTGGGTCTGGCTTACCTCACTCAGGATAGTGTTTTCTATTTCCATCCATTTGCATGCAAAATTCAAGAAGTCCTTGTTTTTTATTGCTGAGTAGTACTCTAATATGTATAAATTTCATACTTTCTTCATCCATTCTTCCATTGAAGGGCATCTAGGTTGTTTCCAGGTTCTGGCTATCACAAACAATGCTGCTATAAACATCGTAGAGCATATACTTTTGTTGTATGATAAGGCCTCTCTTGGGTATATTCCCAAGAGAGTTATTGCTGGGTCCAGGGGTAAGTTGATCCCGAATTTCCTGAGAAACCGCCATACTGCTTTCCAAAGTGGTTGCACAAGTTTGCATTCCCACCAGCAATGGATGAGTGTACCCCTTTCTCCACAACCTCTCCAACAAAGGCTATCATTGGTGTTTTTTATTTTAGCCATTCTGACAGGTGTAAGATGGTATCTTAAAGTTGTCTTGATTTGCATTTCCCTGATCGCTAAGGAAGTTGAGCATGACCTTAAGTGTCTTTTGGCCATTTGAAGTTCTTCTGTTGAGAATTCTCTGTTCAGCTCAATGCCCCATTTTATAATTGGGTTGATTAGCCTTTTACGGTCTAGTTTCTTGAGTTCTTTATATATTTTGGAGATCAGACCTTTGTCAGTTGCAGGGTTGGTGAAGATCTTCTCCCAGTTAGTGGGTTGCCTTTGTGTCTTAGCGACAGTGTCCTTTGCTTTACAGAAGCTTCTCAGTCTCAGGAGGTCCCATTTATTCAATGAGGTCCTTAATGTCTGTGCTGCTGGGGTTATACATAAGAAGTGGTCTCCTGTGCCCATGTGTTGTAGAGTACTTCCCACTTTCTCTTCTATCAGGTTCAGTGTGTTCAGATTGATATTGAGGTCTTTAATCCATTTGGATTTGAGTTTTGTGCATGGTGATAGATATGGGTCTATTTTCATTCTTCTACAGGTTGACATCCAGTTTTGCCAGCACAATTTGTTGAAGATGCTCTCTTTTTTCCGTTGTATACTTTTAGCTCCTTTATCGAAAATCAGGTGTTCATAGGTTTGTGGGTTAATGTCAGGGTCTTCTATTCGATTCCATTGGTCGACTTCTCTGTTTTTATGCCAGTACCAAGCTGTTTTCAATACTGTAGCTCTGTAGTAGAGTTTGAAGTCAGGGATGGTAATGCCTCCAGACGCTCCTTTGTTATATAAGATTGTTTTGGCTATCCTGGGTTTTTTGTTTTTCCATATAAAGTTGATTATTGTCTTCTCCAGATCTGTGAAGAATTTTGATGGGATTTTGATGGGGATAGCATTGAATCTATAGATTGCTTTTGGTAGAATTGCCATTTTTACTATGTTGATCCTTCCAATCCAGGAGCAAGGAAGATCTTTCCATTTTCTGGTGTCCTCTTCAATTTCTTTCTTCAAAGACTTAAAGTTCTTGTCAAATAGATCTTTCACATCCTTGGTCAGAGTTACCCCAAGGTATTTTATGCTATTTGTGGCTATCGTGAAAGGTGATGCTTCTCTAATTTCCCTCTCTGTTTCCTTATCCTTAGTGTATAGGAAGGCCACTGAATTTTTGGAGTTGATCTTGTATCCTGCCACATTACTAAAGGTGTTTATCAGCTGTAGGAGTTCTTTGGTAGAGTTTTTGGGGGTCGTTTATGTATACTGTCATATCATCTGTAAATAACGAGAGCTTAACTTCTTCTTTTCCGATACGAATCCCCTTGATCCCTTTATGTTGTCTTATTGCTATTGCTAGAACTTCAAGCACTATATTGAAGAGGTATGGCGAAAGTGGGCAGCCTTGTCGTGTTCCTGATTTTAGTGGGATGGCTTTGAGTTTTTCTCCATTTAATTTAATGTTAGCTGACTACTTGCTGTAAATAACTTTTATTATATTTAGGTATGACCCTTGTATCCCTAATCTCTCCAAGACTTTTATCATAAAGGGGTGTTGAATTTTGTCAAATGCTTTTTCAGCATCTAATGAAATGATCATATGGTTTTTTTCTTTCAGTTTATTTATATGGTGGATTACAATGATAGATTTGCGTATGTTGAACCAGCCCTGCATCTCTGGGATGAAGCCTACTTGATCATAATGGATAATTTTTCGAATGTGTTCTTGGATTCGGTTTGCCAGAATTTTATTAAGAATTTTTGCGTCAATATTCATGAGTCAGATAGGCCTGTAATTTTCTTTCCTGGTTGGGTCTTTGTGTGGTTTTGGTATCAGGGTAACTGTAGCTTCATAAAAGGAATTTGACAATGACTCTTCTGTTTCTATATTGTGAAATACATTAAGGAGTATAGGTATTAGCTCTTTTTGGAAGTTCTGGTAGAATTCTGCATTGAAACCATCTGGTCCTGGGCTTTTTTTGGAAGGTAGATTTTTGATAACGGTTTCTAGCTCTTCGCGACTAACAGGTCTATTTAGATCGTTCACCTGGTCTTGGTTTAGCTTTGGTATGTGTTACTTATCTAAAAAAATGTCCATTTCTTTTGCATTTTCTAGTTTTGTGGCATACAGGCTTTTGTAGTAAGATCTAATGAGTCTCTGAATTTCCTCTGTGTCTGTGGTTATGTCCCCCTTTTCATTTCTAATCTTATTTATTTGCCTGTTCTCTCTCTGTCGTTTAATTAGTTTGGATAGGGGTTTGTCGATCTTATTGATTTTCTCCAAGAACCAACTTTTTGTTTCATTGATTCTTTGGACTGTTTTCTGCGTTTCTATTTTGTTGATTTCTGCCCTCAGTTTGATTATTTCCAGTCTTCTACTCCTCTTGGGCGCGTCTGCTTCTTTTTTTTCTAAAGCTTTCAGGTGTGCTGTTAATCTCCAATGTATGCTTTCTCTGTTTCCTTTAAGTGGGCACTTAGTGCTATGAACTTTCCTCTTAGCACTGATTTCATAGTGTCCCACAGGTTTGAGTATGTTGTCCCTTTATTTTCATTAAATTCAAGGAAGACTTTAATTTCTTTCTTGATTTCTTCCTTGACCCAGGTGTGGTTCAGTAGTTGACTGTTCAGTTTCCATGAGTTTGTCGGCTTTCTGGAGGTAGGATTGTTGTTGAATTCTAACTTTAATCCGTGGTGATCTGATAAGACACAGGTGGACACTGATATTTTTTTGTATCTGTGGATGTTTCCTTTGTTTCCGAGTATGTGGTCAATTTTCGAGAAGGTTCCATGGGCCGCAGAAAAGAAGGTATATTCTTTCCTATTTGGGTGGAATGTTCTATAGATGTCTGTTAAGTCCATTTGCTTCATTACCTCCAGTAGTTCTCTTACTTCTCTATTAGGTTTCTGTCTGATTGACCTGTCCATTGCTGAGAGAGGTGTATTGAAGTCTCCTACTACTAGTGTGTGTGGTTTGATGTCTGCCTTGAGTTTTAGTAATATTTCTTTTACATACGTGGGTGCCTTTATATTAGGGGCATAAATATTCAGGATTGAGACGTCATCCTGACAAATTGTTCCTGTTATGAGTATAAAGTGTCCATCTCAATCTCTTCTGATTGATTTTAGTTTGAAGTCAGTTTTGTTAGAAATTAATATGGCCACACCTGCTTTTTTCTTAGGACCATTTGCTTGAAAGACCTTTTCCCAGCCTTTTACTCTGAGTTGATGCCTGTCTTTGTGGTTGAGATGTGTTTCTTGCAAACAGCAGAATGTTGGATCCTGTTTTCGTATCCAATCTCTTAGCCTGTGCCTTTTTATAGGTGAATTGAGACCATTAATATTAAGTGATATTAATGACCAGTGGTTGTTTACGCCGGATATTCTTATTGTTTTTGGAAGTAGAATTTGTGTGTCTCCCTTCTTTGAGTTGTGCTAGTGAAGGGTCGCTAGATGCCTGAGTTATTGTAGGCTGTGTTGGCAATGTTGGATTCCTTGGGTTGCAGTTTTCCTTCTATTACTTTCTGTAGGGCTGGATTCGTGGCTACGTATTGTTTAAATTTATTTTTATCCTGGAATGTCTTGATTTCTCCATTTATAGTGAACAAAAGCTTGGCTGGGTATAGTAGTCTGGGCTTGCATCCATGGTCTCTTAGCTTCTGCAGTACTTCTATCAAGGACCTTCTGGCTTTCATTGTTTCCATAGAGAAATCAGGTGTAAGTCTGATCGATTTACCTTTATAAGTTAGTTGGCCTTTTTCCTTTGCAGCTCTTAGTATTCTTTCTTTAACCTGTATATTTTGTGTTTTGATTATTATATGGCGAGGGGATGTTTTCCTTTGATCCAGTCTGTTTGGTGTTCTATATGCTTCTTGAATATTCAAAGGAATATCTTTCTGTATGTTGGGAAAGTTTTCTTCCATAATTTTGTTCAAAATATTTTCTGGGCCTTTGAGCTGTGACTCTTCTCCTTCTTCTATTCCTATTATTCTTAGATTTGGTCTTTTTATTGTGTCCCATAATTCCTGAATGTTTTGTGATGAGAATTTGTTGGCTTTGCAGTTTTCTTTGATCAGAACGTTTATTTTCTCTATGGTGTCCTCAGAATCTGAGATTCTTTCTTCTATTTCTTGTATTCTATTGATTATGCTTGTTTCTGTAGGCTCTGCTTGTTGACCTAAATTTTCCATATCCAGCTGGTCCTCAGTTTGTGTTTTCTTCCTTGCTTCCCTTTCAGTTTTCAATTCTTGAACTGTTTCCATTACCTGTTTGATTGTTCTTTCTTGGTTTCCTAGGGTATTATGTACGTATTACTCATTTCTTCAAATTTTTGGTTATACTTCTCATCCATTTCTATAAGGGCATTTTTCACATGTTGTTTAAGGGATTTTACTGCCTTCATAAAGTCAATTTTTCCCACTTCTTCTGTGTTAGGGTGTTGGAGACCTTCTGTTGTAAGATCGTTGGGTTCTGGCGTTTTCATGTTGTTTTTCAGATTATTGGGTGAAGTCTTTCCTTGGCGCCTGCCCATCTCCTCCTATCGATGCTATCTAAGGGGTCTTTTAAAACTGGTTCAGGTTTCCCTGCTGGCCAGGGGCTCCTCTTACAAAATGCCCTTGCTCTGTTTCCTGCCGGGGGCCAAGATCCCTCTCACCCCTCAGAAGGGTCTTCAGGAATAGGACCTGGCTCCTCCTTTGCCAGGGACCTCCCCAACCGAAGGCCTACCTCTTTGGTTTAATTGTAGTTGGGCGATCTGTTCTCGGTGTTGCGCGTGGTCCCTGCAGCCTGCTTCTGCTGCTGGGATGGTTCCCGCCGCCAGCAGCCTGTGTCCTCTGCTGCCGCTCTGGTCCCAGTGGGACCCCGCCGGCTGCGCTGGGCGTCCTCCGGCCGCCTGCCGCCGCCTGGTGTTCCGGCCGCCTGTCGCCGCCCGGTGTTCCGGCCGCCTGCCGCCGCCCGGTGTTCCGGCTGCCTTCCCTGGCACTGGGTTTTGATCCTACTTCATGTTCTGGCTTTGTGGGAGCCTAGCCAGTTTGGCTGTTCACCTTCCTAGACCAGGATGGAGGGGGGAGGACTTTGGACTTTCCACAGGGCAGGGAACCCTGACTGCTCTTCAGTCTGGAGAGGGAGGGGGAGAGGAGTGGGGGGAGGGGGAGAGGAGTGGGAGGAGGGGGAGAGAAACGGGAGGCTGGGAGGAGGCGGAAATTTTTTTCAATAAAAAAAAAGAAAAAAGAAAAAAAATTCATTTTCCAGGGTTAAGTAAAATATCACCCCAGTGGTAGAATGTGTAATCAGAAGGGGCATGGTAGTATAGAGGGAATCAGCTGGTAAAGAGGAGGGCTAGCCCAAAAGAAAGGGATTTGAAAAGCCATAGGAAACCCACTACTAAATAAGGTGATAAAGTACATGTGCATTGAAAGAAGATGGAGCAATACTGGACACTGAAAGGTTAAACATGGATAGGGACTAAAGAACAAAGGAGGTAGTGAGTGGGTCAACCAAAGTGAAGATGTATGAAAAAAGTCTTGTGCACTCACTGGTTAGAGAGCTAATTTCAAAATGTAATTATAAAGAAAGCTTGATTAAACTTACTCTGCATTGGTTGGCAATGGTGCTCCTAGAAGATATGAATAATTAAATGAAAATTATTGTAAAAATAATGGGATACAACCCTATGAGTTCTTAGTCACATAGTTCAAAGAAGTCTAGAAAACAATAAGGCTATTACCATTGCCCTGGGATACTCTCCTGGTTTGCATTATTGCTGCTGTGATAAAACACTGAGTAAAAAATTCTTAGTGTAGGAAGAGTTTTATTTGGCTTACATGTTACGGTTCATCATTGAGGGAAGGCAAGAGAGAAACTAAAAGTAGGAACCCAGAATAGAAAATATATTTACTGGATGGATTCCTTTGGCTAGTTCACCTATCTCTCTTATACAATCCAAGCCCATCTGCTAAAGGATACCACCACCCACAGTGTACTGAACCCTCCTGCATCAATTGCCAGTCAAGAAAATTCCCCAAAGAAGTGCTTGCAGATAAATCTAATGGAGGCAATTCCTCAATTGAGGGTTCTTCTATCCAGGTGTGTCATGTTGAAAACCAAGATTAGGAGAGTTGATTGAGAAGGCAAGGACAATGGCACTGGGTTTTGATCCTCCTACATGGACTGGCCTTGTTGGAGCCTGGTTTGTTTGGATGCTCACCTTCCTGGGGGGGAGGACCTTGGACTTCCCATGGGGCAGGGAACCCTGACTGCTCTTAGGACTGAAGAGGAAGGAGGAGGAGGAAGAGGAGGGGGAGGGAAATGGAAGGTGGGGAGGAGGTGAAAATTTTTAATAAAGAAAGAAAGAAAACCAAGATTAGTACACTATGACAAGTATACCTTCCCAAACACATCTCTGATAATCCATAACTTTCCTTTTTTGTTTGTTTCCAAATACTACGTTAACATTAATATTACAATAAAAATTCTCAAAAAAAGTCTTAAAAATATCCACACTGAAAGGGCTAAGATTTCTTAAAACAATTCCAAAGTTACTTAACTATGGACTCGTATGAAACCATATTACGTAACTTTCTTATTCTAAGAAAGAAGAACCAGGACAGAGTTGCAATGAGATTAAAACAATACCAAAATATAGTAGAGAAAAATCTCAGCATCTGGTATCCGGGGCTCTTCTGGTTTCCAAGCAAGTTGGGTAGTCACACCTGTTCACTTCTGCCATCTGCAGCACAGTTTGTGAGGTAGGCAGTCTGACTGTACTCCAAATCTGCTGCTGTCCTTGATGGTCATCTCATGGTCTTGACATCTTTGATACCCTGGGTTCTAAACTGAAACCGAGGCTGTGCTTCATTAATGGCCTTCCTGAGTTCGAAGACTCACTAGCTATGTTTTTTATATAAATCATGTAAGTATCTTGATGAGTTTTATCTTTTTATCAGTGAATTAAAGACTTATAATTATAATCTATAGATGAAATAATTATATAGATGAAATAACTATTTCTCAATAAAAATCACTTAAAAGTTGTAGAATTATGTTCACATTGTTAGATTTTATTTAAATTGTTGTGTTTACCATGGGTATAATATAATTTTCTTCTTATTTCTATGAGGTTTCCTTGAAAGTAAATAAAAATACTTTCTGTCATTTTTTTTTGTTACCTACATAACCACATCTCACTATAAACAAGAAGAAAAAAATCAGTGTTATGCTTTGGTGAAGAATTTAAGCAATGGACAGGTGTTATAACCTGGAATTCTGGGTCCATTTCAACTTTTTATATATTAAACATACAACTAACTAAAACTCTATGCTTCTTTGACTTAAAATAAATTACTATTTCCATATTTGACTTTTCTTATTAAGTCTACTGTTTTTGCATAGTGAACTAAGAAAGGTTACTTTAAGAGACAGACAATATTAGATGAAAATAAACCCATGCTTGAGATTTAGTCAAGCTTTAGAAGACTGTGTTTGTTCTTTTCACAGTGCATCCACAGCTTGTTATGATCTAAGGACTCCATGGAATTCAATTAAAACATTGAGACAGGCAGGAATCTGCGAACTACTGTCTTCCTTCTGAATTCTTAAAACAGTTTTGCCATTTAGAAAAAAAGCATATTTACTTGAGGGAAAAGTCTGATTTTTACCTTCATCCTTTCTCTTAGCTTTTCCACGGTGTCTACTTCAGCTGGTGTCCTGGTACCATTTAGCTTATACTTTAGATGTGAAAGCTTTGTTGGTTGATACACACTAGTGTGTTTACTGAGAAGATCCACTTTAGGGTCCAAAACAGGCATTGTCTAGTACAATTGCACAGTGTATCATTATTCTGGGGCATGGTATTAAGGGATAATCATTTTAGAATGCTATTTTCTCATAAGCATACCAGAATTTTAAGGAAAACCATACAACTTCATTATTATAATGTATGTCTTCCCTTAGTTCATTTGTAAAATCTCACATTGGTGAAAGCAGGACACAGAAATAGACCAAGAATGAAGAGGGAACTTTCATTCTTTCTATGCATCAAAGACAAGAGTATGGATATACAGTACAGCTAAAGGGAGATGGAATTGGCATTATAACGCATTTGTCTGCCAGGTATTTAGATAGTTAGTACTTAGGTTTTATGTATCTTAAGATAAGGTATATCTAGCTTTAATTAATTCTAATTTTTAGTTAATAAATTGTCCTTGACAGATCCTCCCATTCTTGGGTAATGCAGACTTCAAGTATGATTTTCTGGGTTTGAATAGTTGGGATTAAAGTCCTCTGATGTTGTGTTGTGAATTCCCTAGCACTCTTCTGATTTAACATAGTAATTTGTCCTTTTATATTAATTAGAGTCATATCATAGCAGTACTTTCTCTGTGCCCCTGTGCCTTCCAGAATGTTGCAGTTTGCTTTTTTCAGTGTAAGCCTGCGTATTTTGAGACGAGATGCTAATATTTGTTGATTTCCTTGCAATTTGTTATTGAGCAACTTTAAATAATTTTTTAAATATTGCATATAATTCTGGATTAAAATGTGAGGATTCCTTCAGTAATTAACTTGAAAACCTAATAATTGAACAAAGTGAAATTTTATTTATGATAGGTATAAATAGGGTTTGGGTGAAGGCCAGTTTATAAGCATATAATGAAGTAGATTGGTTTTAAAGTATAGGTTCAGTTGTTTATAATTTGACTCTCAGAAATCACACTTAAATATTTCCTAGATGCATTACAATTAAGGAATAACTTCTATATTATTGTGTTTTTATAATACATAATGTAAATATTCATCTTTGATATTAAATTTTATACTTCTGTCATCACCCACTTGCTACAAATCATGAAAATTAGTTCATTATGTGCTGTTACATTCATAGTTTTCAACACTTTTTAATCTTACAGCTTCTTTGATGTGAGCTAGGAGACTTGAAATACAAGTGTAATTTCATAATAGGTTTTTCTTTCGAAGGCAATAACTGTGCATCAACAGTGGAAAATCTATTCAGGATAGAGAATATTCTTCATTATTTAATTCACAACAGGCATCTCATTGAACATCAACATCTAGAGAAACTTCAGATAAGCGCTTTCAGTTTGGTATAATGATTATCTAATAAATAAGAATGTTCTGAGTGTGTTGATTTGAAATCTTTCAGTGTTAATTAATGTGCTCATGAGCCTGCCATAATGAGAAGTCTAGCAGAATATTTGATTTACAGCTATGATTATCTTTTACTGTTCTTTGAAAGAAAAGCAAAAACATATCTCTCTTAAAATGATAATTACAATGATTATAGTTATAATAATGACCTCTATTTACTGTGCTGCAGACAATTGCAGTATGCTTTAAATATAAAATCTGACATTAGCTTCTCATATCAAAGCTGTGAATTAGACACTACTATTTTCAGTCACTCTGTACAAATATCCAGAAATGAAAAGTTTTTAAGACAATACACCAGATCCCGAAGGCTCAGTCTAAAACAGGTGTAGTGTGTATTCTCGGGCCTGGGATACTGGTTTTCCTGGTAGCCATTACCATCAATATCATCATCAGCATTATTATTATTATTTTATTAATTATTTTCCGTGATTTTATAAAACTCAGTAAGTTTCTTACCAAGGTCATTTATCATTATTGAGAGCCATGGAAATCCTGTAGCTGTATTTCCACAGTACCAGTCCCTTCAAGCATTAGAGCAAGTCATAGATGGGGTTAATACGGGGGAGTGCCAACTCAAAATCCTGGCTGTGTCCCTGAGTGGTAACTAAGTTGGCAGTCTGGCCTGCTGGGACCACCCTTCTCAGATGAGGATCAGAGTCAGCTCTCCCAAGTCCACAGAGAGGGTAGGGTCAACTTTGCCAAGTTTCTGGTGAGTTAGCGAGGCAGTTCTTCTATGAGGGGATGGGTCAATTCTCCTATGTTATTGTTGTTGAGCCAGTGGAGGGTGGGGACAGCTCAACCTAGTCCTAGGACTTCAACAAGCATGTTGCTTAACTGGTCCCTATGTTAACAGGACAAAGGATATCAACACAGACCTCAGCAGGACCATGACTCAGAAAGGTCCTCAGAGACCAGCAGGGACACAAGCTTCCTCATGGCCTTGCATGGTAATAAGAGCGGTGGACAACACAGACTCTGGCTGCCATAGGGCCACAGACTTAAACACAGCCCCAGGCTGCAACGTGGGCTCTGATGTCATCATGACCCTGGGTGGGAGGGAAGGCCACTCAGATCTGTCTAGCCCTTGAATTATTTGCTTTGTTTTTATACAAGAATTGTTTAAATTAGCCTTAAAGTCACAAGACAGTGAGTCAGTTTTGTGGTAGTTTACTATGTTGGAAAATGATCAGAAATTCACATAAATCTACAATAAAATTTTGATAGACTAAAAAGGAACCATCATTTCTTTAGTATGAAGGCCAAGGTTGTCAAATCAATTATAAAAGTTTTGTTAGAAAAATAATTCTAACTTTGTGAGTCAACTTTATCCTTATTAAGGATAAATTGTTTAGTTAGGACACTTTGTATTTATCCTAAAAGTCTGTTTACTAGAAACAACTGTGCTGCTTTTTTGTTGTTGTTATAGGTTTTGTTATTATTGTATGTTTTTTTTTTCAATTTTAAGATTACCTGTGGTTATTTAATAAAAACCAAGCTGGTTGGATTCCAATCAATGATTATTCAATGAATTATCACTAATTTTAGACAAAAATGTCCCTTTAATTACCACTATTGTTTACAGTAGAGCTACATTTTTTTCTAACATCCTAAGCATTTTAAGTGTATCTCTCTAAGAAATATGGCATATTGTTAAGTTTTAATTTAATACAAATTTTCAATTATATGACAATTATTTTTATGATACCTTAAGTTCACCCTTAAAACACCACATTGCTAAATATCTCAGTCTCAATCAACTGCAAAAATATCTTCTAGCAAAAAAGCTTCAGAAGAAAGCCAAGATTTATGTTTTCAAAAAATAATGAGCTACTATTTAAGTATTAGCTAACTTCTCTATGTCATGTTTAATAAACCAACTGTACTCAAGACATGACTTCCTAAAAAAATAGGGTTAACTTATCCCAAAGCTTTCCACTAAATTGTAGAAGTTTCCAAATCTGATCCTTTTGATGACTTCTCTGTATTTTAAATGTTCAATTAGAAAACATTAAGATACTTCTGTTCTATGAACAAAAAAGTTACGATATTCAAGTTGAGATGCCAAAAGCTCACTCACATCAGTCCCTACATTCTAGATCTTACAGGTTGAACCGGGAGACAGTCACATTTGTGAAACCATCCAGGTTGTTTTGCTAAGATGACATTTTGTGAATTTTATCCATTTGTTCTTTAATCATCATTAATGCTTTCATCACTTTTGTTGTATAATCACTTGATTATACTACAGTTTAATATTAAACCCACCAATTGATTAAGGAGGCATTTACCTCCAAGCAGGTTTTTATCTTAGTCTGATTAAACTCTTAATGACAATTATTTTGGCCTTCATCAATAATATGAATGTGAATATTAATTATAGCAATTTTCATTTGAAAACACTCTGCTAATGGTAATTATAATATTAGAATTATATCTGTATAACCTTTTAAACAAAATCTAAAAAGTACAGGCTTTTAGCAGTTCTCCTAGAAACCCTATTTTACCTCCATTTTTATTATCATTTCAGTTTACCAAGTATTTCGTGTATCTGTGTAGTTGAATGGACAGTTGTCCTTCCTAATCTGCAGCTGGGAAATGGAGATGCACAGAGGTGCAGAAATTAGGTCTGAGAGTTCAGAAATTAAAGATTAGAGCTAGAAACAGATTATAGCAGAGATAGGGAATGTGAAGTCAGGTTGGAAAAAGTAGACTATTCTAGGTATCTATTTTATTGGGTGTTACATATGGTTAGTTGTCTTTTTACTTTCTGTCCACTGTAAATAACAGCCACCTTGACTAGTACGTCTGCAACCATGACATTCTGTCAACCATGCGATCAAGAAAACATATGTATAACCCTCTGGAATTGTGAAAAAAATAAATATCTCTGCTGCTAAACTGTTCTTTCAGATACTTTTTCAGTTGTATTCTAAAATATATAAATATTATAAATATGTGAGAGATACAGTGATATGTGATGCTATATAAATGTTCTTGCCATTAAGTCTTACAGATTATAACTTTTAAGTGTATTTATTACTATATGCATATAATCAAATTTCCTTTACGGTATAATTATTTTAGGTAATTGCAGTTGCTGATGGAAATATCAACATTGGAAATGTGTTAGTCATGACTCCACATTTTTTTTTTTTGTTGTTTTGTTTTAAGACAGGGTTTCTCTGTGTAGCTTTGGAACCTGTTCTAGAACTCTCTCTGTAGACCAGGCTGAACTCTACGTCAAGGAGATCCACCCGCCTCTGCCTCCCCATTGTTGGGTTTAAAAGTGTGTGCCAACACTGCCCAGCTCTATTTTTTAAGTGATTAACAAATATGAAAACATTGGAGGAAGAATTATCTCCAGGTGATGAAAATAGATTAGAAGTCCTGGCCATAATTAGGCATGTGTGGTAAATAAGACTACATATTGTATGTAGGAATTGCATATTATTTTATTATCATCAGACTGTCCTCTTCAGATGATAATATCAAGATAAATAAAAAATAGAAAATTATTGAAAGATACAAAAATTGTTACTCCACTGGGGAATTATTAGAGGGCTTAAGCAGGACCAAAACATTATTCTGCTACAGAATTCATAGACATTGATAAACAAGAGACCCATGTAATCTAAAACTTTAAGGAGCAAAGAAGATACAATTTTACACTTCATGCAACCATAGACATGGGAGATAGTTCACTCAAAAGTGTGGTTCAGTTTGTGATTCTTTTTAAATATCTGCTTATGTTTAAGAAAATTATTAGATTTCCATGGCGTTTCACAAATTTAAATCAAACACTGAGAAGGCTGAGGCTTCAGCACCATGAATTCAAAGCTGGCCTAGGCTGCATAGGGAAACAGTGTCTCAACAAAAAATCCTACAAAAAACACATGCAGCATTTTTTTTCTTTGAATTTGTTATTATTCTCTGTGATGTGGTGGTAGCTGATATAGGAGATATTGTATTTAAGTTTAAATTTAATTTACCAGGTCATGGCAAAGAATATCCAATACTATAAAAGCTATTCTGAAAGAGTTTGTTTATATGCCTGGTGCTGAAGGAGAAGTTTATAATCTCCACACTCCAGACATAAAAACACAAGGATTGGGAACTTGAAACCAGTTGTTATGCATCATAAATATGAGGTCAACCTGTGTGTTGCCAGGAAGATATGTCTGAAAAATCCAAGTTCTCTAGATTTGGAAACAATCTCACGATAATAAAGCTGATGAATCATATGACAATGCTAAGTTTGTATGTGGATGCTTTATATGTATAAATAACTGTAAAATTATTCAAACCAATAAATCAAAGAATAATCAAAAGCCCCAAACAAACTTTGTGGAAATAATATGTATATATACTCATTTATAATTTGTGCAATGCATTTTAATGTGATCAACCAAAAATTTGTGTTATGTGTGATTTTGATCATAGTGAAAACAAATTACAAAAACAAATAATTGAAAAGTTTTCAGAGAATACGTAATTTAAGAGAAACCAGTATTATACATTGCCAATAGTTAAATTATTTAAAATATCATGGATGTTATTAGCAAGAACAAAATTTATTAATTGGCACATTCCTTGTCTTTTTCTGTGGCATTATCTTGAATTTGTCATTCTACACAGGAGAGTGTCTACACTGTGAAACATTGAATACAAATATTTCCAAAGAAATACCAGCAAGGCACCTGGGACTCCATGCAGGGACCTACTAACATATGGCTGGCCATGGGGGGCAGAGTCCAAAATTCCTTTCTTATATCCTTGACTCTAACCTAGAACCCCATGCCGGAAGCTACCATGTTCTTCTGGTTGCTGTGGCTGAAACCCCTTTCCCTTAGTTCAAAAACATTATCATTAGCTTTCTGTTTCCAATGGTTTCTTTCACTGTTTAAGGATTTTTATGCAGAGAGGATGGGCTTGGTCTTGCCCCAACTTAATGGGACAGACTTTGTTGACTCCCCATGGAAGCCCTTATCCTTTGGGAGGAGTGGAAGAGGCTGGACTGGTGGGGGATAGAGGGTTGGGAGGGAAAATTGTGGTTAGAATATAAAATAAATAAAAAATATATTTAAAAATCCCTTTTCACAAGTTAGAAGCTTAGCTAGGTGGGGTCTTGCCCTGAGGTGACTACTCTCTTTATTACATTTAGCTCCATTAAACTTCCTGGTGCATGCTCCTTTTTTCTCAAACTGTATATTACATATTTTTCCTTGCTCACTTTGTTCTTTTTCTTTATAGAACTATACAAGAGCGTACATACTCACCACTGTCTTAAAATCCCTGTCAACACTATTAATCCAAAACTCATCAATTTAGCTTTAATTAGATTTTTGCACAAGGGTAGAAAGCAGCTACAGTGTTAGCCGAAATATCAGAAGTCTCTAAACTACTCACGAATACTCCCCTCCTCTGAAACCTGTTGAACTAGGCACTCATAATCTACATTGCTTTCAGTACCACTGTCTTCTATGTTTCTACTTGTATGTCCCTTTCCATTTGAAGCATTCAACTGCTTCTCTACTTCCAGACTGGATGACTTCAAAGTCATCCAGAAGTCCACATTCTGCCCACAAGCATCATGGTCACATGCTATCACAGCAATAATTTCTGCCTTAGTAAGTGTTCTCTTACTGTGAAGAGATGCCATGTCCAACTCTAAAAAGAAAGCATTACAGTTTTAGAAGTTTAAAGCATTACTGTCATGGTGGGGGGCATAGTGGCAAATAGGCCTGTGGCTGGAGGAGAAGCTGAGAGCTCTACATTTGGATCCACAAACAGCAGGAAGAGAGAGACTCTGGCCTTGGAATGGGCTTTCAGAAACCTTAAAGCCCGTCTGTAGTGATACACTCAACTGGGGTTTTAGTTAAAGGCTGCTATGACAGAGAGCAAACCCAATGTAAATGTTGACTAATTACTCAGCCTGGAACTTTCAGTAAAATAAGCATATCTTCCCTGCTGTGTGACAATGGTCTGTACCCTGTCACTTGTATGATAAATAAGTGTAGATGGGCCAGTAGCCAGGCAGGAAATATAGGGAGGGCAACCAGGCAGGAAGTAGAGGTGGGGCGATGAGAACAAGAGAATTCTGGGAAGAAGTTTCAGTTTGCAGTCATCACCCAGATGGAGAGGAAGCCAGACACAGAGCATGCAGTATGTGACTGCCTTGCTTAAAAAGGTAGTAAGCCATGTGGCTAACACAGACAAGAATAATGGACTAATATAAGATGTAAGACGTCTGAGCTAATAGACTAATCAGTTTTTAATTAATATAGATCTCTGTGTGATTTTTTGGGACTTAACGGCTATGGGACTGGGCAGGACAGAAACCTCAATCAACAGAATGGTGTGCAAACGTGGTGCTAACCAAATCCACTTAAAAGCCTGAGAGAGCTTGGGAAGTTATTCTAGATAGAAAAGCATAGAGTTAAGCACAGTTTCTTGGTAGCAGCACTTTCTCAGGTGAACTCTGCTTGCTAGAGGCAAGCGCTCTCATTTAAGAGAGGCTTTCTGACACAGCTTTAGCTGCAAAACCTTGCAGCTCTTTTAAGAGGTACTGCCATGAAACACTTAATTGGCATTGATGAAAAGCTGACTGCATACTTTTCAATGGTAGCAGGGACCTTGAAATGCCATAGAGTTGTAGCAATAAACATGGCTCTGGCCAGAACCTCTGCCATGAGGCTAGACTCTCAGAAAAATTCTAAGAAATGGGCTGGATTCAGCCATCAAAGCCACAGCCTTAATCTTACCCACATCTTGTAGCAAATTAAAGACTCACGTGGTCAGAAAAAAAGAAGATATTCAGTAAAGATAGATTCAAAGACAAAGAAAACCTGTAAATGGTTTAATGTGTGTTAAAAAAATATATGTAGGCTTGGGAGAATAAAAAAGGGTAAATTTCTTATAGAAAAAATGAAAAAGGAGAGTAGTTGGGTATAGTGGCACACACTTTTAATATCAACACTTGAGAGGCAGCGGCAAACAGATCTCTGTGAATTCAAGGTGTGGTGGTGCACAACTTTAATCACAAAACCTGGGAGGCAAAGGCAGGTGGATCTCTGTAAATTCAAGGACAACCTGGTCTACAGAGTGAATTCCAGGACAGCTGAAGATACACAGAGAAACACTGTCTCAGAAAGCCAAAAATTAAAAATTAAAATAAAGCTTGTAAAGATGAAAAATACACAGATATATGGATACTGTATGTTATTTTGTTGTCTTTAAATTGTTTGATGACTGAGAAAGGAGCAAAAGTTGCTAAAAGACGTTTGATTATAAATGCTGCTGAATTAATCCAATATATGTATTTTCAAAATGTTTTGACTTTAAACTTTATGTCAAAAGATTTGTTACTTTGAGAAGAGGTTTCATTTTTGTTTACACAGGAAATGAAGGAGTGTGGATTCCTCCTGCCTTAAGAAAAATCACGTTTGACCAATGAAGACCCCCTGAGAAATCTTTGATAGGAAGAATGGCCCAGATGTCTGAGTTCAACATCTAGAACAGTCCAAAACTGGTGCCTGAGATGATCAAGCTTCACAGGATATTCCAGATAGGACTTGATCATAATTCTAAATTTTCTTAAGGTCCCAATAAGATTATCAGTGCCCCCAATCAGCAGGAAGCAGCCTAGAAAACTATTTTCAAAAAATGGATTATGGATGTTTGCCTTTGTTCAGAATGTTGGTTACAAGTTGTTATGAATAATGGTCAGTAGAAAAGCTAAAAAAAGGAGATTCAATTCAGATTTCTTGTTTAAAAAAGGGGGAGGGAGTTTTGTGTTCATGGCCTGTACCCTGTCACTTGTATTATAAATAAATGCTGATTGGCCAGTAGCCAGGCAGGAAATATGGGTGGGACAACCAGACAGGAAGTATAGGTAGGTGGGGCAATGAGAACAAGAGAATTCTGGGAAGAAAAAGATTCAGTCTGTGGTCCTCACCCAGACAGGAGGAAGCCAGACACAGAGCAAGCTGATTTATAGATATGTGTATGTAGAAATAGGACAAAATTATGACTCATTGTTAAGGTAAAATATTGTCTGAATTAGGTACTTTACTACCTGACAAAGACAACTTTAGGTAGGAAAGTTTATTTTAACTCATTGTTTCAGGGCTCAGTACATCATGCCAGGGTGACGCAAGCCAGAAAGATTATGAAGCAGTTGGTGACATTCTAACAAGAGTAATGAATGCTGATACTCAGCTCAGTGTTCATTGTTACGCTTCCATCTATACTCAAAATGAGTCAGTGGGAGCTAAAAATTCCTTCACAGAGTCTCCAAGAAATTTATTTTCATGGTGATTCTAATTTCTATCAAGTTGACATTAAAGATTAACCATCTCATGCATTATCTATGTGGAAACATTAAAAAGGAGAATCAATTGGATTTGGCTATTATAAAAAGAATCTTTAGATGTACCAAGTAACATGCAAGAATATTGGAAAGGTACTATGCAGAATTGGTATAAGGATTGCAAATTAAATATCTCTTTAATATTTTATATCTAGGTATTTAAATAACTCTAACAGTTCAACAACAAAGTGATAGGCAGCCTGTCTTATTAGTGGTCAAAGGACTTACATAGAAGCTCTTACAAAAACTATACATGAATGTTTGTTAAGCACAGTGAACACTTCTCAATATTACTCACTGTTGGATAAATGTTGTACAACTCTACAAGCAGATCTTTCACTTTACAAGTAGTATAATGGCTATCTTTTTGAGATTTCAACATTATATTTAAAAAGGAACATGTCAGTAAATGAGGAAGTGAAAACATTCACACATACTGAGAGAAATATTAAGGTGCAGTTTATTTGAAAAATATTCTGAAGCAGAAAATTATCAGTTGTCATCACTGACCATTTGTTCCCCAAATATAAAATAGTTGCCTTTTGTTGTCTGTGATTAAAACAATTACTTTCACTTTAAATTTCTACCTACAGTACATAACACACACACATACACACACAGATACATATACATACATACACATACACACATACATATATATACACATACACCAGAAACAACCATATTTAAAAACACACTCACAACTTGTAACCAGATTTAAATAAAAATTCCAGGGTATAATATTTTATTAATGATTTTTGGTAGATATATTGCATTAATTACTTATCATTATTTTATAAATAGTTTTTTTATAATGTGTTTTTGGAGAAGGCAACAACTTATTTAGAATATCAGCAATATTAACAATACAATTTTTAGTATTCTCTCTCTCCATATCTATGACCTTGTTTTCATTTTCTTGTACTTTTGTCATTCTTTGTTTATAGAGAAATAGCTATAATAATGAATGGACAGTTAGACAACATGTGAATTGAAAGACAGATTTCATCTTTGCCATTATACTCTTCATTTTTTTGAGTTACATTGTACAGTAATATCTTCTATGGTGAAACATTCCATCCTGCAGGGAAAACTTTTGTGATTTAGCATGTTCTAAAGAAAAGCCCTTGATATTCAAACGTAAACAATGGTAAAGCCTTAGGAAGTCCCTGAAACTATTCATATGAACTAGATCGCATCTTCCCCAAGCTTATATAATAAGAAAGGACATGGGAGCTAGAGAGATGGCTCAGCCATTAAAAAAACTGGCTGTAATTCAATAGTGTCCAAATTAACTCCGCACACCAACATGGCAGCTTCTAACTGTCTGTAACTCTAGCTTCCGGGGATACACTGTCCTCTTCTGTAATCTAGGGACATTGCACACACGTGGTGCACAGACACACATTCAAAAAAGTCAACCACACACATAAAATAAAAGTTAAACTTAAAAGAATAACAAATAAGGAAGGAATTCAGAAAGATACCCTCAGACAAGCTAAGTTGTCTAGAAAAAGCACAAACGAGAGCAAATGCCCAGAACAGGATGAAGCCAGCTGATGTGCCTGAAAGGGCATAAGACATTTTGGATTGCCTGGAAGAAAACACTCTCCAACCTGACAAGTTGCTTGAAATTTGTGCAATGACCTTCAGGTTTCCAGCCTCCATATGCTTACCAAGGGCCAGGGAAATTCGTAGGCTATGGAGCAGTAGTCATTAATTAAATTCAGCATTCTAAAAGACATCCTAAAATAAATCTTAAGAGCTAGGCCCAGTTATATTTTTTGAAAGGTTGCAAAACATAGAAAGTAAGACAATAAAAAAACATGTAGCAAGAATAATAGGTCACAAGTCATTTAATGTTCTCTCTGCAGCTCTTGGAAATTTTGAAATACAGAATCTACAGTTGAGATCAAGTTCATCTTCTGCATGCAAAATAACAATGCAGGGATTGGAGAATGCTGGAAAGGCAACTGCCTGTATGGCCATTTCCTGGCAATCACAGATTTTATATATTTTTGTGTCGAAAAACAATACTCTTTGCACCAAAAATATCACATTGAGCTGTAACCTCCTGAGTGTGATAATATTGTGGCCAATGCTTCTACCTGTGTCTAAAATTATCTATTTTCTCTAGCAACAGAATGAATTCTATTAGCTTTAATGCCATTTTCTTAATTGAATGAAGTATCCATTTTGTCAAGAGAGTTACATGGTTTCTGTTGATGGTTTCTTACAAAGTGAAATGGCACATCATAAACATAAACATTAAAAAGAACTCCCTTTGTGTGACTTGGTTTCTTAATTGAAATGAAGTATTAGGGACCTTCCTAAACCTTTGCAGATCAAGCTGTTCTATGAGACAAACAAAACCTTTTGAATAATACACGAGAAACATTGTTACAGGCAGATGAGTCTCACACAATACCAACTGTGACTTTGTTTAGAAACTCATAGGCTTGTGTCTAGCTAATGATAACGGGCACCATATGGAACACAAATGTAGGGAGGAGTGCGGCAAAAGCCCAGCAGAGCAGTTCTGCTCTTTACAAAGGGACAAATGAGGTCTTCTTTACAGAAATCTTTGATAAACACACTGAAGAGACAATGTAGTATTTTCATCTTTGGCCCTCTACTCACGAATCTTGATAAATTCACTAACATTCAAGTTTTTCTAGATTATTTTGGATTCCTCATGTATACATTGCCATGTAGCAATAAGGACAACTTCACTTAGAAGGTCCATTTTAAATATCACACTTTCCTTCTTCCCCAGGTGTTCTAACTGAATAGAAGAAGGTGTAGGGAATATGTCTTATTCCTTAATTGAGAGATGATTCAGTATTTGACCCATAAATAACAAGTTAGATACTTGTTTTCTCAGTTGTATTTCTTTTTTAAAAATTGTTTTTGATTCTACATTTTATTGGTGTGTGTATGTAGGTGGGCTGACACCTGCTATGTATGACATGCATGTGGAAGTCAAAACACACCTTGAAGATTGGGTCTCTTCTTCACCACAATGGAGAATTAAGAATGACAAATATACAACAAGTGTTTGTATCCTCATGTCCAGTGATTCATCAGGGTTCAATAGTTATATATGCTGGCTAGTTTTATGTCAACTTGACACAAGTTTTAGTCATGCAAGTAGAGGTATGCTCAATTGAGAAAATGCCTTTATAAGACTGTATTGTAGGCAAGCTTGTAGGGCATTGTCTCAATTAGTTATTGATGAAGGAGGGTCCAGTTTATTCTTGGTACTGCCCCCCCACATTTGCTTCTCATTGATTTTAGAAGTAAGCATACCAGAAAAGCCACGAGGAACACTTCAGTAAACCACACTGCTCCATGGTCTCTGCATCAGCTCCTGACTCCAGATTCCCACCTCTTTGATTTCCTGTCCAAGTTTCCATTGATGATGGATAGTGATGTGGAAGCATAAGCCAAATAAACCTTTTACTTCAGAGGTTACTTTTGGTCATGATTTTTTCACAGCAATAATAATCCTGTCTATCATATTACACTTTCCTATAAAATATCATTTTAATATGAAATATATTCATATAGACAAATATATACATACTCATACATATACTTTACAGAAGAAATACATGATCAATAATCCATGAAAAATTATTAATATGTGTTTTCTGATGGCATAGAGTATTTGGTATTCAACAATTTTTTATTAAAAATAGATATTTTTATACAATATATTCTAATTACAGTTTCCCATCTCTAAATCTTCCCTATCTCCCCTGTTACCCACTCCCCCAAATCAACATCCTTTCTCTTAGAATGGAAGAAAGCATCAAAAAATAACAATAAAATAAAGCAGATAAAAGTGAAAATAAGCGCCGGTTGGTGGTAGCACACGCTTTTAAGCCCAGCACTTGGGAGGCAGAGGCAGGTGGATTTCTGTGAGTTCGAGGCCGGCCTGGTCTATAAGAGCTAGTTCCAGGACAGGCTCCAAAGCTACAGAGAAACCTTGTCTCAAAAATTCAAACATAAATAAAATAAATAAAATAAAAATAAGCCAAACAAATAAACAAGAGAAAAGGCAAGTTAAAAAAAAAAGCATAAGAGATGCACGCCTTTAATCCCAGCACTTGGGAGGCAGAGGTAGGCGGATCTCAGTGAGTTCAAGACCAGCCTGGTCTACAAGAGCTAGTTCCAGGACAGGCTCCAAAACCACAGAGAAACCCTGTCTCGAAAAACAACAACAACAACAACAACAAAAGAAACATATTGATGCAGAGATCCATACAGAGGAATCACATAAGATCATTAAATTGGAAACCATAATACATATGCAAAAAACCCTGTAAAGTAATAAACAAAGAACAACAAACAAAACCCAAAACTTAAAATAAAAAATCTCTAACAAAGCATTATGAGAATAAGAACTTCCTAAAATGCCATTGAGTTTGTTTCATGATGGCCATCTACTGCTGGGCACTAGTCCTGGCCTTTAGAGAAGTTTGTATATCAGCACAGACTTTATGGAGGCCCTCTAAAATTTCATGTGACAACCGTTATCAAATGGAGATAGCTTCTGGGTTAGGGATGCAGGCTTGTGTCTACCTCACTTCTCAGTTCTTGGCCCCATCTAGCCAGACCTGTGCAGGCACTACCAAAGCTGCTACAGTCTGTGAGCTCATAGGTGCGTTGCTCTCGCTGTGATTAGAAGATATAGTTGCCTTGTTGTCCTCTTACTTTTGGTTTTTATACTCTGACTGCCTCCTCTTCCACAGGATTTCCTGAGCCAAGTGAGATGGGATTTGATGGAAACATGCTATTTAGGACTGAGTGTCCCAAGGTCTCTCACTTTCTGCATATTGTCTAGCTGTGGGTCTTTGTATTTGTTCCTATCTACTGCAATACGGCTTCTATGATGCTGACTGAGCAAGAGACTGACCCATGAGTATAGAATAATAGCATTAGAACTCATTTTATTGTCGTGTTCCTTTAGCAGAACAGTAGTATTTGCTTTTCCTCTAGGTCATGACCTATCTAGTCTCAAGTTCATTTCTACCACAGCAGTGCTGGGCATGGGTTCCATTTTATGGTGTGAGCCTTAAAATCCCACAGTAGTTGATTACTCCCCCAACTGCTATGTCAATATTATACTATCATATCTGGCAGGAAGTGCAAAGGGTTTGTAGGTGAATTAGTGTTTACTGTTCTCTTCTCTTAGCATGTAGCATACTTTCTAGGACCATGAACATTAATCAGTAGGGGTGAAAACTCTAGGTAGGCATTAGCTTGACTTTTTCGTGTTCTGTAAATCATGTAGGCGTTGTGTTTAGCAATAAGGGCTTACTATCAGTTTATGGAGAACATCAGTACTTTTTAATTGTCCTGAGGAGGTCTTTAAAATCTGTAATTCCAGTTACTAGGCTTTCTCATGAAAAAGACACACTGAGATCACCTTTAGTACAAGTAATTATCACATATCATCTGTGTAATGAGACTTAAAATGTCTATAAATAACTTTATCATGTTCAAGAATAATATATAATATAAATACATATATTTATATGTATCTTTTTGAAGTATGTTAGCTAATCAGAAATTAGTAGTTGTGGTTTTTTTTTTTTACAAATATATTTCCATCTACTTTTCTGAAACTCAGGATGTCTTATATGACTGAGGAAGTGTGGTGGGCATAGAGAATATATTTTGGTAGTCTCATGAGGTCTCTAACCCTTAGTTTTCCTTGAGTGTTTAAAATTATTTATTCTGTAGAAGTGCAAATATTGCTGTACCACCTGCTTAGCTCTGCTTTCCTTTAATCTCTTTGCCTCTGGGTTGTTAGCAGTGTGCTTCACTTCATAATAACACAGGCTGTTTGTGGGGAGTGCAGCTTCTATTGCCCTTGCTGAAAAGGACCTTTTCTCTCTGGCTTGTCATGTTTTACTGTTGCAAAGCATATTTTCTTTGATCTTAATTATTGCTCACGGCCAAACAGGTGAATTCCATTCCTTGTTTTAAAGCACAGCAGATCAAGGCACTCTGATGGTGGGCAAAGCTGAAGCCTTCGGAAAGCCAAGGTTGTTGTGCATAAACTTTTCACATTTTGCACCTGTCGTTTTTTCATCAGGGTTCCTCATAGCTGCCCCATGCTGTGTAGCCACATGGCCACCGAAATGATACTTACCATTACAAATAAGAGCACAGCTTGAAGTCTTACTTGTTTTTGCAAAGTGTGGATATTTGAGAGAAAAGTGAAAAGGAAAAAAAAATAATTGACTTTATAACTTATTTTAAAGTTTCTATATACTTTTATTTATATGCCTGCTATTTGAAGTTATACTATGAATAGTGGATATTAACTGCATTTTGAAAAAGAACTCAACAATAACAGATGGTAGACCATATGAAGGTAGATTTGCTAACAAATAGTGATTACTGTTAGGTAAATAACTAATCTTCCATATTCAAAATTAATTTGAAAAACAGAAATTGGGGCAAAGTCTACTGGTAGAATTATTGTTTAGCATGGGCAAAGGTGTACTCTCAGTGCTCCACAGTGGAGAAGAGAAACAAAGTAAATTAAAATAAAAAATGAGGGGGCTGGAGATATGGCTCAGTGGTTAAGAGCACTGACTAATCTTCCAGAGGACCCGGGTTCAATTCCCAGCACCCACATGGCAGCTCACAACTGTCTGAAGATCCAGTTGCAGGAGAATCTGACAAATTCACACCAATGCACATAAAATAAAGTTGTTTTTAAAAAAAATGAGTAAAGTTTCTCAATAAAACAATATTTATTGTATGTGTTATGTTCACATATATGGTCGCATAAATGCATTCATGTGTAGACATATATAATTCATATTCATGCTATACAGTAATTAAATTGTTAGGATCACTATTTTATTTATCCATAAGTTTATAAAAATATTATTTTCTCTGGATAAATATTTTCTCTGGATAAGTGTTTACTACTATTATTATATATTTATATAGTCTACATTTTCTACAAAGAATGCTTTTTATCTCTTATAACTTTATCTATATTTAGAATAAATGTTGAAGTTATTCAATAATATCTACAAGGTATTTAAAATGTTGAAGTGTCAAACACATGCAAACAAAGAATCATATATACCAAAGTATACCAAGGGTAGTACTAGGTAGTTAGGCAATATTTTACTCAGTTTTCTTTTGCTCTTAACATTATTTCTTATGAATACATGTCATATAAGATGAGTAAATATATTTATTTGGAAATATAAATTAAACTTCTAGCTCTTGCCTATCTTCCTTTTGGAGAGGCAGCTTTGTTTCTGCCTTTCTCCCCATTTCTCAGCTTCCCCCTTCTGTCTCTCTCTCCCCTCTTCTCCTCTCTCTTTCTTTGTCCTCCCTTCTCCCTTCCCCCTTCATAACCTCCTGAATAAATATTCAACCTCACTCTGCAAAAAAAATTAAACTAAAATTTTCTAGGACAAATAGGCTGATCTAAACTCTTTTCAAATTTAGTTAAATCAAGCAAAGTAAGTGCAAGGTAATGATTTTTCAAGGAAGTAACTGAACTGTGAATTTAATACTTTGAAATAACTGAATCTAAAAAAAGTATGGAACACAGACTTCAAGTAATCTTGAAAATATATGTATACAAAATTCTAGGACATGGAGTATTATATGAAAAATTAATTTATGATTTCTGAAGTCAATTCTACTTTAATAATTTAGATGACAGAAAAAGGAACACAAATATAAAAAAATTCCAGTTAAAGAGAAGCTGATAAAATGCTACCAGTTGGACATAGTAATAGGAGGAAGGGTTTTGACATGGAGCTTTCCAGAAAAGGGCATTACTTGTTACATCATCTTCTTTTCTTATGTTAAATGTGTTATATGTATAATTTTACTTAGTATGGTTTCCTAGGAAAATTTTGAGCATGATTCGCCTTTATATTATACACTTTTTTATTTATGATGGGTACGTAATAATTAGCTTAGTCAATAAAATGCTGATTGCCCCAACTTTCAATGCTAAGCATCTTGAAGGCACTGCTTGAGGAAGCTCCAGGGCTGGGATGACTTGGATGGACCCTCCACTCCCCATGCTTGAAGCTCCAGGCTGGGATGACTTGGGTGGACCCTCCACTCTCCAGGCTGGGATGACTTGGGTGGACCCTTCACTCTCCCCATGCTTGAGGAAGCTCCAGGGCTGGGATGACTTGGATGGACCCTTCACTCCCCATCTTGAAGGCACTGCTTGAGGAAGCTCCAGGCTGGGATGACTTGGATGGACCCTCCACTCCCCATGCTTGAGGAAGCTCCAGGGCTGGGATGACTTGGGTGGACCCTTCACTCTCCCCATGCTTGAGGAAGCTCCAGGGCTGGGATGACTTGGATGGACCCTTCACTCCCCATCTTGAAGGCACTGCTTGAGGAAGCTCCAGGCTGGGATGACTTGGGTGGACCCTCCACTCCCCATGCTTGAGGAAGCTCCAGGCTGGGATGACTTGGATGGACCCTCCACTCCCCATGCTGGAGGCTGCTGCACAACTCCTGCCTGTGTCTTTCAGAAGTTTAATGTTTGAACTTCTTGCTGTTAAGGGCCTTTCACTGAAGGCTGGAACTGGAACAATGTAACAATTCTTATGGTAGGTGATGTTAAGGATAATACTTATGGGGATTCCCTGAAAGAATTAGCTACTAAAATTTAAAAAATTAGCTAAGAAATTGAGTCTTATATAGAACTTATCTGTAATAAGTTATCAAAGAAGAAAAGCTTAGGGCAATTTTAGAAGCTGATAAACTATAAGAGAATCACAAGGTTTTATTTATTTATTTTTTTTGTCTCAGAAACACAAAACTAGCATGGTCAAGAAAAATATTTGATTAGAAAATTAACCTTCATCAGGCCATGAAAGGAGACAGAGACAGAGACCCACATTGGAGCACCGGACAGAAATCTCAAGGTCCAAATCAGGAGCAGAAGGAGAGAGAGCACGAGCAAGGAACTCAGGACCGCGAGGGGTGCACCCACACACTGAGACAATGGGGATGTTCTACTGGGAACTCACCAAGGCCAGCTGGCCTGGGTCTGAAAAAGCCTGGGATAAAACCAGACTTGCTGAACATAGCAGACAATGAGGACTACTGAGAACTCAAGAACAATGGCAATGGGTTTGTTTCTTTTAAAATATTTATTTATTTATTATGTATACGATATTCTGTCTGTATGCCTGAAGGCCGGAAGAGGGCGCCAGACCTCTTTACAGATGGTTGTGAGCCACCATGTGGTTGCTGGGAATTGAACTCAGGACCTTTGGAAGAGCAGGCAATGCTCTTAACCACTGAGCCATCTCTCCAGCCCCCAGCAACGGGTTTTTGATCCTACGGCACGTACTGGCTTTGTGGGAGCGTAGGCAGATTGGATGCTCACCTTACTAGACCTGGATGGAGGTGGGGGTTCCTTGGACTTCCCACAGGGCAGGGAACCCTGATTGCTCTTTGGCCTGGCGAGGGAGGGGGACTTGACTGGGGGAGGGGAAGGGAAATGGGAGGCGGTGGCGGGGAAGAGGCAGAAATCTTAAATAAATAAATAAATAAATAAATAAATAAATAAATAAATAAATAGAAAATTAATGACAAGCCTTGGTATCCTCCTGAAGATATATTAAATGTTTTTAGGAATCTTGATATTCTTTTACCCTTTTCAGGATTGTAATAAAAATGGAGACCATATGGAAACAAGAGTTTATGACAGAAACACAAAGTGAAACATCTTAGCTCAGTGACTTGTCTCGCTTCCTGAGCAGACCTGTCACATGAGGGCTTCTCTGACTGTAAAAGGAATGGAGAGATCACTTTATTTCAGAGGTTAAGGGAAAGAAGGGTGGTCGTATGCCAGATGTAAAAGAAAGAATTTAAAGGAGGGACTGAGGAAGTAGATTTCTGTAGAAAGAGTAGGTACTAGTTATAGTTGGTTAATAGAATAATACAGGAGAAGCTTGATATAACAGGCAATAGGAAATAACTTCTGATATATTAACTTATTCAAACTTAAACAGAGACATCTTGTCTAATGCAGCCACAAGGCTTTACAACACCAAAATTAAGAAAAATAATGAGTTAACATAATTGATATTTATCATAATGTTAGATTTTAGTTTTCACAGAATTTGCTTTTTTCTTGCTTCCTTTACTTTGTTCCTTTTCCTTTGTTATGCTTATGTAATCACGGAAGACTTTAGGTGTGTATCATGAAAAGACTTTGTAATTAATGATTAAAGCAAATGAGGAAATTATTTTGTGTATAAATAAAGCCTGTGACAGATACAGGTTACCAGAATAGGAAAAGTCACACTGACATGTTCATCCTCTCTGTTCATATCTCTTAAAATGAAACTCAGAAATTTCCCATGTTTGATTTCTCCATTGCAGCTCTTGCATCTACCCATTTTCAGACCCTGCCCTCATCCGAAGCTGGAATCCAGCATCCAACAATGAGGAATTAAGTTAAAATAGCACCAAGACAAACTACTCACCCAGAGTTCCCTTAAATCTATTTTTTTCATTTTGTAGCAAAAAAATTCAAAAATGATTTTGTATATTTTAGTACATTTTTTACAAGTGGGAGTTTTTTGAAATTTATTTGTTTATTTTTAAAATTTATTATTCTCTCATACAATATATTCTGACCACAATCTCTGCTCCCTCCACTCCGTTTATTCCCTCTACTCCACCTGCCCTCTGCCCCAGACCAGGGCTCCTCTGTTTTCCTTGAAAAAGTTTTCATTTTTCTTTTGATTATTTTCTTTTTGTTAATTGTTATTGTTAAGAAATGTAACAACTACATTTATTGGATTATCAGTCTAGATACTTTGTCCTGACAATATTTTTTTCAATTTACTCAATTTTATTTATTCAAACAATTTTTGTAATATTTATTAACTGCAAATTTGAAATTGGTCATCAAAGAACACACAATCCAATAAAAGAAATGGAGTACAGACCTAAATAGAGAACTCTCAACAGAGGAATCTAAAATTGCTGAAAGAAACTTCATCCTTAGTCATCAGAGAAATGCAAATCAAAACAACTCTGAGATTCCATCTTACACCTGTAAGAATAGCCAAGATCAAAAACACTGACGACAACTTATGCTGGAGAGGTTGTGTAGAAAAGGGAACACTTCTGCACTGCTGCTGGGAATGCAAGCTGATACAACCCCTTTGGATGTCAGTATGGCGATTTCTCAGAAAATTAGGAAACAGTCTTCCTTAAGACCCAGCAATACCACTTTTAAGTATATATCCAAAGGATGCTCAATTATCCCCCAAGGACATGTGCTCACCTATGTTCATAGCAACATTATTTGCCATAGCCAGAACCTAGGTGCCCCTCAACCAAAGAATGGATAAGGAAAATGTGGTATATTTACATGATGGAGTATTACTCAGCAGAAAAAAATAATGACATCTTGAATATTGCAGGAAAGTGGATGGAGCTAAAAAAACATTATTTTGAGTGAGGTAACCCAGACATAAAAAGACCGTTATCACATGTAGTCACTCATAGGTGGTTTTTAACATAAAGCAAAGAAAACCAGCCTACACCCCACAATCCCAGAGAACTTAGACAACAATGAGGACACTAAGAAAGACTTACATAGATCTAATCTACATGGGAAGTAAAAAAAGACAAGATCTCCTGAATAAATTGGGAGCATGGGGACCTTGGGGGAGTTTTGAAGGGGGGAGGGGAAAGGCAGGGAGGGGAGCAGAAAAAAATGTAGTGCTCAATAAAAATCAATAAAAAAGGAAATCACTTAAAAATAATTTTACAAACATCTGCTAAGGCTTGAGCAGAGTAATGGTTTTGTTTCTTTAACGTTTTAAAATAATCATGCTGCATAGCTTCTGTGTGAAATGGTTCACATACCCATGTTCTGTGTCACTCAGAGCATTGGAAAAACTAAATACAATTAAAAATAAACTTCCTGCTGTCGCAGTCAAATTGCCTCCAGAATTAGCACACCAGCAATAAGGATGTAGCCTTAAATCTCTGTTTCAGATGTTATCCAGTGTAAACGAAAAGTGGTATGATTCCACAAGATAGCAGACTCCCATTGCCTTTAATTTAAATTTTACTTTCAAAGTATTTATACCTATGTAATGACAATTCATGTAGTTTACATATGTGCAATTTCTGTTCTGTGTAAAGTCCTGCCTTTTCTCACCCATTTTCATTTCCAATAGGAACTGCACTAACATCTATATGTGGAAATTATACACTAGGATAGATACAATTAAAATCAATTTTGTCTGTGCTGTGGATAGTGCTCCTTTGGTTTTGATTTTATTTTAAGTGCAGTAACTCACCACACATCACTTTTCTACGTGAAGTAAGTCATTTAATTCATTTTGCCTTTCTGGAAATGGCGATTCTGTATATAAGCATCCCACAACTATTATGCAGAATCTCTCTTGGAGGGATAAAGCACACTTATTGATATTAATGCAAATTTACTGTTGATTTCCCCATGTCCAATCAATAAACTTGGAAATTGCCATTGAAAACAACCATCCCTCTTTACATTTTATATTTTTAACAATGTTTCTAATAAAATGCCCTTAGATTATACCATAGTGATTTTAAGTATTATGACTAAATCAATATACACTATATTCATATAATTATAATTGATGCCTTAGTTCTTTCCATAGTTAAAAGCAACACTACTCCAATGGGAAACAACCACATGATTCAATATTCATTCATTCGATTGGCTCAATCATTCAATGCTATAATTAATTGTCATAATTGATGTCTTTAATTTAATTGTTAAAATGAGTAACAGTGGAGGTCAGATGACCACAAATATACTAGGCTAATAACTTACTACTTTATAAAAATGACTGGAGATAGTCCCATAAGACATAATATTTGTTCATATTGAAAAGAAAATCCATTCTGAATGACCTTGCTCATTATGCATACTAATATAGTTTTGTTTTTTACAGAACTTATAATATTTGCCTAAAAATTTCAAATGTATATTAGTTTATAATTACAAGTTTGTCATAGTAAATACTGGTCCTTGAATTGTTCGTACATCTCTGCCTATATCTCATTAAATTCAATGCTCATTTTAGGATAGTTTTTAACTCATTGTTTCTGTTATACCTACTAATAATTTACTGATTCATCTTCTTTTATTTATTGTATTGTGAAAAATTATTTCATTTTTAGAGTTTTTTGACATAACAAGATATTCAAACAGTATCCAATCTAATTTTGTTTTCAAAGAACTATGTATTGTTTCTTTTCAGTGCTCTTCAAATCCTTTATAATTTCATATTTCTCTTAAAGCTCATCTGCAACAGTGTTCATGTTTATTATCCTAAATCAGGTCTGTGTTTTGTAAGTATTTAATTCATATTCGCACTTGATCAGAATATAATGGTCCACAAATTTTAATAATAAATGGTTGTATTCTTTCAATAAATATTAATTAGGTTTCACTTCAAATTTCAGTTTTTGTTCAGTGCAACTTATTAATCTTAAAACTTCCTATATAATTTTCTATATACCTGCTTACCTACTGAACATTTAAGAAACTACTTCAAAAATGATGTTTTTGAGTCCAGAATACAAAAATACCAGCTTTTCTCCTGTAGTCTGTTATCTCTTTTGTCTAGACGTAGGGTTGTGTTTTATTCAAACAGTTTGATAACATTTCTTCAGTGTTTTCTAGCATCCTGCTTTTTGGGGAAATCTGATAGAAAAACAATTCTTTGGGGAGGATAAACAGCTTGATGGTAGAGTGCTTGCCTTGTTCAACCCTCACACACACCTAATTATACTTGTAATAAATTCTTCTGCTTTACCCTTTTAAAACTATTTTGGATATTTTTTTATTTGTGTAATATTATTGAATTAATTTTATTTTTGAGTTTTCAGATCTCACTTGTTTTATCACTGGTTATATGTTCATGTCATGCTTTGTTACTGGGAGATTTTAGAGTATTGTATCTTTTTATCTTTTATCTTTTTTATCCCTGTTTTCATCTTTTATAATACTTTAGTGTAGTATCCATTTCAGTTTTCAATTTTAAAATCTCTCTTTCTGTGTGTGTGTGTGTGTGTGTGTGTGTGTGTGTGTGTGTGTGTGTGTGTGTACGCGCCTATACTCACCTTAGTACAGGTGTCCACGAAGGTCAAAAGAGGGCATTTGATCCCCTGGATCTGGAGTTGCAAGCAAGTGTGAATCACTGGAGGTGGGCGTTGACAACCAAACTCAGATACTCTGTAAGATAAACTGCTGAACCACCTAACACGCACCCGATTTTCCATTGCTTTAGTGTCTGCTAACTTTTTAAGATGGCTCCAAGGCAACCAAGTCATCTCTTGGTTATTGTTCTCTAATTTTTGAAATTTTTAATAAATTATTTGTAAAGACAAACATTCAAAAGTATGGCTCTCCTTGTCTGTTATTACTCAATGTGCTCATTCTGTCTCTAGGGAGGGGATAGAGCTGTTAGTATGTTTTTCTGTGGAGTGCCTAGACTCTGTATCCTAAACATACTTGTTTCTGGAGAGGTAGCAGGTCTCACCTGAGTCTTATTGTCTTAAGAAAGGTTCTACCTCTATACAGCTGCACTTACTCCCAAATTAGAGCTCAACATGCTCTCTGGAAGTTCCTTCTGTTTCCTTTCTGAAAATTTTCTGTTATTTTCTTCATTACTGAACTCTCATTTTCTTTTAATTGTGACTCATTGTCTATTAGCCAGCTATTCACGTGGAATTCTGTCATTTAGAGGATGTGTGCCTTCTACCATCTTCCTGTAAATTTTGTATCAGAAAAATAACATATAAAACAAAATTAAATTACTTTGATGTCATACCTCTCCTTAGCTGCAATAATTCTTGTGCTTTCTTGATACTTAGATTTTGTTCTATTGCTATTCTGAAATTTATAGATACATATGGCCAACTAAGACTACATCAACATGAAATGAATAATTTAAATATATTATTAACATATAATAAGATAGAAGCAGTAAATTAAAAAATCTCCCAAGTAGAATAAAACCAATGTCCAGATGCAACTGGCATAGACTTTCAAAGAAGATGTAATAAAAATACTCCTTACATTATTCAGTAAAATAGCCCTTCTACCAAAAGCAACTTACAGATTCAATGCTATACCCATCAAAATTTCAATGTAATTCTTCCTAGACAAGGAAAACATAACCTCAGACTCCTTATAGAAACAGAATAGCCCCCAAGATAGCCAAAACAATCTTGAATAACAAAATTCTGAAGTTATCAAGTTATACTACAGAACTTTAGAAATAAAGTAAGTGTGTATGGAAGGAATGTTGTATACATAATAAATAAATAAATAAATAAATAAATATTTAAAAAAATATTCACACTGATCAATGGAATAGAATTGCAGACCCTTCTATAGACAGACCTACACCCAGAGGGGACAGAAGACACCCATCAAGAAAAGAAGATCCTCTTAATTAACATTAGCAAAGTTCCTATGGACTCAAAAAGGCTGAAGCAGCACGGATGCACAGCCCTGCATCAGATCTTCCGTATATATTATGTTTTCTAGTGAAGGATTTTTATTTTTTTAAGGGATTCTGGAGTGTGCTAGTGAGTTGGTTTCTGATTTTTGTGCCTTTTTGACTCTTTTCCTTCTGTTTGTTTTGACCAACTTTGATGTGATAGTTTTTGTCCTTTCTTATTAATTCTTTTTATCTTATTATTCATTTTAAAAAGCGAATGAATGAAAACCTAACCACTAGAGAGAAGGTTAACAAATAAATTGTCACTTACACCTGAGGGGAGAGGGAATTCAGTTCTTTTATTAATAAAGTGACACTCGGTATATTAACCAGTCACTCCAAGATAACCCTCATGTTCACAAGTAGTTAACCAGCATATAACGTACTTCACAGTGTTTATTTTGTGTGTGTGTGCGTGGGTGCGCGCTCTTATTTGGTTATAGTTTGAAAGCATTTATTTGAAGGGTAAGGTTTATTTTTTCAGGGAATTGTATTATTGGGATTTTGCTTGATATAACAATAAAAACAGAGTAAAGTAACAAAATAAAAAATACTTTGCATACTCTGAAAAAAAGGTAAACTTTTCTAAATATGGTTCAACTCCAATTCATTGATGTTTCTATATTTTACCTATTCTATTTAATAAGACAGTATATTGTATATTTGTGTTATCACAATGTATATTTTTCAGCAAATAATTTTTTTAAGATTGTCTCTCCAATCCTAGGCATGATGAGAATCAAAGACACACAGTACAAGGTACTGGGGAAGTGTGAACAGTCACAGCTTCAGGCTTATTGTGTCACTATTTGATTGCAGATCAAAAGAAACAGATTGTTCTTCAATTACTCGGTGAAATAAAGCTTGTCATTTACTTCAAACACGGAGGTTACACTGACCCAGATTGTTCTATTAAGTATTAAGAAATTAACTATGTTTCTTAGAAAGGAAATAGATAGGGCCATGCTGCCTGAACTTCTTATAAAGACTTTTTCCATAGGATTCTTTGAAACGCAGAGCATGAGCACAGAAAGGTTCCTACTGGGTTGCCGTGTCCAGCTTTGATATTAGGGTTTGTGCCTAGTCTTACTGCCTCTTGTTATGTTGTGTTCAGTTGATGTCACTGGGAGGCCTGCTCTTTTCTGAAGGGAAATGGAGGAGAAGTGGATCTAGAGAAGAGGGGAGGTTGAAGGCTGCTTGGAGGAGTCGAGAGAAGGGAGGCTGCAACGGAGAGGTATTATATGAGAAAAGAAAAGAAAAAAGCCAGGTATCCAAATGAGAAAAAAAAGGTGTCTAGTTTTCATTTTCCTCCTCACCTAGGTTTATCCTTTCTGCTGGACTCCACTCACAAATTAGGATCTCCAGAGCTACCCACTGCTTTAGAAAGACAAATGAGATCTTGGAGAAATAGTCTACAATATTTCTATTGTCATGATGAAAATGCAAACTTTCATAAAATACCTTTCTCCAAAATAATCTTAGCTCTTCTTCACGTCAAATATTTGCCATCACCTTATGTCTTAATCCTCTTTATGACGGCCTCATTCCATATGTATACTGGGATCAGGTTAAGATTCGGAATCTTGTTTTTATCTAGATACGGATGTGTGTAGTTGTATGTACTATGGGACTTATAATATCATTGAATAACTCTCTATCAGAAAATATGTGCACTAATTAAGCAGGTTCTACATCCTAAATAGTCACTGTGCATTAGGAGAGATGTAACACAGACACAGGATTGATGTTAAATAGACATCAGACAAACTGTAGCACTGACAAAGAAGAACTGTTGCCTAGACAGTGGGCAGTATTAACACAGACATAGAAAAGCTACAATACAAAGATATGATCACTGTCTCACAGACACAGGACACCTGCATTAAATAGTCTTACCCAGAGAGGGAGGGAATGATTCTGGAACTAGGCCAAAGGTGGTCTGTCATTTTCTTGGATCCATAATTACAACTCAGCCCTTGTTCCTGGGGATCTATTCTTCCTGGAACTACTTCTGCCCTTTGAGTTCAAATGCCTATTTGAAGAGTCTTCCTTTTGTAGCGAATTATCCTCGTAAAGGAGTAGTTAACTCAGTTTTCTTTAGGACCATGGTAGTTCAAGTGATCTAACTGTCTCGTTTTCCTTTTACTTCTCTAAACTGAGCTGATATAATTTGCTTTTTAAATTGTGTGTTTTATATTATTTCATTTAAGTAGAACCCATTAAATAAAAACTACCACATAAAAATTTAATTAAAATAATTTCCTTGTTGTTCATTACTTGCAAAGCATAGTCATATGCTCTAGACTATTTCTAATGATAATTCATAAATTCTTTTATTATTATTCTCATATATGTAGACTATTCTATTATTCTGAAAGCCATCAAAATCATTTTGTGTAGCTTAAAATTCTTGCCATGTTGTCACAGGACAGAGTTTTCTCTGTCTTTAACACTGTTTTATATTCACTTAACTTTTGCATCTCAAAATTAGTAAATGTATATATATATTATTCTCTGATCTCTTTAATCTCTTTCCCTCATTTTCTCTCATTTCTTTTCAATCACTTAATCTTGCCCAATAGATGTTTGTATATCTGACTTAATTTATCAAAGTTTTTCTGTGATATTTCTTGTTAATCATTTATACTTCACTTTTTCTTATCTCTTTGTTCACTGTTTCACTTACATTTTTCTGTAGAACAATGAATGAATCTCTAATTTTATCTAAAATACCCTTGTTTACTAAGGATAGCATTGATGCTATCATGGTATCTTTCTTTATTAATTGATCTTTCTTTATATTTGCCAACTTTTAGGGTATATTGATTTTAACTACATTATAGACAATTGTATCAATTGAGTTGAGCTATATTTTATTCTTTTAAAAGTGTTGAAAGTTGTTATTGCAGTTATTTACATTGCTTCAGATATTGTTGATATGTTATACCTGATGTTACTACTCAATAGAACAGCCTAATTTAATTTTATCCTTAATTCTAGGCTTTAGTATTCATTAAAGCTTGTAGCTCTTTAACAATGGGAAGATGAGCTGTGGTTCTACTGGGAAAAGTATGTGCATATAGTCAGTGTGAATGGTAATGTCTGAAGCTTTTCATTCCCACTCACTAAGACCTTTAACATATCTATTGGTGATCAGAGACAGAGTTTAAGTTATCTTGGTTTACACAGTTAGTTTCAAGCATGCATTTAGAGACCCATTTCGTTTCTAGATGCAATATTTCCATTTCTCTTTGTCAAGGTAGATAGTAGAGGCTACTGAAACCCTGAGATCAACAGTGAATTATTAAGGACAAAGCAATATTTTCAGATCGACTTAGCAATTGATATTTTGTCTAGCTGAGGCATCTGTTCAGTAAGGTGCTTGTGAAACGAGTACTGATTTTTGGTACAAGTAAGACAATTTCTCAGTACCGTTAGCTAAACAAATACCACATCTCATGTCATATCCATTTCTTGTTTGCATAGTGCAAGTTTCTGTGGGTTGTAATTAATCTTTAGAACAGGTGATGGTTCATGTTTTTTGGGGGACTGTTGTTCCATTGTTAGTTGAGGTTTAACAAGGTTTATTTCCTTTGAATTCATTTCCTAGTGAAACTATATGCCTTTTATACTATGACTTGAAGTTTATATAGTCTCCCACCAGAAAAAGAAATATATTTCTCTTGACTGCTGTGTTTGAGCTTGGAAGATCAAACTGTGCATAACAAACACACACATTGAACTTAGGTGAAAATTGCTTTTTTATGTCAAAGATTGAAAAAGTAAGTTGTGAGCGTAATTTTGCTTTACTGCACATTTGCAGCAACTTTTTAGGGAACAAGAAATTTATTATGTCAAGGACATCATGAGTCAATGGTTTTAGGGGATTTAATAATAACCATGAAAAATCTGCACTGTGATAGATTGGCTATGACACATCTTGCAAAGTGCCATGTGGAACTTGCTGACTTGTATCACTGAAGGCTGAAAAAGTTCTTTGAGTGTAGGTCATTATGTTCTTTTTTATAAGCAGATAGAAATAGTCAGAAAGGATTTTATGACATTTAAAAGAAAGAAAAAGAACATGATACTATTAGTTCAATCTTAAAATACAACACATTATAGACACAGTTACTCCATAAATGACCCTATCACCTAAATGTCGGTGGACTAAAAGTGAACCTTCAATTGTTTAGGTACATATTTCTTTATAATAATATGTTGGATATGAAAAGTGATTTACACAAAATAATACTTGGAATTGTATTTCATGTATTCTGAAAGTATGTTTTAAAGAAATGAATTAATCATAATCTTGAATTATTGTAATAGTGGCTGAAATTATGGTATATTATGTGTCTGTCAAAGACATTTTTTGTTGCTCTGAATTTTGTATGTTATAATCAGGTCCACTTAAGAGAGAATAGGAGAACACAGTTTTGAATGAGCTGAATCTTCTCTTTTTTACTGACTTTTAAATTTTTATTTATTTATATGTGCGTGTGTGTGTGTGTGTGTGTGTGTGTGTGTGTGTGTGTGTGTGCATGCCTATCTGTGTACTTTGGGCATTCAGTGACCACAGAAACAGAAAAAGACGTCTGACACCCTTTGAGCCATAGTTACAGGAGGCTGTTTGCAGCCATTTGTGCCCACAGGTCCTATGCAAAAGCAGTGAATCCACTTAACTGAGGACCTTTCTTTTAGTTCCCAGAACTGAAGCTTCTTTTGCAAAAGCAATGCCTGAGAATTTCAGCACTTGCACAGCGGAGTTCATTGTTACAGGCAGCAGTTCCAACAGACCTCACAGAACTTACAGTGGAAGGGAAAACATATCATTTACAGCCCCTCATGCACACCAAGAATCCTCTCGATCTACTTTTTTAAATGAATAAATGGTACTGGGAAGAAAAACAAAATATCTAAATAATATACATAGAAAAAGAAAATAATTTTGTTTGCATTCATTATTTTTAAGATGCTACCAATGATCCAAGTATTGTGACTGATAACTCATTAAATGAGTTTTAATCAAATGTATTAAGTTCTATATATTTATATCTAGAACTTTGTGTCTATATATGTATATGTTTGGGGAATAGACATATATGAAGATGAGATACCATATATGTAAATAATAACTCATTATTTTAAAAAGTGAAGATGTAGATCATCAAACTTCTGTCTGCCTATTCTCTTCAGAATCAACTTGCATATATACACCTTATCTTTATTGAAGGAATGTGAACATTTACACCCCAGGAACAAAAGAGACAGAAATGGATGGAGTACAATCAGACCTCATAGATTTTGATTAATGGTTTCTGAGCAGTAAAATAACCATCTTTTTAGTTCAAGAAAAATAATAATATGTAACTTTAAACATATTAAATGACTAGATCATTTAATGACATAATTTATAGGCATGCCTCAATGAAAAAAATAATAATAGTAACAAGAAAAAAAGAAGGCAGCAGAAAGGAACCTGTTACAAATTTGAACTTTGAAAGTATCAGACAATGATGGAAAAGTTTTATGATCAATATGTTAAGGAAAATAGAGTAAACTGATAACAAAGGCGTTGAGTCCACAGAAAGTTTCACTGGACTAATTTATTTAAGTAAATTATACATAAATTTCTGAATGAAATGGGCTTCCCCTGCATTATCACCAGAGGAAACAACATGAATCTAGTAGAAGATATGTAAACAGACAATTTCAACTGATAAACAATGAGAAAAAAATCAAGGGGGTAGAGAAATAAATGGAAGGCAACAACTGCAGAATCAAAAGAAATCAGAGCAAAAACACAGTCCAATTTATCTAGGCCTTAAAAGAATAACATTTACATCTTCTGATTTTATTCTAAGTGTAATTAGAAGAAGTCAGTTTTTCAGTTGTTAGGTGATTTACTCGTTTTTGTGTTGATGACATAGACTTGACTGTTCATATGTCTTCTCATGTGGATAATACATGGGGAAGTTCATTGGGAGTCATATGTATATTAAAAATAATCAGTGATAATGATTTCTATCATTAAATAGAAAATGTAAAGTCAATTGAGTTCAGTTTTGAAGATGATTTGAGGAATTGATATGTAGTTGGTAATAGGCTACAGAAAAAATGTTATATGATTGCTCTGTTTGTTGTATAAGGGATACACCTATTAATGGGCACAGAAATATTTAATTAATTGCTTATGGATTATAAATTGAGATGGTATTTATTTAGTTCAATTTGTTTTACATGATTTTAAGAATATGCATTTATTTAAGAACCATGAATATTTGATTTTTTTTGTTTGTTTGTTTTTCGAGACAGGGTTTCTCTGTGGCTTTGGAGCCTGTCCTGGAACTAGCTCTGTAGACCAGGCTGGTCTCGAACTCACAGTGGCGCACACCTTTAATCCCAGCACTTGGGAGGCAGAGGCAGGTGAACCATGAATATTTGAGATCACCCTTTGTTTTGGATCTCTTTTCCCTTGTTCTGTAGTCTGAAAACGCGCATGTGTGTGTGTGTGTGAGCTCTCGCATGCGTGAGTGTGCATGCATCTTAAGGCTCTAAATTATTTGTTTGAACTTTACTTAGATGATTGTATGAAAACAAACACAAAACCCTACGTAAACCATTTAGACAGCAGCATTTGCAAGAAAGATGTACAAAACATCACAGTGCAAACATTCAATAATATTTACACAGGGTGCATGGGCACAAAGCAGAGAAGACTCTAGGAAAGAAAGTTATAGACAAAATCACCTTGTAGCCTAAGAATTGTGGGGCCTGATATGAGCATATCAGAATTCTCTTCTCTGACTTTTACATATTTCTTTGAAGTCAGCAGAAAAAGCTCCTCTTTTGAAAATTAATTTTAAAATAGTTTAAATTTATTTTTTATTTATTTACTTATTTTGCATATGTACACCAGAATGGCAGTGAACACTGGAATTTAGATAACTATTATGTTGGGGGTTGTTTTTTCTTCCACTGTGGATTCTGGGGATCAAATTTTCACTGCCATGATTGATGGTGAACATCTTTGTGCCCCCCCCCCCCCAACACCCTGTCCAAGCCATCATGCTAGCTACAAAGCTTTCTCTTTTACCCTATCACAGTGTTGAGGGAAGAGGCAAATATTATGATTTATGAGCATAAAGAAATATATACATTTTGGCTAGGCAGAGACTAAAAGCACTTAATGCTCTCAAAGACTAAATGGGTAGATTTCCGCCGGGTGGTGGCGGCACACGCCTTTAATCCCAGAACTCGGGAGGCAGAGGCAGGCAGATCTCTGTGAGTTCAAGGCCAGCCTGTTGTACAAGAGCTAGTTCCACGACGTGAACCAAAAGCTACGGAGAAACCCTGTCTTGAAAATCCAAAAAAAAAAAAAAAAAAAAAAAAGGGTAGATTTCCCGGCACCCATATTGAGCAGATCACAATCTTCTTAGCACTGGGGAATCCAATGCTCTCTTCTGGGCATACATGCAGGGAAGCAGTTCCATACACATGTGCATACACACAAAATAAATCTTAAGTTATGGGGTATAGATTTTTAACCAAGGGTGAGCTGTCTATAACATTATTGCAAGTTGAATGCTGAGACATTTAAATTTCAGAGCAAAATACCTCTGGAGATTCCTGACAGATTACTGGCCTTGCTGCAGATGCTTATATGGATTTCAAAAAAAGCTTTTTATAAGTCAACAGAGTGTGAATTACATCCTGTGGGGAATTTCTGGAAAACAGCCACCTGTGATTAATTGGCTACAAATGTCACTCTCACACTTTTTAGATGTGGGGGAGATGCTCTTTCAAGAAGGAATGTCTCATTGAAAAGGGACAATTCCCAGAGGGAGGTTTGAATATTTAATTGCTGCTTCAGGGAAGATCTGATTCTATGATTTTTCTCAAAAATTATCCACAGGTCTCTTTGTTAAACATTTACAAGAAATTTTATTTGAAGAGAAGTTATATGTAAAATAGCTTAGCACTCTGAGTTCTAAAGGGTAAGATCTAAGGTATATGTTAGCACATACCAACAGAAGTCCAAAGACTTTCCACATGAATTCATTGATAAGTTTGATATTCTTAAGCACTCGTATTTTTGTTGATCACCTGCATTTGTAATGGGTATAATTATCACACACCTTCCTTTATCAAATGAAATTTCACTTTGGAAATCAGTATTGCAGTTTCTCAGAAAATTGGGTTTCAATTTACCTCAAGATCCAGTATAACCACTCTTGGGTATATACCCAAAAGATTCTCAATTATACCACAAGGACTCTTGCTCAATTATGTTCTTAATGGCATTATTTGTAGTAGCCAGAATCTGAAACAACCTGGGTACCCCTCATTTGAAGAATGACTAAAGAAAATGTGATACATTTACACAGTGGAGTATTACTCAGCTATAAAAAAATGACATTATGAAATTTGCAGGCAAATGGATGAAATTAGAAAAATTCATCCTGAGTGAGGTCACCCAGACTCAGAAAGACAAACATGGTATGTATTCACTCATAAGTGGATACTAGATGTAAAGCAAACGATAATCAGATGACAGTTCACAGCTCCAGAGAAGCTAGGTGACAAGGAGGGCCCTAAGAGTGACAGATGGCTCTCATTGGGAAGAGGAAATCAATGAGATTTCCTGTGTATACTGAGGGTGAGAGTGTTAGAGGAGTGGGGATGGGGGGAGGAGAACATGAAGGAACTGGATTGTCTAGTTGGGGGAGGGGTGGAGTGGGAGAGCAATGAAACAGATATTGTGATGGAAAGAGTCATTGTGGGGTTAGGGAGAAACCTGGTGCTAGGGATATTCCCAGGAACCCACAAGGATGACCCCAGCTAAGACTCGTAGCAATAGTGCAGAGGGTGCCTGAACTGGCCTTACCCTGTAATCAGATTGCAGAAATCTTAACTGTCATCTTAGAGCCTTCATCTAGTTAGTAACTGATGGAAGCAGATGCAGTGATCCACAACCAAGCACTACGTCGAGAACCAGGAGTCTAGCTGAAGAGAGGAAGAAGTATTATATGAGGAAGGGGCCTCAAGATCATGACGGGGAAATCCACAGAGACAGCTGACTCAAGCTCGTGGGAATTCATGAACTCTGCACTGACAGCTGTGGAGCCCGCATGGGACAGAACAGGGCTGTCTGCATTTGGGTGACAGTTGTATGACTTGGTCTGTTTGAGGGGTCCGGGCAGTGGGACCAGGATCTATCCCTGCAACTTAATCTGTCAGGCTTTGTTGACTCTGCTCATAGGAGGCCTTATTCTTTCTGAGCAGTAGGTTGGGGAGTGGGTTGGGAATAGGTAGCTGGGGAACAAGAGGAGGAGAAAGAGTGGGAACTGTGGTTTATATGTAAAATGAATAAAAACTTTAAAAGAAAAAAATCTTTTTGTTGTTTTTAAATTGATTAGTTAAGAGTTTCATACAATATGTTTTCACCCTCCTTTCCTTTTTATTCTAGAGGTCTCACCCAACCCGCAGAGCATCTACCAAACTAAAATAATCCCATAAAACTGTGTAGAGCTACAAGCGGGTTACATTTGGCAGAGAGGATAAGTCTTGAAGTGTTTATGAAACATTATAGAAACAAGTGAATATGTCCTTCAATTCACAGGACAATATTAAACACTTTAGTTCTTGAATTCCTCCTATGTGAAAAGAGAGATGATCAGGTAAAGGAAGGGATTTCCTTGACACTGAGGTGACATTGTTTACTGAAACAACAGCTCTACTCCCCAGCATCCATGGTCCTATAGCCCACAGGCTTTTCTGCAGTGGTTAGTGACATACACTTGTTGTTATAGGATACAACAAGCTGAGCCAGTTTTTTCTTTTTAATAATGTAGAAGTGTTTTCATGGTTCCTGCATTTTCATGGTTCCTATGTTAGAGACTTGAGGGGAACAAATTTAATTTCCCTAAATATACTTTTTAAACTAATCAGTTTCCCCATCTAGTCTTTCAAAATTTACAGACCAGTAGAGTGCCAGTATAGACATACTAGTTTTCAACAAAATTATTTTAATGAGAGTTTGAATTTTCTCATATTTCACATTATTTGGTTCTTAAAGGGTTCTCTATTGTTTAAGTTCGACTTTGGGAAGATTTTACCAGGAAGATTAAATCACTGTAAATAAGCTGAGGACCATGTTCTAGAAATTAAGCAGAGATAAAAGTTTTCACATTTAAGAGATGATTTTAAAGCAACTAGTTAACTGCCTGTATGCTAAACTTTTGAATGCTTGGTTTTCTGTATAGAAAGGGACTTTTATATATATCTTGGTAAGTATTATTTTTGTTATAAAGTGGGTGAATAAAATGTTTAATTCTTTATGTTCTTTAACCACAAAGAGTAAGTTATTTCCAATCTCAAATCAAATAAACTCATTTATAATAATTTTAAGATAACACTGAATTTAAATCCCTTGAAAGTTCTTGAAGCCTCATCTCTGAAGAACTGTCAGATTTAAGAATGTCTATACTGGGGATGAAGCACATATTGCTTTTGCAAAGAATGTGAATTTGATTACCAGCATGCTTGTCACTCACAATTGCCTGTAACTCCTCATCCAGGGGGTCTGATACCTCCAGACTCCTCAGTTCCTGCCCTTATACCTGTGTGCGTGCACACACACACACACACACACACACACACACACACCATGAAAAATAAGATTATTATTATTTTTAATAATAATGTCTGTATATAAAATTATTAGTTTTGCTTTGTATGGGTGAAACAGTAGGAAGTACAAGTTTATTATTAAATGATTTTGAATTTATTATTTTTATATAAATTTGATTATTCAAATAATCAAAAGTAAAATGCAACATAAGGTTTTAGAGTATACTTCTACTGATAAATTATGAAAACCACAGTAGACTAATAAACTTGAGTAAATTTTATTATCTTCTGAGAATAGAATGTTGCATTTATCCAATGCCTTTTCAAATGTACACATTCTCATAGAGATAAGAGAAAGGTTTATAAGTCCCTCTTGTGTAAAAATCTGCTTTATTTATAAATGTAGTCTATTTAAAAAGATAAATTTTGTTATTTTTCTTTATTTAAATGTATAGAAAAGTCACTTATTTAAATTTCACTACCATCTTAATACCAGTTATGTATGTGTGTGAACCTGTCTGCTACCATGATTGAGCCATTGTATCATTCTAATGTACCTGGCACTGTACTTTGTTAAGTACACTTCTCTGGTCAGTAGTATTTACTGCCTTATTATAATCAGAATAATCACATAAACTATGATATGATGTGGAATGTCCTGTTTATGTGTTGCTCTTATTGGTTAATGAATAAAGCTGTTTTGAACAATGGCTTAGCAGAGTAAAGCCAGGCCGGAAATCCAAACAGAGATATATAGAGAGAGTAGGAAGAGTTCGGAGACACCATGTAACTGCCAAAGGAGGAAGACGCCAGAAACTTACCAGCAGGCCACAGCCTCATGGTGATAGATAGATTAATAGTAATGGGCTAATTTAAGATGTGAGACCTAATTAGGCATATGCCTAAGGTACTGGCCAAACAGTATTGTAATTAATATAGTTGTTGTGTGATTATTCAGGTCAGAATGGCTGGGAAATGAGCGAGCAGTCTCTGTTTACAATGATATTTGAAGGAAAGTATCTATGGAGTATTGTTAATTCAAACATTTCTTTTCTTTGATGGCATCTAGACACACATAAGTAATATACTTCCAGATTAAGTGGACTAGAAAATGACTGATTCTAAATCTCTCTATTTTTGGCTGATGCATAGACTTGTTTCATTGTATTGTTTTATCCTACTGAGAATGTATCGTCCTATGTGTCTGCAGAAGTCTGTACCTATATCTGTGTGAACAGGTATCGATACTCATATCTTTGCATAACATCCTTCAAGATTCAGGAAGATGAAAGCACAAGCGGACAGAGGCATAGCAGGCATAAACAATTCCTTGTTGTGTCAACTCTAAGGTGATTTCCAGAAAATGTTAGTCTAGCCAGAATATTCTCCAAGTGTAGACTCCAAGACAGAGTTAGAACAGTTTGATATAATGGAACCTGCTTTCCTTCTTTCTATCTTTTATTTCTTTTTAGTTCTTCAAGACAAGGCTTCCTTATGTAGCTCTGACTGTCCTGCAACATCATATGTAGACTAGATTGCCCTTGAACTCAAAGATCTGCCCTCCTCTGCCTCCAAGGTGCTAGAATTAAAGGTGTGCCCCAACGTGCCACCATACCTAGACTGGTGGAAGCATAATAATGTAACCTGTTTTGATAGAATAATACATAACTTTGATGGTTTTGATATTTTCTGGCATAATATTTCAGGCACATATTTATCAGAATACTGTATGGAAAGAATATTATTTAGAGATCACAATATAGATATTCAAGTGGTTGTGGATAATTGTGTGGTCATGGATGTGGGCATTTCAAGAGTCAGAGACTGGTGCACATGCAAGCACGCACATGTCTCTGTGTGGCATTGTATATTTATGTGTGTGTGCAGTGGTGTATATTTATGTTCATGTGATGTGTGTTGGTGTACATGTGTGTTTTTGTAGTGTGTGTGTGGTCAGTATTTGTAAGTGAGCATAATGTGTGTCAGGTGTATATTTGTGTGTGTGTCTGTGTGTAGTTTGGATAGTGTATTTATATGCATGTGTATGTTAGTGTTTAGTGTGTTTTGTTTGTGTGTATGTATGTGTATGTTCATGTATGAATTATTTAGCATCTATAAACAGTAGTTTCTTTAGGGTCAGATGTTCTTTCTAACTTCAAAGGTTACCATAGTTGTATTTGACATCATTTTTACAACTATCTCTTTCTATGATTGTATCTCTTTGACACCTACCCTCTTCTGACATTCTAGAGGCTTAGGTTCAAGAGGATCTGAATAATTTTAGGTTCTAAACTATCAAATATTTTTAATTTTAAGAAACTAGTTTGTTTACAAAAATGAAGAAAGTTGATAAGAATGGATAAGAGAGAGACAGATCGGTTGCAATATGTAAGTACACGAAATTGTCAAGTAACAAAATTAATTGATAAATAAGAAGCATACTATTCTATCTCACTGTAAAAATTACATTCATATTCACATAGTATTTATAAATATCCATTTCCCAAAACCATTTCCTCCCTCAAATTAAGCCATTTGACTCACAAAAACAATATCTATAGCAACATTTTAATAAACAGTTTTTGGAGTCTGATTCATTAAGGGAAAAATCACACTTCTATCTGAAGTCAGGTCTTTCTGCTAGGATTTTATGCTTCACACAAAGACCAAACCTCAGAGCAGAACAGTTTACTTTTGGGGGTCCTTTCCCCACTGAGAGTCCTTCATCATCACGTCTACTATGAATAATATTCCTTAGATTGCTTTCAATTGTTAGAGAAGTCTGATTTTCAGATAAATAGATGATGGTTACTTACATTGGTTCTTCCACTCAGCACTGCATGAATTTCATTTGACCTCGCTGCATGTGTTTGTATTTCTGATACCCAGAATTGCAGTTTTCAGTGACAGATATAAAATCAACCATTTGCTATGTTCTTCACCATGTGCCTAATGTGAAAAATTGCTAGCAGTAGTGCCAACAAAATGATGACTGGGAAGAATTCAAAAATCCGCCTTTATTTATCCCAGTAGGGAGATTTGATAAAATTAATACATTGGCAATTATCAAACCAATTTGAAGTCATTTTGTGCAATTATTACAATTTTTAAACAGAAATATATTTGTTTAATGTTCTTAGCAATATTTAGGGAATGATTTTTTGAATGACTTCTTCATTCATTTATAATTTAAGAAAAATCAGTGTCTTTGTTACTTTTCACAAAACTTATGGCCAAGGCAACTTGTAAAATAGTTGGAAATCACAGTTCCAGAGGATAGTCGAGTCTATGTCCCTTACGGTGGGGAGTATGTCAACAGGCAACCAACCATGGTGTTGGGCAAGGGAGGTGAGGGGTAGGGGAAGAGATATGGGGAAGGGACTGTGGTTGTTATATAAAGTAATTTAAAGAAATAATGAAAAAAGACTTTCATAAATGTAAAAAGTAGCTCAGAGCTTGCTTCTAGTGCACAGGAATGAGGCACACACACACACACACACACACACACACACACACAGAGAGAGAGAGAGAGAGAGAGAGAGAGAGAGAGAGAGAGAGAGAGAGAGAGAGAGAGAGAAACAGAGACCAGAAAGAGATATTGGATTTCCTGGAGTTGAAGTTACAGGAAGTTACATGTCTCTCATCATGAATGATAAGATCTGTAGATCTGTTTTAGTTATGGTATCTAGTGGTGTGGGAGAAAAACATGACCATAGGAATTTGATGAGGAAAGGGTTTATTTCAGCTTATACTTCAACATCATTCTACATCATGGAGGGAAGTCAAGACAGAATTCACATAGCACAGAACCTGATTCAGAGGCCATGGAGGAGTTCTGGTTACTGACTCGTTCCTCTTGACTTGCTTAGTCTGCCTTTTTTTATACACCCTAAGAATACCTGCGCCTGTATCAATCACTAATTAGGAAAATGTCCTGTAGAATTCTCTATAGGCAAACCTTATTGACCATTTTCTTGATTAAGATTTCCTGTCCTCAAGTATGTCTAGAATTGTATCACGTTGACGAAAGTAACCAGCACGGAATGTTAACATGGGTCCTCTTCAAGATCAGTGCATCATCTTAACAGCCGAGTTCTCTCGACTGCCTTTTATTAAAGCTTTTTAACATAGTTATTTTTAGAGTTTTGAATCATGTACAGACCTTTTATAAACTAGGTGAACTCTCTATCATTAAACCAAACCCTAAGCTCATTTTTATATCTTAATATATAATTCACATTATAATAAACCTATTCCTTTAAAGTTTATTCTACAGTGATTCTATGTACTTCTGAAACTATCAAATGATTTGATTTTCTCATTTTTATAACCAATAAAGAAATTCCATACCATCATTATTATTCCATGCTACTCTAGCCCTAGTTACTGACAAACCTGAATCTATTTATATCTATATAAATTTGTCTAGTTTGAGTATTTGACATAATTTGAGTAAAGTGTTACTTCTGGCTGATTCTTTTTTTTTTAATTAATTAATTTATTTATTAAAGATTTCTGTCTCTTCCCCGCCCAAGTCTCCCATTTCCCTCCCCCTCCCCCAATCAAGTCCCCCTCCGTCGTCAGCCCAAAGAGCAATCAGGGTTCCCTGCCCTGTGGGAAGTCCAAGGACCACCCACCTCCATCCAGGTCTAGTAAGGTGAGCATCCAAACTGCCTAGGCTCCCACAAAGCCAGTACGTGCAGTAGGCCTGGGCCTGAAAAAGCCTGGGATAAAATCGGACTCGCTGAACATAGCAGACAATGAGGACTACTGAGAACTCAAGAACAATGGCTGATTATTTCTTTTTCACAGTATTTTCAAGGTTCCTCCATTGCATGGCGTGGATCAGTAACTAATACTTTTGAATTTGTTGATAATATTCCACTGGAAGGATATAATAGACATTGGTTTTCTATTGATTGTTTAAAGGGTGATTGTACCATTTTTAATATTCTGGATTCATTGCCACTATAAATTTTCATGGCTGGAAATTCCAAATTTCCATTTGCTAATATCTCCATGGACATGTCTATTCAGCTGTTTGGGCTTATACCTTGACATCTGTAGTGGCATTTCAGTTGTATTTTAATAAATAAAGACTGTCTGAAGGTCTGAGACTAAAATAGTACCTTTAGTCAGTCTTACAGACCAGGTTATGGCAACACACACCTCTAATCCCGGGAGCCACACTAGTTGCTGTAAAAACAAGGCAGTGAATGCCTTTAATTATGGTGAGGCACACCTTTAATCCCAGCCCTAGAGAGGATCATAAAATGGAAGGAAACAGTTCTCAATATACATTCTCATTCTGAGATTATGAATGGCAGGATCGCCATTTCAGACTGAGGTCGAGGTAATAGCCAGTGGCTGCCTGTTTTGCTTTTTAGATTGTCATGTTGAACTCCAATTTCTGATCCTGAGTTTTTATTAATTGTGCTTCAGACATCTAACTTGTAGATGCCAGAACGGAGATTCTATGATTCATATTTTCAAATACTAATAGCGTTTTTGTTTTTAAAAGGGCAGTATCATGAGTGTATATGCTTTGTTTATGTGTGTGAGAGAAAACATGTACATGTGTGTGTGCATGTTCTTTTGATCATTTTATATAGTCATAAAAATTCATTATGTTGTATCAAAAATGAACTTTCATGTGGTTTTTACCTTTACGTAGCTAATGATTATTAATGTTGAATATTTTTATATATGTCTCTTGTCTTTGGGGAAATATGTATTCAAATGAGTTTTTAATGCAATTTTGATGATATTGTTAAAGTGTAAGTTTTTAAAATGTGTTCTGGGCATGTTTTCTCTTTTTAGGCATTTTATTTTAAAGTACTTCTTCTCTTTACTGTGTGTTGTCTCTTAACTTATTGATAGAATTTGAACATTATAGCTCAAAAATGTATCCCTGCATTCCATGTGCAGCTTCTGTTTTTAGATTGAGTGAATTAAGGACCAAAACTATTCTATTAGTTTGCATGTGGATTTGCAGTGCCTTGGCAACATTTGTTGAAGGGATTGTTTATTCATAAACATTCTTGTAGGAGCTTCCTTAGCCTAATAAAGTCACTTATGAGGTATCTTGGAATATTTGTCCTGGGATCAGAACCAAGCTCACTACTGAACACAGAATGGCCTAACAGGTATATTTATCTGTCATCTCTACTTTTATATAAATATGGCTCATAATTTGATATTAACCAAATAGCATGTATTGCTGTAGCCTTTTCTAAAATGCCCATTGTCTAAAATACAACCAAATAAAGGAAATAACTTACTGTATTTGTTTGTGATTCTACAGATTTTTGATTACATATTCTTCTAGAAATTATAGAAATTCCATCATAAACAAATGCAATTTTTAAAAACTAACTTGGTTAGTAGAATGCATGTTGTATGGAAGACTTTAGCATGGAGCTATAAAATAAAAAGCATAGTCATTTACCATCTGGAGTGCTGTGAATATATTGTTTTTTACCCCTTTCAAAAGCCCTAAATGAATTTTATAATCACCTCATGATCTGTAATATGTGATACCTCCACAGCCATTATAGAGACCACAACACATGGCTCCTTCAACAAAACACCCAAACTGCAGTGATGGGTAAGTTATCTAATTAATCCATGACTATTTAATATTAAAAAAGATGATTTTTGAAACGATGCTGACCTAAAGTTCCAGTGAAGCTTGCACATTCTAGCTAATGTTGCTTCCTTCAGGCCTATATATGTGTCATTAAGACCACAAGTATGTTTAGCTAAATGTCACTTCATAAACAATAAAGTTGAACAAGATAAGATCATTGGCATATATGACTCCTGCAATGATCTCTAACTTTCATTTCTTTAAAAATGGTTAATTACATACAAGGTAAGAAAGAGAATATGGGTGAAAGACCTGCTTCTGCAATGCATTACCTTTGCTTTATGATAATAAAGACCTTACGTTTGTGATTTTGGTAATCATAAACACTTATTAAGAACTTTATAGATAAGTTATTAACAATCTTACAAATTCTGATTATATTTTGGTTTTAGCAGCCATACTCTCAACAAAACTTTGATGAAATTGTAATTATTTAATTAACATATTTCATTAGAACTCTTTTAAGTTAGTAAATATTTCACAAGCAGGGATATTATATGACATGTGCATAGGAGACTTACATGACCACAAACTAAGAATTTCCTTCATACAGCACAAGAGTAAGAGATATAATTCTAATTAATTGTAATCATAAACAGAAAAGCCCCTAGAATACATTGTTAATAAACATTTGTTGTCTAAAAGAGTGAAAGTATAAAATTTTACTCAAATATACAACTTTACATATGTAGACAAATATATAAATTTAATACGTGAAAAAAGATATACATATAAAGAAAAGATTTCAAGTTAGCATAAATCACTCAAACTAATTTCTATTCAGTTACAATTTTGCTGACAGGTTTAAGTTGAATAAAGAATAATATTTCAAAGTTACCAGAAAATTATATATACTATAAGCACAACCATATAAAAAAAATTGAGGGAGTTGTTCATTAGCCTTAAGGTAGAAATTGGTGGGTTGCAGAGATGAATCAACATTTAAGACCCCTTGCTGCTTTTCAGGTTACTGTATTTGGCTCCTGGCACCCATGATAGATAGCTGACACCCACCTGTAACCAGCTCCAGGGAATCTGACATCCTATTTTGACCTCTTTATGAATCACACACTTAGCATACATACAGAAATACACCAAACAGATAATTAAGCAAGTAAATAAATAAAAAGTGATAGAATAAAGCTACAGTCAGCACTTTGAAAAATATTTTAAAATTGGTCTAGTTTTCTCTGCTTGTAACTGCTGCATGTTTAGCTAGATATGATATAAAATAATATTATTTATTACAAACAAATATTCATGAATATATGTATGTGTGTTCTTTGGGTCATTGATTCTCTACAATGGCTGCACACTAGAATCTGACTGCAGAATCAATAAGAAAATAAAGAGCAAATGCAGATATTCTGATTTAGTAAGTTCTGAGTCCAGTTCCGGTCCTGGCAGCTTTGGAAACATTCCAGTTTGTTTGACCTGAGAAGAGATGTGGAAACCATTTCTCTAGAAGTCTTGCTCACTCCTGCCTTTCTATGCTCTCTGATCCTCTTTGTAAACCCAACTGTTCCTAACTCTTCTGCCTCCCTGGTAGTGGTAGTTTTTATGATTGCCTGTGTCACAGATCTCTCTTTTTATTGTCTGAAAAAATTATTTGACTTCAGCATTTCCCTGAGCTTTGTGGAAAGGAATTCATCTTTCCTACATGGGTGTTTCTAGGCTCACCTTAACTCTCATCCCCTTGGGGGAAGAGCTTTGCATATTTGCCAATGAATTACTCTGTTGATAAGCAAAAATATGTAAATACTAAATATGCAAATTAAAATTGGTTCAGATTTATAATAAGGATTAGGGTTGCGATGAAAACATTCACAAATATTGAGGATGACAACATGCTTTAACTAGAACACAGCTGAATATTGTTTGATAGCATTTCTGACAATTCACAGAAACCCAAACACATCCTATCAACCGCAATGCTCTCTCTTTAATACAACCTGCTTGCATACTTTTGGTTAACCTTTCAATATTATTTCATCATTCACTTAGTGGCTATATTGTATAGTCAAAGTTAGAAAACAAATAGGTACAATCCAGAAAAATGTTTGGAATGTGCCTCAGGATTGTTGAGAACAGACAGCTTCTAATCCATAGTTAACTGGTGCAGCATTTACTAAATGTAACCGGAGGCAAACCACCCAAAAGTGAATCCCTTGCCATGTAGTTAGTGTTTTTTTTTTGGGGGGGGGGGATGCTAACTCACAAATTATGACACAGAGAATTTTCATTTAGGATGAAAGTTCAGCCTTATGCTTGTCCCTATTAGCTCTTATAACTTAAATTAACACATTTATATTAATCTGCATTCAGTCACAAAGCTTGTTATCTTCCCTACATACTGTCCATTCTGCTTCCTTTGCATCTAGCTGGTGACTCTGTCTTTCTTCTTCCTAGTGTTTCTCTCTCTGCCCACATGTACCGCCTATACCTCTTCACATGGTGTATAAATATCCTACAACATTGCAGTGTACTGATCTCATGACACATCTACAAACATACATACATTGTACTCTACAGTGGTATAGAGAATCTTCTTTTTCCACCATGAGGTCTGAAATAAGGAAATCTGGTGTCATACCTTTGGTTCCTTAGTACTGTACCTACACAAAGCAAAGATATACAAGAAGAGTACAGAACAAGGGCATACATATGCTTGTATAATGTGCCAACATATACTGGTAAGGCTCTTTAGCACCCAGTAAGGCAATATAATAAGTCAAAAGCATTCAATTTTTGGACAAGGAAGGAAACAAGAAGGCATCCATGATTGGAATCTTCAACATATACTTATGACTAATACACAATATCATATTATATTGGTGCTATCACACTGCCTTAACAAGGTACTATTAACTGTGTGTTTTAATGAAAACAGATTGGCCATGGTGTTACTGACATTAACTCTAACCCTGGGAGAGAGAGACAGATGATCTCTGCAAGTTCTGTGTCAGTGTTTTCCGCAGAATGAGTTCCAGACTGCCAATGGCTACAATGAGAGACCCTGTACCAGAAACTGAAACCATCATAAATGTACATTTCACAGTTACAGAGACAAAATGTTCAACATCACAGGTATGCCATGTAGTTCCTGCTGAGGACTGTGGTTGAATATCTATCTTGTGAATTTTGACTATTCAGAAAACTTTAGGTATTCATGTATTAATTCGTCGATGCTTTCATCATCCTGGTATATGTGTTTTTGTAAACCACCATCAAGGATAAAACAAATAATCAAACAAAAACCGAAACAAGCAGTTCTATTGTCCACCAGGTAAACCAATATTGCCTGCTTTTTGTATGACAATTTCGTACCTGAAGAGTGCAAACGTCATCATCGTCATGCTTAGTTAGGATTCCAGCAAGTTTAAAGGTTAAGACTAATGCTTGGCTCTCTATATTATCTTCATGTAAACATGCAAAGCTTTCCTCTACAAAACGGGTGAGTTTTATTTTATACTTAATTTGGCCCAAGAGTAAGAAAGTTCAGAGCTTCCACCATCTTGTATTCCTGTTGAGGCCCTTTCAGATTTAACTAGAATTTGATCCCTGTGATAGAGAATTCCAAGGGAAATTGTTCATCTGTCTTCTAGGAACCCCAGGTAAAATGCTCCAGATAACTTAGCTTCTATTTATTGTTTATACAGAATTTACTCCAGGTAATAGCTTATCTTAGTCCCGCCTCTTTATAAACAGAAACAGAGGAAGAGGGGTTGGCAGAGGGGCGGGTGGGGGATGGGAAAGGGAGGAGAGGTGGAAGGGGAAATTTTAGTTGGTATGTAAAATACGTGAATAAATTCAATTAATAAAAAGCACTAGAACAGTGACTATACATTTATATCCTCATGTTACCCTCATAAAACACTAGAACATAGAACACTAGAAATACATACATACATACATATATATGTGTGTGTGTGTGTGTGTTTGTGAGAGAGAAAGAGAGAGAGAGAGAGAGAGAGAGAGAGAGAGAGAGAGAGAGAGAGAGAGAGATTTCCAAAATGGTAGCTATTGGTTTAGGTTTAACATTTTCTGAGAGGAGTTTACAGAAACTGTTATCTAATTTCAGAATTATTTTGATGTGAGATGAGTTTTCGGGAGGCCAACAGAAATCATGGATTACCCGAGGACTGTTTCAGATGAAGCCTGAGTGAAGAACTGTGTACTGGTGAGCTGGATGACCAACAGGAGAACATGCTAGGAAAGACTTTAACCCCCAAAGTAACCAACAGCTGTGTCAAAGTAGTGGTTGATTAGCTCCTTATTAACAATACTGCACACAGACTTGATGATACCACAAAGCACACCCTACTTAAGGGGGTAGATGCTAGAGATTATTTTTAATCATTTTATTCTAGATCACCATTGACACATCATGAAAAATGACTGTTGCAATTCTAGTGTAGAGACAGGCATGATGACACATGCTTGTAGTCCCATCACTTTGGAGGTGAAGATAAGAATAATATAATTTCAGTGCACCTAAATACATAGATAATCAGTAGCTAGCTAAGATGGGATAAGACCCTGTGTCAGCAAAATAATTAGATCCATCTCACAAGACAGGCTGTACATAGTTTATGAACCATATTAATATAGCTTGGATACATTAAGGTAATGTAGATTTACTTATAAGAATCATTTTAAATTCTCTGTAGTATTTATTATATGGCTGCATTTAATTTCCAAATAATTAACAGCTGCTGTGTGTAGCCACTCGACTAGAAAAAGCACCATAATGTGCCTAGTCCTAAAGAGCTGTGGTCTGTTGTGGAATACTAAATGTACAATAGGTTACATATTTATTAGTTAGTAAGAAAAATACAGTAAAATCAAAATATTACAGCACATTCCTTTAGTGCTTGGATTGCAGACAGTAACAAGAGTGAGCAAGGATAAGTAAAAACCAACGCCCGTAGGTTATGCTTACATAAAACACTTCAAGCACTTTGGAAAACATGTTTGCATTTTCTAGAAATGAAAAATACATATTTGCCATTCATTTTCACTTGTAGATAACTAGAGAATAAGGAACACATGTATAAATAAGAACACATTTGCTAATTTTCACATTATTCCAAATAGCTAAAAATTGGGAAAACTTCCAAATCTCTATCAAATGGATAAAACATAGAAGAACTATATAATGAAAAATACTTCAAAAATAAAAGATAATAGCAATCCAGTTCATGCTAAAGATACATGGCTAGATTTAAATTGCACATGACGCTATACACATGAAACAAAGAAATGTTCAAAAGGCACATGTATATGTATGTGGTAGCTGATTAGCTTCTTATTAATGCATACTACACACCGGCTTCATGATGCCACAAAGAATATCCTGTTTAAAGGAGTGGATGTTAGAGATTATTTTTATGTATATATCTATGTATACATATATATATATAGTGGCTTTGTGAAACAGTTGTGATTTATGATGAAAAATAAATTTATTCAATTAAAAACTGCTGAGGTAATAGAAATATTTTAAATTGAGTTAGTGGTGATTACAACCTATAAGCTACCAATTTACCAAAAATAGTGCATTGGTATAGTTTGGATATCTGAATAACGTTAACTCTAAAAAAGATAAATATATTCTGATAAATGCATGACAAAAACAGACCGTTGGATAAAGAGCAAAGGTGTGTATTGGGGAAGGAGTAGATACCTCTCTCTGAAGAGGAACATTTGTTGAGAATCTAGATTGTTGCCTCCCCAGGACAAGAGAGAGGTGCCCTCGTGAGAACAATGATTTGTGCTATGTAACCATACTGATTTAAGGATGCAAAAGTGTCCTATATCCAGAGGGAACAGGTAGTGTTTTCTATCTCTTAAGATACAAACAAAGTATAACAGATTGACATTTATTAATGAGTTCATGATTGACTGGACACCTGGCATGCTTAGGTTTTAATCAGTACAATCATGTTATAACTATATTGGTATAAACTTTTCTGATACATTTCGAAGGATAAATACATAGAAGAGAATTTTTAGATATAAAGATATACATTGTCAAAGAACTTGACATCTTTAACAAGACAGAATATAAAACTTCATATTACTTGAGTGTAGGCAGACTCAGATGAATCAAGATCACCTTTCAACTGAAGGTCTCTTTTGACCTCTGCTGGGAGGCCTGTCATTTGCTTCATCTTTGCAAAGTCAAAGTGCCTACAAATTGCTTTGCACACCGTGAGGAACCTTTCTTAAGTGAGTTGGTGAATAAATAGCTGACTGAACCTTTCAGAGGCATTGACCAAGTAATTTGGAATTTCTCTGGTGACAGAAATCATATAGACAGCTTGATCAGCAAGGTCAAGATTCTTTCTTGAAGGTTTTAGCCGTGAAGCAGAAGGGGAAGGTGAGACTGTCAGATTCTGACACCAGAGAGAAAATATTGAGATGGAAACTAGAGTTGAGTGATTATGATGAACGATCAGGTGTTGCCTCCTAAAAGAAGTCTCTTTTACCCTTTAGACCTTTTCGTTAATACTGAAAATATATAGAGATGTTTTATGATGTTGAGTTAGTTTTGCAATAAAAAAGTGACCTAAGTAAATTATAATTAGAGTCATACAGGCTTTGGTTGATAAAATGTGAGCTGTCCAAAGGATACTGGACACAAGTTTAAAGATGAATGAATATATGTTGATATAATTACTCAGTTCTTCTGGTATCACATAGGATGTTATGTGAAAGCATAGTAGTGAATTAGTCAGCAGTGTTCCTTTGTCTTCCAGAGAAAATTTAATTATACTCAGTCACTGTGAACCCTTTCCTACACAAATGTATCTGGTCTCCTCCTTACCTCAATTCCCACGCTTTCCATCACAAGCCTCAGACAAGCAATGCTTACTCTTTCTCTAATACAGTTTTAAACATCATCCATGCAAGGCTTCTGGCATGTTCTATGGGCTATCACCAGAAGTGTAGAGCAAATTTAGGGTGGGAATTCCTGTCTTACTTAGGGTTTCTATTGCTTAGAAGAGACACCATGATCATAGCAACTCTTATAAAGTGAAACATTTGACTGAGGCGATGACTTACAGGTTCTGAGGTTTAGTCCATTAATATCATGGGATGGAGCACAGCCGTGTGGAGGCAGACTTGGTGCTGTAGAAAGAGATGTGAGTCCTTATATTTTGCATAGGGGATGGAAAGGGAGTCATCTGAAACACTTGGAGCGGCTTGAGCATGCACGAGACCTCAAAACCCACCTCCACAGTGACACACTTTCTCTAAGAAGACATACTTAACTTCCCTTGAAGGCCATTTTCATTCAAACCACACTTACCCCATTTATTGATCCACTTCCCCGTGGAAATACCCAGTTGCTTCAGCTTTTTTTTTTTTTTTTTTGATTCTAGATGTAGTCAAGTTAACAACTAAGATTATACATCATATTTCCTTTTTTTTAACATAAACTGGAGGTTTCAATCATATTACCTCATGAATAGATATAAGTGCTCCAGTATAGTTCACATTACCAGCAACCACAAAATGCACAGCCATTGGTACAGCTGTATGGTAAGACTTCTCTACTTTCCTAAAAATATTAATTATGTGAACATCACATTTTTTTTATTCTTTGCTGAGTATGGCATCCTGTCTTAAAATCTGAAGCCAAATTAGGGATGATGATTAGCTTCTTTAAGGTTTCTGTCAAAATTATATAAAAATGAGTTATGAAATTCACATAACATTTTAAATGAGCTATATGTTTAATGTGTTACAATTAAATATAAAACTAATGATTATCAGCCATTGCCAAATTATTAATAAAATACCTTTTTATGTATAGATAAAGTAGTTATACTACCTAGGCCAAGGGCCAGACATGCTATAAAATCTGGTATATCCACCTGTCTAGGAACACCTGAAGGTGTAATGGCTGCTTATAATCTATATATGGTTTGTGAAAGGACAAATGCATAATTAGGAATTTCATGTTTTGAAAATTTCATGTTTTGACTTCAGGCAAACTTGGATCAGATACAAGCTCTTATTAAAATCCATTTATAAACACTCTATATAGACTATGGAAGGATCTGGCTAGTCCAATAACTACAATTAGTGAATAATAAATTTTTCCATATTATTACCTTAGCCTGCCTAGTGTTCTTATATCAAAGTAATTGATGGGCAGTACTTTATAAAGATATTTATCATTCTGATCTCTGGAAGGCCCAAACAGCATGATTCAGCATCGTGTTGAGAGATTTTTGGGTACTTAAACATGTCAGCTTCAATTTATGGACAAGGAAGCAAAGACTGGGGGCAAGCAGACTGCTTCCATAACAACCATTATTGTGCATTACCCCACCTGGCAGGGCTGAGCCCTTCTGGAAGATTCACTAATGCATTTACTAGCCCAGAATCTCCATTACCAGGTTGGAATATGGGCTCCTCACCCTGGAGGCTAGCTCATTTCAACATTCCCAACCTTGGAGCCAAGTTGCTAGTGTATGAATCTTTCAGGTACAAGACTTACTTAAACCGTAGCTACCCACAGAATTTCCTGACTCTTCCCAACTGCTTTGAAGTATAACTATGCTTTGCAGTACTGATTTAAATCCCGGAGCTTTAATATCAGAAAAGTGTGCAGCAGAAAACCATGTTGAAAGCATACCTTAAAATACTTATATTATCACATAAAAAATGAGTGCATTTTTATAGAGGTTCAAACCACAAAACACAAAATCTATCCTCAACAATTTTAAACATAGATTTACTATTGTCAATCACATATTCACTCCTGTAGTTCTAAAGATATGGTTCTGCATTGAGTATCTCTAGGACATTTTGCTCATGAATAGAACTTCATTCCTAGTGAGTGGCAACAGTTCATGATTTCATTTCTCTGAAGCCCATTTGTATATACCTTTCTACTGTGTCTCTGTAAATTTGATGATTTTATGTGCCTCATTTGTTTAGATTCCTACATCATTTGTCTTCTGTGACTGACTTAACTCATTAAGCAGTGTCCTCAAATTCATCCATGCTGCAGCATATGACAATACACCCTTTTTATTTGTTGCTTTGTTTTAAGCATCATTGCTATTTCATTAAATAAATATATATGACATAATTTTTATTAATTCTTTCAACATTCATGTTACTCCCACATGTTTTATATCCACTTAAGTCACTGTGAAACTATTTTGCTAGGTTTATGAGAATGCATTTATGTATTTCAGCAAAGTTCTTGATTTTTGGTTTAATTTTTACAGGATCTTTGCCTTCTGTGGTTGTTTTTAATGAGTTGCTGCCATAGACTCATATATCTGAATACTTGGTTCCCAGTTGGTAGGAGTCTTTGGGAAAGATTTGGAGATGTGGCCTTGCTGGAGGAGGTGTGTCACTGAGGGTGGGTGAGGTTTCAAAAGTCTATGCTATTCCCAGGAAGTTTTCTCTTTCTGCCATCTGACTGTTTCATCAACAGGCGAGCTCTAAGCTACTGCTCCAGCACCATTCCTGCCCTGTTATTTCTCTATCATGATTTTCATGACACTCTCTGAAACTGTAGGCTCAACCAACTCTTTTTTCTGTAAGTTGCCTTGATCATGATGTCTTAGCCCAGCATCAGAAAATAAACTAAGACACCGTCTTTTAGTATTGCAAAAATACCAGCCTGAAAAAGAATTAGACAGAAGTTCTGTTCAGACAAAAGTTGTTGTGTACACATATATTTTAAAACATTGAAGGCAGACTAAGGATTGTCAAGAATTCAAAACCAGTCTTAGCTCTTTGGCAATCTCAAGGCAAGCCTAGGATATATGAGAACTGCTGTGGAATAATCCTTTTGTACATATGAAGATTTGTTACTTGGATTGGTTTAACAGAGAGCTGACTGGCTTGTAGGTAGACAGGAAGTATAGGAGGGATAGCCAGACATAGAGGACTCTGGGGAAAAGGGCAGAGTGAGAGATGTCATCAACCAGACAGAAAGGAAGAAAGACATGCCAGAGAGGTAAATCTCACAAACCTCAGGGCAGCACAATGATTAATAGAAGTGGGTTAATTTAAGTTATAAGAGCTAGTTAGTAATAAGCCTGAGCTATTGCCCAAGCATTTATATTTAATATTAAGCCTTTGTGTGTTTACTTGTGAGATGCTGATGGAATGAAACTTCTGCCTACAGAGACCTTATTTTAAAATACCAAAACAAGTACAAACACAAACACACACACACAGACACATGTGCATGTGTGCGCATGTACACGCTCACACACACACACACACACACACACACACACACACACCAATATTGCCAGTATCACCACTACCAACACCAACAACAAACAACAAAATCTTAAAATATCACTTTAGAAGTCCATCTTCCTCTGTGAAATTTTGAGAATATTTGGAAAGGATTGTGATAAGGCCTTTAATTATTAGAATTCTCTAGTGAAGCCATCCAGATTTGAGCTTTTACTGGGCTGAGAGTCAAGCCAACATCTGAAAATATAAAATGTCAATAAAATATCACCCTGTTGTTGGTGGCTCCGGACTCACTCCAATTGTCATCAATGAGAACAGGATAGACATTAGTATGTCAAATAATCTCTACTAAAAAGAGTGAACAGTGGACATATAGTTCATTTCATTTCTATCCATGAAATTATAAGCCAGGAGCTTCCTTCCACTGGCACTGAACTGTACAGAATAGTTAAGTCTATAGTAAGTTAATGCTGAAATTTTCTACAAATTTTGATGTAGCTGAAGTTTGTTTCCTTGGGATCTGCAGACTCAATATATTTCTAGACTTCTTTTAATGGAAAATAATTGATCCATTTACTGATAGTAATCTTTATCTATTTAAAGGTATACATATAAGAACATATAAGATTGAGACACTGTGTTACTGAGGTGTATATATGTGTGTATTTTTTATTGAGTTTTATTGAGCTCTATATTTTTCTATGCTCCCGTCCCTGCCTCTCTCACACCTTTCAATGCTCTCCCAAGGTCCTCATGCTCCCAATTTACTTAAGATATACAACTGTGTTTATATAATACTGAATAATTAATAATATAAATTTGGCCGTTGAACTCATACACATATGTACATACATACTACACACACACAGACACACACACATACATATGTATCACACACAGTTTCTTTCTGCATATCCATGTATTTAAGAGATTATGTAATCAAGAATAGTCTTTTAATTGTCTTCTCAGATTTAAACATTTTTTAAATACTTTTTAGTTATGTATTAATATCGCACAACCTATTATAAATGTTAAAACAATGGACAGTGTCTGCCCTACCATATTAGGATGCTATTACTAATATTACCTTCTACTTAATACTTTTATAAAACTAAACATAGACAACTCAAAGATAAACCAGGAAGAAAATGAGATCCTGTATCAATATTTCATCATGAGTTCACTAGCAAGGAGATATTGGTACCCATCTTGAAATATGTCTTCTCCTATAAGGTCAAAGAAAAACCAGTTTCTAAAAATATTAATATAATTTATGCATACAAGGAAGAAAAGATGACAGCCCAATGCACTCATAATTTACTTTAAAAAAAAGAAGGGTAAGTGGCAGGTAGAAAGAATGCTGTCAAACCTTGAAGACCTGAGATGAAAGTAAAATTCTCTGTGGGTCCTTAGAGCTTTGGAGATGCCCTCTTGATTGTCTCTACTTCCTAATGTCAAAATTAGTTTGAATAAGTCTGAAAATTGGAGCTCAAATAGATGAGGAAAAACCAGTGAAATAATTTGAAACTGAAAACAGGCTCAAATTGTAGAATATTAATAATGGATTCAACTTGGAAAAATTTAGTTGGTATTTACATAGAGCCTTCTACCTCTACTTATTAGCATCAATAATGCAAAAAAGTACTTGGCATGTTACCAAAGAAGAAACATAAACAACAACCTCTCCACAAACACTTTTATATACAATGTCATCCTACCTCAGGAGATGCTAGGCCAATGGTGGCACAAAGCTTGTAGGAGTAACCAATCAATACCTGAATTGACTGAAGGCCAATTCTATAAAATTGAATTTTTACCTGACACTGTTTTGGTAACCAAGATCCCGAGATTCCTTAGCCTAGGGACCTAGGGAAAAGTAACAATAAAAAGCATCCTAATGAGATTCCTATACTCTCATATGTGAGTGCCTTGCTTGGCCATCATCAGAGATGTTTCATCTTGTAGCAGATGGAAACAATGTAGAGATCCACTGCCAGACATTATGTAGAGAGCAAGGAACCTTGGAACACTCAGCCCAAGTGGGTGGCCTCCATCAAATCTTTCCACTCAGGACTCAAGGCAGAGGAGACAGAAAGAGTGCAAGAGCCAGAAAAATGGAAAGGACCAAGAAAACAAGGTCATCTAAATCAAAATGATCGAATTGCACAGATCTGTACCAGATGGGGTACTCATTCAAAACAAGTGGACATGTGCCCCCATACATAACTCAGAATCCATCTCCAATTGATAGCCGCTTAGAAAACTTAGCTTTCTTTCAGGAAGCCTCAGGGAGGAAACAAACTACTCTTAAGGATAGGCCACATGCTCAACAGCAGAACAGAAAATGAACTCAGTAGCATCTTTAGAGATTCCTTGTTTTACATTATGTCAGAGGTACTCCCATTTATATTAATTTTTTAGAGATATATTTTTACTTTTTGTGTATTCCTTATGTCTTCCTGTTTAGTGTTTTTTGTTGTTGTTGTTTTATGGGATTCTGGTGTATGCAAACAAGTGTGTCTCTTCATTTATATCTGTTATTTGTTTCTTATGTTGGACTCTTTTCATTTGCTTGTTGTGTGTTATTCTGATGTGTTAGTTTTTGTGCTTTCTTAATATAATATAATATTATATTATATTATATTATATTATATTACTATTCCTTAGAAGTCTGTTTTCTAATGAGAAAGAGAAAGGGAATGGATCCAGGTGGGAGGGGAGGTGATGAGAAAGTGGGCGAGGTAGGGGGAGGGGAACTATAGTCAGGATATAATCTGAGGAAAAAGCACTCTATTTTCAACAAATGGGGTTAAAAAGAAAAACATAAATACTACTGTATATTTTTATTACCCACCTTTATCATGTATTTAATAATATAATTCTTATAAAATTATCATCGCATATTTATTTATTCAAAACTATGCACTGACTATTCTCTGATGTGTACTGTCATGGGCCAAGTGCTTTAGCACAACGTAGTAGTCACTCAGATAATCTCATAAACAAACATGTGTGGTAATGCATGTTGCATCATGACAAACACAGACTTCTACAGGCTCTGTAGAATAAAAGCAGGCTGGTATCATGGAAATAGCTTATCAGGAATAGATCATAACAATAAAAAAATAGTGTCGCTGTCATGAAGACAGAGTGTAAAAGATTCTTTCAAGAGCTGGTGGGACACATTCTTATGAGCCTTAGGAAGAAATTCTCTGTTTTTGTCTAATTTGAAATCACGCAGTGATGGGAAGATTTGACATTTCCGCTATGTACCAAGAATACTTTTACATGTAAATAAAAAATAAAAGGAAAGGAAAAAAAAACAAACGAAAAACAAATTTGGGGGAGTAATAGGGTCATTTTCTTTGAAGCTCAGAGCATAGAAAAAAACTTGCTGTAATCAAAGTGAGTATTAGGGGTTACTTATTAACATTGTCTAGTATACCTATTAAATTCAGGCCTTTATAAACAATAGTAAAGAAAGGTGAAACTGGCTGTATGAAATTGATTTTATAACAGATGGTGACCACTAAAGGTAGAGGAGTGTATAACAGATCTTCACGCATGGCAGTCTTGGGGGATGGGCTGCCTAGGTAAGCAGGCATTCCGCAGGTCTTTCATTTGAGTCCTTATAATTTTGCTCTTCATCATTTTTAATTTGAATCTCGTGTATTGTAATAAAATACTGTTTGCTGATCCACATCTAATTAAAAGACATGACTAAAATGCAGAAGAGTTTTGTTTCAGGAGGAGGTATGATTGCCGATATAATTAAAACAAACTAGATTAACTGACTCACATATGCCAAGATCCTTACCTCCTACTCCCTTTCCCTTCAATTCTACAAGCAATGATAAGAAAATTCAGAAATGAAAATCTCACTCCCAACACTTGCGGAGCTTCCTTCCTATCTGAAATTATTTGCTTTAATGTAATCTATCCTACATGTTCCCTGAATTATCGGATGCCCTGACAATGAGAAGGGTGGCATTCACAGAGCTGTCACGCCTTCCAAGGAGCATACTTACAGCTTAGAGCACACACCTTCCATTGTAAAGCCAAGCTTTCTTATGTACATCCAGTTTTAAAAAATATATACATTCTAACCCACCCTCAAGACATACCTGAGAACTGAAGTCTTCTTGTTCACCATTCTGCTCCTCCAAATACCTCTCTCAGGTAGAGACCATCGATTCTTGCTGCCAATTCCACACATCCTTGAGGCTTTCCTGAGGACAAGTGTGTTCCATGCTTACTTTCCAACCCTCCCATGCCTGGTGGGGACCCCAGACTCCTTCCATCACTCCACCAACATATCTGCCCCAGGTTAAATCCTGGGTATCCCCCAAATACCTGTGAATCGGTTGTAAGAATATATTATAGTTCTACCAAAGGACTTCTCTGGGACTAAGAAATGCCCCTGCTAGGGCTGAGCCAAGACTATTTCTGATACCACATTGGAACATCAACACCCAATTACCCCAAGACCTAAGCCCTGTTCACTGATCTGTAACCTGACAAACCGAGTAATCAGGAAATAGATATGAGCATCCACTCAATGATGGGTAAGACAAGATTCTCCTGATAAGAAACACTGCCGGCGACCTAACTCTAGATGCCTCGATTCCATCACAAAATCACAAACAAAATGAATAGCCAAGACAACAAATCTCTGCCAGCGATTAGTAATGCTATTGCCGTGTTCCTTAAGAAAAGCAACATACATGATGTACAATGGTTACAAAATAGCAAAAATAAATATTGTCAAAAGGCTCAAAGGCAATATGAATAAAGCTAGTTATAAAGGTACCACTTTATTTGGGTTCTTGGCTCAAGAGGGACCAGAGTCCATCATGATGGAAAAGCAAGAGGCAAGGCAACATGAGCAGGAAAATGGGTGCTCCCATCTTTTGTGGAAAACATGAAGCAGAATGGACTCACGTGGTATGAGGATTTTCTTTCTTTCTTCCTTCCTTCCTTCCTTCCTTCCTTCCTTCCTTCCTTCCTTCCTTCCTTCCTTCCTTTCTTTCTTTCTTTCTTTCAAATTTCCACCTCCTCCCATCCTCTCATTTCCCCCCCCTTCCCCCCACTCTCCCTCTCCCTTGCTCTCCAGACATAAGAGAAATCAGGGTGCCCTGCCTTGTGGGAAGTCCAATTCCCCCCCCCATCCAGGTCTAGGAAAATGTGCATCCAAACAGACTAGGCTCCCAAAAAGCCAGTACACGCAGTACAATCAAAATCCAATGTCATTATCATTGGCTTCTCAGTCCGTCCTCATTGTCAGCCACATTCAGAGAGCCCGGTCTGATCACATGCTCATTCAGACCCAGTCCAGCTGGCCTTGTTGAGCTCCCCCATTAGATCAGTCCCACCGTCTCCGAGGGTGGACGGACCCCTCGCGGTCCTGACTTCCTTGCTCATGTTCTCCCTCCTTCTGTTCTTCATCTGGGCTTTGGGAGCTCAGTCCAGCGCTCCAATGTGGGTCTCTGTCTCTATCTCCATCCCTCACCAGATGAAGGTTCTATTGTGATATGCAAGATATTCATCAGTGTGGCTATGGGAGAAGGTCAGTTCAGGCACCCTCTCTGCTGCTGCCCAAGGACCTCGCAGGGGAAATCCCCTTGGACACCTGGGAACCTCTCTAGAGCCAAGACTCTTGCCAACCCTAAAATGGCTCCCTTAGGTAACATATCTTCTTCCCTGGGGTAACTCTAACCGAGGACTTAAATTCTAAAACCCATTCTCCACTAGCTTCCAGCAGTGGGGCCATACCTCCTAAGCCTCCCTAAACAGCACCACCATCTAGGGACCAAGTATTCAAATAACCAAACTTAAGGGAGGAATTTATCAATTAACCAAACCCCCACACTTTCTAAACAAATGCTTGTGGGTAGCATTCTTATTCTTACAGAAAAAAATAATGTCTATAACAGGATTTTATTAGTGACTCATCAATTATCAAATTTTCAATTAATGTTTTTTAACATAATCTTTACGGTATAAAGTCCTCATTTTATTTACTGAGAAATAAGGATTAGAGAGTTATTCTTCAAAGAAAGACTTAAGCATCCTGAATTCTCATCTGGATTTGTCTTCTTTTGTCTACAATATCCTGTTTAGATGAGAAAATTTCTTTGCCCTGTTGTACTTTTCTGGAATACCATAGATCCACTTGCTCTTGCTTATTTTTTTTATTTCATCCATTATTAACTTAATTTACTTTGTATTTTGTCTCTCCTACTAGGGATGGATAGATCTCCTATACTCAACCTTTTCTATTAGGCATTATTATCGTTTATAAATTACTAAAGAGATGCTTCAGTTTTTTTTATACACCTCTAACCTAATCTTGTTCATAGAGCTAATTATTTTGTGAAATAAATATTGACTCTGGGAACCATGTAACAATTCTAACATTTGCTCTCTTTCATCTAAAAATGAGGAATAAATAATTCTTAAATTTTCTCTAAAGCATCGATATCATGATTTTAAATAGACAACACTTATTAATTTTAAAATATAGGAACATTCATATACTTTAATTTATGGAGACTGGATTAAATTCTAAACTTGAATCACTATGTAATTATAAGAACTAATATTTCCCAAAATCCATTTAATCAAACAATATCCCAGTGAATGTTTCTTTGAAAATGAAGTACCAAAAATCAATTAAGTGGAACATTCTGATTCTGATATTATATTCTTCATATTAAATTTTTTTCAATAATCTGTAGCAGGTTGAATTTGATATAGATATGATAGAGTAAATAATGAGTGCTTCGTCTAGATTTCTTAAAATTATTTTCAGTACTTGTGCATGTTAGGCACTGACATATATCCCTGCCTTCCTACTTACTACCTTTTATTTTTAGACAGGGTCTCACTAGAGTGTTCCACATGCGTTGAACTCACTGAAGTCCATAAAGACTTTGAATTTATGATCCTTGTGCCACCGTCCCCAAAGCAGCTGGATTACAGGTCTATTCCTAAAGATCTATCTTTTTGCCAGCAGTCATAAAAATAATCTTTGCTATGAATAAATGTTCATATTGGAAACCTTTTCCCTAGACGCTTATGATTCTTCTATTTACTGAACCTCCATTGCAGTATGTTCAGGGTTCATAGAGTTCATATTACTACATGAGTCCAAGGAGATTAGAGATATTTGCTTTTAATAATATATTCATATTCTATTCCATATATTGACATAACTTACATAGTCACTTAACCTTAGAAACCAAATATTTAACATTCTTTGAAATATATGGATATGCACTATCTATGCTCAAGTAACACTGGGATTTTAGGTGCTACATTCACTTTTCAAGTCAATTTTCCTTTTATTGTATATGCTTCAAAATGAAAGATACACATATGTAGACATTATAATGTAATGTGATTAAATGTGGTTAATGAATGAGTATACAATATATTTTTTGCAATATGGGCGATGTACTTAACAGCTACCTATGAAGTGGGAAAAATTCTCAGAGAGTAAAATGAACAAGTATAAATTTATCAGGTCCATTTAACTTCTGTAAGTCACAGTCGTAAGGATAAAATCCATCCTGAAAACAGTATCAGAATATTTATTACCTTTTTATATTTCTGCTCTGATTTAACAGGAAAACAAAGGCTCAAAAATCAATAAATAAACCAGCAATCTAGATGTTGATTGATTCAAAATCTGTTTACTTCTTTGCATAATTCTGCTACACAGACAATCATTGTCTAAACATATTCAAACTCAAATCCAGGATCCCACAGAGGCCATTATTGATTTCCATGGGGAGAAAAAGATGATGTGCAGCAGGGCATGGCAATTAGATGCACTTCTAGGCAACTGATAGGGCAAAATCTTTCTCTATGGAGAACTGGGCAGAACATTCCTATATACACTTTTAAATCTGTGACCAATCACCCATGAAAGATAACTGCATATGTCTGCATATGAGGTGACCTGATTATCCTTCCAAACATGGCTGTATTAGCAAATTGCAATGATAAGAAAGTATTCTGCACACAAAGATGTACAACTATGAGTGTGTATGCTTTTGTAGATTGTTTGGATATATATATATATATATATATATATATATATATATATATATATATATATGTGTGTGTGTGTGTGTGTGTGTGTGTGTGTGTGTGTGTGTGTGTGTGTTTATATATATTCAAATATAGAATGTGAATCAAATTTATACACCATACAGAAATTCTCAAAGCAACTTATTCTTAAAAAACAATGATATTGCTGATACAATTCATCTTTGGAAATAATATTTAAGAAGACATATACTTATCATAAAGTGACAAATAATGACTCTTGCTGTATCAAGACAGGGAGACAGCTATTTTCAAGTAAAGCTAATACAGTAGAAAGGTCTCTTGTAGGTCGTAGGTCAAAGAATCCCAGGCCAACTCCAAAATAAACCCATTATATTTTCTTTATTATAAGGGGCAAACTGACGAAACAGCAACGGAAAGTCCATCCTCAGTTGTGTAGCACGGAAACCACAGAGAGTGAACCCTGGGCTGGCTGGCATTTTTCCCCCAGTACTCAAAAGATCATGCCCTAACCTGGTCCCACCTCTTAAAGATCATTGGCTGACAGATTCCCCATCAGAGGGCTACAATAGTCTAATGGAGGGCGATTATATAAAAATGCTCCTAGAGGCCATCCCACCCCTTTCTGTTGGGATGGTGAGAAAATTAACATGTGTAATTTTATATGAATGTTGCTATCTTGTTTACTGTGTACCACCTTTCAAACAAAATAATGTGACCAAAAGCTGATTTCATATAGAGAATTCCAATTTCATATTGAGTTATTATATATATATATACATACATAAATCTATATGCATGTTAACATGTATGTATTTTGATTATCTGACTACTTCAGTTATTAGCACCTTATTTTTCACATCAAATAATATATTTTAATGTAGTTATTGAGGTATTTTATGAGATGAATAAGACTGGCCTTGTAGTATTTATAAACTTAGTCAATATAATCTTTACATTTCACACTAATTTAAATAATTGTTAATTGTCTCTCAGCCAACCACAACATATTTATTTTAAGATTTACTTAAGTGTGTGTGTGTGTGTGTGTGTGCGTGTGTGTATGACTGTAGATATATGTTCACCATATGTGTGCAGATAATTTCAGAAGACAGAAGAGGGAGTCAGATCTAAGGACCTGAAGTTACCTGAGGTTGTGAGTTGCCTGATGTGAGTGTTTGTAGCTGAACCTAGGTCCTTTGCAAGAGAAGTACTCCTAACCCTCGAGTCATCCATCTCTTGGTTCCAACCAAGGCAGCATTTTATTTTATGAATTAACATCATGGTCTTCATAGTCTTCATATTGTTCCATGGCACTACCAAAGTCATTCTTGGAACTATTATTTGGCACATTAAATGTATAGTTATGAACTATTCCTTGTAAATTAAATTATACTTTATTTGGAATTGTCTGAGGAAAGATTGAAGTAAAAAGTTGAATAAATATTTATCTAAGACCTATAAAAGGAAAATATAAAACATTTACATACCTTCTAAAATGAAGTTGTAAAGGTATAATTTAGCAATTCTGTGTTTGAAAGTTATGTGTAACTATTGAGATTAATTTTTATTAGTGCCGTAGAATTAACAAGCAGCTGAAATCAGTTTTAAAATTCACCCTACAATTACACTAAAGAAATTTAAAATAGCACATCTGTACTTTTCTATAAGCATATAATTTAAGAATTACATAAATTATTCTATGTCAACTGACAAAAAATGAAATAATGTCATATGAGTAGAATGAATGAACACAACTTGAAATAGAATAAGAATTAAGCAGTGGACATGAGTTCTTTTTCAGATACATGTAGTATAGTAGTGAGCTTTCTTCTTTATTGACTGTGTTTATGGGTTCCAGTTAAAGTTTCCTCTTTAATTATGGAAATGATATCAAATATTACTATGGAAATAAATGATAAAAAGGATGTCACTTGAATAATGGAACAATTGTAGTTCAATAGACACAAACTGTTTAGAAATATTTCATACAGAAAAAGGTATTGCTATCTGTACTATCAGGGACTTCTAAAATATTTTGATATACTCTAATTGTTAAGTTAATTATTTTAAAAATTTGAAGTAATTATTCTGATTATTTATAAGTATCATGTGACTTTTAATCAAAACTGAGTGGTAAGAATCACTCCTCAGAGAAGTCAACATTTATTAACAACCTTTGGGAAAAGCCTAGATATGAAGACAGAGACAATGAGCAAGCAGAGGCTCCCATTTCTATTTCCAATGATCTGAAATAAGCCTTTGGTTGTTGTTACTATGATGTAATGCCCTATGATTGATCTGACATGTGTCTCTAATATGGTGCTTGAGGTCGATCAGATTATGACTCTCATCAAAGAGGAATATGGACACTTACATACAAAATAATGCTCAAAAACACTTGTTACAATCTAGCCCTATCTTTCTTAAAGTATATAAATACATATTGGAACATATATAGTTATACTAACTAGAAATGCAACTTATTGGGGGTAAATGTATCAGCGAAAAGCAAAACTTCCTAATGGGGCTTCATTAGCAAATTTTGGGTGTTAAAATAATCACTCGTATAGAAAAGACAAGATACAGGAGATTGGAAGAGGGGCATCAAAGGAAGCCTGTGTTGTGATTGTGTGAATGACTAGGTGTCAGACATCATGTTCCGAATGATTTATAAGAAGTAAAAATATTTTCCTGATGACAAATTATGGAAAAGCTTTAATTCAAAACTGTCTGTATGGGGGGGGGGGCAGGGAGGCAAGGGTGTTGAGTGCACTGTTAACACTGACATTTTAGTTGGCTTCAACTGGAGTCACACGGAGCACAGCGGTGCTTTATTTTCCTCCAAAAGGTACCCATCTGCAGCTCTGCATGGGGGATCCGTGCACCTAAAAGAGTAGCTTCAGATGTCATAATAACCTGGGAGGAAAATAATGCCAATAATAGATGCAGCATCGAAAAACTGTTTCTGAATAACAAATTACCTTTGAAGCATAGTGGCACAAAACAAGGGACATGCTTATTATTTTCAGGAGTTTAAAACATCTCGATGAGTGCCCACTCCCTTGACTGTTAACATTAGGCCCCAGGCACTTGATATTGATAGGGCACTTTCTTTCTATTGCCATTTGAATCTGTTCATGAGACTTCTTACACTCATGGCAACATGTTTATCAACTGTCCCTAGAACACACCATTTAAAAAAGAGAAAGGTGAAAGTTACCGTGTCCCCTATGCTCTAACCATAGAACCAGGTTTGCATTTCTATTCTCCAGAAGGAAGTCACTAAAGGATTCTATTAGTGAGAAGAGAGTCATTAGGCCTATTAACACTTAAGGGTAAGGAATTGTGTTTTGTCAGAGATCATTAACTAATGGAAATATGTATTTTGCCAAACATACTACAAAACTATGCATCTTATTATGTTGTAACACTTTACTCTCCGCAGCAATTTATATTACTGAAAATGAAGCTACATTCATTTTATCTTTGAGAAAAGCATCATTTGAAAATGTGTGTTACTTAGTTACATAGTTACAGCTAAACAGGACTATCAACATTGTTATCAATGGCAATCTGTCAATTGCTCAATTTCCTGAGATCATGAACTTATTATCCCAGTTCTCATAACAGCATGGCCAAGCTCAACATCCAAGGAAAGAAAATTATTATGACTCTGTATGCATACAGACTTTCTACAGGCATTAAGATCTGAAACGACAGAAAAAGAAAGGCTACAGCTCTATGAGAATGTAGTTACAAATCATCAAATTTCTAGCTTTCAGAGTCTAGAGAAATCTAAGGCAGCCTATCAGTGAAACTAGGTCTCTTCATGTTCACATACTCATTGGGCAACAATGAAACTTGTTAGCATGACAGTTTCAAATCTTTAAAATGTACAAGATTTGCACAGGTCATGACATTAACCATATGAATCAGAGAACTATCCTTGTCATTGAAGAAGCAAGGAAGAAATTTTCTCCTTTTCAATTGTAATTGAAAAGCAATACAAGCCAAGGTCTTCAGGATATGAAGAAATCTGAAGACACCATTTCTTCATTGTAGATAATAGAATCTCAATGCATATAAAGCTGTGATCAGAAAATGAGAGTCTCAGAAACTTCTTTGTTTTGGTTTGACTGTCAGCTCAGATTTGTTGAGCATTGTTCTTTGCTAAAATGCTTTTCACGGAGAAGTTTTCTGTTCATTCAAATCCTTCTGGTTGTAGAATTGAAATGAGCTTCTATTATGAAAATGAAGTGTCATAATTTTTAATCAGCATGGATCACCTTTGGGGCTATTCTAATGAAAGCCTATGAAATGGACAGGGTGGATAACAGAAAAGCATTCATTAAAATCCAGATTATATTTTAAGGGCTTCAGTTTAAAATCTGAATAGTCATGAGTCACCTTTTGACACTTGTCATTCCATATTCTGAGAGCATTTGCCTTTGTAAAAGTCAGATTTGCAGCCATGGCAGTTGTGATAATGTCAGTAACAAAGCAGTTTTACTTGTTAACCCTACTGGGTTCTCTACAACATAGCAAATTGAATAATACCAAAGGTAGAATTAGTCAGACATGATTAGCTGTAAAACTTTCAAATCAACAGTGAGGAGAAACATGATGATAATAGTTATAGCTTTACTAGGGGCCGTGTTTTACACAGAATAAAGAAAATATTTATCTTTATAAGAAAAATCCCAGAAGTAGATGAATAGAATAATTAATCATATTAGAGACATAGTGGTGCAAATTTCACAGCTTTATTATTTTGAAATTTCATCCGCGGGATGATTCTGATTCATAATGAACTATTTCTTCCAATTCCCCCTTCACAAAGTCACTGTTAGTATGTGTTGTGAAAACATTAATTTCCAGCCCTGGCAGAGTAGAGAAACCAAAGCCGCATTTATTAATGCCATTGTCACTAGCCAGAAGATTATTTAATAAAAAAATTCACAATTGCTATCAAGAATTATTCAAAACAATAAAATAATGATGCTTTATTATCCATAAATGCTCTTCTGATTAAATAGTTTTAATTTTTACAGTTAGGAACATCCTGACTGAGACAGTTTAGCACAGAATAAGTGGTTTTATAAATAAAAAAGTCATTGACAAATTCAGAAATAATAAATATTCCTGTCTTATTGTTTTATTTATATATACACTCATAATCATAATTCCAGATAACTTAAGTCAAATGAATTCTTTATCTAGCACTCTATTTTCATGCCTATGTAAAATAAAAACTGTATGATGTCATTAAATTCTTCTTGCACACAGATTTTTGCAAAGCTTGCATAATATCCTTTTTCACATAAGCAGCAAAGCTACTTAAAATTTTACAGTGTAAACAGTTTAAAGAGTGTTTTCATAAACTTGAGGCTGGATGATTGACAAATATATGATACAAATCTAAAAGGAGTGTCTATAAAGGAAGACAGTATTGTAGTTAGCTTCTGGAGCTAAGTAAACCATATAGAAAAAATAGAAGAAACTGAATCTTTACGAGAAAAAAAGGCAAAGCCATTTAAAATTAAAAAAGAAATAAATAGCAGCAAAAAAAACAAAACAAAACCTATGACTAGCCAGGCGGTTGTGGCGCACGCCTTTAATCCCAGCAATTTAATCCCAAGCACTGGTCTTGTGAGCTAGTTCCGGGACGGGCACCAAAGCTATAGAGAAACCCTATTTCAAAATCACCCCCCCCAAAAAAAAACAAAAAAACAAAATCTATGACTTCCAAATGCCCCATTTTATTACTAAATGACCAAAATTAGATAAGGCAGGGTAAAACACATCAGAGTTCATAAGTGAACAATAAAATCCTCCTGGACTTATTATCAAAAATCAGCAGGGCAGCATAGCAAGTGCAAGCTTCTTATAGCAAACAACTCAACCATCAAATTGGTACTGATAATCATGTGTGCAGGTGTGTATGAGAGCAGTCATGATGCTTTTATATGAGTGTGAGTGTGCTGGCTGGTATTAAGGTCTTTCCTCTTTAACTGTCCTCCTCCTTGCCTTGAGAATGGGTCCATTATTAAACTGGAACATGGCCATTGTCAAAGCTGCCAGCCATCAAGTTCTTTGCCTCCAATTTCTATGATGTTTCCATTTTTCTGCCACAATCAAAACAGTCACTATTCGGTTACCTATAAGTAATATGCATAGTACCCATGCCATGCAAAACACTGTACAGTTGGACAGCCAACAAACCATTAATGCTACTGTGCAGTATTCTGCCAAATACTATGGTGATACTAGATCAGTTAGGCAAACAAATGACACAAAATTTTACATTAATTAGCTAATTCAATACTCTAAATGAATCAATAATCAGTCATCAATAGGATAATATGGGAGATATAGTAGCAAACACTCAGAACAAATATAAAGCCTCAATTTTAGTATAAAAATAATGGCTTTGTTGCAAGTAATGAATAATATCTATATCTATAAATTTTGTTAAAATAGATAATGAAAAAAATAAGATCTACTTCATAGTAATGAAAGTAATATTTACATATTGATATAAATATGGAGTGCCATACCTGGAGTTTAAGAAAAAAGACACATATGTAGAAAAAGGGAGGGTTCTTAAAGGGAAGAACAAAATAGCAAGAGAGGCTATTTGGGGCTGGTGGTATAAAGACAAATGGTCTAATGCCACACAGTTTCTGTTATATATGAAACCTGTGTGTTTATTTATGTATATCTGTGTTTACATATGTACATATACATATTACATTGGAGAAGATGCAGGGACACTTTGTGAGCAGACACGTGTCATCAGGAGGTGAAGGAGCAAGATAGCATGGCAGTGAGTAATGTGAGTGAAACAATCACCTTCATGGAGATGTCATGAATATTAATTTTATTAAGAAAGGAGAAAAAATAGTAAAAGATCTGTGCCTCTAAGAAAATACTTTATGATCATGGTTATCAAATAATCTTTTTATACTGTTCAGAATAGGTATGAAAAATCCATATAGAAAAAAATAATCTCATTCTCATAAACAACCAATGTTATTGACTTATTATAAAATTAAAATATGTGGATATATAGTGATCTAGAAATGTTGTTAAAAGATAATCCAAACTTAGTTAGGTATTAAAGATTATTACATAGTTTGGCTTTTAGATTTTGTGAGAGAAATATGAATTATTAAACATTGAATTAAAATGTGCCCTTTTTTTTAATTTTTTTTTATTGATAAAAGGAGAATAAAGAAAAGAAAAAAAACAAATTTCCACCTCCTCCCAGCCTCCCATTTCCCTCCCCATCCTCCCACTCTTCTCCCCCTCCTCCCACTCTTCTCCCCCTCCTCCCATCCCTCTCCCCTTCCCCCCACTCCTCACCCCCTCCCTCTCCAGTCCAAAGAGCAGTCAGGGTTCCCTGCCCTGTGGTAAGTCCTAGGTCCTCCCCCCTCCTTCCATATCTAGGAAAGTGAACATCCAGACTGGCCAGGCTCCCACCAAGCCAGCACATTGCGTAGGATCAAAACCCCGTGCCATTGTCCTTGGCATCTCATCAGCCCTCATTGATCGCCATGTTCCGAGAGTCCAGTTTTATCCCATGCTGTTTTGGTAACAGTCCAGCTGGCCTTGGTGAGCTCCCAGTAGATCAGCTCCACTGTCTCAGTGGGTGGGTGCACCCCTTGTGGTCCCGACTTCTTTGCTCATGTTCTCCCTCCTTCTGTTCCTCATTGGGACCTTGGGAGCTTAGTCCAGTGCTCCAGTGTGGGTCTCTGTCTCTATCTCCATCCATTGCCAGATGAAAGTTCTAGGATGATATGCAAGATATTCGTCCTTATTGCTCTAGGGTAGGGTCATTTCAGGTTCCCTATCCTCAGCTGCCCAAGGAACTAACTGGGAACCTCAGTTTGGGCACCTGGGAGCCCCTCTAGGGTCAAGTCTCCTGTCCACCCTAAAGTGGGTCCCTTAATTAAGAATTGTGGTTCCGTGCTCCCCTATCCAACCTTCCTTTATCTCGATCCTCCTGTTTCCCCAAGTCCCCCCTCCTTTCCTTTTACATTTTCTCTCCCCATCTCCCCTTACCCCCATCCCACCCCACCCCCAAGATCCCACTTTTCTCCCCGGCAATTTTGTCTACTTCCCTTATCCAAGAGGATAACTACATGTTTATCCATGGGTTCATCTTTTTATTTAGCTTCTTTAGATTCGCCTATTGTAGACTCCGTGACCCCTATTTATGGCTAGAAACCAATTATGAGTGAGTACATCCCATGTTCATCTTTTTGGGTCTGGGATACCTCACTCAGGATAGTGTTTTCTATTTCCATCCATTTGCATGCAAAATTCGAGAAGTCATTGTTTTTTACCGCAGCGTAGTACTCTAGTGTGTATATATTCCATACTTTCTTCATCCATTCTTCCATTGAAGGGCATCTAGGTTGTTTCCAGGTTCTGGCTATTACAAATAATACTGCTATGAACATAGTTGAACAAATGCTTTTTTTTTTTTTTTTTTTTTTTTGGTTTTTCGTGACAGGGTTTCTCTGTGGTTTTGGAGCCTGTCCTGGAACTAGCTCTGTAGACCAGGCTGAACAAATGCTTTTGACATGTGATAGAGCATCTCTTGGGTAAATTCCCAAGAGTGGTATTGCTGGGTCCAGGGGTAGGTTGATCCCGAATTTCCTGAGAAACCGAAACACTGACTTCCACAGTGGTTGCACAAGATTGCATTCCCACCAGCAATGGATGAGGGTACCCCTAACTCCACAGCCTCTCCAGCAAAGGCTATCCTTGGTGTTTTTGACTTTAGCCATTCTGACAGGTGTAAGATGATATCTCAAAGTTGTTTTGATTTGCATTTCCCTGATTGCTAAGGAAATTGAGCACGACCTTAAGTGTCTTTTGGCCATTTGAACTTCTTCTGTTGAGAATTCTCTGTTCAGTTCAGTGCCCCATTTTTTAATTGGGTTAATTAGCATTTTAAAGTCTAGTTTCTTGAGTTCTCTATATATTTTGGAGATCAGACCTTTGTCTGTTGCGGGGTTGGTGAAGATCTTCTCCCAGTCAGTAGGTTGCCTTTGTGTCTTAGTGACAGTGTCCTTTGCTTTACAGAAGCTTCTCAGTTTTAGTAGGTCCCATTTATTCAATGTTGCCCTTAATGTCTGTGCTTCTGGGGTTATACCTAAGAAGCGATCACCTGTGCCCATCTGTTGTAGGGTATTTCCCACTTTCTCTTCTATCAGATTCAGTGTTTTCGGGCTGATATTGAGGTCTTTAATCCATTTGGACTTGAGTTTTGTGCACGGTGATAGATATGGGTCTATTTTCATTCTTCTACAGGTTGACATCCAGTTGTGCCAGCACCATTTGTTGAAGATGCTTTCTTTCTTCCAATGTATACTTTTAGCTCCTTTATCGAAAATGAGGTGTTCATAGGTTTGTGGGATAAAGTCCGGGTCTTCTAAACGATTCCATTGGTCGACTTCGCTGTTTTTATGCCAGTACCACCCTGTTTTCATTACTGTAGCTCTGTAATAGAGTTTGAAGTCAGGCATGGTAATGCCTCCAGAAGATCCTTTATTGTATAGGATTGTTTTGGCTATCCTGGGTTTTTTGTTTTTCCATATAAAGTTGATTATTGTCCTCTCCAGATCTGTGAAGAATTTTGATGGGATCTTGATGGGGATTGCATTGAATCTATAAATTGCCTTTGGTAGAATTGCCATTTTTACTATGTTGATCCTCCCAATCCAAGAGCAAGGGATGTCCATCCATTTATTGGTATCCTCTTCAATTTCTTTCTTCAATGCCTTAAAGTTCTTGTCAAATAGATCTTTCACTTCCTTGGTTAGATTTACCCCAAGATATTTTATGCTGTCTGTGGCTATCACGAATGGAGAAGCTTCTCTGATTTCCCTCTCTGCTTCCATATCCTTTGAGTATAGGAGGGCGACTGATTTTTTGGAGTTAATCTTGTATCCTGCCACATTACTAAAGCTGTTTATCAGCTGTAAAAGTTCTTTGGTGGAGTTTTGGGGGTCGCTTATGTACACTATCATATCATCTTCGAATAACGAAAGTTTAACTTCTTCCTTTCCAATTCGAATCCCCTTGATCGCATTATGTTGTCTTATTGCTATTGCTAGAACTTCCAGCACTATATTGAAGAGGTATGGCGAGAGTGGACAGCCTTGTCGTGTTCCTGAGTTAAGCGGGATGGCTTTGAGTTTCTCTCCGTTTAATTTGATGTTAGCTGTCGGCTTGCTGTATATAGCTTTTATTATATTTAGGTATGACCCTTGTATCCCTAATCTCTCCAAGACTTTTAACATAAATGGATGTTGAATTTTGTTGAATGCTTTTTCAGCATCTAATGAAATGATCATATGGTTTTTTTCTTTCAGTTTATTTATATGATGGATTACATTGATAGATTTTCGTATGTTGAACCAGCCCTGCATCTCAGGAATGAAGCCTACTTGATCATAATGGATAATTTTTCGGATGTGTTCTTGGATTCGGTTTGCCAGTATTTTGTTGAGGATTTTTGCGTCGATATTCATGAGTGAGATCGGCCTGTAATTCTCTTTCCTGGTTGAGTCTTTGTGTGGTTTTGGTATCAGAGTAACTGTAGCTTCATAAAAGGAATTTGGTAATGACCCTTCTGTTTCTATATTGTGGAATACATTGAGGAGTATAGGTATTAGGTCTTCTTGGAAGTTCTGGTAGAATTCCGCATTGAAACCATCTGGCCCTGGGCTTTTTTTGGTAAGGAGGTTTTTGATAACAGCTTCTAGTTCTTCGCGACTGACAGGTCTGTTTAGATTGTTCACCTGGTCCTGATTTAATTTTGGTAAATAGTATTTATCTAAAAAAGTGTCCATTTCTTTTACATTTTCCAGTTTAGTGGCATACAAGCTTTTGTAGTAAGATCTAATGACTCTCTGAATTTCCTCTGTGTTTGTGGTTATGTCCCCCTTTTCATTTCTGATCTTATTAATTTGCAAATTTTCTCTCTGCTGTTTGACTAGTTTGGATAGGGGTTTGTCAATCTTGTTGATTTTCTCCAGGAACCAGCTTCTTGATTCATTGATTCTTTGGATTGTTTTCTGTGTTTCTATTTTGTTGATTTCAGCCCTCAGTTTGATTATTTCCAGTCTTCTACTCCTCTTAGGTGAGTCTGCTTCTTTTTTTTTCTAGAGCTTTCAGGTGGGCTGTTAAGTCTCCAATATATGCTTTCTCTGTTTTCTTTAAGTGGGCACTTAGTGCTATGAACTTTCCTCTTAGGACTGATTTCATAGTGTCCCATAAGTTCGAGTATGTTGTTTCTTTATTTTCATTGAATTCAAGGAAGACTTTAATTTCTTTCTTTATTTCTTCCTTAATCCAGGTATGGTTCAGTAGTTGACTGTTCAGTTTCCATGAGTTTGTAGGCTTTCTGGGGGTAGCATTGTTGTTGAATTCTAACTTTAATCCATGGTGGTCTGATAAGACACAGGTGGTTAGTAATATTTTTTTGTAGCTGTGTAAGTTAGCTTTGTTACCTAGTATGTGGTCAATTTTCGAGAAGGTTCCATGAGCTGCAGAGAAAAAGGTATATTCTTTCCTCTTTGGGTGGAATATTCTATAGATGTCTGTTAAGTCCATTTGCTTCATTACCTCCATTAATTCTCTAATTTCTCTGTTAGGTTTCTGTCTGATTGACCTGTCCATTGCTGAGAGAGGAGTGTTGAAGTCTCCTACTATTAGTGTGTGCGGTTTGATGGCTGCCTTGAATTTTAGCAATGTTTCTTTTACGTACGTGGGTGCTTTTATATTAGGGGCATAGATATTCAGGATTGAGACTTCTTCCTGATGAATTGTTCCTGTTATGAGTATAAAATGTCCCTCTCCATCTCTTCTGATTGATTTAAGTTTGAAGTCAACTTTGTTAGAAATTAGTATGGTCACACCTGCTTGTTTCTTAGGTCCATTTGCTTGGTAAGCCTTTTCCCAGCCCTTTACTCTGAGTAGGTGCCTGTCTTTGTGGTTGAGGTGTGTTTCTTGTAGACAGCAGAATGTTGGATCCTGTTTTCGTATCCAATCTCTTAGCCTGTGCCTTTTTATAGGTGAGTTGAGCCCATTGACATTAAGTGATATTAATGACCAGTGGTTGTTAACTCCGGTCACTTTTTTAGTAGTAGGGTTTGTGTGTTTCCCTTCTTTGAGTTGCGCTGGTGAAGGGTCTCTTGATGTCTGAGTTATTGAGGTCTTTGCTGGACTCCTTGGTTAGTGATTTTCCTTCTATTATTTTCTGCAAGGCTGGATTTGTGGCTACGTATTGCTTAAATTTGTTTTTATCCTGGAAAATTTTGTTTTCTCCATTTATAGTGAACGAAAGCTTGGCTGGATATAGTAGTCTGGGCTTACATCCATGGTCTCTGAGTTTTTGCAGTACATCTATCCAGGACCTTCTGGCTTTCATGGTTTCCATAGAGAAGTCAGGTGTAAGTTTGATAGTTTTACCTTTATAAGTAAGTTGGCCTTTTTCCTTTGCGGCTCTTAATATTCTTTCTTTATTCTGTATATTTTGTGTTTTGATTATTATATGGCGAGGGATTTTTTGTTTTGATCCAGCCTATTTGGGGTTCTGTATGCCTCTTGAACCTTCATAGGTGCATCCTTCTTCAGGTTGGGAAAGTTTTCTTCTATAATTTTGTTATATATATTTTCTGGACCGTTGAGCTGCACTTCTTCTCCTTCTTCTACTCCAATTATTCTTAGGTTTGGTCTTTTTATTGTGTCCCATATTTCCTGAATGTTTTGTGATGAGAGTTTGTTGGACTTGCTGTTTTCTTTGATCAGTGCGTTTATTTTCTCTATGTTATCCTCAGACTCTGAGATTCTTTCTTCTATCTCTTGTATTCTGCTGGTTATGCTTGTTTCTGTAGTCTCTATTCGTTTACCTAGATTTTCCATGTCCAGCCGGCCCTCTGTTTGTGTTTTCTTCTTTGCCTCCATTTCAGTTTTCAAGTCATGAACTGTTTCCATTATCTGCTTGATTGTTTTTCCTTGCTTTCCTAGGGTATCATTCACTGATTTACTCAATTCCTCGAACTTTCTGTTATACTTCTCATCCATTTCTATAAGGGCATTTTTTATATGCTGTTTAAGGGTGTCAATCACTGTCATGAAGTCAGTTTTTTCTCCTTCTTCTTGATTAAGGTGTTCATGTCCTCCTGTTGTGAGGCCGCTGGCTTCTGGTGGTTTCGTGTTGTTTTTCAGATTGTTGGGTGAATTCTTGCATTGGCGTCTCCCCATCTCTTCCTCCCAATATTCTCCTATGGATCTTCTTTTACAGGATCAGGTCTTCTTGCCAACTGATGTACCTTCCCAGTGATGTCACTCCCCCGTGATGTTTCTCCTGGAGTCCAGTTCGGATCTCCTTGCTGCTTGGTTAGCTCGCAAACAAAGGGCCCACCCTGCTTGCTGCAGGCAGGCTATGGAGACAAAGGAGCTACTGCCTTCCCCTTTGCACTCACCTTTGGGTTCAGTCCCAGCACCCAGGTGGGCTGAGCAGGGAGGCGTTCTGCCGCCCAAGAAGGGAGGGATGGAGGGAGACAGGGGGGGGGATCTGGATGTAAGCTGGATGAGATAGGAAGAGAAAGGAGGTAAGGGGCAGTATAGCCCCTGTAGAATGACCAGGAAGTGTAGGCGGGCTGTTCCCGGGTGCAGCAGCGCTCACTCACCACAATGATGTTTCACTAGGTGCCCTGATGGAAACTCCATGCTGCTTGGTTCGCTCGCAGACAAAGGGCCCACCCTGCTTGCTGCAGGCAGTCTATGGGGAGAAAGGAGCTACCGAGCTCCCCTTTACCCTCTGCTTTGGGTTAGGACCTAGCGCCCAAGCAGGCAGAGCAGGGAGGAGCTCTGCCACCAAGGAAATGTGCCCATTTTTATTTGCAGTGTTTGTTATCTTGTTCCATCACATTCTTTTTCTGTGCTCTTTGTATCTCACCCTTCTGGAAGACAACTGATGCTCCTGAACTGGCTGTGGGAGGAGATAGGAACATCCAAGGTTTCCCCAAAAGAACAGACTCAGGGTTTGCCTGGGGCACTGTTACTTTGCTTTCTGCAATATCTTTAGAGCCTGGCCTTCAACAATGTTCTATGAACAAATCACACTGATGTAACTATCACACATGGACTTCCCAACGCATAAGAAAATCTAAACAGACTATTTTGTGAGCCCATATAGTTTCCAGGTCTATCCTCTTTTTATTTTTGCCTTGAGGTCAGGACATAATAAATTTCTGTTTATCAAGGAGGTTATGTAGTTATATTACACATGCCTACTGATGTTGACCTGGGCATTTATTTTCTTCCAGTAGGCAAGCTATTTTTCAGGAAGAGGTACCTCAAAGGAACCTGAATAACTTCTAAAAGTTCCCAAAGTACTTGTAGACTGTAAGCTGGTGTAATAATTTTTGAAGCCTTTTTTTTTTTTTAAATTTTCAAAACAGGGTTTCTCCGTAGCCTTTGGTTCCTGTCCTGGAAATAGCTCTTGTAGACCAGGCTGGCCTCGAACTCACAGAGATTCCCCTGCCTCTTCCTCCTGAGTGCTGGGATTAAAGGTATACGCCACCACCGCCCGGCAACTTTGAAGTCTTTTAGGATCTAGGCACAGCATGCTAACTAGGTAGACATAACCTGAGTGCTGACTCTGATATCCTGTCTCTGTGTTAAGGAATAGGACGAACTGGAGTCTATTAACTGCAAGTATAGGGGAAAATTCTTGCAAAAATATTTTCTAACTAGGAAATTCATAAAACATATAGGAATAATATCAAATCAAAATATCTAAAAAATAAAATAGATATATAGACTTTATATTACAATTATCATCTATAGATCTTATATAATGAGAACTATAAAATTTTAATCTAAATTAAATTTCTAAACATTTTTAATGTATTTATTTGAGTATCAAAGACTATAAATAAATATTTTGACGTAATTCTAATAAAAACTCAGAAATATTTTTGTAGGTCGAAAATTTTAAGATCTAGTTGATAAAACAAAATTATAACATTGCTGCCTCTTTGTTTAAGTGTTTGAGTTTGAAAAGTTTCTAGTTGTTAACAAAAATGAAGGTGTTTTTTTTTTTTTTTTTTTTTTTGGTTTTTCGAGACAGGGTTTCTCTGTGGTTTTGGAGCCTGTCCTGGAACTAGCTCTTGTAGACCAGGCTGGTCTCGAACTCACAGAGATCCGCCTGCCTCTGCCTCCCAAGTGCTGGGATTAAAGGCGTGCGCCACCACCGCCCGGCAAGGTTTTTATATATGAAAAATATTTCCAAGTTAACTTGCAAAATATGTCTGAGTGTGCATACCAAACAAAAGTTGACACACAAACCAAATCAACATGGAAAGCTGAGAAATACATACTTAGCAAAAATGGAAAACCAGCACATTTGCCAGTTTTCTTTTAAATAACAACAATGATTGAGAATTAGAAGAAATTATAAGGAGAACATAATTGTAAGTTAGAATTTGTGGCTTATTACATATATCTCATGAATGAGATGAGAATCGTTTTAAATAAAAAAGCCTTTAGGCTACAGTTATATCTTTGACTAGATATATACTTGCAGCTGAAAGCTCTAGAGACATTTCAAAGAAATCATAGTACCCTTACCTCTTGGACTTCATGGACCCATAGGTAAATAATTTTTAATAAAAACTAAATTACACGCAGATGTCTGGTGTAGAAAGAAAATCCATAGTTTTCTAATGGTCTGAATAAATGATAGCTCCAAAAATATCCCTGATTAGGAAAATGTTCAGAGGTAGTGCATAACACAACACAAGTAGCCATCTTCTTTCTTAGTTTCTCAGTTAATATGTAAATTCTAATGGCAGTTTTCTTGCAGAATGGGAGAATAAAGGGCTTTGTACCTTGTTTGTAAGCGTTTCTATATTTCAATATCTATTATACCTATTACTGTTTCTGTAACTAGAGAACTGAGATATAGTTCTTGATTTATCTTGAGCCAAGATTACTCTAAGTTGCCTAAAATGATCTTGAACTCACTCTAGTAGGCCTTGAATTTATAATTCTGTCTCAGTCTCTTATGTGCTTGTGTTACAGAACTGAGCCTGTGTATATGATGCAATGTATATGTATACAAATTTTATGTATGTATAATTTAGGATATATGATATACGAGTATGCACATGTATGTCTATATGTATGTATTTATAAGTATATGCATTCATGTGTGTATGTATTTTTTCTGTTGGGGAATATCATTTTAAGGTTTGTGACTTTTATTTATGCTGTATTTGTTTAACTATGTAAAGCTGTGATTCTTTTCCTGTCTGAAACACCTGATGGTCCTTATAAAGAGTTGAGTGGCCAATAGCATAACAAGAGAAAGAATCGGTGGGGCAGGCAGGCAGAGTATATAAATAGAAGAAGAAATCTGGAAGACGAGGAGGTGCTAGGGAATAAGGGGAGGCAGACGTCAGGGGCCTTTCCCTCAGCCAGCCAGTCACAGAGGAAGAGTAAAAGTAAGATATACAGAAGTAAGTAAAGGAAAAGGTTCAGAGGCAAAATCTTGATGGGATAATTAAAGAAAGCTGGCTAGAAACAAGACAAACTAAGGTTGGGCAATTAGAAGAAAGAATAAGACTCCACATGAGTGATTTATTTGGGAGCTGGTTGGCAGCTTCCCCCTCCAAAAAAAAACAAAGTCAAAAGATTAAAACGTCACACACCATTTTTCCAGAGCAGGTCATATGCTACAGACTAAAACAGCCTGGAATTCTCTCTCTCTTTTTTTTTTTATTTCAAGGATGCATTTATTTTCACAGAAAGAAAAACACTTGGTATTCAGTATCTGGGTTTCTTATAGGTTGAGCCATTTAGTAAAACTTCTGTTTGCTTGGCAACCTTTTTTTGCCTGGAATTCTTGTAGCCTAAGCTGATCTTAAAATAATAACCATCCTCCTGCCTTAGTGTGCCAAGTGCTAGGATACAGTGGAGAGCTACAATTTTCAACATTTTTTATATATAACAATTTAGTTTTATTTATCTTGAGAATTTCACACATGGATATGAACACACATGTATGTGTGTGTGTGTGCACATTTTTATTAAGCTCCTCACCTTATCTTTAACTCCTTCATGGTCCTCTCCCATACTCCACCCCAAATAACATGAACTCTTAGTTTTGTATAATCCATTAAGTATACCTAGTGTTCTCCACATGCCATTGAGTATGCTTAACTACCAGGTGTCATATTCCAAAACAAAACTGACTCCCCCAGCAGTAATAAGAGTCCATAGAGCTTTGACTAAGATGAGGCCTCCTAGGTTCCTTCCCTGTCTATACTAGAATGTTGACTTGTTTGTTCTTGCGCAAGTCTGATTAGAAAACCACTGTTTTTGTGAGGTCATAAGTGCATAGCTCCAGTCACATCCAAAGACATGTTTGCTCACAACTTCCCTGACCTCTGCCTTTTACTATATTTCTGCACCAACTTTCACAAAGTTTCCTGAGAAGGAAAATAAAAAATTATGCCCCTTCTTTAACTAATGTCTACTGTTCAAAGATTTTTCTCTGATGAGGACTGACAGTCACACTAATCTATGAATAGAGAGTAAATTGTAGCTTGAGTAATAAAAACCAAGAGACAGAAATTGGAGTTCAACCTGAAGGTCAGAAAAGCAAAACAGCCAGCCACTGGCTCTCACCTCCACCTCCGTCTGAAATGATAATCCTGCCTCCAGGAATCTCAGAATGAGACTGTGTGTAAAAGCTGTCTCCTCCTGTCTTATATTCCTTTCTAGTGATGGAAATAGAAGTGTGCACCACTGCTGCCTCATTTTTATGACAAACTAGCATGGCTACTGGGATTAAAGGTGTGTTCTAAGACTGATGGTCTGTAAAGATGACCAGTGCAACTGTTTTACTCCCTAAACTTAAGGCAAGCTCCTTTTCTTAAAATACAAATGAAATATCACTACAGTAAATATTTAGAAGACAATTTGATTCTATTTCCATTTAGCAAAATACAAGAGTAAATTTTTCCTGGGGACTGTGGGTGCCTCAATTATGGGTAATTTGGTAGAGTTAAAGTAGCAATAATGCATGTCTTCTTGAGGAGTAGTTTGTTGCCTACATAACATTTTTTAAACTCTTCACCCATGGACATTTCCTGATAGGCCTGTCATTTTATTCTATAGGGTTCACATCTAGGTAAGTCAAGACTGCATCCCAGATTGATTGTCAAATTTTGCAAGATATAAGAGTTACTCACACAGTACTGGTTTTGAAAGCATGAAGTATGTAAGAATGAGTGGTCATGGAGATGGCTGCAGACGGGTGCTATGTGGCTGGTCCAGCATCCTTAAAGTGAGTCCAATACAGACCAATGAGAAAGGTGTGGGCTCAGATGTAGTGGAGAATGCATAGTATTTGAAATTCCAGCACCATAAGATGTCCATCAAATACAATGACAGTTATGAGGTAGAGCTATCCTGACCTTAGGAAACCATCTCTGTGTGCTACAGATGGCAGAGCTTAAAACAATGTATTACAGCTTGCTTGTTGGCAACATGAAGTGGCTGTATGCCTAGAGATGGGGCAATGTTCATGGCTGTTGGAGATGGCGATCAGCTCCACCATGTCAGATTGGGCATGGCAAGCAGGTATTGCCATATTTCCCCGAGCAATGGTGCACCTTAAATTTTTAAGAAGCACTTAGCATTTAAGAAGTGTTCCTAGACAGTAAAGAATAGGACAGAAGCAGACATAAAATACCTCTAAATGGGTCATAGTGTTAGATAAATATATGTAGGCTTGAGAAAGAGAAAAAAAGAATATAGACAGTTATAAAATAGAAGTAGGCAGGAAAAACTAAACTGAATGCTGGGAGAAAGAGGAGGAGTGAAAGAGAAGCCATGGAGCTACCGCCAGAAACAGATAAGTTGAAACTGTGCCAGTAGGCTATTAGCCTTGTGGTAAAATATAAAATAATCGAAATGGGTTAATTCTAGATGTAAGAGCTAGCAAGCAATACACTTAAGTAATTAGCCAAGCAGTGACTTAATTAATATTATTTCTGTGTGATGATTTTGGGAGTCAGAGCAGCGGGAAACCAACAAGCAGACTCCTTCCAACAATGGAAGGTCACCTTGCTCTGCCTAGATAGATGGGGAAGGCCTTGGTCCTGCCTCAAATGATGTGATGGATTTTGTTGATTCCCTATGGTAAGCCTCACCCTCTCTAAGGAGTGAATGGAGGTTAGATGGGGGAAAATAGGGGGAGTGGAAGGAGAGCAAACTCGGATTGGTATGCAAAATAAAATTGTTTTAAAATAAAAGAAGTCAAAAAATAAAATCTGACATGAAACAAATTATCTCTGCCAGATATTTGTTTAATGGTTAAATCAATGTTTGCTTATTGATCAGTATTATTGTACATGCCTTCATGAGCTTGTTTCTTTTTCTCAAATCCTTAGCACTATTTTTACTTAGATAATTTGATTATTTCTTTTGAGCTGTTGGTTTTCCTGTTGAGTTTGTGACACTGTACCTGTTACTATAGTATAAATATTGTGAATATATAAATATTCATTCTGTAGTATAAATATATGATGTGAAAATATTTCCTCACAGTCCAGGGGCTTTTATTTTTCTTTACAGAGAACAGAAATTCTTAAATTTGACCAAACAGATTCCTATCTTGTTTTTTTCACTTTTGTTTCTGTGCCTTATCTAAGTCCTTTCTTCCACCCAAATGCAAATGCTCTGCATTGCAGTTTCACACAGGATTTACACTCTCAGGTTTATATTTGGTTTTATCATCTGTTTTAGTTGACTTTTCCTACAGTATAAGGTATTCATTTTTATGTGGTTATTAACACTTTATTTAAAAATCATTTTCAGATTTTTCTACAAATCAGCCTTGTTCTTTTGAACAGAAATAAATTCTGTTTCTGTGGTTCTATTTCTCCTCCTTCTATACTATACGGATCCATTTTCTCTATTCTTGCTAGCATCAGTATCTTTCTTGCTACTGCCTTATCATATGTCCTAAAACAAGTTAGCCTTCTGACTTGAGATTTCTTAAAGCCTATGTTATTTCTTTGAATTTATAGATAAACCCTAGAAATAGTTTGTGGATATATCCAAAATATTTGATTAAGTTTTGGCTGAATTTTATGACGTCTGTATACCTACCCATTTCAGTGGAATGAAAAACATTTCTATTCATGTGAACAAATTTTTTCTATACTTGTATTTAATTTTTACATTAATTTATAGTTTTCTTCATAAATCCTTCATAGATATTTTTCACATTTTATGCAAAAGTATTTCAGTTTCAGAGTTAATTCAGTGGTATTGCTTATCATTTCAAATTTCCATTTAAGATATGTAAAAAGTCCGTTTTTAATTTTAATTTTATGTTCTGTGCCCTTGATTTCATTTCTGATTATTTCAGAAAAATTTTCTGGGTTTCTTAAAATTGTGGCACATTTTAAACAAAACACAGGCAGTCTCTACGGTGTCACAGTTTTTCTTAACGTTTTATTGTTTATTTTTTAGGTATACCTGCAACTCGTAATTGCGTTTTCACTTGTATTTTCTATTCTACATGTGTACGGACTTCGCCTTTCTTGCCTGTTTCCTGGGGTATGTCACACCATAGGAGGAACAAAGCTCCTTGTGCCCACAGATACACCCTAGAAGAACCAAGAGTGCTAAATACACATAGTAGTTCCTTCAAAGGAAGTGATGCATAATTTGTTATTATTCCAGGGAAATAGGAACAGATGTAGTTCATAGCCCATTGTTCTTTTGCACTATCTATGCAGTGGAGACCACAGTGACCCTCCTTGATACCATTATCATGAGTTTGTCAATCAATAGAACCCTCTTTATATCACATTCACTTTACAAAGAATTATTATCTCGTCATGTTTTAACTTTGTCATGCACACAAGACTGAGTGAATTATCACTATGAAAGTTTTCACAAAGTAGTATTGTCCTTAAATATATCTAAAACAAACTGCTCTTTGTCAGATTCCCAAATTTTGAACCACCACTGGCTACTTAAGTTTAAATTGAACTATCTCCTTGCCTCCCATGGATAGGTACTCTGCTGACCATTGTTGTATCAGAGACTCCTACATTGTACAATTAACAAGCATATGAATCATGGCAGAATGGAAACTTCATATTGGTTCTCTAGAAATAAGTCAAGGCTATCAAGATTAAAATAGACATAGAACTATATATTTGTTGAAAACACACATTTGAAGACTTACAGCAAGTGTCAGAAATACAACTTCATCTTCTACAAGTAAATGTTTGAAGATCAAATAATTCTTGTTATCTGATAGGATATGGAGATGATCAATAATTAAACCAATTTAGAGACATTCAATGAACAGTTGGTATAAGCCAAGTCATAGACTATATTTTGAAACACAATTTTATAAGGAGATTTTTAAACTCATTGGGCATTAGACATTTCTTTGCTAACATACATTTAAACAAACTTATCAATGATTTCTTGATGATTGAAAAGAGATGTAATACATACAGAGGCATTAATGCATCTTGATTTTCATGGCAATGATATTGGTATTGTTCATCAGAGATATGAAGCAAATGAATATGTAAGAAGCTTAGAAGTCATAGAAAATGCCTTAAAGAATTAGAAGAGGATGATATGTTTGCAGGATTATTCCAATTTAGCACATCCTGAATGTGACAATGGTAGAAGCCTTGAGAACAAGTCTTTCTCTATAAAACATAAGTCTTTGGACATCCACTTGGAATCTATTACAAGACTATACTAGAGAAATATGTTGAACAATGTCTTTTATAAGTTGGGTATAAAATATTACTAATGTCGTAAATTTTTAGGTTTATGAAGCAAAATGTTCATACATGATTTTCTTTCTCATGCTGAAAATTAATGAATCATTACCTCTTATTTCCTTAAATTTCTTATCATATCAAATTTAAAAAATTAAATTCCGATTGCTTTACTGTGATATGTTCTTTCTAATTATTCCTCAGTTATACTTTGTCATTGTTTTGTCTATCAATAATTTAGAAGGAGTTCAGATGTATGTTATTATTCTTATTATCATTTTCTTATTGCTTTTTCAGCGACATCTGTTGTGTTTGACTAAACTTTTATCCACCTTAAAGTTTGCAATATACAGACTCTAATTATTAAAAGTCAAGCTTTATTGCTTTTTTTCTTGTTATGAAATGCAGGAAAATACTGGGATGTGGTCTTCTGAATCTCTCCTCATTGGCTAACTTGACAAATTCAAATTTCATTATTAAATTAAATTGTAGTATTTTTCTAAAAACCTCTGAATTGCAGTGGACCAGATGCAGTTGTCTGACTAGATACTAAGACATCTTAATCACCAACTGTAGTCGTATTAACCTGTTTTCAAATAAAGTTTTCCATCTGCCTTCAACATCTGTGCAGTTCTTCTTGTTTTTTCTTCCATTTGATTTCTCATGGCTATTCTACAGGTTTCAGGAGTTATGTTAAATTTATACATTGTTCTTTGTAGCCAAACCAGATTGACTGGTATTTTTATTTTTAAAAAAGATTTATTTTAATTGCTATTTTTAATTACATATATGTGGGGCTATGAAAACATGCATGCAAATGCCCATAGATGGCAGTAGTGTCAGGTTTTCTTGCAAGAGCTGGCACCAAAGCACCAGGCTTGAGTGCTGCGATAAAAATTTTGATCCTTTTCTAGAGTAGTGTGTGCTCCTAACCACTGAGCTATTTCTTCTGTCCAGTATTTCTTCATTTTAATTTATAGTTTTTAAATAAAAATATTATTGATACGTTTCAATTTATCTTTTTATTTTTAATGCCATTATGGTACATAAGGTTGACTGTATTGCTATGAAGAATATAAAAATATTCATTAAAAGATACAATTGACTTGAGAAAGCAGGAGTATCATATTCACCTTTCAAAGGAATGTCATAGCAAAATAGCATTACCAAAAAGTCTTTCCCATTTATGATATTATCCCTTAGTTGGCTTAAGAATGATGTTAATAGTGTTCTTCATTCATGTACAGGGAAGAGGTATATTGTTTGCACATAGAGTGTCACCTTTAGGAAGCCTTTCATATAGATGTCCTCTTTCAACGATTACCTTGTTATCCATTCACAAAATCAAGGCTTAACTATCACCTGCTCAATAAAATTAGTGTATTGCTACCAACTCACAGGATACCTCTGAAAATTCTCACACACCCATTTCACTTTACTAAACTGTTGACTTTTGAAACTTTAGCTTTAATATTTAAGTAATAAATTAGGTTCAAAGGTTGTTGGTAGACCAAAATCAATGGTTGTAGCCTTTTATATCAAAATCATTTCCAACTGTCAGTTATAAAATATTATAAATCAAAGGATTCAAAGTGAGGGTTTTATTTATTGATGCTATTCCTAGCAAAGTTAAAATACATACTCAGGATGATATAGAAACAAAAGTTACTAATGAAGTTTTATTTTTATCAAGCAAAAATAATGTCAGTGTCCTGCTTTATTGTTACTTATAACCAATTATGCTTTTCAATGGAATTTCTCAAATACAGATTTATTCACTGGCCCCTCATTTTTTTCTCTTATTGCAATTACAAGCAAATAACCGATACTGAATGGACAATAATTGTTAAAGAATGTGTTTAAGTTCTGTAATAAGAGTGTTAGTTTGAGAATCCCGATGTTGGGTTTTTGAATTTATCCTTCTGGCATTGTTGTATTATGATAGATCAAATCAAAATAATTATTCTAGTTCTTCCCTGTTGCTATGGAAAAGTACTACAGCAAAAGAAAATAAAATTCTATTTTGTAGCTCCACTTGCAGTCTACAATGATGGGGAGGTCAAGGCATCAGGCATTGGAAACAGCTGGTCACATCACATCCACAGGCAGAAGAAAGCAGTGGGTTCGTTCTCACTTAGGTTTGGGTTACAGTTCCCCTCTTACATTGTCCAGAATTCACTTGTAGGGAATACTTCCATTACCATTAAGCCTGGTTTTTCCATATCAATTAATGCAACTAAGACAGTCCATCACAGGTATTCACAAAGGGCCATGTCCCAAATGCAAGCTGACAATCAACTATTGATCAAATACAATTTTTATATGGTGGAAAGAAAACAGACAAGCAAAACACACCAACTTATGCACACACATACACACATAATATACTCAAGTAACTGTAATTAAAATTTAAAGATGTTTATTAAACATAGGATTTCTTCTTATATTCAATTTCATATAAATAACACTATGTCCTAAATATCTTCCTTTTACAACAATCTGTTGTGCTCAAAGCATTGTTTAGCATATTCTTGTTATTCTGTCTTCTTCAAAAAATTGTGTTTTTTTCTGAAAGTCCAGTAATAAAAAGCTTTAAGCAACATTCCATTAAAAATAATTAATTCAATAGAAATAGTGGATAGGTGATTTCACAGTAAATTCTGAACAGTTTGCTGTCTCATTAACTTCTTATATGAATGGGAATTCTGAGTCTCTATTGATGGCCTTTTCATCAATATTTTACGAAATAAAAGTTTTGTGGATCATTTGACAAAGCCAGATAGAATGGGGTAAGAAACACTGCAATTCCTGATAATGAGTTCTTTAATCTGAAATAACTGTTGTTATTCTTGGGACGAAAATTACTATCTCTTTTTATTACATTTCATGGAACAAAATGCAATTTGCAAACACAGTTTCAAAAAGAGGCAATCTTAATACCAAAGTGTTACAAAAGAAACAAAATAAGAAATGTATGATGTGCAAATACTATAAGAAAAGTACCATGCACATCCAGGCACACAGCAATTTAAACATCTTGGTAGTTTTAACTCAAAAGAAACGCTAATTTTTAAATGTTAATATTTATCATTCATATCTATTGAGTTCCTGAGTATCTTATTGCTAAGTTAAAATTTGGTAGAGTGGAGTATTTCACAGTATTGTTTATATATATGAAGAAATTACTCTTGGTTGATTGATATATAGCCTATATATCCTACATCATCCTCACTAAAAATGAAGAGCATATATCCCAACTTTAGTACCTCCATGAACCCAAAGCATGTATGCCTCATACTTTATAATTAATCATTAGGAGTACTGGCAGAGGTTTGAAGCTTGCTGGGATGTGCTGTAGCTCTGTTTAGATGGAGGCTCTTCCAAGAACTGGGGTTACATTTCCATTATAAAACATTCCATGTGTGATTATGAAGCATAGACACTCAAAGAGAAGACGCTTTTGATTTAGATATTTGGGGAAATCATATAAGACATTCACAAAGACTGAAGCCAAGTCACCAAGTCTACCCTTTAAAACACTCGTATCTCATGTATCTTTCTCTAATGAATCTTTCAGGATACCACTAAGTAGTAACGGGCCATCTGCAGAAACACGTGCATGTTCATATGCCTATACATAGTTAGGAAGCAACTACTGTTTAAAGTAAAAGCTTATAGAAGCAAAAGATACATAATTTTACTATTCTGTTATGCACAAACTCACATTTATGTGTCAATATCTTAGCGATTATATAAAATAGTATATCTTCTATTAATTTACATCACACAATGGAAGCTGTTCTACTATCTCTGTCACCAAGAGGTGATCTTGATCTGTGATATTCAAAACAACTTCTAATAGAAACTGGGCTTATATTGGTCACTGTTTTGTTCTTAGCTTTAAACTATATCCTAGCACTATTTTCTCAATAGCTAAAAAGTTATATCTACTTTTAAATTATTTTTACCTACATAACATCTAACATGAATACTTTCCAATAGATATTGCTACCTCACATCAAATTCTGTGTCCATTGGCTAGAAAATTATGATTTTTAAATTTGAAGCTGTGTAGTTTTTGTGGACTTGTGGCTGATGCCTGCTGTGCAAGTTCTTTATTGTGAAAAGTTCAGGGGTTTTTATGAGGTTCGGGAAATTAAGCTGCCACAGCAATGTTTCTGGTTGGTCCTTTTGAAACTGGTGGTCAATGCTGGTGTGTTGTGATTGGTTCGGAGTGAGCATCATTCGTTACCATGCACTTGGTACACTAACAGGTTGTCTTGGCCAATTTTGCTTAGTCATTGTGAGTTTGCATGGGCTTGCTTGTTCTTGTGCTATTGCACTGCTTCAAAGCAAGAGTGTTTGAGTGAAAAGAGAATGACTATATGCTACCCAAGACTAAATCCTAAGCATTTAAGACACTCCCAGGAGACATGTAGACGATCTCTGATTAGTGATGAAGCCAGTTATGTTAATAGACATAAAAACACAACTCCAAGTTTATAAGACAAATGTCCAAAGATAAAATAATAAATTGACGCTTGAAGATGTATTTAGACTTCTTTTCTGAAAAATCATAGAGTATGAATCACAGGAGAATAAGTTGCCAAAGTATGGCCAATGACCAGCATAATGTGCTGTACCAAAGGAGAGGGCAGAAACTGGTGTTCACAGACTACAAGAAAGGAGCCACATCCCTGTGGACCCCGTGCATGTTTGGGAGTAAGAAATAAATGGTGAAGTCTGTATGCTTTCTATGTTCTATTCTACTTGATCTCTTGTTCTTGATTGAGATACTTGTGTCTCTGATGTGAGTTTCTGCACAACAGGAACAGAAAGTCCTAGATTCATCAAGCCAATGAAGAGCTCCACCATGGTTAATAATCTGTTCTCTTCCTTGGTGCAGTTATTGTATCAATTTCAAAACTGAAAGATGCATAGAAAGTTGGTAGGTTTAAAAATCTTCCCAGGTTTTCTATAACTGGCAGATAGTTTTCACATTCAGTATTAGGACAAAGAAAACACACACACACACACACACACACACACACACACACACGCATGATGACCACTTGTTGACTTGTTGGCAGGCCTGGTTTCCCTTGGGCACTATGCGAACATCATGAAGTGGTTCTTCTCCCAGCCTGATTAAAGCAGGAAGAACAGATGCTGCACTCTCTCCCCACAAATGTCTTTAGAGCTGTTTCTGGTTTAATTTTTGTCTCACCACAAAATGTTGTTTAAAAAGGCAAGCAAAATAACATTAAGCATCCATATATAAGAAGAAATTAAAGATGCCGTATTCTATTGAATACTGTGTCTCACAAATGCCTGCCATCTCCCACCAACTTTGATCACACATAACCCTTATTAAAGGGGTTGTGTAGGGATAAACCCAAGACTAGTTAGCCTGTTTTCTGAAAACAGAAGCACTCTTTATGTTAAGAACACAGATATTTGGCAGGACAAAGAAGTGGCTCTGTGGATATTTATCCAGAATAAATCCTAGAAATTTGAAGACACTTTATACATTTTCACATGTTATGAAAACCAATATTATAATTTGCCATTTTGATGCTGGTGTGAACATCTTACAGTGTTTACTAAACTTGTAGAATGTGTAGCAAAAAGAACGTATATCCAAGCAACATTTTGTAAAACAAGCTACACATTTGTTCCCATCTACTGTTCACAATGTTGTTTTTTTTTTTTAGCTCAGATCTTCTTGTGAAAGTACCAAGTGGCAAGATAAGCTAGATAGCCAGATTATGATGATGATGATGATGAAGATAGATAGATACATAGATACATAGATAGATACATAGATAGAGTGGATTCATTTGGAGCTTTATCTCAAGAAATTAAAATGAATGACTGAGGATGCTGAAAGATTGAAGGATAAAATTTTAATATCAGGATGCATTTCAAAGATTATCTATATAAGCAACTTCAAATAGTCATGTAAGTATTGTCTAAATACCTATAGAGGAGTTTTGTCACATTATGATGGGATCAAAAATGTGCAGATGGTTGCAAGGGCATTACAGAGTAAAAGCTCAGCTTAAAAATATGAGATGTTGCCCAGACAGGAACAGTACAGGAGCATGAAATTGTCTCATATATATTCAACCAGAATTATTCTTCCCTGCAAATGCCTGAAAATATTATTTTAACTTAAAGCTCTATAACATCCAATTACATTGACAACACACACTATAAAATATGTTGTTTAATTTTAATATTTATTTTTCTCTCATATATTACATCCCCAGTAACAGTTTTCCTTCCCGCCACTCCTCTCAACTTCAATCCCACAACCTCCTATCACCTATAGATGAACCTGTCCTCTCTTTCCCTTCAAGAAAAGAGCAAGCCTCCCAGGAATATCAACTGAACTTCCACAACAAATTACACTAAGACTTGGCACAAGCCCTCAAGACTGAACAAGACAACCCATTAGGACAAAGAGAAGGCTCAAAGAGCAGGGCGAAATAGTCATACATACCCTCTCCCGCTCTTTGGGAAAAAGCTACACAGCAAAAATGTACATACAACTGGCCTAGCTCAGACCCATACAGGGCCCATGATTTTCATATCAGTCTCTGTGAGCTCTTACGGGTCTTACTTAGTTGATTTTGTGGGCCATTTTCTCATGGTATCCGCAACCACATAGACTCCTATAATCCCCTCCACACCTTTCTGTGGGATGACGCTGGTTCCACTAGTGTTTGCCTATGGGTCTTTATATCTTCTCCAGTAAGTTACTAGTCTCTGATGACAAAAGGTCTACGTATCAATTTATAATTATAGTAGAAAAATCATTAGGAATCATTTCATTGACTATTTCTTTCCAGTAGTATTTGATTCTATCCTGGGTCTCTGGGATATACCCAGCCTCTGGTTTCTGGTCAACCAAGTAGTGTCAAGCATGGGCTCCCTCTTGCACCTTGAACCTTAAGTTGGACCAGTCATTGGTTGGCCATACCTGTAAGTTCTATGCTATCATTACCCAAGCACATCTTGCAGGCAGGTCAAATTTTAGGTTTAAGGTTTTGAGGCTGATTGCTGTACCATTTCCACTGCTGTGAGTCTTGGTTATAAAAGATGTCTGGTCCAGGATTTATATCCCATATTACTAGAAGTCTTTGCTAGGATCACGCTCATAGAGTACAGGGATTTTCCACTACACTAGGTTTCTATATCACCCCCAAATGCTCCCACAATTCCATTTGTCTCTCTCAGTACTCTCTCTCTCCTCTCCCTGCATGATCCCTTCTGTTCCCATCTGCACCTACTCCCAGTCCATGTGCACAACCTTGTAGATAAAGTCTTTTGTCCTGACTGATTCTGCAGCTGTTCAGTCTCAAAGAAACACATGGAGTCTTATATTAATTATAAACTGTGTGGTCTATTTCCTCAGGCTTATTATTAACTAACTCTTACAACTTAAATCATCCCATAATTCTTATCTATGTTTAGCCATGTGGCTTGGAAACTTTTCTCAGGAAGGTCATCTCTTCTTGCTTCCTCTGTGTCTAGCTGGTGACTGCATCTCTACCTTACCTCTTCCCAGAATACTCTAAGTCTGGCCATCCTGCCTATACTTCCCACCTGGCTACTGGTCAAGCAGCATTTTATTAAGCCAATATGAGTAACATATCTTTACAGTATACAAAGCACAACCTCTTCTATTTTCCCTTCCTAGGGAGATCCATGTGTTCCACCCCCCCCCCCCCCCGAGCCCTCATTGTTACTTAGCCTCTCTTTGCCTGTAGATTTTAGCATAATTATCCTTTTCTTTAAAATATACAACGTAAAGTGCATTCCTCAGCCAACCATATCCTAATCTGATAAATCTTAATACTTAACATGCTTTTTCACTTCTGTTTGAGAATTTAGCACAAGTAAGGTTAATAAAAGTAATATTCCAAATAAGCAATGCAAATGACTGTTAATTAGAATGAAGCAATCAAAAAGGAAATCATACTGAGCTTTTCAATTACCTTTTAATGTTCTTCAGTCCTAATGAAAGGGACAAGACCCTTCTAATTGCAAGGGACTATTAGGACTGTAGTGTGCTGGGTTCATTAAGTATATATGAAGTAGAAAATGCATTTCTTAAACCAATACTAGGTTCTTAAAAATCACTTATACATGAAGAAGAGCTGGAATCATTGAGAAGGATCCGAGCTTGTTTACCCTAGAAATTCAATAGAGAATAAAGAGTGAATCTGATAATTCTCAGCAAGCAGGATCTCCAAAAGTTAGTCACTCCTTCTTTACTTCATTTTTTTGAAAGGAGAATTTTATCAGTTCCCTGCTTTCTATAGTACAGTATAGTATAACAATACTTCTCAGACTAGTAAGTTGGTCAATAGATGCATACTATTATACCTGTCGAATCTCTGTGTCTCTCTTGAACCATATACTGCATTTGCATTGTAAAAACTGTCTTTGTCCTGAAAATAGGCATTTACTTCAAATTTTAAAGTAGGGACTATTAATTGTTTGGTGTTATTCTATATTTCCTCACAGTAATTTAGTATTAGAAATGCTATGTAAAATTATATATTTTACTAATTAAATATTGTCTAACATAATAACACATAAGCACTTAGCATGTTTCCTCAATATTAATTCATTGTGAACATTAGTGTTTAATACCAAAACAAAAACATTGAGATGTTTCCAGACTCATCTGAGGTTTTGCTATCATTATAGTAGAAACATACATTTTAGAAGGACTGGCATCAACAACCAATTACTTTGTCTTATACCATGATCAAAATCTCATTCAAGTTTATAATATAGATGATTTTCTACAATGGCCACTGTTATTCTATATTAATCAATGATGATATTGAAGATTATTAGTTTATATTTCTGTAAAATACAATATTGCTAATTAAATAGGTCACTTTTGGATGGAGCCTGTCAAAGAAGTTATTATCACGGTGATGAAATGAAAGTAATTCCTTAATATTTTTATTCTTTTGTTACTTGTCAATGTGAAATCAAATTTATTTAAATTGTTTCCAAGAGTGAAGATCGATTTAAAAGGTCTTATATTATTTTTTCTGCATGCAATAGCTGAGATAAAAATATTTTATTGTCATACATTACCTATAAGCTTCCTTTGCAATATTGCTTTTATGTATTAGATTTATTATTAAAATGCTAACATAAATCATTAATAGATGAATAAAGTTTTTAATGTTTACACTTGTAAAATAGTATATATGATATTATTTTCTCTAGAGGAATTACTTCATATTTGAGAAGTTTATATAAACTTCATAATATTAATATCAAGGTTAATTAGTTAAGTGAATTAGAATTAAAACATATTAAATTTGTAACTTTCTTAGAACATTGGACTTTTAAAACACCTGAAAATTTTGATTTTGTTTTATCTCTTTTCTAAGAAACAGACATAAATCCCTGACACTTCAGGAAAAGTAATCACCTGTAAGCACATAGAATCATTTGATTTCCTTGCATTATATATTTATGTTTATAATTTGAAGTCTTCAATCTTGAAATTAAAATACCTTTCTGACTTATGAGTCAAAAGTAGTTTATAATTCAAATTTTAAAAATCTGACACTCATAACATAGATAGATGAGTCAATAGTAAAGAACAATGTCTCCTCTTCCAGAAGACCTAAGATGGAGTCCCAGCTCCATATGGTGGCTACAACCATGCACATCTTCAGTTACAAAGAATTTAATGTCTTCTTCTGGCCTCTGTAGCCACCAGGCAAGCATGTGGGTCACAGGTATATTTGAAAGCAAAATACATATATGCATTAAAAACAAAGTAAATAATTTTTTAAAAGTTTATATGTGTTAATGGAGGAAGCTACACGAAAAGATCATAAAAGAGGTGATTTACAAACAAAATTCAGTTTTCATAACTCTGGTGGCCAAAATATATGGGCAGGGTGCCAACCACACTGAGCTCATGAGAGACCTCCAGGGTTATAGATTGCTGTAGATATGTGTATCCACAGGGAAGACAGAGAACAAGTTAGCTTTTAGTATTTCACTTTGTGGCCCTAATCCAATTCCTGGTGCCTCCAGCTTTGAAACCAAATCTCCTTTTTAAATCTCCACTGACTAATATTATTGAACACTAAGTGTTATGATTTCATCAAACACATTTGGGCAGAGACAAATAATTCATCTATAGCAATATATTTAACATATTGATATATGTTTTAATTAAGCTATGTCATTTGACATCATTCTGCTCCAGGAAACATGTAGTATTTATTTATAAATGGAAGACTAAAAAAAAAAATCTTCATATCTTACTCTGTACAAAAAATTGACTCCAAATAAATGAAAGACCAGAATTAGAGACCTGAAACTTTAAAACATACAGAGGAAAACATGGGGAGCAATATTTCAAATTATAGGCATAAACAATGGCTTTCTGAATAATTGCAAGTACCAACAAATTGTAATAGAGTGCAAAAATGGGGTGCGCATATCAGATACACGAATGAAAATGTTACCATGAACTCAATTAATATGTCCAATTATTAAACTATAAAATCTGGAGAAATTAGTACTAAACATCTATGTGCACATCCTGCAGGACCCTGCAATGTAATAGTCTTAGAGTCTTTCATGGTATAAAGGTAGTTGATCAGCTTCCACAAATTCTTTTTTTTTTTTTTCTGGAAAATTCTCTGTAGCATATTATCTTGGATTTTATCTGTAAGAGTTACCTCTAGGCTTCAGGCATTACATTGAGAGTGAGTGCGCATAAGTACATATTTATTAAAATTGCAGAAACTTTATGATAAGTCTCCCTTAACCCTTTAGAAGTTTTTACATCTATTTGATTGAAAAAATATATATGGTAGAAGTTTAAAATATTTAATAACAAAATTAGGGGGACACAAGAAGGAACTTTGGCAGACCTAAAGACCACAAAGCCTCAAAGTCACCCAGCAGAGTTTGTCTGAGTAAACTACTGTTTCATTTTATGTGCTTTTATGATGCCTGGTTTCAGGTAATCGTATATATTTTTCATATTATTAAACTATAAAATCTGAGAAATGAATACTAGACATCTATGTGTTCATCCTGAAGACCTTATGGTGTCTAACTCAACTTTAATACTACAGACTCAACAGACAGCAGATTGAGCAATAACCTAAAATCCAGGCACAGTTTTATAGCTATTTCACTAATGTATCATAAAGACTATCAGCTTCCCTTTTACAATAGTTCCTTGTAGATAGGATTGAATAGTAAGGAAGAATCCTTGCTATCCCTTGTTACGATTTTTCAGCTAATTCATTTTTGATCCAGGGAAAGTGATCGAACTCTGAGTGTCCCAGAAGCTTCCTGGCTACAGGAAGACTTTAACTCTGGATTTGGGGTACCACAAACTCATAGACACATAACTCTTCACTGAGTCAGCGTCTCCAATTTCCTGTCTCAGGAGTGAATATCACAGACAAAGAGAAGAGGACTTTAAAAAGTATTGTTATGTGTTACTGGTGGAAGTCTAAGGGAAAAGGGGTCCTGTACAGCAGAGCCAGGACACTCAAAAGTGAAGCACAATTAATAAAATCTCAGAAGAGAAATTTGAATCTAACCTGAATTTCAGAAAAGCAAAACAGCCAGTAACTGTTTCTTACCTCTACCTCAGTCCAAAATGGCAATCCTACCTCCAAAAATCTCAGAATGAGATGGAGCCTGATAGTTGTCTCCTCTTATTTTATAATCCTCTCTAGGGCTGGAATTAAAGACATGTACCACTGGGATTAAAGGCACGTACCTCCCTGTTTCTATAGCAACTAGTGTGGCTACTGGGATTAAAGGTGTGTGTTACCACTGCTTGGGCTGTAAGGCTGACCAATGGGGTGGTTTTACTTTCTGATCTTCAGGCAAGTTGTGTTTATTAAAATACAATTTAAATGCCACTACACAAAAGGAATTTTATAATGTTGCTATTAGATGGAAATTTTAGAGAAAGCTATGTAAGGCACATCAAGTAAGCTGGCCAGATCATTTAGTCCACCAAGAAGATTTTGAAGGTGCCACTCAGTTGCAATCAAATCTTCATTTGAAGCTTCTTTGCAGTGATGTTCTTCCAGATGGTACAAAAGAGAAGAAAGATACGGAGTCAATGCAGGTAGCAGGGCCCCTGTCTGGTATTCTTGATCTCTGACCAAAATCAAACACATTTTTGGCCAATGACAAATTCTTTTAATGACTTCCTCTAAACTGTCTGATTTATCCCTTATTCTCATCAAGCCTCTGTTCTCTGAAGAGGTAACCATAAAGAAGAAGAAGGATAGACTATGATCTACATGAAATTTTTGGTATATCCCAACAGTGGGTCTATGTAAGGGCCTTTAAAAGTGTATTGGTGATTCAATTTGAATAACATACAAGTATAATAAAAAAAAAAGAATGGCTTTCCATAGAAACATGAGAGAAAAGGAGGAAAGGCAAGGTAACAGTTAGGGAATGGTGGAATTGGAACCCTTTGAACAGAGGAAATGATTTCATCCTGTTAGGAGGAGACATGAGTTCATACAAAAGCTCAGCATTATGCAAGGTAGGCAGAGGACCAGCGGAAAGAAGAACAAAGAATCAAAGCCCATTAGAATCTATTGATATGCCAATTGGAACATGTATTTATGTCTGGTTGGTTAGCTTTTCTTTTCCCCACCACTCTTTCTTTATGCCTTTCAGGCTTGACTTGAGTGATGAACCAAACATTCAATTTTAGGTATTATGATTGCTACGAAGTCTCTAGAATCACAGTGCAAGGTCTCTTCAATGTGAGTCTGAAAGAGGAAAAAAAATATTCTCTAGGTTAGAAAAATGGTGGGTTAGAAAAAAGTGGACCTTGGCTGCAGGTCCATGTGGGCACTGATGTATTGAAATTCAACAAAAGCTGAGGTGTCTCGAATCAAGAAGATCACTATTGAGAAAATGTTTGTTAATATAATATCTCCCATGGAAGTAATATATGGAAAGTGCAATTCTTTGCACTATTATAAAAAATCCAATCAGATCTGAAGCAGTACCAGGGCCCTCTACTTGGCTGGTGTACTTAACACTTAACTACGCAAAGCTATTCTTTTTTTCCCCTTCCTTCTCCCAAATTCAAACACAAGTTCGTCAATCTCTAAGAGGATAGTAGTGATGAGATAAAAAGAGTGTTTCAGTGCCCAGGGAAAAAAGTATAGAGTTTAATGTATTTCTACAAAGACCCACTATATAGACATTGGTTAATGACTCATGAAAAAGGATTTACAAGAATGAAATGCTTTGAATGTACACCTATGAGAGGAGGAAGGCAAAAGGATGACTGACTAGAAACACCTGGAGAAGTCTTGGCACTAAGACCCTGTGGAGTCAGTATTCCCAGTGTGGGTGCAAGTACTTAGGGTCTTTCAGAAACACAAGTACTCTAACGTGGTGAAGCTGCTACTGCTGTTTCGGGTTTCCTACTGATGGTGATATCAGTCTAGGCAGCAGCCCCCCTGCGGTTACCAGGGTAATCTTTGCATCTCTCAGATTCTGTTCTGGTCCCCATAAACAAGAAATGGGGTCACAGAACATTTTTGGTCTCCAGAGTTACAAAATAAGCCACGATTAGGAAAGGAATAAAGATTAAAGACAGATTGCATCTGACAGATTTGATCTTTGATGATCAATTTCGGGTGGAAATTCGCCCATCATTTCTAAATGCTAAAGGAAAGCAGGACGAGGGATTGTTGCCTGATGGCAGGAAAGGTTAATGGTGTGGGCATCAGGCAACTTTGTCTTTCACCTAGGTGATATGATATTCCTGATGGCAGGAAAGGTGGTGTGAGCATCAGGCAACTTTGTCTTTCACCTAGGTGATATGATATTCCTGATGGCAGGAAAGGTTAATGGTGTGGGCATCAGGCAACTTTGTCTTTCACCTAGGTGATATGATATTCCTGATGGCAGGAAAGGTTAATGGTGTGGGCATCAGGTAACTTTGTCTTTCCCCTAGGTGATATGATATTCCTCTCTGTATGCTGTGAATATCATTGGTTAATAAAGGAACTGAGTTGGGCCTATAGTAGGAGCTATAGGGGAACAGAACTAGGCAGGGAAAACTAAATGGAATGTTGGGAAAAGGAGTCAGAGTCAGAAAGAAGCCATGGAGCTGCTGCTGGAGACAGACACACTGAAACTTTGCTGGTAGGCCACAACCTGGTGGTGATGCACAGATTAATGGAGATGGGTTAAATTTAGATGTAAGAGTTAGCCAATAAGAAGCTAAAGCTAATGGGACAAACAGTGATTTAAATAATATGGTTTCTGTGTGATTATTTTGGGGCTAAGCGACCAGGAAACAACAAGTGGCCCTCCTTACAACACCTAAGCTAGGCTAAATTCCTTCGAGCCTCCAAAAGTGGGTCTCCGTAAGGTAAAGACAACACTAACCTAAGGTCTTAGGAGTGAAAGTGGAGTGGCAAAGAAGAAAGAAGAACCGGAGACATAGGAAACTGTACAGACCATATTGTGTGCATGGCCTGAGCTCACGCAAAGGAAATAAGTCAGATTTTGGTGCAAGTGCTCATCCTCCTTCAGTCCCTGGTCATCACAAAGTCATGGGACCTAGGAGGGCTGGATATTCCCAGCTTTACCTGGGCTTTTACTCGGGATTTGGACTGCTTAAAGTTCATGGCCCAAGGAAATTATCACTAAAGTCAGTGGCACCAGCTCTGTCCTAGGGATTGGGTAAGGGTCTTGTAGATAGCTAGAGAGAGCATTGAGATAGCTTCGTCACAGGATCATAGATGTAGCTTCAAGAAGTAAGGCAGGTCTCCATATAGCAGGAGTAGGCTGAATCAGTTCTTTGGCTTCTGATTACAGGTCATGGATGGCTCAGATAAACAGTTCTGATAGTCACGCTGAAATTGTATTTAAAGTCTGGTCCACTCTTGCGGCCAGGAAAGTAGAATTTACTTACAAACGTAGTCCATTTTACATAGACTATGGAGCTTGACTACCATCAATTTTGAAAGGAGTCCCAGCAATAACAATACAAATAACAAAAAAAAAAACAATTTCAAATTACAGCAAACCAATCAACATATACATATTAGTGTCTTTATAAATAAATGAATCCTATAGGATTTAAAATTCAAAGTATCCTTTTTCCAGGAAAAAAAAATGCATATGATATTTCACAAAAGTTCCACTAAAATTTAAATTTCAGTGGAAACTCAAATGACAAGTACCTCTAGTAAGGATACTTTGCAAATACCATGTTTAGATTTAGGTCGTAGGAAAGTAGAAGTTTTGAAAGCCAAATTATTTGAATCCTGGAAATTAAAATGACAGTTTCTTCTTTGAATCAAATCTTTGAAATGTAAATGAAATGCATTTGTAAGATAAACAAGCAACAAAGAATTGGACTGGATGAGATAGAAACTTTGCTAATGGCACTTGGGATGTGAAGGCTATTTTTAAAGAGGTCAGTCAGTACACGTTCAAGTCTATAAGGGCACTTGAGCACTTGGAAGAAAACACCGCAAGGAAATCTGGGTCCTCAGCTCTCAGTCATTATGTTCAGAGCTAAGAGAAACATGAGCTAAAATGTATTCAAGTATGCTAGTGTAGATATTAATATTTAGCAGTTATGTGAAAATTCAACGACAAAATGAAAATGAATTAATTTACCAAACAACCTCATAGATAAGTGGGTCCTCAAAAGCTAAGAGCAAGTCATTTAAATTTGCTAAATGCTCTTTGTGTTAAAACTGGAATTTTAAAAGGGTGAAGGGATTTCATGAGTGCACTACCTATATTACTGCGTGTTTGTTTTCTGCCTTAAAAAAAAAAAACCTCCTTTTAAAGCTTCTTACATGCCCCAGTTATTTCTATGTTGTTAGACAAGCCGCTGACATTCTAATACAGTGAAATAAACATCTCACATGGTAGAGAGTCTCAGCTATCACATGTAGGATGTCTTGACAGCAGAACTAATTACTGTCATCAGCATAGCAGGGTAGGTTCTGAAGATAATATGCCCATGGTGGATAATGCAATATCAGGGCTTATTTTTCACCTTAGCATAGAGAGGGTTTCCTCAAGGGCTAAAGGCTCTGGCAGTTCTATATTTCTATTCCTTACACCAGGGGAACCAAAAAGATAGTCACTGGCTATCCAGAAAATTTGTCATCTTTTTGTGTCTCCGAAAGTCATTTGAAGCATGTATGTGGTTGTCATAGAAGTCCTCCTTGTTTTTAAGCTCAGAAAAGTGCCCTTTGCTGGCTCTTTCAAAAATTCCTAATAGTAAGAATATCTCCAAAAGCCATTCCCTAAGGCTGTTTTCCCCTTTGGCATTTGATTTAACTGCCTTAAGGTTTGGTGTTTGTTTCTCTGTTCACTCAATGGATTTTACCAAATATTTACTGTTTATGACAGAGTTATTTAAGAACTGAGGAAATGGATGCCTGAGGAAAGAGCCCCAATGACAAACATTACTGGATTTTCATATGTTCATGGTACCCTCTGCTTTCAACAGTCTTTGTGTCATTTGTATTCCATTTAATAACCTTAAAAATCTTAAGGGCTTCCCTTGAAGTAAATTTTTCATGGGATCATAGCATAAATTCTAAAATAATCTTTCTATCCGTGAAAACCTAATTAATGAAGCTTACCCTTGCACAACTGTCTGAAGATGAGGGGGTTGATTCCTTTTTGTTTTCTCTCTTGGTTTCTTTTTTTTCCTGATTTATATTTTATTTGATTTTGAAACAGCAAAATCTCTTTCTCTTAGACACATAGAGGGAAGAAACTAGGTCCCTACGGCCATCTCTTTGGGTGATACAAGTTAATGCTTTGGATGATCTGGACCCCACACAAAGTGATTTCAGGATGTTTCATTCAAATTTCATGGAGAAAGCATATGGGCAAAAGGTTATGAATACACTCTTGGAACAAGGAAGTTCTATTGAAAAGATTATCTGTATTCTTCTGAAGACCCTCATGAGCTATTGAGGGTGGTCCATCAACGTGGGAGCCAGGAGAGACGCTCTGTGCCCTCTTTTCATGAGTCCTGCTCTTCTTCATAATGGGGCTTCTTGGTGACTCACAGCACTCAGAGCTGAAGAGAGCAGAAGTGTATGACTGACTCTCTTGGTTTCGTTTTTGTAGTTGTAGTGACTCAATGAACAGAGGATAATATGTTTCCATGCTCAAACAATCAAGAAGGAAAAAGAAAGTAAAGAAAAAGAAAGCAGAGATGCAGAGAGGAAAAGAGGACAAAAACAAGACATTATTTTGAATGAGTTGTAACTCAGGCCAAGCCTATGCATCTCTGGCCCTGGGGTTTAAACTCATGTAGGTGTCTTCATCGCTGCCTTTAGTTGCTGCAACTCTACAATAGATACGCTTTTACTTAGTGTGTAATTTCCCTTATTCCAGGTGTGTCTTGCTAGCAGTTAACCTAAGGGGCTATGTAGTTCAGATCGTGTTTTGCATGTGGAAAACTCTCTTAGGAAGCAGACTGGTAGTCTGATAAGTGTTTTGTTTGTGTGTCAGATATTATTACTGTGTATTCCAGGTTGGCCTCAAGCTCTTTCCCCTTTCTCAGCCTTTGCAGAGCGGGGTTTCAGTTTTGTAATGCCATGTCCACCTAATATTTGGATTACTTGCGGTTTTGTTTATTTGTTTGTTTGCTGGCTTGCCTGTTTTGCAGGCTTAAGGATTGAACTCAGTTGTTTGTCGATATGAGCCAAGGCTTGTAAATTTTTAAAATCCTTTTGTGTATCCTATATGAAATCAGCTGACCATAAAATTTTCATATGGTGGTACCTGTAAACACGATTTACCCCATATTAAAAGTAAATATTACTATTTATTTCTAGGTGGTTGTATTTTTAAACTTTGATGTGAGAAATATGACAGTTCAATTTAAAATGTCTTAAATGTAACTCCTCTGAAGTCTTAAATAAGATAAACAATGTGGAGGCCTTATTGATAGTGTGAAGACCACTCAGAAACCCAGAGTTAGGTTTTAACCTTGTACAATCACTCTTTAACCATTTTTGATACATGGCTGTTAACCAAATCCTGGAGGAAACATTCCTTGAACAATTCAGTCCTCCAATGATTTCAAAATAACACTGAGGCAATTCCCAGGTGTAAGCACTGTGGCAAAAGCAATTCTCACTGAGAGCCCTCTTTAGTCACACAGGGCTCTGAAACGTTTAGAGTAAAGGCAATGGATGTTTCACTTTCTGCGGGTCAAATTTGGAGGTCAACATTGTAAAACCCGTGGGAGGCTCATTCGGCAATATTTTCTTCTGTTCTCTTTTAATGTTCAATAGCACATATAGGAGCCACCTACACAACAGACTTGCTAGGAGTTCTTTGATGGTGATTCCTGCTGTGAAAATATGGCGTGACTAACTGTTTGCTGGAACAGATAAATCGTGCGCAAAGCCGTGGCTCAGCCTGGCCCAGGAAACTGATAGATAACGTAAAGGAGAAAAATCATCTCAAAAAGAATAAGTAAAGAATGAATAACTTATAAAATTTATAAAGAGTAAATATCAATAGGATATTTTTCTAGACCTTATTTTTTTCTAGGCCTCATTATTTTTTCTTCTCTTCTGAAATGTTTTAAAGGATGATGAAAGTGTACCGTTTCAAAATGGGTACTCAATTTTTACTTCATTAGCTTATTAAGCAGCTCTGAGTGTCTCCATTTCCTTGCTCAGACATGTACCCTCGTGCTCCCTTTGCAATAGCTAAAGAAATATAATCAGTCTAGCTGTCCATCAGCTCATGAATGGACAATAAAAATTTGGTACCTATCCACGAAAGAATTTTATTCCACTGTAAAGAAAAATGAAATTGTGGGTTTCACTGATAACTGGATGGGCCTAGAAAAAATTATACTAGGTCTCCCCACCCCAGAAAAGAATGGCACACTGTATGTTCGTTCTGAAATGTAGATCTTAACTCAGAATCTTTAGATCTGGATGTTTAACTCTGAATACCTACAGAAGTCAAGGAACTAGAAAGGAGGCATTGGAGTAGGAAATGTCTTAAGGGGGGAAGGATGGTAGAATAGAGATGACATGAAATTAGACAGGTGGAATTCTATGGATGGGAAAGTCCAAGCAAGAATGGGATACGAAAATGACTGCAGATAGAAAGGGATGGTCACTTAACCAAAATGAAGAGGAACGTAAAAACTATATGGAAGCTTACTACCAGGTAAGTTGATAATAAATGCCAATTAAAAAAGGTAGAAGAGAGATCTTATATATTTCCTAGGTAATATCTATCCTGAAAGACACATATCAGGACTAACTTGTAATTAATTTAAATGGTAACAGTATTAATGGGACTAAGTAACCATTCTCTCTCTCTTCCTCCCTCTCCCCACCCTGAGTGTGTATGTGTGTGTGTGTGTGTGTGTGTGTGTGTGTGTGCACCTATTTAATACTAAATAACACAACTATCCTTTGATGCTTGTTATCAACTACATCAATCAACTATTAATTTTAGCACAAGGTTAGTAAATGGTGAGCAACAGCCTGCCTGCAACTGAAAGACGTGTGGATACTAGAGACTCTGAATGTTGTATCTGGTCTTGTGCTCCTGGAATCTGAGTCTCCCACTCTCTTACCACACCTTAACCCATGAGCATGTACATTGCTCTTCTACTGATATTCCAGGTTTTGGGCAAGTGTTATGAATGAATGAATCTTCCCCTGTCCATGAAGATTTTGTTAGTCTAGAGAACTTTATTGTTTTATTACTTCTGGCTATTAGATTATTTATTAGCTTGTCCTTCATTTGTCTCCATTTCCAGGACAATACAGTACGATGAAGTTTTCAGAGTTGAAGAATAGAAAATAGACAAGTAATTTAAAAAATATTTTCTCTGTGTGTTCAAATATATTAAGTAATCAAGGCAGTAGAATTTTAACATTCAAAATAAAGTGCAACATTGAGTCTAAATGATGAAAATGTTTTTTAAAACAAATTTTGTGATTGCACTCCTTTGTTAATACTCTATGAATAAATTATCTCAAGTATTAAATGTGATGGAAAGGTTTATTGATTATATAAGGAGTGTTGCCTTTATGCACCTCAGAGTATTTATAATAATGATGTTTCACTGCCTAACTAAAAACTGTATGAGGTGTGCTATAAAGTTAATAGATCATGATATTATTTTATTTTTATCATTGACTGTTTCACTAGATCATTTCCACTCTTATTAAAGATTTTTCACAAGCCTAATTTAATAGCTAGATATTCAAATTAGTAATCGCTTCATTAATTTTTCCTTTTTATTTAAATTTGTCTCTTTTTCTTCTTAATCTTCAGTTAGAATTGTTATTAATGTGAGTGAAAGAACCTACAGGGAAGTGGACATTAAAAATGGTTTCTTTTTCATTGTTGGACCTAAGAATTATCTTTCCTAGATTTAACTTTTTGAAAGTAGAAGTAGGTCGGAAATCTCGTGAATGCCTGAGCTCTCAAAAATGTACGTGCTTGTAATTGGTTTACTTGTTTGAAATAAATAGAGATAAACTGTGAAAGGGATTAGAGTAATTAATGTGAAATAAGCTGGCATGACTTCGTGCCAGAACAAAATTCTACCAGTCATTTTCCTTAGCATGGAACATAAGAGGCAACTGTGGGAATTAATTGTAACTGAGAACACTGCATATTCATTTTTTCCCGGAGAAAACATCCCATTCTTCCTTCCTTTCACACAGAGAGATAATTTCCAATTGACTAGTGACATGAATGATGTTATGGGCTGGCTCATATATTCATTCATTCACTCATCCATCACACGTTAGGAAAAGAGTTCCTATTTGACAGAAATCTATGAGGTAAGAGGGCCAAGAATGCAGAGCACAGCAAATAGAAAACAAAAAAAGCCAATCCGGATTATTGTTTTGAAAGGAGTATGATAACCTCTGGCACGAGTGCTGAAACTGTTATGGTCAGACATGGCACCTCACAGAATGTAGAACAAGTTTGTTCCTTCAGCCTGAACGTCATGAGCAACCCATGAAAACCTGTTTTTAAAAGATGGCAAACCCTGCTGTGGTGGATGGCCCTCATTGTAGCCTCCTTACCTTTACTTGAGGTAATATTTTTACATGTAATAATAAAAGAGTATGACCTTTACCTATCCGCCAATCTACCTATCATCTACTTACCCACCTCTCTAGTGAATATATACACCCCTTCTGAAACAAATCCAACCCCCTTTTAAAAATCTCTTTGCTATTTTCTCATATGATGATGTCATAGTAACTGACGGAAGTCTCTTTGGATTCAAAAGATTTCTTTAAGTTTTATTGACTTTCTCAAACAGTGAATAGGTAAAATCTGACAGTCTCATTTCTAACATCTTGTTCAATATGTTGTTCTGTTTCAGGAAAGCATATATTCAGTGTCTTAAAATGCTCCCATCCTCCTCCCATTCTCCAGTCTAAGGAAATTTGGCATACTATAATAAATTTATTTCCCTTCAATAATGCCTACATTTTTTTTTACCTTAACCAGTATTTTTCTTTTCTTTTCAATAGTTCTCCAATTCTAATATTAACTTCTCACACAGATTATTTCTAACCACGCAGGACAAAGCAATATGCCCTTTGGTTTTCAGTGACATTTTACTATTTGACTTGCACGTTAGTGATAAGTGCCTGACATTCCGCTCTTTTTGTCATACATCTATTTATTGTCAGAAGACAGCTAATAAAACAATATGTTTTGAGAATGGATTATTCATATTCATGTGTTATTTTATTTCAAGCACTTAGGATGATATCTAATGTTAAAAGGGCTTGAAATGTTATGAAAAACTTCCTGCCCTCTTAGTTTTGGGCAGAAAGAACAAGTAAGAAGAAAAGTAAAAAGGACAAATGCTGAAGGTTTGCTCCTACTTTGAAAGAATGATTATTCCTGTATTTTGCTGTCTTAAATGTGTACATGCTTGCATATTGGCTGTCACAGGTACTTTATTGACTAAAGACAACTGCAGTTGACTTCTCACGTGGATTTAAAGTATCTTCCAAGTTGTTATCTTGAAAAGATATGTTTATGTTACTAATTAATTCATAGTTGGTTTTCTTTTACTTTTGAAACTTTTATAACAGTAAATTTAGCAAGTATAAGGGAATGTATATTCCATGCTAATAAATTCGCCCAGTGTAGATAATGCATGATTTTTAGTAAATATATTGAGTTGTGTAACTTACCTTCATAGCAATTTTTGGAAGATCACTTATTTTGTATGTTGTCTTGTGCCCAACAGAACATTTACAGAATGTTTCCACCTTCATTCCCAGGCACTCACCAATTTGTGTCTTGTGTATTTGGTATTAGTTCTATAAATTCACTGCACAATTTTTCAATTCTACAGTATTTTGCTATTCATCCAAGAAGCAGCAAGCCTTCATATTCCATTTCTTTATAATAATTCTGAATAATAACTCATTATACAAGAGTGAAACATCATTTTTATGTTTTCCAGTTGTTAGATGGTCTATTTGTTGCACAGTGAGGAATGACACCTTCACATTTTCATGTCGTTACTGTTCTTGAAATAGTATCTTATATTTCTTGGGTTAATATATGATAGCGTACTTCCTGAATCAAGTGGTTACTCTTAAAACAATTACAGATCAGAAGTGAATGCCATTTACCACATTCTAATTAAGCGAGAGGCTTTGTTCTCTTAATCTTTGCCTATAATTGTGACTGACTGTGTAGACAATACTGATGCAATAAGTTTTAATTGTTACCATATTCTCCTAGTTAAAAAAATACTGAGTAAAATATTTTTGAATTTTTTAATTATTAATTTTTTGTTTAGGTGATATGTCTATTATTTAAAACATTTTTTTTCTTATTTTATGCATGTATGCATGTACATATTTATCCATATATATTAGGATTTGTGTGCAGGGGAATACATGTATGCATATCATTATACAGACGTGGAGATAAGAGGATCCCTTGTAGAGCTGATTCTCTTTTTCCACCATGTGTTTCCTGAGGATGAAACTCAGGGTGTCTGTCTAGCAGCAAGCGACTTTACACTCTGAACTGCCTTGCTGCTGGTCCCCCAAACAAAATTCCTTCAAATGAACTCACTAATCAATAAATGCTGATAGAGATGTTCCACATATGCATTCTTCAAAGATATTCTCAAATTTTTCTCCATATCTGATTCCAGCTGATGATGTGCAAGTAGCTGAGTAATAAGCAGTTGCAAAAGAAAAAGGGGAACGGCACACCCGCTCAGTGGTGACAGCTAGACCTGCCCAGGTCTTCCTGGAGTCAGAGAGTAGATGAGAGTGTTTACAGCTATCCCTCTCTCACAGCTTGTTGTTGGCAGTCATTAGAAGGGAACGTAATGCCAGCACTTTAGAGGCTACTAGTGAACCTGACTCTGGCATGCAGAGCAGCTTCCAGGGCATGAGGTTACAATTCCTAGTCACACCAGATTGCCACCACTCATCAGAAACTTGAAGATAAATTAGAAAAACCTTCAAAAATGGAAACAGGATGGTAAAGCATGATTTGTAGCACAATTAATAAAAACTCAGGTACAGATATTGGGTTTCAACCTGAAGACCAGAAAAGCAAAACAGCCTGCCAGTAGCTCTTACCACTACCTCAGTCAAAAAATGATGATCCTGCCTTCAGGACTCCTTAGAATGAGACTTTTTTGAGAGCTGCCTCCTGCCATCTTATATTCCTCTTTAAGCTGGGATTAAAGATGCGTACCACTGGGATTAAAGGCATTCCTTTCCCAATTTCTATGGAAAGTAGTGCTGCTATTGTGATTAAAGGTGCATGTCATTGTGGTTACTGGGATTAAAGGTATGTCTCATTGTTGCCTGGTGGGTACAGCTGAACAGTGGCACTGTGTTATTCTCTGATCTCCAGGTAAGCTTTATTTATTAAATGCAAATGAAATGTCACTACATTTCCCCTTTATGTCTAAAATTAAAAATGCTTTAACAAATATAAGAAAAACTATTACAATAAGTACAACAAGTATATTTAATATATACAGGTAATAAATTCATCAAGGTCTAGGCGATTTGCATTTGACAAACTCAGAGAAAATACTCCATATCTATCTGTCTTGGTGAGTCCAAAGTCTTACTTTAATTTACTTAAATAAATTACTTAAAGTACTTAAATTACTTTCTATGGTAACTTGTTTTCTGTGCCAGGTAAACAAGGAAAATTAACCAATAATTATCTAGTAATCAACTCCCTCAAAGACACATAAGAAAATAATATTAACTAAATAGGCAGGAAGTGCCAGCCAGTAACTTCCAAAAATATGAGTAGTAATAGAAACAGCTGGCTGCCTGGACAGTCACTCAAAGTTTCTCTGTTATATTGGGGCATCAATCTTTGCCACAGGTCTAGCATATCCAACAGACTTCTCTGTGATGCAGGACATTCTGAAGGACATTCCCTCTCTTGTCTTGTTTGGCAATCACTTTCTTTTGTGTCCTGCTTGTCTAATTAGGACTGCTTACTGTCAGCTGTCGAGGTAGGGACATTTTCTTGCCCAGTGACATATTTTTGCCACAAAGAAAATAAACTCATTGTGGAGTTCCTTTGATGCCCATTATCTTCTCTGAAATATATTGGTGTTGTCAGGAGCAGAGATGTCTCATTTTCATAAACAAGAGCCTATGTTATTAAAACATCTTAAATGCAATTTTTTGTAGATCTCTGAAGTGTTTAAAGATGACCTGCCTATCTAAAATATATCTTTATTTGACCTTGAGAACATACCTAACATGACTACAAGTTCAAAATATGATATTGAGAAGGGAAACATAGTTCAACATGACCTATTTAAACAGGAAAAAAAAGATATTAGGACAAAATAGAACGTTGGACCAGATGAAGATAGAGAATGGAGGAGGTAGATTTTTCTGCATCATTGATGAAAGTATTTTTCCTTCAGGTGATTCAGTTCTACACCCCTAATGGAGCAGTAGTTATAGATAGAAAAATACAGAAGACCTAAGAGAGAAAGAGACAGAAGTACTTATGCAGTTAGGACACAGGAAAGGCATAAGCAGTAATAGATACCAGGGTATAAAACTTGTGAACATAGGTGAAAGGAGACTTGTTTTTTAATTATATTTAAATCCTAAAAATACATTTCATCTCTTAGTGCAATAAAGACTTTTTTCAGAAGTACTTTTCTTTGAGAATAAAGATCATTTTTTTCTAGTGCTTCTACACTTATTTCTTGTTTCTAAACAACCCCACTGCTGTCTTCTTCAATGACTGTTCAGTGACAGGCCTGTTAAATATTTATATTTCTATTTAAACTAGCAAAACATCTCCCATAATGTTATGGTTTTGAAGGGCCACTGATATCTCTCCTCTGTCACATGAGCATCCACACACAAGAAGTGACAACTTTGCTATAAGAGATAAAAGATAGGATATTTTTTTTGTCTCTGTAACTATCTTAATATTTTATATAACAGTATTTTCCCCTTTTCGGAAGTCATATGTTTGGGAATATGCAAGATGCTAGTCCTAGAAAATTCATGGCAAGCTTTATCCATGGGCTTGGGAATTCCTCGCCTACAAGCATGATCTGAAAGTAAGCATCAGTTTGAAGGTGGAATTAATTCAAATTTCCTAAAGATTTCCTTTGTACTGCTGTACTGAACAAATCTCGAATTTCATAGTTCGTAATAATTATTGTGAAGAGTGACTTTATTTGCTCACCCTTCACAGATGTGACTATGTATTTCACTAGAGGAATAACAGTTACCTAGAATTATGATGATTTGGGGATCTAAACACACTTTGGTTTTCATCAGCAACTCAAACTTCTTACCTCTACTATACACTTCATGTTTCTTTCTTTTTTTTAAAAAAAAAAAAAAACAAAAATGACCTTGAGGTCTAATTTATTTTATTCATAAGGTGGATAGTTTTACAACAACTTGATGCAAGCAAGAGTCATTGGAGAAAAGGGAGCCTCAATTGAGAAAATGGGTCCAAAAATTACAGTTATAAGACATTTTCTTTTTTTTTTAATTGAGAAAAGGAAAAAAAAGTTTCAGCCTCCTCCTAGCCTCCCATTTCCCTCCCCCTCTTCCCACCCTTCTCTCCCTCCCCCCACTCCTCTCCCCCTCCCTCTCCAGTCCAAAGAGCAGTCAGGGTTTCCTGCCCTGTGGAAAGTCCAAGGTCCTCCCCCCTCCGTGTATGTCTAGGAAGGTGAACATCCAAACTGGCTAGGCTCCCACAAAGCCAGGACATGAAGTAGGATCAAAACCTTGTACCATTGTCCTTGGCTTCTCATCAGCCATCATTGTTCGCCATGTTCAGAGTCCAGTTTTATCCCATGCTTTTTCAGTCACAGTCCAGCTGGCCTTGGTGAGCTCCCAATAGATCAGCCCCACTGTCTCAGTGGGTGGGTGCACCCCTCGTGGTCCTGACTTCCTTGCTCATGTTCTCCCTCCTTCTGCTCCTCATTGGGACCTTGGGAGCTCAGTCCGGTGCTCCAGTGTGGGTCTCTGTCTCTTTCTCCATCCATCACCAGATGAAGGTTTTTTGATGATATGCAAGATATTCGTCAGTATTGCTATAGGCTAGGGTCATTTCAGGTTCCCTATCCTCAGCCACCCAAGGAACTAACTGGGGACCTCAGCTTGGGCTCCTGGGAGCCACTCTAGGTTCAAGTCCTTTACCAACCCTAAGGTGGCTCCCTTAACTAAGAATTGTGCTTCCGTGCTCCCCTATCCAACCTTCCTTTATCCCAATCACCCTGTTTCCCCAAGTTCCCCCCATCCTCCCCTTCTCACTTTTCTGTCTTCAAACTCTATTACAGAGCTACAGTAATGAAAACAGTGTGGTATTGGCATAAAAACAGAGAAGTCGACCAATGGAATCATATAGAAGACCCGGATTTTAACCCACAAACCTATGAACACCTCATTTTCGATAAAGGAGCTAAAAGTATACAATGGAAGAAAGAAAGCATCTTCAACAAATGGTGCTGGCACAACTGGATGTCAACCTGTAGAAGAATGAAAATAGACCCATATCTATCACCATGCACAAAACTCAAGTCCAAATGGATCAAAGACCACAATATCAGTCCGAACACACTGAATCTGATAGAAGAGAAAGTGGGAAGTACCCTACAACAGATGGGCACAGGAGATTGTATAACCCCAGCAGCACAAACATTAAGGGCAACATTGAATAAATGGGACCTACTAAAAATGAGAAGCTTCTGTAAAGCAAAGGACACTGTCACTAAGACACAAAGGCAACCTGCTGACTGGGAGAAGATCTTCACCAACCCCGCAACAGACAAAGGTCTGATCTCCAAAATATATAGAGAACTCAAGAAACTAGACTTTAAAATGCTAATTAACCCAATTAAAAAATGGGGCACTGAACTGAACAGAGAATTCTCAACAGAAGAAGTTCAAATGGCCAAAAGACACTTAAGGTCGTGCTCAATTTCCTTAGCAATCAGGGAAATGCAAATCAAAACAACTTTGAGATATCATCTTACACCTGTCAGAATGGCTAAAATCAAAAACACCAATGATAGCCTTTGCTGGAGAGGCTGTGGAGGAAGGGGTACCCTCATCCATTGCTGGTGGGAATGCAATCTTGTGCAACCACTTTGGAAATTAGTGTTTCAGTTTCTCAGGAAATTCGGGATCAACCTACCCCTAGACCCAGCAATACCACTCTTGGGAATATACCCAAGAGATTCCCTATCATGTGACAAAAGCATTTGTTCAACTATGTTCATAGCAGTATTATTTGTAATAGCCACAGTCTGGAAACAACCTGGATGCCCTTCAATGGAAGAATGGATGAAGAAAGTATGGAATATCTACACATTAGAGTACTATGCTGCGGTAAAAAACAATGACTTCTCGAATTTTGCATGCAAATGGATGGAAATAGAAAACACTATCCTGAGTGAAGTAATCCAGACCCAAAAAGATGAATATGGGATGTACTCACTCATAATTGGTTTTTAGTCATAAATAATGGTCACGGAGACTACAATTAGTGAACCTAAAGAAGCTAAATAAGAAGGTGAACCCAAGGAAAAACATATAGTTATCCTCTTGGCTATGGGAAGTAGACAAAATTGCCGGGGAGAAAATTGGAGTCTTGGAGGTGGGGGGGGGATGGGGGTAAGGGGAGATGGGGACAGAAAAGTCATGTTTCTTTTAAAATTATTTCTGGAGCTGTCTTGAAATAATGATTGGTTTCCATTCTGAAGTTTATCCAACCACATGACCAAAGGTCACTTCTTTCCTTCAAATAGCAACACAGGTACCCCCTTCCTTGAATTGGGCAAATTCCATCTGAGTTTCCAAACTCTTATGTGGCCTTATTTTTAGCTGAGAAAAAAAATATTTATTCTGGTAAACTTTTATCTGGGTTCAAACTCACAAACATCTACATAATAGCTCCGAATAGTCCCAATTCTCTACCTTGGGTAGCCTCACAATTAGTTGGGTCACTGGTATGACTGTACTAGAGGGTGGAGAACATGCTGTAAGTTAAGTTCTTCAGATTTTGCTTGGCAAATATCTATTACACTTTAGACCATTTTATTGTTTCTACAAATTGGTTGAAATTGGCCTATGGTACTCTTATGTTTACATAAGAGTAATAAAGAGGATCACATATAATTTTCCAGGAAGAGATATGGATGCTTCTTCTAAAAGTTCATTTTAAAAGCTAATTTTATATAACTAAGACAAGCTGATCATGCTTGAATATGAACGATGATTTTATAAAATAGTCTTTAAAAATTAAAAAAAAATAGAATAACCTTTGATACACAGTTAATTTTCTTTAACTAATATTTATTATTTCTTAATTAACTTTTTGTCTCAGTATAGGTCATTTAGATCTTGAAAAATAAAGCTGTTCAACTTTATGATAATAAAAGTGAAGATATAAAATAAAACATAATTCTCATACAAATGTAGTTAATTTCATTGGATCATTGAAAGAGGCTTAAGTCATATTTTAAGGTTACCTGTATTATACAATCATTATGAAGGATTTTTCAACTACTAGACATATGAATGTATCATGTGTTTTATGTAGTTCATAGGAAACCGAAATTGGCAGAATGATCAGAAACTTCGCAAATTCACGTTCTATTTTATCTTGTAGAAAACAGTATTAAAGTGACATGCCTGTGCTGAATACATCAGTCTAACAGACATTTTTCTTGAGAAAACACTGAAGAAACTATTTCTACATAGGGTAATTTTGTGCCACTGAAGAGAAACGAAGAATTCTCGGAACCAAATAGAAAAAAATTACTCTCAGGTTTGAGACAATTGTTGAATTCCATCTGCAAACCCATGAAAATTCCAACCAACTGGCTGAGGGGAGATGTGAATTACGGACTAGGCGAGCAAAAAGTGCCCATCACTGAGGTTAATTTTGAGCCAGGGTACATAGAAATCTTAATTGCTTTGAGAACTAAATTCCCGTACAACAATGTTGCTCAACCTTTCTAATGCTGAACCCCTGTAATACAATTCCTCAAGCTGCGGTGACCTCAATAATTAAATTGTTTCATTGCTGTTTCATAACTATAATTTTGCTGCTGTTATGAATTTTAAGGTAAATATCTGATAAGCAGGAGTCTAATATGCAAACCCTCTGACAGGATCAGT